>NC_083549.1:4775402-5474867 GCF_018135715.1 Danaus plexippus
TTACATTTAAATTGTTAAATTCAGTTCAATTTGTATGTAAATGGCCTTATTTATATATTTTCAGTAGTTTTTTTTTGTCTATTGATTTCAATATATATTTTTTTATATAATGTTCATGACATTTAGTAGTGATATCCGTACTTTATGGACAAACATTTCTATGTTATTTTGCTTCAAGAATTTATTTGTAGTAAATAGCTTTTTTCATTTTAAAACATGGTAATACTTTTTGACTTTGTCTTTATTCTGTTACTTTGTTGAAATTGCCTTCTCAACGTTGTTCGTGATTTGTAAGAACCACTTAAAAGGTAGGCAATAAATGAAGTGGTTATGTCTTTTTCAGAAGAAAAAAGGATGGAATTCTGAGAGGGACAAATAGAGTTGAATTTTCGTCCGTTTTTTAAGCCTAGATGTCAAGTCACTTGATACTATAAATGTTAGCTGTGTAAGCAATTTTTTTAACTTAGTAGTCAATTTGGATATCAAAACGACTTCATGTATTTCTATATAATATCTTATATGTGTTAGAGATACAGTAAGATGAAATTAGTTGTTGTTAGAATGGTATGTATGATCGGTATGTTTGGTATATGAAAAAAAAATTTGTTTAATGTGATTTGATTGCCACTATGTTATTATTTTTTCTTATTTTCTAATAATAGGTTGTAAATAAAAGCAAAAAATGAATATGCTTACTCATACTGTATTTTTTATATTATATTTTTAGGTTTTACATTGTGTTGTCTTTACACGTAAGTCAATGTCTAAGATGTATACATGCCATCATAAATGGGATGGTTTTTATAAAATTTTAGGGCATACTCTGTAAAATGTACTCATTAAGTTAATACATTCATATATACGGTAGTATTATTTTTAAAAAGATCTCTATTTACTTATATGAATAACTATATTTTTCTTATTATATTCTTACAAAAACTTTTGATGATTGTTTTACTATCAGTTCTGATATAACTGTGAACATTTTTAAATTATTAAAATCTTTTTTTGATTTAATTATTGTGCGATCTCTACTTGCTCTGTGATTTCATTGTAATGTTAAAAATTTAATTTGAATGTGTGTAGTTTATAAAACGAAATATGTCTCAATCATTTGGATGTTTTAAATTAAGGTATATAATAAACCATATGATTATTTTGGCTTTTAATATAATCTTAGGTTATAATTTCGATTTTTAATTTGCTATATTTCTTTTTTTTTTTTATATTTATCAAATGGACAAGATTCGATTACTTAAGGTATCAATTTTTGGGACTGGAAAAAAAATCGAATAAAAGAAAATAAGAACAATGCACGTTTTTATTGCCATCTCTAATTAAATACACAATTGTAATTATATCAGCGTGATTGTCTTTACATTGTAAAAAAAAGTGTATAAATGATTATACAACTAAGGGTTAGTTTATAAAGAAACTTGAATTAAAATTGTGTATCAATTGTTCGACAAACCGTTGACTGACGAGTCTTAGAACCGAAACATCAGTTAACTCATTTACAAGATTACACCTAAATATATAGTTAGGTATAAGATAAATAAAGTACCTACTATTATTAAATTATGCGTAATCACTTGAACATACATAGGACACTAACAACATGTTAATAATAAATATATCGGTATTCCAGTAATAGGCATTTGAAGAATTCATTATTTTTATACATATAAATCATTGCCATTGAAAAAAAAAAATGAGTGGATGTTTCGCTGCGATTGAGAAGTGATGTTATAAAAATATATTTTCTATGACTAGCTATACTATATAATAAATGTATTTATGATGTTAATGAAGCAATTGATTTGTATAAAAATATGAATTTTTATTATTTGTAAAAACTTAAATATTACTTATCATACAAGTGTCATATTGGCAGTAACCGCAATTATGGCAACGTGAATTTGATTTATAAAATATTTTTGGTCCAAATTTTATAGTATATACTAACTGTTCACGTCGGTTTTGTGTAAGAAAATACATACACCACTTTAATACTGTTACAGAATTATGTATTAGTAGTTAAAACTAAGCGAAGACTATGTTATACTAAACGTAACCTAAATAATATGGCAGTAAGTGGTAATTGCGGTGACACATACGTCCATGATTTGGAGTTTGTACGTCCCCGCAAGTGATTCTATTCGAGTTATGTAAGTGATAATGCCTGTCTCAAATTGCTTAACATTATTAAGCCTTGCCTCAACCCGGATAGTTTTTTTATAGCCGCACGATAAAACGGATTCAAATACGAACTTCCAAATCACCGTACACAACAAAAGAAATCCTTGCACGTTTGGTGCATTTAAATGATTCCGCAACGTAAATATCTTTTTGCAGCTTCAATGAATTTTGCATCTCATTTGCATCGATACAATCGCACTTTGTGTCGTTAGGTGAAACTTATCGTTTCCCGTTTGTCTCTTTCAAGTTAAAGTTGTTGAGATTTATATTACAAGATACACTTTTCCCTTTCAAACCAGCATCTTTCTGTTCAACAAGCTGGTACGTCTGCGCATTTGATAACGCCTATCGGCTTAGTTGACATATCACATTCTGAGTCGTCAACTACCTGGTTGGATGTCTTGTTCACACAGTGGACATTACGTTTCTTGGTAGCTTCCTCGCCCTGCAACAACAATTTTGTTATTTTTTATGTGAAGAATTGCTTATAATCCATTATTTTCTAATTATTCCACTGATTCCACTTAAAAAAAACTTGCCCAATATTAGGGAACCTACACATTTTATCATAACGACAAAATATTTAGAACCACATTTAATATATAGCGTAATTTAAATATACATTCATATATCATAGAGTAGGTATTTTAAGTACGAATCTAACATACAAAAGTTATTGTGGCAAAAATATTATTAAAAATTATACATTCTAAATCAGTATACAATTTAACGTAATAAGTTTACACCAGGCATGTTTGTTTTTGTTTATTTTTTTGCGAAAGGTGTGAATCGATATGATATTTGTAAGGTAAAAAATAATTAGTTTATATAACCGTAAACTACATAGAGCAACTAATCAAAGTAATTTATAACGAGGTGTCATAAATGTAGCTATGAAGTCCATTTTTCGAACGCAAAAAAAAATATGAATTTCTGTTTTTGTTATCACTAGGAAACGTTTTTTATTTATTTAAGGTACTCTGTGATTTTCTCTGATACATTTATTCATACAAATGAAGTCTCCCATATCAAAAGTATACACCATTTCTATATAAGTATGTATAATTACCGGCATATGGCAAATGGAGCATGGTTTCCATGGTCCGACCCACCAGTGTGTACAGGAGACGGACCGGCACTGCTGCACCAACGCGCCAAGACGAGGTTGCTCCATGTGGTAACACATGGATAGGTCAACTTGACCTGGAAATTTTTGAATTGTTATTGTGTTAGAACTTTTCAAATTTAGAATAACTATTGCTTCACTACAGATATAAAATTATAACTTTCACAGCTTAAGTTGTAATTCTTGTAATTAAACGGATTTATAGCCGTAAGCGTTACTAACATTTGCAATGAGAATATTTTATGGATAAAAAACGTGTTTATTTAGTGTTTATTATGTCATAAATTTATAAAATATTATATAAAAAAATGAAATTATGTGAGATAATATTTATGGATGAATGACCATGTCTTAAGGAGGTATCGTGACTATTGTAATAAGTCTAGTAATATTTGTTTACGCAATTTGTCTCGTTTCGTTGGAATAGTAAATTTAATTTGTGTTGCTCACGGTTGTGCTGGTCCACGCAGATGTAGTGTCGGTACATCCGCCCGAGGCCGCAGGTTACAGAACAGGCGCTCCAGTCTGACAGACGATAGCGGACCAATGATTTAGGTTGGTCCACTGTATACTGATACGTCACGCCAGGATTGCGATGCTTGCCGCGGAAGATGCGTTGCTGTTAGGGTTGGCACATATTTAGATTTGAAGATGAAATCGATATAAAGTAGAAACATATTTTAGTATGGGATCGTGTATGATATTTTAAATGTATGGGACTGTATTTTTCCAACCGCTGAGTGTGTTTCTGTGTGATAGTGTTGAATAAAAGTAATGCTATTACCTAAAAAATGAATATGTGTGTCTAAACGTGATTACTTCAATTTGGTCGTCTTATAACAAGTACGAATAAATTGGTAATCGGTTACTTAAAGTTACATTTAATAACGCGACATAAATATTTTGACAGACTATTAATTATATTTTTGAAGGTTGGTTAGTAAATGCTTCGTTTAGATTTAACAATCAGAGTTTGGTGAATCTGGGTCTAAAGCTTCTTGAAGGGATGTTAATTAGGTATAAGATAAACACATGTATTTACTCACATAAACCTTTATGTCCTCAGCAAGGGGTCCACTGATCCTAACTTTTTCCCAATCACGGTCCCTTTCATAGATCGCCTGAGCTCCGGCTACGAAGTACTCAGTTAATGTTGCATTTCTGAAACATATAATATTAATAAGTCTAAAGGACGATATGAATCCATCATTTTATTTAAGCATTGTAAAATATCTCACCGCGCTCCAGTGAGATATATCTTTCTAGATTTAGCGCTTCCGATTGAAATATAGTTTCCAGGGCTGACTTTTTCTTGGATCTTCACATTTCTAGAACCAGCTGGTATTACCGCAACCTATGAAATTATTTTTTGGTTAGCAATAATTATTTGGTTAGCAACATCTTGTTAAAGTCCATACGTTCACGTTATTTATTGGTCTACATTTCTTGGCACGTTACCAATTTTAGTCTTTTATTAAACTGCAATCGGGCAACGGAGTTTACGATTTCGTATCTGCATAATAAATGATAAAAAAACAACTTAGTATCCAACGGTACGTTTCAAAGGAATATTTTTAATAACGAAATAGTCTGTAGCTATAACAACATTTTAGATTGCGTTCCTCGAATATTCGTTATGTAAATATTTTTTCGTTACATCAAAAAAGATATCCTATATTAAATGTTATATTGAAAGAAACTTACCTTAATGAAATATTAAGGTTTCGATAACATTATATAATAAAAATATAGGATTTAATTTGATTTGATTTAGATAAAACTATAGTTTTTGCATGAATTAGACATTTCATTATATTAATATTACATTTTACCCCACGTTTTCTTTACTGTACACTAACCGTGATCACCGACTGAGAGGATAAAAGTGTCTTATTTTGTTTGGACTCACCTCGCTATAACCAGACTGTCTAGTAGTATCCTTGTTATATATCCCCTGTACTGTCCTACACGCGGAGCCGTCTCCTCCGCACTCACCGCACGCGTCCTCTTCAGCATCAGAGTCCACGATCCAGTCACAACCCACTTTGTAGCACACGCCTGGACAACGGTTATTAGGTGGAAGGTTTTAACTTTAGATTAAAGGTTTTAGTTTCATTTGTCTCAATACTAGTTTGTCATCCCTTTTTAGGATGAATATATAGGGCTAATTAAATGTTGTAAGTCACAAACGAATTTTCAAAATCAGTTTTGTGTTTAATAAGAATTTAAGAATCCATTTAAGGATTTATTGGATTCGAGATTTAAAAATCTATGTGATTCGAGACTGGTTTATATGCTACTAAGCATTTATTGTATATGTTTAGAGCAAGGCGTTAGTCCACGAAAAAATTCTTGTAGAGGTGGGTGGGTGGGCGGTGGGTTGACTAATTGGTCAATGAATTAGGGTTTTATTATGATTTGGTGTCTGTGATTTTAATGGGTGAGTAACTTCGATATATATTTAATTTAAGTGTTCGTAAGTGTTTTTAAAGAAATTAAATTGTATTATTAGAAATTTTAACGAGAATAAAAAAGTTCCTTCGCAAAAAAAAAAAAAATATACGTACCAGCTATACACATGTCCCGAACTCCGAGACCCTGTCTGCACGGTGTTCCGTCTGTTACGAAGCTGCCGATCATCTCTATATCATTCCGATTGCGAGGCACGCATTGTAAATCGCACGGTTTATCTGCAATCAAATTTAAAAACGGAACCATTTGAAACCTTGAACAATGTTATGACCATAGATTATAAAAAAAAATATTTAATGTAATTAACTTCAAACCTTGATCAATGTATGGTATCCATTCGGAGATGGTTTCGTTCTTGTATGTCATGTTATTAAACTTGGAGCACTGAACTTCCCTGAACGTCGGCTCATTGATAGGGCACGGATCGGTGTTGCAAACTTTGTACCTGATATTATAGTTTAGTTCACAAAGGTGTCACTGTCAAGTAATAAACTAGCCTGATTACAAGTTAATTGCAAAGTAAATTACACTTAATAGTAACCGAGCGACTTATTTGTGATCTGTAAGGCATGCATAAGTAGGATTATCACGGAATTGAGGTCTGAGTGCTAATGCTCTTAATTATGAAGTAGTCTAAGTATATGTTGTCACTCTCGGTAATGTTCTTTCAAGGCTGTCGTGGCTTCCGAGTGTTTACAAACAAGTCGGAATAGATATCAACTGTCTTCTTGTCCAGTTTCTTAATAACGAATTAAGTCCGTGAAAGTTATATTTTTATAAAATGGATGTTTTTATCTGTATTTTGTTGGAAATAACATATGGGTTTTCATTTCTTTGGTACAACGTTTAGAGGTAATGATATTTTTTTTAATACTTATTTGATTCACACTATAAACCTGCGTTTTATCTGTATACCTATCGTCATGTAAACTATAATTTTGGCTGTATATTTTTTTTGTGTATTTTATCTGTTTCTCTGGTCATTCTTACCGGCTCCTATCCCCGATGCAGTAGTTTCCATTGTTGAGTGGTTCAGGATTGTTGCACTCTCGATGTTGAGTGGACACCCCCGCACCACAAGTGCGGGAACATTCGCTCCACTCGCTCCAAGCGCCCCAACCACCGTCACGTGGTACGGGGGACGGGGCCTTCGGGACGCACGTCTGATTCTGACACCACTGTGGAGGAAAATTTATTTTTCATTGAAACCTAATATTTTACTCAAAGACCCGTATCGTTAGTTTGCAATGTCGATAATTTTTGGGTAGGTATTGTTTAATTTTCTTTTCAAAACTTTTTGATCACCTACAGGGTAGCTCTTTCATAGAGAAGCTAATATTTGATTTATGATATTGTTAACAGTGGTCGTACGTACATAAATATCCCCATAAAAAAGAAACTTGACATAAATGGTGAATTAAAAATATATATTAAATAATATATTTATGATATTTTCCTACCATATTCTCTCCACAAGTTGTCCCCGGCGCGGCCGGTCTTAACATCGATTTGCACGTGTTGTTGACGAGACACCACAGATGCTCACAAAGCTCCGTCAGCTTGGAACACACTACGGCTTCCTCACCGAATTGTAAGTGACATTGATAAGCCGCATCAAATGTTACTCCTATATACAGTCACGTCGTTTATTACCACAATATTTTCATAAACTAAAACTCTTGTTCAATTATCTATATTCTCACCTGCGGGTAGTTCAGGGTAGACGTACGGTTCTTCCTGAGATGGTCTGTCGCTCAAGCAATCCCCTAAACCGGCACTAAAATAAGAATACGATTAGCACGTGATATATTTAGTTATATAGATTTTTATTTAAAAAATTACTAGAACTATAAATGTAATTAATTGTAAACTAGTTAGATTTTTAGACAAATTATGCTCGTAATAAAACAGAATAGCTCTAGCTAGTGTTGGCAGTTGTTTAACGAACACGTTTAACGACATCCGGTATAATGAAATAATTACAGTACTAAGCCAACTGCCTTCCAGTGACTTGCAACTTTCAATTTTATCACGCGTACATTAATATAATTTGTCATTTAAGTTATGAATAATTTTTTAATCAGACATATGTATAGAGTGACATGAAGTGTAAAACATGAGAAAATCATTATATCTATGACAACTTATTGTGTTAGTTACAAATAAATACATTTTTTTTATTTAAATATTTTTAATCCAGTTACATTTGTAATAAGCAATTATATTATATGATAGTATGTAACGATCAACGTGATATTTAGACTAAAACACGTATTATAATGACGAAACTTACTCTAAAAAGTTGGTGACATCCCGTTTACTGCATCGTGACCAGGCGACTTGTACCGTATCTGGTTCAAAGATCGGTGTCATAATATGAAGAGTAGCCCCATCGCGTCTGTGACAACCAATTTTCTCGGTGTCATGGTACAGGCCGAAACTATAAAACAAAACAGTATTAATGCTTCGAAAATAAATTTTTATTATATAAAGATATTAAATTAATACAAAAATTACGGTCAAGAATAAATTAATGTCAAATAAGTTATATAAAATTGGCGTGGTAACTTGTACAAAGTCATTAGGCACACCGGTAGCCAGAGTCTAGATTAAGTCACTAAGATCTCAATCAAAACTGTTACGTGCCTGTCGAACGGCGACTGTTTAATAACAGCGATATATGATACAAATGTGTGGGCTGTGTTGAAAGAAACACAGTTTTAATTAAAACCAACAGTTTAACTAGCATTAATAATACATGATGTTTGCGGTTTACATAACAACTTAGTGTTATTTATAGAACAGATTTATTTGTCATGAGAGTAGTGAACACGGGACAGACGAAAGTAAAGCGAGTGCTGTATGCTTATCTAATTGATAAGAGGCTACCTACTTCGAGATTAAAGTCAACTCCTGTATGTAGTAAATGTTATCTCCAGAACACGGTACTATATTTAAATGTTCCACATTTTGTATGTACGAGTGATAACACGATTGATAACGGAAATAGAAATTGAGGCAAAAGTTATTGCTATGTCTTCAGTCTATATAATTATTGTATAACTAAGGATAATTCTAAAATATTATGAATCCATGTTGTTTTATAGTCTGGTTGATGATATGTTATTTCATAACGGTAAACTAAGTCAAAAGACATTGGCTGTAAACAAATGAATAGATGACGTCATTATCAAAAGATAAATCAGCATGTCATAGTTGAGAAATAATAATTATAGTTGACTGGCACGAGCAAAAAAAAATGTAACGAGAAAAGTTAATAAATCAAGTTATCTCAAAATAAAATTATCCAGCATGGAGGTCCATTGGTCTCTAGCCTTTAACGTGAGTCGATAAATCACAACAGCTATTAAAAATTGATTTTATTACTGTTGAGTCCGTGCACTTATAAACAAACCACTCAACGTTAATAATTAAATTTTATTTGCATTCTTTTATCGGCAAGCATTATATCAGTTCCGATGTCTTTTTAGAATATGATATTAATCTCTTATTCTAATAACGTACTTGTTTTTTAAAATAGTAAATTAACCATTTGGAAATAAAATTATTAATGACTGCCATATTGGATTGTTCCTTGTTATAAAAATAAAGTATAATGATGTAAATTTTTTTGTCCATATAATCGCTTTCATTCACTTTTCACTGTAAGTGACAACCCTACAAAAAACTATAAATCGTCTCATTTGGTGTTAACACATTTATATTATTCTTAAGTTGAGATAAGGAATTGAAAAATATAATGATCATGTGTGGGCCGATAGCGGCGTCAATGCACCGAGTGCATTGTACTCAGCGAATGATGCATTCATATGTCTACGGCTGAAAGAAGGTCATTGGCTGAACTGTTTGCGCTTACATAACTTGTGTTTATTTAAGATTGTCACTCTAATGCAAACCGTAGAAACCCATTTATATAAATAAGATATGACCACTCTCTAAATATAATATTTAGGACGGAGTTTGTTGAAATTACAATTTGTATATTTAATATATAGCACTCGTGTAGTATTTTATGATACAGTCTCAATTAGGGGCTTAGCACAAAATTTTATAATCTGTGACTAAATTTTATACACTTTGTTTACTTCCAATCTTTAAATGTAACCAAGTAAACAAATTATGCAACATTTCGATAGTTTACAAATGTTGGCGGAGTTAAATAAACATTGTTCGAGTTTTCATAAGCTTATTTCTCAGAAAGCAACGTCCTTGCGGTAATCTCAGCTTAGAAACATGACTCACACAGTACAACCGAAACGCTCGGCAACCGATCGCGAATAATATTTAATATATCTGTAATCTGTATACAGACTACATTCGAAACGATCTAAAATAAATTCTGTGAATTTTACATACGGAACATAATTTGCAAACAGAGATTAAATACAGAGTATAAAATAATGGATATGGTAATACAGATTATACAGAGTTAACATTCTGTTGCAATGTTTTAATGAGACGTTTTATGAGAGACCCCACGCCGCATTATCGTTAACTTCCATGTAGGCTGTTATACTGTAGATAATTAACGTATGGTGTTGTATGGGCCATTGTTCAAGCTGTGTACTTATATAGCTAGTGGTGTTTCTTTAAATGCTCCAATTACTCCAATTTATTATTTGAATTACATATATTACGCACACGTGTTTTGCCGTTTCAAACTATAACAGGCCTATGGATCAGTAGAAATGTTGAAATTTATCTTGATTACTTTCCATCCCTGTTCTTTTAATTGATATTATTCAAAAAAGTTTGGCATATTATATGTTTAGTTTTTTGTATCATATGCGAGAACACTAGTTATTAATAAAGAACAAGTTTAAAGTACCTTTTCAATAAATAGATGTGCTCTATTGACTATGCTGTTGCTACTGAGATCACATCTTGTAACTTAAATGTGAAGGAGATAATAAAAGATTTATGCATGGTAACTTGGCGCAAGTCCTTAAAATTAATGGATAGCATTTAGGAGTAAGTGCAGACGGTGTATTTAAGCAACATTTTCATTAATAGTTACCAATGAACACCTCTAACAAGACAATGCAATTAATTTACGAAAGGTAAGGCCTTTATAATTTTGATTTAATCTTAATTAGATTAGTTTTAAATATATTATTTGTTTATTTCTATTTCACTCATATTGTCTTACTGCTAAAGATTTCTAGATTCAAAATAATTTTCCTCTTAGCTTTGCGGTATTTCCGTTCCATTTATATTTTAAACTGTTTGGACTTTTGTAATTCGATCTTGTTGTTTGGCTGGTTAAGAATAATAAATCATTTAAAAAAAAACGAATAATAGAAACATTATATTAATGTTTACATTTAAAATTGTAACTAATAGATTTAACACTTTTAATATATGTTAGAAAATAATTTTGTTATGGTTGACGAGTTATGTAGGAGTCGTTTGTCATAAATTAGATTTATAAATCCGGCTCGCTACTTCTAAATTGTCTTAATTCTATCTATTTAGTTCATCTATTTACTATGTAATAGTTTAAATTTGTCATGAATTTTATTTACGACTTTTTACATTTTCTAGCAATTTTTTTATGTTTTCTTGTTTCTAATTCATATTTATGGGTTTAGAGAAAAAATATAGTACATGCAATTAAAATTTTTAATTTTGTTTCTGAGTGTGTCAGTGAAATGATGATAAATCGATTGTGGCAAAATGTTTCACGTGCTGTCTACAAGATCCTCTTATCTCCAAAGTTCTATGCTTCTTATCAAATTCAAATTCATAACCCTCCCTTATGACTACGATGCAGGCGGATAAAGGAAGAAAGGAAAATTTCTACAGCATATAAATTTGTGCATAGATAGTTAATGAGAACATACTTGTGTCCCAGCTCGTGCGTGATGGTGTGCGCCAGCATGATGCCATTGTCCTCGTTGACGGAACAGCTGCGGTCCGGCTTGCACATGCCCGCCACGTGCGCCACGCCCAAAGTACTGCAACACATTACACTGTATATACCATGTTATTGTAACATGTTTGGTGTACATTAGATACTGGTGCGTGCCGCATAAACACATCCAGGCATGTTTTCCTGAAAGTGCGAATGCGTTCGTTGAGTAATGTTTTATTCAAATGTTTCTCATGAAAGCGATGCATCTTTTAGATTGGTGATTCAATAATATCGTTGTTGCAAGAACTAAACATAATGCTGTAGATATCGTGAAGTCGAACTATTAATAATGCATGGATAAAATAGAATCATAAAAATAATGTCTACATATTTTTTATGATATATTTGTTGCTTGTCACGTAACTTTAACGAACATAGTGGCTATGTAATTAGTAATGTAATATCTGGTTAACACTTAATCCACTATAATAAGAAAATATTCTAGGAAACTGCCGGTTATTATCTGCGAGGGTGCTATAAATATAAATTATGGTCAATAATTTACAGCTGTGTGTATTACAGAATAAAAGGTGTAGCAAACAGTAATGGTGTACTAATTATGGTGGTGGCAGCGGGCCCAATGAATTATTGATGTATTAAGACTCTTTTACACTATCTTTTATTTATATAGATACGATATCTTAAATACTTTTACACGATAAAACGTGACGTTAGATTTTGTAATCGGACTGTTTGATCGATCGGTCAAAATATGTGCAATCAGAGAGCCTCTGTTGATGCAAATGAATTTCGTCATTTGGGTAAGGAACATGCTTTTAAAATGCTTCATTATGATACCTTAACATATTGTTGGTTCATAATGTAGTGCCTTTGACTATTTCATTAAAAAGTTATTGCTGTAGATGTAGGTATGGCGTCTGAAGAACCCATCAGTCATTGCCAAGCGCCAAAACATAGTTTAGTTTAAGACTCCTCTCGGCATAAAAAAATCCTTTCATTCGGAATTTCATCAAACTCGATAACATCTGATTGTTTAATTATTAAAGAACATCTTAATAAGATCTGTTTATTAACAAAATTTTTATTTTATGTACGTGTGAACATATTCTGAGGCAATTCGTAATGAGTGCTCTGAGCAGACGTTGCCGGGAATAGGCGTCTAATAATATGCGGCATCTGACTCACTGCGGAAGCCGACGAAAAGCTCTATAAATTCCCTTTAATAAATCTGGATAAACTTCATCCGAACTTGTGTTTTTTTTTCCAACGCAATAAGGGCTTTTTTAAGCCGCATCACCGCTCACCTTCTTTATTCCTAGTGTTAAGAACAAAATTATATGTTCACGTTGATTTAATTTAAGATTCAATTAGAATTGGTGCCTTAAATATATTTCTACAATTTGTCGTTAATCATATAGAAGTATACTGCCTGCATTCTGAGGCCGGTAATGGGAACGCGTTGATGTCTATTATAACGAACAGGTGTAATCTAGAATCGAAAATTGAAGTTATAATTCGTAATACACATTGTTGGAAATAATATTGATGGTTTCCATCTTCGCATTCAGACTTTTCTTTGTATAAAATGAAAAAGAATTTTTAGAGCAATCATAGCAACTACATTAGTGATTTAGCATTTGTTATGTTTTAATACCGTGAGTTTATATTAGCTTTCGTCGTAGGCGGTCTTAGTTTAAAGTTTTAATAAACGTTTCGTTATATTATATTAGAGGCGGTTGATTTGAATGTCGAGTTTTAATTGAGAGAGAACTCGTGACGTATTTGGATAGCAAGTAGTGTATTCAAAATATAAGACGATATTGTGTGTAGAGCTCCTTATATGCTTAAAATTTTAAAATATTAAACCTAAACCTAAAGCTGCTATACAATATATCTACAGATAACTTTTAGAAATTGCTTATTAATTCTATAATTTCGAGAATAAAAGCTTGTTTTAACACACGTACCTAGTGACCGCTTTAAGAAATATGCCTTAGAGTTGTGTTGCATGTTTTGACAAGTCTTTAGCAGTGGCCGGCGGTCAATACGTGGCATGCATTCTGTTTTGCGTCGAATTGCTTTTTTGTATGTCAAGTGTGAATTGTTCGTCGGCACTGACTTACGAGAACACGGATAATTTCTATTACTATTTATGTCCAACGCGTGAAAATAAGTGATCAGAATCAAAATGGACACATTTATTTTTGAGAGAGATTTTTTTTTTTAACGAAAATATATTATTCATGTTAGTATTGAAATGTTAACCCTACCGAATAACGATACTAAATAACGATGGGCATTGTATTTCAGATGCGCTGTGGCAATTATTTTTGTTGCAAAAATCAGATAACGCTCTCCTGAACAATATATTACCTTTGAAAATGCTTACGCGCAAGTCCGCACGCATCTCAGCAATTTCTTTGGGATAAAATCACTTACACCATCTTATTTTAACATTTGTACAAATTAAAATAGAAAAGCGTTAAAGGAAAGTTTGGATTTAAAACGTTTTTATGTATCGAATATATGATAAGATCGAATGTTTATAACAAGTTACCATAAAACGAGAAAAAATATTAATATAAAACGAAAAAAGAGTTCTTTATCGAATTGCAATATGTTTTTAAATATTTTGGTTGAATCCTTGTCGTGATAGTAGTGGGCGTAGCGTCGCCAGACTGCGCGTCGCCGGTCGTCGCTCACTTACAATAACGATTTACTCAAACCGTATAAAGCAAATCGAAACAATCCCTTTCATATCCATAACAAAACATTAGGTTTTGTTATTGTATACTAATCAAGTAGCTACAATAATACTATAGTATCCCTTCATGACAAATGTAAATATTTACCTGTACGATATCATTGCGAATTTAATGCATAATGTATGTATGTATTGGGATTCTGACAGCAGCCCTGGGGCATGGCACCGTTACCGAGACTCATTGTCTTTTGATTGCCGCCTTCCAAGAACATTCGACTACTCGTTTATACCGTTTCGCGAACGCATTGAGTTTTCTTATGGCATTTATTACATAGCATTTTTTCGGTAGAAACGTGTTCCGTATTTGTATGGACATATGTTGGTTAAACATTTGCATTGATTGTGCACGTCCCGCGATTCTCGTGGATAATCAGAACTGCCAGGATGAAATCTGAATAAGCTCTTTGAATATCCGCCTGGCAAATGCATTTATGCACAAAAAAATATCACTTACAAATTTTTTATAGTTTTTCTATTAAAAATATGTTTTTATTAAACATTAGGTACAATAAACATTGCATACAAACCTAAGTTAGACAAAGTTATGTAAAGTTTTAATATCATCAATATATTAAAAGTATTAATATTATTTATAAAATAAAAAAAAAAATTTGATGTAATTTGATCGTAAAATTATATTATGTAAAAAATATAAGAGCAATTTAACCAAAATTTATTAAAAACATAAGAGCAATATATATTAAGTACTGTATTGGGAGTTAACAAAATGAATGAATCTGTTTCTCATCAGATACCACTGTTTCTGTCAGCTGGACGTGAATGTTCCGTCCAAACACCGAGTTTACTTCATCTAGTTGTTTTTATACGTAATGCTGTGAAAACATTTGCAATTTACTACACATATTACCTGTTCTGTCTAAGAATATCTTCTGTTGTTCATCAAACATGAGTAAGTGTGTTTGAATTTATTTAGGTATAGTCTCAAAATACACTTTGTATGATGAATATAATACAGATACTTTGTATAAATATAAATAATATGTATGGCATGAGATTGGCTTTTTAATTATATAATATTATTGCGAGTTTTTTTTTTGTGCAACCGGCAATTCTGTACACATCCTTGACCTTAATTCCGGCACTTTGATGTGACCGCTGGCAGTGACCACGGTTTTTAGGTATTCGCAAAAATATATATTACAGAATACTGATGGATTTTTTTTTATTTGAGCGAACAAACAGATTAATTACAACAGCGACCGAAGAATTTAAGTATATATTGATCTTTCTTACAAACTACGAATGAAAACAAATTTACTACATATAATATTTACAAAGACTTTCATGATTAAAATACATATATTTTGTATAGGCCACCATTGAGGCATGTCATCGTAACGGTTGAGTCTCAATAAACAAACGAATTGTAATCAATAATATTATTAAATAAACTTCTTCCACGTATATTTCTCTCATAATTTATGTATAAAAAGTGTGCTTGTAATTAAATAGGTCACATGTTATGTTAGTTACTAAAAATACACAATGTCCTTACATTTATAAATTACATTAACACTCTCTATATAATGAACGTACTATTGCAAATACCTATGGCTTTTGATGTAAATATTTGGTAAACGCTAACAAGAAATCAATGAAGAATGATTAAAAAATTATTTAAATTTTTTCGGCATGAAGATAATTCATTAATATATAATTAAATAAACTATACCTTGAATTATAATTAACTAAGTCATATAATCATTGTCTGCGTTCCAATGGCAATTAGTTAACATTAAAGGTACTCAAAATTATTATTGTGTTTGTTCGTGCGAGTAAGCTTATATGATATGGATATTGCAAATATTTTGACCAGGTGCCGACGTAATATTGATAGTGTTCTATTTTCGTTTCAGTTACTCATAACCTCTCGAATACTAGCAACAGACGCGAGCTGCCATTGACCTTGCCGTGCAAAAATAATGGCAAATATCAATTATATTATCTATAATGGTACCTTATTGGAAACTTTTTAAAATATAATATTATTACCGCTTCATCCACAGATTTTTTAATCTTCAATATAAAAAAGTTTTTAGGGATTAAACTACAGGAAATTGCTTTGGTTTTAGCTCTCGAGCAAATTAAGTTAGACCTTCTATGAAGTACTTAATACTGTTAAAAAAAAAATAGGAAATTTATATTCAAAATATATACAACTAACTTCAGCAGAAAACCTTTTAAGTGTGTTTATTTATATATTCATTTAGAACTAAAGCAAAGTGGACGTCCGCCCACTTATCGTATTCGTTAAGATTAATGCAGCCCACCTAAAGATCTGTGTAATTTGACAGTAATAACAATGTGGGCTGAATGATATAGATGTTACTAGTAACTCGGTTAGTAGAAACAAATTTGACCAAATACGGATGAAGATTTGTTTTACTATCTTTTACCTCGCATTAAACAGATGGCTTTGAAGAGCATGTGCGGGGGAAAAATAAAAATCCCACTCCAAAAATAAATAGGACTTCTAAGTAAAGGAATTCTTTAAAATAATTTCCAAAGTTATCATTTTCAGGCACTCCGTCAAGAGAGATAATAGCAAACAAATTAAGCAGAATACTAACTATCGCGTTTTTATCAAAAGATATAAAATGAGATAAGATGAGTAATTAAATTAAAAACAACACCGTAGATGAAGAAGATGAATAATTCTGTAATTGATGTAATATGTCTATAGGGCACTTTAGGCTTTCCAACATTATTGATCATTTTTTATATAGAACTGTACATCATATATTTCAATGTTTCAATGTTCCATATTTATACGATATTTTATAAAGGAAGGAATGTTTCATACCTACAAGGTGTGTCCTGCTGACTGCATATATCCCGTCGTGTGATGAGTATGGCCACGTCATGGTGGTGTGGATCGTGGTCGTCGTCCGGGTTCAGCTGGTGCTGCCACCTACAGAAGGACGCGAGGGTTGAGTCCGCGTTAGTGGACACTGATAACTCAGGTGCCGCGTGCATTTCCTCGACCAAAATAATTTTGACTACCACCACTTTGATGTAGTTCCCGATTGATGGATCCATATACAGGGAAGATACCTGGGAAAAGTTTAATGTAAGCAAGAGTTCGGATATTTGAAATAAATTGAAAAAAAAAATGTATGTAGTTTATACCTCATGAAACATATAGGTTAAAATAATTTGGCTATCAAAACTGAAGAAAAAAAAAAACTAATAGTCAGATACTAAAAATACGTTTTTATATTCTAAGATGATTTTTCAATCCTTTTAATCGGGCGATAAGACGTGCAAATACGCTAAACAAACAATTTAAGCTATTGTGTATTTCAATGTATGACTGATATGTAACTGTGTCAATACACACCATGTTCATGATTGTCAGTAGATAAGTTTCCAAGTTGCCTTGATTGTGGAAATCAGTCATAGACTTATCGGCGACAAGTAACACTTCAACGTGACGCGGCTTGCTAACGGATCGCGTCGATCGTTTTGATGCTTCTAGATACCGTCTGTTTACATTATTGCGTTGAGTTTTATTGGTTCTCTGAAATTAATTATGTTTATTAGGTTCTATTTATTCTTTTATAGTGATACAGCTGCTAGAAAAATATATATAAACCTTGTAATATTTTGATTTGCTACGTTCTTCCTTTGAATGAAGGTCTTTAAAATTTCTATACTTCCATTGATACGGTGGTTGTTTTGTTGCACAGTTCTTTGAACGTCTCCGTCTCTTTCGTCTCGTTCTTATCCTTCGTGGTCGCTGTTCAATACTCGACCTGCTCGTTGTTAAATTTTGTTCCAAGGAATGACTATTTTCCATGGATGTGCTCCTCGATACGGATGAAGACGCTGATTCCGACAGCGGTCTTCTATGCTCCATTCTTAGATTCTTTTTATTTCTTCTATATGCTGCTGGATCACGTCTCATTGCCTCTAATCTCCTCCGTCTCTCTTCTATATACGCTCGTCTACGCTGATCCATGTTCTCCTTATCCTTTCTTCTCGTGTTTCGTTTTGAATTTTTTTCTTTATAATTCTTTTCATTGTTATTTCTAGACGAAGAAGTCATTCTCCTATCGACTTCCCTCTTTCTTCTATGGAATGCCTCAACTTTATCGACAGCAGATCTCTTAAATATAACATGTGGTCGCCCAGACGAACTGTCGGTCGTTAGTTGATTTGATGGCTCAATCCAATATTCTCCATATTTCGTCCGCAACATGCCTGCCTGTTACAAAATAAACATATTTTATATTGTCCAGCACTTGAATTACAGATATGTTCACTATGAAAGTGATAACACGATTGGTATTGCAAACAAATATTTAGTAAACGAAAAGTTTATAAAGCAATGCCAATAGTGAATCGTCTGTTAAGTGTCAAACCGGTTTAGCAGTGGGTCAACAAATCTCACGTCAGCATACTAGTAACGTTAGATAAATTGATTGATAAAGAGGCCGACGCTATTTTGAGTAAAATTTAATAGAAACGGTTCTATTTGGATTTTAACAACGTTGCCATAGCAATCACATGATTGGTGAATGATTTATTTGATAAGCAGCAAATAGAAAACAAACTAGATTCTCTCTTAGATAACAATCACATTAAATTGAATAATACAATATTAGGACCTAGACACGCCTTGTTTGAGGTGAATAGAATTTTGAATTTCATTGCCTAACTGTGGTTCATAAAATCAATATTTCGAATCTTAGAATTGGCTAAGACGAGATGTAATATGATTTAACATTAAATGTTAAATGTTAGCGGAGTAGTTTTAAATTATTTAATTTGGGTTTATTATAACAAGTTTAAATTGAAACCAATATATAAAAAACAATCTTGTTCAGATTCGCTATCCGGAAAATGTTCCAGTCTTAATTGTCCTCAACTAGCTACACGGCGCACGCTAATATATTATTAAGTAACATGACTAAGTATTAGTGAGATCGTTGGCTAAATTATATGTTTGAACAGTCTCTCAGCTGCGTTATTCAGTTGATCGACCAGCCAGTCTGTATGTCGCCGGCCTTGCGAGTGGAAGGACGCGAAAGTCACTTGTATAAAAGCGACCCGTTCATTATATTTTAAACATGAAATGTAAAAAAAAAACATTATTTTTTATTGTATTTGCCTTCGGTTTTGTGACGTTATTGACTGTTATACGGAAGCGAAAAGTATATTTTAACAGGCTTATCAGAAAAATTTAACAATATATATTTTTTATATAATAAATCGGTATTTCTATCGAAGTAGTGTTCTTATAATGATATTTAAGATTTTCAAACTTAAGATTTTCGGATATTGCCCGTGATCACGGTTGCTACAAAGGAACCGAAACGTCGCGATTATTTTGTTCTAAAATGATAAAAAATGCGTAGTAAAACCGAAAATCTTAGTCATATTTAAATCTGCTTGTAAGTTTGCCGTGTACTGTTGGATCTAACGAAAAAAATTCTAACAAGTGATTGCCTACAAATTAATAGAATTCCTTTTAAATACTTAATTAATATGAATTAATAAAAATTAATTTAAATTAAATATATCCTTCATGTATCTTCGGTTGCGATAGTATTTTTTAATTCATAAGTATATCAGTTCGTACATCATTAAGGTGGCATAAAATACATGTCAATTCAACATCAGATTACCAGTCGTGAATATTGTGGTAATGATCAAAATATTTGGACGTCATTAAGTCGGTACAAAGGAATAAAATTTCCAATAATTGGATACTTATTCGATAAATTTTTCTTTCCGCGCATAATGTCGTAACTAAGTATTCGTTATCTCAATTCAGATCGTTTAAACAGGTTTCCGAACACCGTATATTACCATAAAGAACATTATACCCACGACTGATCGCAATTTGTTTCCTTTTTTTCTCGGAATGAATTTAGATAGCAGTTATTAAATTACTTTTAAAACGAATTATCACACATATCTTGTGATAACAAAACCGAGTTGTCTTAATAGACTAAACTGACCAGTATACAATTATATATTTGTATATATTTTAAATATTCCGCCTACAAATGAAAGTTTTATGTATTACTGAACTAAAGATTGATAATTTTTAAACCGTTTGAAAACTTCCGTAGAAGACTACTTTATAAACGAGGCTTTGCTTATGAGACTGGACGAACCTCTGCGCAAAAACTACCAATTTTATTCCAGCACAACGTCTATCGAAAAATCAAATAACATCTTAAAATGTTCTTTGCTTTTGGGTTATTGAGAAATAACATATACAAAAAAAAAAAAAGATTTTAGAAACAATGATATAATTAATCACAATAATTCAACAGTTACAAATCAATTAATTGTATATACTCTCTACAAGTTAACTAAATTAGAGTTTCTCTCAGGCGTTTTCAATAATATAGATGCTTGTTGAAAGTATGTCCGAATAGAAAGCTTTCGGGTGGTCAAACACTTAGAAGTTTCTTTATATTTTAAAATCTTTACTTTGGTCTCATTAATTTTTTAGATAAAACAGTTAAGTAATATTTATAGTTTAGTTTAATTATTTATTTTAAGATTGTGTTTATATTGTGAATGTAAATTGATTTTGCGTATTAAAAAAATAATAGTCTTCCTGCTTCTTGATATGATATCCAAATAAGCTTAGATGGTTGGACGGACCTATACCATTATTTTGCCTTACATTTACCGATTTCAATTCAATTTTATTTTGTTTCTACAATTTTATGTTATAATAGTATATATTTAAAAAATAAGTTGTTTGAAACGTTTAAAACAACGTCAGAAACAAATTATATTTTGAATTATATAACACGAATTAAATGCTAATGTTTTATAAATTACTAAAAATGTTTATAATCACGTTTCAATCATTATTTCAATCTTATTCATAAAAACTTCATATAATATTCTACGACCCACGCGGTCGTAATCCTAAATTATAAGAATAACAAAAAATTTTATCATGATTGTGTTTAACGCACGACTGAAAGGTATCAAAAAACGACTAAAACACGTGGTAGATTCTATTATACAAAGGTTAAATTAGATGGGGTCGGACGAAGACAGAAGAAATCATATGGTAAATACCAAAGGCGTTAGAACTTCTGATTGTTTTAATATGAAATTAGTGAATTCGATAAAAACCTGCAAGAATGAAATGAAGCAAGATTATAACGAGAATCGATACTTATTTGTTTTGCTATACAAAGTAAAAAAAACAATATTCTTAATATTTCCTATATATAAAATAAGAGAGATCAAATAAGATATTAAAATTTATTTACGATTGTCGGAATCGCGATATAAAACTTAATTTTTTATTTCATTCTGATGAAATAATCACGTTATATGATAATTTAATTAAAACCAAAATGTAAAAAAAAAAACATTATGTTTACGTAAAAACGTACAAAATCTTCCTTAATCAGATAACAGAGTTGCGGGTTATAAAATTAAAAACCGCATACAGTATTCAGGAACTCATTAAATAACACAAACAGTATAAAAATTACAAAAAAACAGTCGTTAAGGAGTATTTTATATTCAATTGGCGGTATCTTTAGTAGTCGATTCAAGAGAATAACATATTACGTACTTAAGCTACACGAGTGAAGAAAGGAATAGTTTCATGGGAATTCCTATTTTGCTATAAAAATTCTCAACTTTCAATGTCATTAATGGAATATGAGCTTAAGAACATTTAATATGTGTAACTGTCAAAAGACATAAATTATTGGAATATAATGAGATCTAAGATTCTCGCGAGTATTCATTTAAATGAAACTAGTATTATTTGGATTTACTACGCGGATTTTCTTATTTAAAAACTACATAATCTCGAGGTGTGCCCACCTCGTCTGCCCGTGATCACGGTTGCTGCAAAGTAACCGAAACGTCGGGATTATGTAGTTTTTAAATAATAAAATCCGCGTAGTATATCCGAATAATACTAGTTTCATTTATTGGAATATATTCTTATTACAATTTTGTAATATCCACCGTGGCCGTCAATCGTTTGAAAGTTTATATGAGATTGGCATATAATCTAGTTTTAGACTTAAGGTGGGTAATGCTGAGTCAACTGTAATTTTTTTATTATGTAAATACTTACAAGTCCATCGCAGGCTGATAGTGCGACATTCGAGCCGGGCTGTCCTCTCACGGAGCCGGTGTAGTGGCACGCAGTAGCTGCCTCCAGAGGCCTCGCCCGAGTTCTCGAGTTAACCCTGTGCCGCTCTACAACCAACGCTGGAGTGATGAACGTTACTGACGGCCTAGAACAATATGTTTGTGTTACAGCAACCACGTGTTAATAGTCTTTATAGAACATTTAAAATCGGATTAAAATAACTTCTCCTGAATTAGTTATGTGAATTATAACATGATGACGTAGTTTAGACTTGACTGTAGCTGTAAGCCCTATTGGCTTTGCCAGTATCACCTGGAGGGGTATGATGGCAATACAATAAATTGTACAAAATACTCTGTATCAGAATGATCTTCGAAACAATAATTCAAATAGTGTGAACAGTAAACATCGTCTCAATAATTATATTAAAGAAATAAAATTTTATTTAAATACGCAGTAATTATAAGCTAAGTGATTGAATCCTTTGCATTTAGTATTTTATTGATAGTTATTTTGTTATGTTGTTGCTAAATTTATATATGTACAAAATGCTAAAGATGTGGCAGATAAGATAGCAAGGAAGTTGAGCTACTAAGCGGATAATTTCATAGCGAGCCACACATTCTTCCACATTTTGCTTAGACAAGACAATACCACAGCGACAGCACAATCATCAGGTATTTATTATAAACTGTTAGCCCTGTAACTGGTTCTTAGCGTTAATTCCCGCATATTTGAAATTTCTTGAGCTGAATTTCTCAAGGAGATATTTAACATTCTGAGAGTCATAAACGCATTAAGCAATAGAAAATACTAATGCAGTCGTAAAAACTTTACGACCTAATAAGAACTTAATGTCCTTTTAGTAAAATCGATGAAATGTAGTAATTGCTAAAATGATATTTAACCGCAAATAATATGCTAATAAAAGTAGTAATCAACCATAAATATTATAACAGCCCAGTTAATGCAATTCGCAGCAATTTGCTAATCAATTTTTCATTTTATTTTTTAGTTTAATTAAATGATATAAATATCTCTTAGATTTTGAAAGTGAAGCATGTATCATTTTTATTTATGGTTGATATAAAATTTTATTGCATGAATAAAAGCCTGTTTGATTAATTGGTGCTGTAACGGGTTTATTATATTCCAAAGCCGACATTCTTCTAATTTTGAAATAAATTAGACAAGAGCCAGCGAAGCCAATTTTAAATATAGCTATTCTATAAATTTATGTTTGGTTAATATTTATTTTGATAGCTAAATAACAAGACAAACAATTAAAGAGCAAAAAAAAAAAGACTAGGAATTAACTAAGATTATCTATGTCATAATGACGTTTTTTATTTTATTAAATTTATATTCAGAGTCATTGTCATTACATTTAAATTTTTTAATGTTAACAATCATGACAATTAACGTGTTCTTCTTATTGCGTTGCCTTAAATGTCACAGGAATTGAAGTAATAAAAAAACGGGAAAGCTTTAAACGGACTTCATTTTTTTATAACTTTGTTTAATTTTTCTCTAAGAGCTGAATGACAAACCGAATCATGTTCAACAAATAGGACGACATTACTTATGTGTTTGATTTGTTGACAAATTTTTGAAACTGAGGTAAATAAAATTTTGATTGAACACACTGAAGATGTCTATTTTGAAACATTTTAGTTGTTTTGCTTCTGCTTTTGGTAACAGATAAAAATGTACGCAACGAAAGCTTGATTAACTATATACGTTTCGATTCAATAACTATGGAATATGTCTTCATTACTGAGTATCGGTTACACTTTTAGTTAGGATCTCGTAAGCATAACCGCAATTACTGCCTTACATGGAATACCAACTTTCACATCTTTAAATATTTTCTTAATAATCGTATATTACATAAAATTACATTTTTGCAATATGCTTCTGAAGCTCCCAAATGATAAATTGTTTTTTTTTTTGTTATATAAATATTCCATATTTTTTATAAAAATACAGGATATTAATTTTCACATAAGCATAAGGGACGTAAATAAAAACTTCTTTAACTATTGAAGAATGGTACTGAGTATCGGTAAATTGCATTGAACAGATATCAACTTAAGGATCTGTCCCTTGAGTCGACGGCTATAAAAAGTAGATTTGGAGTTACAACACGGTCAAGATTTATCGACAGAGCATTATATATTGAACGGAAATCTTGGAATGCGTCGATTTATGAACTGAGACAGAAAAGATACAGGTACCTAATGCATCTTCATTGACGGTTAAATAACTTTGCAACTTCGTCGATCGGATAATAATACTAAAGAGAAAACAATAATTTAAAAGTTGAAGAATTAAAATGCTTGAGGCATATTTAATGTTTAATTTGTAATTTGCACAGAACATACAGCCTTGTGTAAGGTTAGCTGTCGATCATCAAGTAAACAGCTCGAGTGGCACTGAGTAAACAGATAAGGTTCATTACGGCAATTAGTTGGAACAAATATGGCTGTCCCAAATAACAGACCGGGCCGGTATTCCGAACGAAAGGTGTTCAATACTTTTAACACTTCTGACACTAAATTATATATCCATAAAATTTAAGTTTACCTTCGCGCTCTCCCGGAATAAACTTGTAAGTAGCTTTAGACAACGAAGACCTGGGCTTAGAATCAACACAAATGTATTATTTTTCTTTTACTACTTTTTAAATAAATAAACAGTAAAGGTATTTTATTTTAAGCCATTATATATGTTCAAACTAAAATCTCCTCATAACTATTAAAAGAAGGCTTTTAAACTTAATAAGTTAGTTTCCGATATAGACTAATAAATATCCTTCATTCTTAAAATCACATATTAGCGTGGAGTTAGTAATAAAACTTACGACTTCTCTATGCATTCATTAATCATTTAAAGAATAGGGTTTGTGACATCGGTTGCCATATTTATATCAATATAAGCTTCTTAATTATGTATGTATTTGTCTGATACGGGATTATTCAATTGTAGGATTAATGAGTATGGCAGACGTCCAGACAGACCACTATACATTTCTCAGAAACGGCTTTGTTGTGGCGAAGTTAAAAGACTTATATTTTTATGAACATTAAATTCTATTTAAAGCCTGTTTTATATGTTGGTTACGAATCGGTTACCAACCATATGAGAATTTACTATTACCATTGTATTTATTTATAAAGGCTTCAAGTTATTTCTAGCTACGCCGTCTTGGAGAATATTATATACAAAATATTCAATTAAAATGCTTATAATGACTTTTTAGGAGAATTATATTCGTCCGAGTTTAATTAGCATATAAATGTTTTTGCTGATACATTAATTTAATACGACATCGAAATGAACCAGGATATTATAGTTGAGATAATTATATGTGTTGTGTAAAATAATATATATATATATAATATAAAATATTATTGTTTTAGTATTAGAAGTAAGATTTTAATATTGAGGCTGTATTAGCAGAAATAAGCTTAACTTGTAAATCTATGTTTCTTTTTTTTTTGTTAATTCATTCGAAGTAGGTATGTTGTGTCGGCACCCCGTAGAGTGAACACTTATTTTATTACCCTTTTACGAGTCCTTTGAACTCGCCCTTTAACTTACAGGTAATTTGTACAGTACTGCAAAGTTATAATAACAGCATATTGAACTTGATGAAATAAAGTCGTAAAAAATTAACTTTTGGTGTAATAAAGAAATAATGTTTATATTTAGTTACTTACAACTAGTAAAAAAATCAAAATGTCAAGACCAACAGATAAATAATATAAAGCATAATCTTAATAATCACAGTCTTCCCATTTTATTTTAACAATATAATCGTTTGGTATGTAATAAAAAGTATCATTTAAATAATGTACTCCTACAAATATTACAAAGTTTGTTCCAGACGTCTCTTAGATTTCTTTGATACAATACTGTCATGTCGCGACGATGAATGCATAAACAATTTTGACATTGACCTTGTGTTCACGAGTTATCGAACTTTGCTGAAATTTTAAGGAAAAAAACCAAGATCATCGTTTCGGTTTTCGCAGACAAAATCGTTTATCTTAATAATGCAATAAAACCGCTATTAATGTAAATTATAAATCATCTCATTCAATTTACGACTTATGAAAGCTTATTGCACAATTTTACGGCACTCATTGTATTGCAATAATTGTCGTATAAATATGTATGAGTGGTCTCAAGACCATAGACGACTTACAAACTGACAAGTTTTTACTGTACGGCCATTAAAATGCATGAGCATTGCATCTTGGTTTCCTCCAGAAAAGTAGATGTTTAACGAGGTCAGAGGTACCAGCAGAATCTTCCAAGTTCAGAAACGTTCACTCTTCCAATAAATATTATCAATCAATGTTTCCGTTTAATATTTCTTATTCCATATAAAATAATGATTTAATTAATGACCATTATCAATTTTACGATCTCAACGATTTCTTTAGATTATTAAATGACTAATCAACACATTTTTTATATAAAGTGCGTAAAAAACTGCACGGACAGCTTCTCCGTAGCATTGCGTGTCGGTCACACGAGTGCGAGTGATAGCAGTCTTTCTCAGAAATGATTGCATGAAAATGCGATGCTTCCGCGGTGCCTTCGCTTTGATGTCATTGCAGTTGTACTGATTCCGTCTCAATATTAATTATACACAGTGTTATCTAAACTAAGCCATTGACAGTTCCATTTCGTGAAAATAATTTAATCTAATAAGCGGCAATTTAAGATCGCGGTTAAGATCATTATCTCTTCTCTTCCGAAAATGTAAAACGACTAAATGATTTAATGTTATGTATTTATGCGGTATTGTATGCAGTGACCCGATTTTGCATCCGGGATCATAATGTCTTTGAAGTGCCAATTAGAGAAATGGCCTTAAAGTGTTACAGGCGTTGATTCTAGAGTATCCATTGAAGGTTAGAATCGCATGTTTTCTGCATAGAGACCTCAAACCAAACACAGCAAAAGGTCAATCGTTATTGAGAGATTTCAGTGTGTCCAAGTTCTACAGTATGAGTAGATTTCTATAGGAAATTCTGACCTAAGACGGGACATAAAACGGATAGAAAATAAATAGTCACGTATAAGGGCATGAAATCAGAGATATAAAATGTAATAACGTTTTCAATGCAATGCTTGAACTCGAAATCGAGGTGAGTATATTGCACTCAAGAACGTATTTATCGACAATAACAAATTTGTAGAGGGTATAAGTACCTACTATTGCAAACTGCATTTTAAGAAGGAAAAGTTTTGGAAGATATTTGTAAATTAAAATACAACTCATCTGTTCTGAGAAAGATATCATTAGCTGGATGGGTGATATATTTATAATGAATTCAATTAATATTCGCATGACAGATAATATGGGTACAAATATTTTTATGCTTCTTAATATTCAGGTCTAATGAATAGCCAATGGTCATGCGGCTGGCATTTTAATTAAGGATGCTAGAAATATTAATTTCCCAGAACTTTGGTCAGGATATCTCGGAATATTGAGGCATATTTTAGATCGGACAACTATTCTAATCTAAATCTAGATAGTGTCGATTGTATCTTTTCATTTATTGCATTATTCGAAACAAGAATGCTGTCGCGACTGGATTAGGAATTCGTTATATCTAACTAGATAACAGTTTAAGCTATGTAAGAGAAATTGTGTAACCGTTATTTGATATGTGTAAAGGAATAAGAATCGATTGTTTGTGTTGGATAAGAAGGGCTTCTTCTTTTGTATGGAAATATATTTAGGCGATTTGCAAGAAAAGTTAAAATGGCATTTAAAATTTGAAAAAAAAACTAAATTAAAAGTACATAACATTTCAAAAAACAAGCTTTTATAAAGGCAAAAACAGCAAATGACAATTTTTACTTACAGACTTTTGCTATCTACTTGTAACCATTACATAATTTATAAATTATATGATATAAAAGCTTGTAAGTGCAGTAAAAATAACTAGTCCGCCATCTTGGATACGCCGCCATAATGGATCAAGAATAACGTCATAACTTTAACCAGGCATTGTCATCTAAACTGAGCTTGTGAACAAAATTTCAGTCGAAAATATCTACTTCAAAATTGAGTTGCAAGATTTCTACCGAACAATATGTACATACAATGTAAGTTAAATTAAAGGGTTGTATTTTACTCGATTTTCATAGTTCTTTCCTCTCATAAAGTGTTGCCATTAGATTGATATATTAAGCACCCCAAATTTTTTTACTCTGCGTTAAATATTTTGTAAATAACTTAAATTTTATTTTTTAGTAATTATTTGTCATAGTTTCACCATATTGTACTGTAATATCTTTACAATCAGTTTTATTCTGGTTTTTAGTTCTGTTAGCTTTAAAAGCATTTTTTTAAGTCTTTTTAAACGATTATTTATTTGAAAAGTAAAGGTCTGTATTTGTATCATTCGAAAGTAAATAATTTTTATGGCATGTGTTCATACAAGCTAGAAAAATATTTCTCATATAAGATGTTCGTAGTATTAGTGCATTGGCAATAAATCGTAGAATCTAGAAGTCTGGAGTAAGACTAATGATAAGTTGGTTTAAAAATGAACGGAAATAGCCGACACAATTTATTACCAGCTCGAGTAAGTGTGCGGTGTATTAGGCGCATGGCCAAGAGCTTGTATAAAATTAATATATTCTTGTACAAATAATGATTCTTAAATATTTGCATCTCGCTTATGATAAGGAAGAAATATCAAAATTGTTGCAGATTTATATGAGAATTGCTAAGGGTACAAAAATATTATTACAATAGATACATTTTACACGATATATAATTTGTTTATAATTTAATTAAATAGAATATTAAGTAGAGATAATATTTGTATATATTGACTATATGTATACGTGTGTATATTCAAACAATATAAAAAATTTACAAGTAGTATATGATAATAAAAGTTGTTGTTTAATTATGTAATCATATCATATTAAAAATTGATGATATGCAAGCGCTTCAAAGTTAATATAATATAACCTTTTATACGTTATTAGATGTTATAGAATATAAAGTCTATTTAAAGAAACATTTTTTTATAAAATACCTTATTTGATAACAATGTAGATTTGTTCTAAAAAAAAAAAACAAACGCATTATATGCATATTTTACAACTTGTAAGTAAGTACACGATTTATCTTACGGTCCTTCCAACTGACGACGTATTGATGTACAAAGATTTATGTTTATTCCTTGAAAATCGCCTGTTCAGTGTTATTTAGATGGTCGTCTCGAGGTCAGCGTGTCTCAAATTGTTGAAACATATACAATATTATTTTATGGATGTTTTATAAATTTATTTAAAAATGGAACTCCTTCAAATGTTATATATTATGTATAAAGGATTCTTTTTTCACCTAATAATATGTAAGTAGTACCCAGATCACTTAGATATCTGTTTAGGTATCAAATTTTATTTGAAATGGCGATGTTGAGTTTATGGTGGTTATTATTTTATCAAAATTACTTTGTTGTTTTTAATATAGCTTAGAGTTTACTATTCCTTAAGCATGAAATACGAGTAAGATAAATATAAAAAACGACTTATTAATTGACATAAGACTATTTTATAATCATAATATATATATTATAAAATAACAGTGTTCTGGGTAACCTATATATATATTTACGTTTTTGATTCCTGAATTAAGGAGTTATAGCCACTATACGTCAATATACGTCAGTGTACTAATTCTTTATAAATTTGCCCTAATATGGAATTGGTAAACGATTCACTTGGAAAAATTACTATATTTCTTTACGTAGATAATAGGATTTTTATATATCCGATATAATATATCATATTGTTATTGGAGAAGGTTAAGTGAAAATCATAATTCAAACTAATTTTAAATCTGAGTAATTTATCCTCACAGATTCTAGTTACCTTCCAAAGATAGCAATAATAGTAAGCTGCCAAAAAAATGTAACCTTAAGATAAAGGCAAGATGCGTTGTCACTATGTATGTCGAATTCCTCCTCTTCCTCATAGACTTACTGTCAAGGATACCCGAAACTTAACATGTACAAAGTTATTTAGGTACTGTTCTTCCGGAACTTCTTTCATGGTAGTATTTTATACATATTTATTTTAATTAAAATAAGATATAAGGATATGAACTATTGCCATTTATATTCTAGAGGTCGACGAATTAAAGATGTAGCAAAAAAATAGGCCTTCATATTATTTTATTTAAATTGCTACCACGTTATTAATATAAAACTATCGTTCAAGTGTTAATTTAAGTATTTTGTTCGACTTTTTAGCGTCTGCTTTGTGATTTGGACTAGGAAGTTATTTATTCACAGATCATTGAATGTAACAAATTGGCATCTGTTGGTTCGCATCCGCAAAATGACGATTACTAATTGTTCTTTTAAGCAAGTTTTTTCAGTGTAATTTAAGTAAGGACCTATTGGAAATTATGGTCAGTTTAAATGCTTTGTTCTTTGTTTTTTAAAACATTAAGATATATAAATTGCAATTAAAAACATAAAAATGATTGTCTAACGATAATGAGGCCAGGTAGAGGTATTTTGATGACGTCATTAATATTGATTTATAGCATTAAATGAATTATACTTAAATTTAAATGAAAGTGGGTGTATGAATCGGAAAAGTGTTGGAGATAATGAAGTATAAATTTTGTATAGAGCTAATTATTTTAATATATCTTCAGGCGGTGTGTGGGTGTCTGTGATAGGAACACGTCGCATGATAACACTCCGCCTTTACGACTTAGACAAATACGTGTATAGCTTGTACTATGTCAGAGACAAGTTCAAATACATCAGAAGGTCGATTCTGATAGGCGCGAATTGTGTCAGAACACTGTACTGATTCAGTCGGCGATAGAGTTCGCTGGGGACGCCTGTCTCCATACCGTTATTAGAGCAATGACGTCATATTTGAATAGTATAATTTAGTATCATCTCCGTCAGTTTTTCTTTACATTGTAAAGTGCCTGATAAGTAAAACCTGAGTAAACTAAATGTCTTTTTGATACTAACATTTTAAGTCTGCATTTCCTATACATCAAGTATAAAAAAACGATTAAGTAAAACCCAATGATTTCCAACCATCAATTATTTTTGTTGTGACAAAAAATGTGCAAGAATAAATGTAGTTTTTCTTTACTTCCTGACCACTTTCAGTTGATAAGGTCACTGTTCTCCGTAGATTGTTACATAAAATTGTATCTTATCTGTGCGGCACACTGTTTCACGATATATCTGTACAACGTCTATATGCTGGAACTTCGCGGAATAAATGCAATATGTAGTTACAAAGAACATAATAAAAAAATATTATGAGAAGATATTCCACGAGTTTGTTTGGTAACCGAAATGAGATTTATTCACAAAATAGAGAAGAGGGGAGGAATAAATTTTGTGGTTAAATATTGCTTCGTATACATATATTGTAGAAAAATTTTAATTTGAATCTTACCTTAGGTCCAGCCTAAGATTCCGTCCATCCACAGTGAGGTTGTAGTGAAGAGAATGGGGCAGATGATGTTCTATGCCATGAAGGTCACGGCGTGAGCGCGCGTGACCATGCCCGTGTACATGTTCAACTTCATGAGAGATAAGTTCGCCCTCTGATGAAACCTTCACCGGGGTCACCACTTGCACTTGAGAATGATCCAGGTGTTGGTGTGAATAGATACCTGAGTATAAAATACGAATAATATTATTTATTACAATGAGCACTATTGTGTCAAATTTTCTGAAGATTTTGTTTGCTGTACCTATTTTATAGATGACAATGTTTTCTTGGAAAACGGGAAATATTAAAAAACAACGCTGACCTGTACTAATAACCTCTGCGTTTACGTTTTCGGCTCGTGCTTGATGACGATGCAAGTTATCACACCACGTTAGTAATACGACGCTGGTAACGGTCTGTTTCTTATTATGCAATATGTAGAGGTTTGATGTAAATTATAAACTGATTTGATATCCAAATAATAAAAGCTAACGATCGTCCGGCCTATGAACATGAGAAGAGCACTTGAGTAGCGTAAACACTTAGGTTCCTTTGATCTTTCATAATACGTTTAAAGTATGATGAGCACGAAAAAAAATATATCCAATACGTGAGATATGCTTCCATAGTGTGAATCAGAAATAAGACTTTCAATGTAAATATATTTAATCTTAAATCATCTTTTAAAAACATAAAGGAATTTAATAAATTATAAGCAATTGTTGTAACATCTAATGTTGATGTTCATTGCATGATATATTATTTTGAATAAAAAAGGAACTCAAAAAAAAAATTAACAATTCAAGGTTACGCGATATATAAATTAGACAGAACAAATAACATTTGTTGATACTGTGGTAAAAATACATATGTAGATATGTCCGTTGAAAGGTTAATAAGACAATGATTGCAAATATAAACATGATTTAAATTTACTGTAAAATTTAACTTTATACATAATATTTATATATTATCACATTGATTGTTAACGGTTTACGTAACGTCACTGTCAACATTGAACAGTTGCGGACGTGACGGGAGTTTAGTCACAATAGCTTTCTGATATTAATAGTCTGTTTTCAGTTATATTTTATCAGTCTGCTGTCGTCACTATTTATTTAACATGTAATAAATTTGATACGCTTTTTAAACGAAGCATAGACATGATACCTATTCAAAATTAAATTCGTTGTTAATTTTTTAAACAAAACCAACATTAATTTGAATGATAGTATTCATATTTAATAGGTGATTTGATTTATATATCGTTGGCGCCAACTATAAAATTATTGTTTGATGACTTTTGTCAAAGATTCCTTAGTATCGGCGATCATTTGAGCGATTTCCTAAGAACTAGGTGTGCGTTGTCAGCATTAAGGAATAGTCACTCGATACCTCGTTACTTGTGAGGCCACACAGGTCTTATTTGTAACAAATAATTTAATATTTTTTATATAATTGTTACTATAAAATTTTTATATATTTTAATTTATGATTAATTTAATAGAATTGAATACGAAAGAGGATCCTAGACAAAAAAATAACAACAAAAGGTTATCGGTCAAACATGACGTACAATAGAAGTCAGTAAACCACATAAAAAGTAAAATAAGCATAGATAATAAATTAAGATAATAATAATTAATAACCTGATGCCGTTGTTATGTAAGGCACAAAAACGGTATAAAATATAATGGTATAAACAGATTGATATAAGTATTTGTAATGATCTGCGTGGGTTAACTAGGCGAATAATAGTCAGCAATTATTGTCAATTACCGTCGCACTGGGTGTACCTGCCGCCGCCCCCTGCGGACGTCTAGGAAGGATCAGCGACCTCTAGTGCGCGTAGGAGGACGTTTATAAAGAAAATATAGACAATAATACACTTTAAGGCAAACAGCTACAGTGATATCAAACAGATAACGCCTTGCGCTAAATCTTCTCGACATAATATACTGGTCATAAAAATATAAACTTTTTTAGTACAACAGTTTTTTTCCTAAGGAATATTAGGTGATATCGCCCTATTTTACACAAAATGAAATTTTATTAATGTAGAATGTATTCCTGTTTAAATGTATTATTAATCTAATTTTATTAAATTGTTATTTTATTAATACATTATTTAACATAAAATAAAAAAAAAATATTAATAATAATAACATATTCTATGTACATGTTGATGACCAAACAAAAATATTGCAGTTTTCATTTTGAAATATTATTTAATAAAACAAAAATACATGATCATATTATTTTTATGATATTAATTATAAATTGCTAGTATGGGACGTAAAACAAAAATACGTCATGTGAGTGGTGACGGTCTGTGCCTTGATAATAATTTGTGTGATAATTTTTTTTTTACATTTTGATGTATATTAAAATAGGCTTGTATTTTTAGTATGAAATATTCTTTCTTTCAAAAAAAAAACACTATTACATTTCGATCTCCCCAAAAACAATCTTAATACTTAATTTATTTAGCAACATTTCTTTTACTTAGATTTTGTATTACATCGTTATTATTAGTAATATAATCAGAATAAGTAAACCGAAGCATTATGCACTCAGTGAAACGAACAAATGTTGATATTTTTTTGCGGTAGGCAGAAAACTCACAATCCCATTTATATGTTGCTATAAATAGAAGGTAAACATTTTTTGCTAGAGATTTATTTGTCTCTTTGAATGTTCTTTATTTTCTTTTGAGATTTTGATTTAATATCATACATACATATATATTTTGTACTTAATAAAATGGAGTGGTTTTATTAAATTCATAGTATATATGAAACTATATAATATATATGAAAAATTCTACGATTGTAAACACTAATATAATCAATGCAAAGCTTAATGAGATAAATGATACGTGAACATTATCTATGGACATAATCTTTTATCTTACAATGACAGGTGACGGCTTACGTCACACCGCGTCACTGACCAAGATTCGCACCTTTTCTCCACAAGCGAGATAAGATTTGCCTCACAAATATTGAGATAACCTGATAATGAGATCTAAGATCGTTATACTTTACACTTTCCCGCGATACATTTTGGCTATTATCGTGTAGTTATATGATAAGAAAAATTATAGATTGTACTTGTATTTATTTAACCTTCAAAAGGAGCTTGTCGGAAGTAAATAAATCAGACTAGAAATTCTATTTCAAATAACATTTGATTATGTAAAAAAAAAAACTGAATCTCAAGAAGTTCAATGGCTCTAAATGGATAGGTACATTATTTGCATAACCGATTTGTTTTATAAAACATGCCAAGGATTGACGTTTTATGGTGCTGTTTCAATACGCTTATGCTTCATTTGTGCGTGCTTTCGGCTCGGCCTGCTCCGGCCTATCCATGGTCTATTTTTGACACGTTATAGGATCTCAGAATAAACTATGTTGCTGCAATATTCCAAACGATTACTTCAATCTAACCCAATCTCTGAATGTTAGAATCGGGGAATCGATCTTAATGACTTTTAACTTTTATTTTGATAATTTTTAACTTAGCCCTTCACATTGTAATACGACACTGCCGTAATATGATATATACATCCATAAAAAAATTGCACGCTCTTTCGCATTCAACGACCTTCATACTATTAATGTATGTTAGTCGAGATGAATTTGATACTCCTTACAAATAATTTAATGTATCTTTTAAAGACTTTCAATTTAAAAATATCAAATCATCCACGGATTATAAACAATAACTGTCTATCAAAACCCAAGGCTCTGTATGTAGTCACTGATATTATTTGAAAATAAGCTTAACTGAAACGTTTTATATTTAGCATTTAGAGTGATTTAAGTCTCATGTTACATTTGAAAAAAGAAAACGAAAGGGAACACGACGCTGTCCTAAATCTACAGACACGGAGAAGATAATCCTTCAAAGGCAATCTCAAACCGTCCCCCGAGACTTGAATCCAATTATCAGCATTTCAAACTTGCCAACCACAAAACAACTAACAAGATTAGGTTTACGAGTTTATGAATTTAACATTAATATTATCTTTCCACTTGTCAACTTTAATTGCTTACGGCATTATGGTTTTTAAATATGGCTTTTGGGCATGAAAATATCGAATGTCCTGTAAACTTAACTTCATATGTACCAGATATTAAAGGACTGTTTAAAGTTAAACAATGCATCACAAAAAAATATATATTCACGTCATGCATACTAAACCTCTTTTACTTTTATTCATTAAAAATATTTTGGTACTTCGTTAATTTTTAACTACCTTTTAAATATTAAATATATTATTTAATTTCTTGAAAATGAATCTTACCGGTGTGTATAAGGTTCCTTATGCTATCCTGGACTTCCCTCTCCACGTCACCAGCCAACTCTACCCTCGCTGTGCGTATGTGTTTTGCTCCACATCTTATAATCACAATTTGAAACAACAGCAGTTTGAATATCGAACACCGCACATCCATTTTTCTAAACACCCGGCAGTCACTAGCACGCATGTTTTGCACCAATGCTGCCTCTTATCCTTAATGGTCTAGGGATTTCTCATGCTACCGACTTACAAGTCCTCGTGATGCAAGTATTTTGTGTATATCACTAAAGTTCAATACTTGTTAATGATTTGACCTCGATATAGGTACAATATCATTATAACGGACCTGGAACAATACAATGCATAATCAATAATAAATAATAATTTCTTGTATTTAGTTGATAATAGTATTCTTAAAATAACAGTTCAAAATACGCTACGACAGGAGCATATAGTTTAATTGGTTAAAAATATATATTGTATAATCACATCAGGTGTACGCATAATATAATAATAAATTGTAGTTATGTTTAAGAATATTTTTTTACAATCGATAAAAAAAAATCAAAACCGTTGATATCATAATTACTTAATTTTTGAATATAACGTCTTGATCACTAATATTGATAAGCTACCTTATTAAACGAATGTTTCGAAAATATCAAATTAATATTTAATTACCTTAATTAATATGTCTTTTATAAAGTTCTTATAAGATAAACTGTCCGTTCAATATGTTAATCACCTTAAAATCACAACCACTATACATATAAAAAAGTAAAAAATATTTAAATTTGAATGCTTCCGACGAACAGAACGCTCTGTGACATTAAAATAGCGCGAACCAACCGTCGAGTTAAGGTGTTATCACTAAAATGCTACCATACACATGTTACATAATTTTTCTTTATTAGGTAGATAATTTTATCTCCAATTTCGGACGCATACACGTTTATTAAATTGTTCAGAAAAAGTTTTGCAGATATTTAAACGACGCGAGTCGAAAACAAAGGGCTAATAAATCACACATATCAATATGACGTAAATTACATTAACATAATTCGGTTTTACCTCTTTATATCTCAAGATGGTAAAGATTTCGATAGTCAACATCCAAAACGGGTTGATTGACAGACGTACATGTTTTACCATAAACAAACGTTTTCAAAAGTTTAAAAAAATGTTTCGTAAATGGTAAAGGTTATTTTTTATGTTGGTCGAAACAACCAAAAGTGCCGTTTTACGAAATTATAAAATATTATATAAATGATTACAGAAAAACCAAATGGGAATCATCTTTGGTGGTCATTTAACAGCCGACATAATATAATATCCTTGACATTTAAGCGTGTTCAAAACTTTCTGAGGCGAGTTAAAGAATGTGTTCTAGGAATAAAAAGTACCGAAAGGGCCAAAGGTAGAAACCCACGTGCCAGGCGATAAGCCAGGCGCCAGTCAACGTGGCTCCTCTTTAATATCACTTCCTTTTTGTTTGTTTTTTCTTGAGAATACCTGACCGAACGCACGGCGCCACGACAGTTTGTTAAATTTAGTTTTTCACAAGAGTTTATGGATGTCTTAATAATTAAGTTTACGACTAGCCGCATTTCTTCTATTTTACTGTCGTACTAACTTACTTTATCATAAAAAACTTTCGAGTTATTTTAGAATTTTTAATTATTTCCTATAAAACAAATTTATAAGTTAAAATAAAAGGAATGTTTATTATTTTTATACATAAAGTGGATCTCCGGTTATAAATCATTCACGGGATTCATTCCGAGTCGAGTCACGTTCCGATGGGATATCAAGCAATTAAAAAACATTTGCAATCCATTTCGGAATCCAATTGGCTTTGCAAAGAAAAAAATATATTTGGACATCTTTAGTTACTACATGCGACATATCTTTTAAAAAAATGTCGACTTAAAATTCTACATACAGCTATATTCAATTATCAAATCGAGTCGAAAAAGCTTAAGAGAATAAATAAATTTTATAGTTAATAGTAGGTAGACAATACTGCATCAGGTTTTTATATATTTTTGTCATAACAACAGACTATCTCCTATTAGCACTTGTGTAAATCTTTACAGCGATAAGACAACTCAACACTGACGGATAACGTGAGTTAAATAAAACGTAATAAATTAAATCCATTGGATCTTCTGGATCGATACAATACAAAATAACTTTATTGTAGAAAGAAAGATAAAGACAAAATTAAAAGTATCTAAATTTGTCCATTACTATTAAGTCATGTTACTTCGACATTTATTCTTAATGTATTATACGATGGTATATACTTTTATATAAAACGTTTTATTAATTGAAATATCTTAATTTTATGTATCACTATATGATCTCTTCCTAATCTTTACAACTCTGATTTCTCAGTATCACGTAGTACCATGTTATCAGAGCCGAAGTTATCATTATGTATACAAAACGGATGACCCGATTTGCGTCTAGACCTAATGATGTACGGCCTAGACTCTGACTCTCCTTACCTGTGTAAGTCAAACATTAGATAACGGAGATTTAGTGTAAGTAAGCTTCATTAAGGCCATCCTTAAGGTTATTTAATATTTTTATTGATTTGCTTTCCTGATAAACACATGTATAACATAATCAAGACCAGACGAGATATCGGACAGACAGCATTAATCATTTTACATGTTTATTTCTAACGACGGATGTTCTGTCTCGTTTCAAACTGATATGGACCAAGAGACGATTTCTAGGCATTAAAGATAATAAGAGATTTCCATTTTTAAGTTATCATAATTACATAAACAAGACATGATAGATCTGAAATAAACACACGACTAAATGCAACTTAGAACTTTAAAAACTTCGTGTCTTGTTTACTTAGCCTTCTAGTTATTTGTTTATTATAATTTTTATAATAATTATAGTCTATATTGTGGTAAGACTAAGTTAACATTGAAGAATATACATATTTTATTACTTTAATATATATAACATTTTATACCCTATCATCCTACAAAAAACATAGGACATAAGTTGGTTTATTTAATACACGTGTTATTTTTTGTAAACTGTTGTTTTGTTGGGTAAATGTTATGAGTTAGATCTTTATTTCCTTAGTTCTTTAAGGAGAAAGATTCAATAGAAATAAAAAAAAATGTAAATAAATTATAAAGCTATAACATTGAATAAAATAAGTTTATATATTTAAAAGCTACCACGAGAGAGCTTACAGAGCTTACAACAGAATCTCTAAATTTATATACTTCGGATAAACATTTTATAAGAGTTAATAACATTTATATAAATTTGATATATATCTTTAATAATACATTCCTACGAAATCTTCATATGTTTAACTTGACCCTCTTGTTTCAAATATAGTATGTTATTGTCTACTCAAGGAAAAAGACATTATATATAATTTTACAGCAAACAAACTAAATAAACTAAAAAATATCCTTACAACAGTCATATTTTTCTAAATTCCATTCATAAAAATCGTTTATTAACACCCGTCTTATATTACTTTTACCGCGTTTGCATCTTCATAAAAATATTACGTACATTTATAATTTTAATGTCACAATATGGAGAAACATTCTTAAATATTTTAAAGTCTTTATTAAAATACGATTGATGATATACAACATTTTATTATCGATTAACTTTAACGTATGGAAACAACATCTTAAAAAATGTTGAACTATTTGTAAAGTTGGTTTGAAAAAGTGGTTTAAACAAACCTAATAATCGTATATGAGTTTGGCGCCACCGGTTATAATGTGGAGTCTTGGCGTCTCGACGTAGTTTCACGAGCATTGCCACATTTAGAATCAACTTGTGCCCATATGGTATGCACTTCTTTTTCCTCGGTTCCCTTCTCAGGAGAACTTTATAATAAACATACATCTAAAACAATGAAAACAGTAAAAAAGCATTTAATCGTCCATAACAAGAAACGGCAAATTATGTCCGTTTATGGGAAAAAAATGTATTATATTTTTGTGAGTTTCACGTTGTTTTGTTTTGAGGGTTTACTGCACTTTAACTCATTTTATGTTATGTTTGTAGGTGTTGGGTGTATTTTTAAATGACCTGCCGTGTGTATTGTTTACCTCATTTCGATAATTTGTTTTATCTTGAGTAGGTAAACAACCGTTTCTTCTGGGTATTTTTTTTACCGTTATGATCTTTCCGTTTAAATGTAACAATGTATACTTAATTTTCTTCACTGAATATAGAAAATGTGAATATCATATAACTAACTATATGATTATACTATGGAAGTCCAAATAGTTGTTTATAAATCTAGTTGTAAGATCTGAAGTTTCGATGCCTGAGGCGTCTGTCATCGTCTCGCACCCATAGGTTTTGTCTGAACTTATTACGAACTGGTAGCGCCGGTTATTCCCGTCTGGAATTACTACCCTTTGTGCACTTTAGAAATAGAACTAGCGCTCTCATTGTTCATTTTGTTCGGTTGCGTGCGTCGTGACGAAAAGCACCAATTTGTTGAATATTACATTCAGTTTACGACTTGATTCAGCTTCTCTGACTTTAAACGGCGATTTTACATCAAAATAAACTTTGTCACGAGAGAATTTTGTTTTACAATGCATGATAATAACACATTGTGTTACAAACGGATTCCAACAAAACTATATTTGATTGTAGTGTTTCTATAAGACTTTATTAATAAAAAAGAAAGCTATTGAAAATTCATTTTACGATTCATTTTACACATGTTGTTACTATGGGCTTTATAAACGTATTCAAAAAGAAATCATTAACAAATCTCATGTCAAATAAGAACATATTTATCAATATTTGTCTTATTGAAGCTGATTAAATATTTGTTTTTTTTTTAATTCGAAACTAAACGTTAAAGGAAATAATATTTCACATGATAAATGTGAATCGAAATGTTCTTATAATATGTATTTTTAAAGGAAAATCTTCTTCTGATACAGTCGTTATATAAGCCGTAATAGTTTTTTGATTATTTGTATACTTTTTGCTGTAGAAAAATCAAATATTATGAATCATAAACAACAGATGTTTATTGCAAAGCTATGAAAAAAATAGAAAGTGGGGTGAAGCTATTGAGAATAGGTTCAGATGCCCTGGTAGGTACCTACTATTGTTAGAAACTGGAACATAGGTTGATGATGTTAAAAATTACTATCGTTTAAATTTTCCCTTATAGTTGGTCTATTTCTTTAATTTACTTTAATATCAAATTTGTTATAAGATTTGTATTTGTACATTTTGTTATTCCGATCGTCTTTCATTCAGAAATTTTCGCACATAGTATCGACGTAGTTTTATGAATGAATACTGGAAACTCGCCGTATTTACCGGTTGTGTGACGATGCAAACTTGTATTAAAATTGCAGATCTTTAATACACAGATTTGTTATACATTCGTAAAATAGATCGTATAAATGTAATAACCTTAATTTTGTCATACAATATATATTGCTTTTATACTTTTCACTCTCGCAGTTAAGTTGGTAATAATAGCGATAGCTCTTGATCAAAACTCATCTAGCTATTTAGATTCTAGAGTACGCTAATGAAAATAGTGAATAGAAATATAAATATTATAAATCAATTCATAGTATGTTATCAAATTACTTACATAAAACAGTTTACAGTTTTTTTCAATGGGACTAAACACAGTATTACTATTTCTGAATATCTATTGTTGCATATTAAAAGGTAGAACCATTTTATTATTAAATAACTTAAGGTGAGGGTGACATGTACAAACAGAAAAGCAATTTAATCTAACACTAATGACTAAACATAGGCTTATAGTGTACAATTGTAAACTATAAGAAAAAATGTAATTGTAATAATTTTAAAATTAAATAAATACTGCATTTTGTGTTCGTATAATAAAAGTTAAATAAATTATCTCATATATGTACTTGGTTATTTTGATACAAACATACAAAGATTTTATATCAAGAACATTCTTCAAGGACAATCAATAGTTAAGACTGGACTAATATTAAACCTATATATATTCTGAATAATAAATATCTTTAAGAATTTCTATTCTGTACTTCTATAAACTATTCTTTTTACGTTGTTATCAACGTATGTTTGTTTGCAATGCGTTTAAACTGTAAGATAAATCAAAATATAAATAATTTCGTAATAATAATAATCTAACACCATAAAATATATTACAGACATAATAAAATATAAACCGACAAAGTAAAGACACACATGCTGAGATTTAAATTTAATAATTATTTAAATAAATATTTTAGTAATGCTGATGAGTATTGCAAATTAATTAAGATGAAGGTTCAAAGAAATCTAAGTTGTGCATGACGTTGACACTACTGTAGCTTCCACGGGTGATTTCGAGGAACTGAGATTTAAGTTCGCTTACTAAAGCTGACTTAAGTTAAACATAAATTTGTTATCCGTCCGTTAATCCTACCTCGTTTAGAAATATTGAAAATTTTGAATTCCTCTATAAATAAATATATACATAAATATTTATGAATTTTCCGAAATGACAAAGAAAACGTTAGATAGTCGCTTTGAAGATTACGTCGATGAATGAAGGTTTTACTGGATTTGATACATTTGATACAAATACTGTATATAACGTGTGAGCGAATATTTTAACAATGTTTATTGAGTTGTTTATGTGATAGATAAATTTCCTGGCAGAACGTTTTGTTTATACAGACAGTCAATATGTGGGGTGTTCTATGAAATCCCAATGAAATCTAGCAAACGACAATCTGGACTATATTATCAGAATAATCTCAGAATTACGAACAACAAGGCCACGATATTAAATATGATAATAGTTTAAAATTATTATGTACATATAAAATACAATGTATGAACATTTAATTGGATTTTTTATCGTAGAGTTGCAATCATAAATTAATCTATTAGATAAATTACGACTTATCTAAAAAGCTCGGATGTTATGAAATAAAAAAAAAATTGCGTGACCTTTTGCATGATTTAATTAATTTAATTACCTGTGTCGAATTTAGGGTCAAAAATGTAGGTATGTCAAGGATGTTTTAAATTCAAACGCATATACCGGTTTGGTCTGATAGTAAAAATATTTGGGGCTTACCGTTGTTTTTCGAATCGATTGTCAATTCGTAACAGCTAGCTATTTTGCATTTGCAATTTACTATTAAATGTTGCCATAACACAGATTCTTTACTTGTCAAGGTCCTGTTTGAGCAGTCATCTGGAACTATCTCATTTCATGAACTGAGTGACTGAGTAACTGGGTTCATGAAGCCATGACAAGAATTTGAATAACAAGTTTTGGCTGAAAACTGTAACGTTTAAATTAATAAAGGTCTAAAATGAAGGCGATAGAAAGATATTTTTAGAAGATTTACCCGAGATTGATGTTCACATACTTAAGAAGATTTGGTCCTTCTCTGTTTGCATACTTAACAGCCTTATGTAAAAAAAGTTATTATGAGAATGACGTGGTGACATACAATCAATTCATTTATATAATAATAATAAACTGACTGCTACAATAATTGTAAAACGCAATAAATAAATAAAAAGGTTTTCCTACTTCTTACTTCCCCGTAAAAAATATTGGTTGTCTACTCGACCTTGAGCATAAATGTATTATTGCATTTACTGATATTAACATAAATATAAGAAAAACTTATCTAGGAAGCTGAATAAAAAAAAACTTCATTGTATGACGCAAAAGTATCGCAGATTGTCCAATCACTTCATAATAATATGTTTTAAATAAAAATTTATTATACTTAATTTGTATTCTAAGGAAATAAATTCAGTTCTATTTATGTACCTAATTCATTTTAAACAACTATGAAATATTACGAGTACAAGAGTGTTTTATTGTCCACTTATGTTAACTTTGATATTTTTCATGTTGTAAATAAATTAACATAAATTATATATTCGACACATTTCTATGTAACATTTATGTTAATGTAATTCAAATATCTTCTTATAAGCTATACATAAGCGACGTCTCCATTTAATATTATCGCACCTTATTAACAATGCAATTATGTATATATATACATAAATGTAAATCAATAGATTCTTTTTATTCAGGAACTAAAAGTTTTGGTTTGAGTGCGATCCCCGTACTGATTGATTCTTAAACAAGGATGGCTTTATGCGTTGTGGCTAATCACTTATTACTAAAGCTAACATAACCAAGGTCAACGACAGCGTGAAACGATTTAATAAGATTACGTAACTAAGTCACGTGACGCAATTAAGCCTGGGATTAACTAACAGATTTACAATTTAAACTTTAAATATAATAAAATACAAATATCACTCAATTAAACTTCAAATCCTATTTGATAAAGCAACTGAATGTTAACCTAAAAATATAGGCTATTTGTTTTGAATTATAAAATGCCAATTAGTGCAACTATAGTGACACCTCTAAAGCTATAAATAACAAATAGCGTTAGTAAATGAAAATATTCATATTACTATTTCAGTTACTATCAAACTTAAAGCGATATTAAATTTTAAGTGCACGGACGCGTAGGACGAGCTAAGGATGCATAAATCTATCGCGAAGTGTCTGCGGAAAATAGTGAAGCTAAACGCCGTCTATGGAAGTATTTGAAAGGGTGTAGGCGGGCGGATATATTTACAGCGGAGTTATTTATAAAGTATTAATGAGGCCGATTGAGAAAGATTGAAAGAAATTTATGAATACGCGCCACTTTTTATGAGACACCTACCTAATGTTGTTCATTAGCAACTCATCAATTAATTTGTGTAGCTCCCACTCATTGCTAATGAAAAATTTCTAGCTTCGTGACGTGTGAGCTGCTAAGTTCTCTACTATTAAAAATTTAAATATGGATATATATTTTTTCTATTCAGAAAAAAATCATTTCTATTTTGAAAATTTGTCGTCCAAAAAATCATTTCTATTGGAAATGTGTTCTCCAAAACGAATAGATACAAAACTCTTCCCCCTTGTTCATCTCTGTAATGCTCAATTAACTTATCAAAATTGTGAAACTTTACAACAGAAGGCAAAGTGCTTTCACGTAATAAAACTTAGAAAATGTATTTTACAACTTTAACCTTTTGATAGGTCGAATTTAAAACTAGCAGGAAAACAGTGTCATTAATATAGAAATTGGGTTACCTACCAAATGTTCCTGGGGTTCAATGACCCTTTTGTATTTTATTTTTACAACATTATCGTTGTGCTTTACGATTTTAAACCATCCGATCATATTAATGACGAGTTGCAATTTTCAAAATGGTATTGATTTATCTTATATAAGTGAAATATATTATAGAGAAAGTTAATAAAATATTATTATCATCTGATGTAGATAATAACATATAAATTAATATTACACTTATAATAAACATAAAATTATACACAAGTAACAAAAACTCTGTTTAATAATGAACTTCTCTGTGACCTTTGCGTGATAACTTGTGTTAATAATGGAGTAGAATATAAATAATCACTAATCAGTTACGTGTTTTGTTGTAAAACTATTTACATATGATAAAAAATAGTCATTCAAAATCCTATAAAACTAAGGAAAAAAAACCGCTTTTATTCATAATTATTTATGATCTAGTGCTTGCTATTTTATTTTGAATATAAAAGATTAATTGAATCCAATTAAGAATTTAATGTTAAGCGTGTTTGATGTATTGCATCGATTAATATTTTATATAATCTTATACATTTCACGTCTCATTTGCTCCGGATTCAAGACTAAAAAAAACCGTTTACATAAATAATAGGCCGCAAGTTTCCCGTATCGCAAAATGGATCTATAAAATCGATATTAATATGTGCTACCAGCCTGAGACCCAGTTGGACGTCTAGTACAAGTGTAATCAACTTTGACCTATATCGATTTGTTAGCACGCCAAATAGGCTATAATAATTAAGCTGTAATTAAAACCTACATGATCTGAGCCGTAGCGAAAATACTATTAAATATTGCTATCACTTTAATATTCATTTGTATTTTAAATTACTTCTACATATCGTGTGATAGAGGGTATTTTTGTTAACATAATATATTCAGACATAGTTAATAAAAGCCTGCTTATCGGCGTACTTTTAACAAAATACAGTATGAATAGTCCAATTTTTTTTTCAATCTGCACGCGAGAATTTTACCGTTTTCATTAGAAACGATATAATTGCATAAAAAATTAATAAAATTAAACCATCGTTGTTTTCATACAGGATGATAACTCGTAAACGTGATTTTTGTGTTTATTGTCGTATCTCTATGTTTATGTTATTTATATGAAAATCTTATTAATTTTCATTCAAACTATATTAGTAATAATAGCAATGAAATATGTAAGGCGGAGCGAAGGCTACGAAGGCAAGTTCACGATCGCTGGTTCATCGACCGCTGTTATCATTACTAGTCAAGTATTCAAAACGATACAAAGGTATCATTACCGGCTTGTTGTTATCGAAATATTTAATTATGCTTACATATTATAAGAGGAATTTAGCAATTCAAGTATTTAAGTAGGTACCTTCATGCTTCTTACCTCCTATTAACTAGTTCTATCTAACAACATGAATATAATTTTGTTTTAAGACATAACGCAGGCGTCTATACATCTTGTAGCAATAAAAATTAGCTTTAATTAAATATAATATACATAGCTATATTTCTATAACCGATAACTTTTTGAATCGTCTTGAAGATATAATTTTATCCGAGCAAGTAAGTTTATGCGGGATGTACACGAGCGTATAAATACGCCGGACTATAAATAAAAGTTTTACCACTGAATTTAATGTGTATTCGTTTTACGCAGCTTCGTGATTTTGTGGGTCAGTAGTTCCGAAATATTAGATTTGCTTTATATGTAAAAAAAAAACTCTACCGGGTTCATAGTTTTTTGTTTAAAAGCTGTTCCTCCGACTTCAGTCTCTCAGAATGGTTACTTTTATATATTATATAAAAGTAAAAATTCTGTTTATTTTAAGTTAATCCATTATACTTATTAGAGACTAATACCAATGTATTAGTCTGTAAAAAGGAACACGATTTAAAATAGAAGCCATAGGATACTTTATTACATAAGTTAAAGTCCTGCAAAAATCGGTTCAACTGTTGCTAAGATTAAGCTGAATATACAGACAGACAGACAAATACACAAATAGTTCATATATGTTTTGTGTATTCATTCATATGCATTTATTAACAAAGAGGCTATTTTAATATTACATACAGACACAACAATTTTATTTTTATTCGTATAGATTTTTATTTATTAATTTTTTTTTCCAATATGCGTAACTATCAGCTGGGTTTTGAATATAAGTGTTTTTGTCAACTATCTAAAATTACTTCGACGTTTACGTGACCCGTTTGGCTTACAAATGATTAGAAAGGGAGAGCATTTATGCGAATGTACTGTCACTTATCTTAAGCTTTTTCTTTTTATTTCGTCTTTTGTTAATTTAATGAAATCATGTTATTTAAATTACAACGAAAGTGAAACATATGTAACGCCAGTTTTACACACCTCGTTCAATCAAATAAAAATATTGTTAATATCAGCACACCGTCGATATGACATAATGTATTTAAAATAACATATGTATAATATTATTGTCAATTCAGTTGCAATACAATTTTATTAAAAAAAAAAACATTAATGTTATTACTTGCGATTTAAAGAAATAGCTTTTTAAATGTGCTGTGAGAAAAAGGCGTAGTGTGGATGCAACTTTATACTGATATATGACCTTCGCGGGGCCGCCGTTCCTCGCCTGGCTGAGTTCAATGTGAGGGCTACTTTTATTACTAAAGTCCATTTAACCCATTTCGTTGACGTAATCCAGTTGCTTTTATCACTAGCTGCTGAGGTAGAAACCAGACACTATAGATTTATACAAGATCGATTTTTAACACACATGGTAATGTTTGTTACAAATTTCCTATTTCATAGATCATAATTAAACCCATCCTATAAAAACAAATAATTTAAACACTTATATAACGTTAATTCGTAAATATTTTGTATAGCTGTTTAATATGTTAACTAATTCATAAGTGTAGTTGAATTGTCTGTAGCCATTATAGCCACTTACAGAGAGATATATGTCCTGAAAGTACCGCAAAAATATTAACGACATTTTAATTAATACAAATGGCTGAGATAACACTTTAGGACAACATAACGCACACTCGACCTATATCCATGACATGTTAACCCATCATCTTATGATGTGACTAATTCAACAATTAGAGACGATTTTATGTGCAACTAAAATGTATGAAACTAAAAATGACATCTTAGGTCACAGATTGTCACATATTGAAGTAATATTATGTTATTAATTTTTGTTATACACTTATCTTTAAACAAAAAAAAAAAATAAAAACAGGTAGCAAATGGATTGTGTCGGATCCAGGATTTGCGAATGACCTATATTTTTCACGGACCATAAGCACAGGTCATCATTTCGACTTCATATTTTTCTCATTTCCCTTTTATTATTTATTAAAATGTTACCAAATTGGCATTTATTGATGAATAAGGAAGTCATGAAGAAAGAAATTATTTTTCATAAAAGTTTTAGACGATAACATGATACGATATTACTAAATTTTTCTTCCTTGTATATATTTTATACATACATATTCTCTGTCAATTCAATGGTGGAAGAACATCTTTTTAAAGATATTGTTATATAAAGTGTACATTAATTTTGTTTTAAACTAATTGTAGTTCTATTTTTATAAATAATCTAATCATACAATAATATTAAAACAATATAATACAGATAAATTAATACAATAATATTATATTATAATCACTCAAACTGGAAAGACATCGTCTTAAAAAAATGTATGACAATGTATGACAATATTAACAATGCTATCATTAGAATAAAATAGTCGTTGAAAACAGTATCTTATAAAAGAATCCCGCAAACAGACAATTGCCGAAAAGTCATGTTAAGATTGTGCTGAAATCTATTATTCTCATTTTTAACGCCCACAAACCATACTTTCCGTTTGAATTCATGTAAAAACTAAGGCAATTTACACGTCGGACTCACAAGGTCTCTTAACTAATAGCAAGCATTTATTTCGCTAACAAACAACGAAAGCAAAAATTAGCATATATGAAACCCAAGTCATTCACCTAAACCATCTCTACGCCATGAATAGAACTTCAGACACACTAACATCGTTTACTTTAATAAGACGACAGATAATTATTAATTTATTAGTTACACATGAAGTATTAAAAATCTATGCCAATATTATATTTATACTGTAAATATATTTACCGTAAAATAGACTTATATGTAATAAGTCTAAACACTAAATAATACTAAAATTATATTGTATAAAGACTATTGTATTTACGTGTCTGTCTGAGTTTCAATGTTATAAATAAATTATCAATAAAAAAAACAGATATTAACGTAACAAGATTATTATTGCATACACCGGTTTATTTATTCATATATAATGTGTATAATAAAAAAATAATCGAACCATTATTATATATGTAGGTACTATCACTCTATGTATTTATATGAATGAAAGAAATCATTAATGAATGAGCATTACGATATTTATTATGCACATTCTTGTGTCTTATGCTAATTTATGACCTCCAAGTTGCCGTGAATAATATAGAATTGTTCGAACATATTAAAAGAAATTCAATTTAAATTTTTTGTATATTTCACGGTTAATTATAGTATATATATTATGATTTTATTTAGTGTCTTATCGATAAATGTCAAAAGTAGTTCATACATATTCTTATACGTGTCTCGTATATGAAGAAACTGGTATATTTATAAATTAAGAAAATATGTGTTTATATATATATAGTGCGTACTCACTTGATTCAATAATCCATTTTGTGTCGCATGCTAGACTCGCAGACATGATGGGACAGTCCTTGTCGGTAAAAAGTGAAATTTCACGCGACGCGCCGGCCGCTAATATATTCACTAGAAGAGAAAAACGTGGATCGGGCGATATAGCGTTTTGTAAGCGCTAACGATACATTAACACGTGTTTAATATGAAATTTGATGCTTCCGCAACAAATTATAATTTTTTATAGAATGATATAAATAAAAAATTATTATGGTGTGTTATTATTCAGAGGGAATTGAATATCGTAAGTGCGTTCGGAGTCGATGCGTTGCGAGGTCTCGACAGCTCGAGTAGAGCGTTCGTCACGACGACTAGCGGGCCACTGAATGTGCGCGAGCGCCGTTTGCGGACACTCCTCGACATCCAATTTTAATATTTGAACACGTAGGGCGTGCGTAGTCTTTTCCGAATTGGACCTTCACGTCCGCAGCAGCTGAAACTTTTTTCTATATCAATCTCAATTCTTCATATCCTTTTAGTAATTATGTGTATTTGTTATGAAAATTATTAGAAAAATGTCTTTACACGACTTCGTTATGTTTGTCATACTTAAAGATTAAAATTTATTTTAATTAATGAATATTATCGAAGCTTTAAATGTTGTTAATTACATTTTTCGTTCGTCATTGGGATGTATATGTTTCATTATAAAATGACCATCATCCAGAAATCCATTTGAATTGGTATATAAAATATATTTTTTTATTACACTCAATTTCTACATTGCTCCTCACTACTTGTTCCTACGATATAGTATGCAAAATTTTTTACAAGCATATTTATATATTATAGATATAATACATATGATAAGCAAACTTTTTTGTGAAACAGTTTGTTGTAAAGGACTTTGTACTAAAGTGTCATTTTTTTATTACCAATTTTTGTTCTAACCATAATGAAGTAACACCGCTCTAGTTGAACGGGGTACCATGGAAATGTATGATGCTATTAAATAGAAGGTCAGCCTCAAACGATGATGTCACCAATCAGATTGGGAGTGATTTATCGACACCACTTGCTAGGATTAGGGCTCCGTACAACGTGCTCTATATTTAAGGGCAGTTTGACAAATAAATGTAATTCTTTTAAAAACTTTAATCGGTTATATATATATACTTGGTTATCTGAAGAAAATTAGGTTTTGCCAGCTCAGAAAAAATGTTCTAAATTTTATATTAAACAAAATTTCACACTTCCATAGATTTTCTCTTCGTTGTCAATTACGCCATTGTGTATTACATAAATTTATCCCACTAATGTTATAACTATTGACATCGTAAAACCTCATTAAACGTGCCAAAAATTTTAAAGGCATACCTAAAATTCCAGGGATTATCTTGAAATGATTTACAACTGTTTTGTTAGGCATAAACTAATGTGCAAAAGAGCTTTTTTAAAGATAATCAATCCTGATAGCCAGACAGAATTCGTTAAACTGTAAAATTTTAATGTATAGATTAATGAATATTCGATATCTATAATTATTTTTAAAGAATATGTTTAGAATGACGTAAACATCGCTTGAAAACGGTAATTTTGCTATAATTATATGTGTCGAGTCTAAATTTACTTAGAAAACCATAATTTACCAACACGACCTTTAGACATGGCCAATAATTTATTTATTCAACGGCATAATATAGAGGATTTCTATATTTGCCAAAAGATATTTCTTTAAGTTAAAGTTTACTTCTATAGATGCAAAAAACCTTTGACAGATATTATATTAGATTCAAATTATGTGATCCTTATCCAGTGATGATACTTTCATATTATATTTGTAATGAAAACTACTTTGTTTATTAAATATGGTCAAGATGCGTGTGACCTAAAATTATTTTATATGCTAGTTATATGAGGATTTTAATTGCGATTCTTCCAAATATAAATAACAATTGGTTTTCCTTCCGTTCCAATGTTTTTTCTTTTATCAGAAATGGAATTATATTTTATTTATGTTATACAATATATTTGTGATATACATTTGATTTTTTCCGTAACAATTATTGCTATTAGAGTTAGTACTTTAACAGGATATAGAAAATTTTTGTGTGAATTTATTTATGACAAGTAATATATGAAGTGATTTTAGATTTTTTAGTACCTCATAAGTAATTAAGAACACCGAATATATAAGAATTATTTAGTTTTTATTTACAACAAGAGTATATAGAATTCTAAATAACATAAAGCAAGTGGAACAACATGTGAACTAAAAATATTAATAGCTTTTAATCGAAGAAATAAATCATACTCTATCAAGAGAGTGTAAATTTATATTTTACGCTCATTCAATATCGTTTAGTAAATAAAACTGTCTGATTCGTGATCGCCGTCCATCATAACATCCCATCGACCTAATGCGGCCCTGAGACCACTTCAAATAAACCTCGTTGTTACTGGCACCTACTACGTATACACAGAACGTATAACCTTTCTTTAGAGTCTATATACTATGAAGATTTAATTTCAGTTCAATATAAATGAAGTTCAAATAAAAACAGCAATAAAAAAATTGATCGACCTCATATTAACAAAACAGGTGTCTTTTAGTTAATCTTTAAATTGTCTGAATAGAGAAAATGTCGCTTATTCAAATGTCGACTAAATATATCATAACTATAAGATTGACACACTTTTGATAGTCGAAAAGAATATCATGGCTACACCAAAAAGGATGCCTATAATTGAAACTATAAAAAAATATTCGCACAGTTTTTAACACTAGAAAAAAAAAATACGTACCTTCCAACCATCTATAAAATAATATTTATTTCGCAGAAGTGAATACAGATAAATATTATGTATTAAATATAAAAACTAAGGAGAAAAAATTGTTTAAGCTCCGTAATAAAATCAGCCTAGAATCAGTTTCAGAGAAATGATTAACGAAGCTTCCCGGTATTCTGTTTCATGTAGTAGGTAATAAGCCGTATCTGTTTTAAAACTGTCGATATTACGCTGGATGCTTTCTGCCCATTCGCCTTAGGAGACAGCTGTTACGTTAGAACAAATAACCAACAAATTTTGCATTACATGAACACGAATATGTTATAAATATATAGCTATTATTTCGCGAACATAATCATCCCACAATTAAAAACACAATCGTCCCTAAATACTTTCATGTTCTAATAGAACATTGAATTGTAATATATAGAAATTTAAATTCGATTGCTTCACGTGTGTCACTTTACATCGAAGCCTGTACAAATAAACAAACCAATGAATCAGCAAATTGACGATTTAATTTTAATTAAACATTCCATAAATTGTCTCTGAAGTCTCACAACCGGTGCCCCAGTCATCAACTCGAAAACTGCTCTCAATAAGCAATTATTTATCGCCTACTTCCACGTTGAGCCTAATAAAGCCAATCAGAAAGATAAGCAATTACATATATTAAAATATCTAGCTGCCTCTTTATTTATTGCACTATAAAATTAAATTAAAAAATATTATGCAAAATTTATTAAATCATCAATATACAATAATTAATATAGAAATAATAACTAATTGGCTCTCTTCTTTAGTTTCTGTCGGAGAATAATTTAAGAAAAAAAAATCCTTTTATTTTTAAATATAGAATTTAAAGTTTTCTATTGAGTTGTCATATTTAAATGTTTTTACATCTGGTACCTAATCGTCTATTCTTCAGTACTGTGTTTGAAACGGTGCCAAATAATATGATGGAGTGAGCCGAGTCGATTCGGGCGCCACTTTCTTTAACCGCAACTGTAGGGACACTTTACGATACTAATAATACAATTATCTTATATAAAATAACATTTCTTGTTTTCTAACTCCGAAGTAGAATATAATTTAGAAAGTTATATTTTTTTATACAAACACCTCTTTCACTTAAAGCAATGTTAATTTTTTTTTATATATGTTATATAAAAACGTTAAAGAATAAATATCTTTCTGACGTATAATTTTTTTTTATTTAAGTAAAAGATTAACATCCCATATGAAATAAAAAACATGTGTACTTACAGTACTTTAAAATATATATATTATACACTAACTGTTGCCCGAGGCTCCGCCCGCGTGTTAGTCGCTTTTCGCATAACCATATAAATATCAAACTTAAAATTGACCATAACTTCTTTTTCCTTTAACCGATTTTGACGAAACAAAGTTTTGACAATGCTCCTAATTATATGTAATCCAAATGTGAAAACCGTGTTCAAATCCGTTGAGTAGTTTTGAAGTTATAACGTACCAGACAGACAGACAGTCAAAAATTCTAAAAATTGTTTTTTTTGTTTCTATGACTCTTCTTTAATTGCTTCCTATCAGTTTTTTGGAAAAATATTTAATGTACAGACATTCGATTTTTACTGTCTTATTATTTGTATATGATATATATGATTAATATTAACATATCTATTACTTGATAACGATCCATTGTAATTCGTAGTCTTTCATTATAAATTCAGTAAGCATAAGAAATGAGACGGCGCCTGCCAATTTTACAAGGAACCAACAAGAATCTGATGGCCTTGACATTGTCATCATGGCAATCGGAAATAGTATTGTGTCTTTTATTAACAGACTTGCAGTTATATTACGTTTTTCTACAGCCGGTTATTTTTTATCCTACTTTAAAATTTGATCAGAATTTACAAGTTGTCTGTATAGATACGGTGTTTGACGGCTACAATAAACAACATTAAGGATTTTATGAAGAATTTTGAGTGTAGTGATGTAATTATGTTGGATAGTTGTTAAAAGCTTATTTATTACAGTCAGTAACGTTTATTGCTAGCGAAACCGTCGATGTCATAGCATTAATAAAATTATTTTTGCTACAACGCGTGCCGAACTCGAAATGGAGCACAGTTGATGTCTATGTTTATAGATCAGAATCCATTGCGAAATGCAATTGAGAAGTTATTGGAGCTAATATAACCTTCTTGCTTCGACAGGTCTTACACATTTCAAAAGATACATTATGTAGGGATAAGGCCTACGTGTAGTTTTTCCAACTATAATTACTCTAAAGTATACGAAATCGAATTTATTTATTTTTTTGAAAATATCAAAACATTATAACCTTACATTTTTACCAAAGTAAGAAATTGCGTAGTCCAACAACATTTATAAAAAGTGAACGAGTATGATTAATTAAATATATGTAAACATTATAAAATAAAGAAATCATTTAACGAACATAGTACAAATGAAAGCTGAACATCAAAAACTACTAATTAGCAGTTTAAAAACTACAACAACATTAGAAACTCATTAATAAACTTAATTAATTCTTATTTTATTCAAAACAACTTATAAATTATAAGTCCTATCATTTAATCATTATAATGTTTTCTCACCGTGACTATACAAGTCACGGAATATTACAAAAATTTACTTTTTCTGTTATTAACAATTCATCTGCATAATAACACTGATAAATAAAATTATTATTGAAATTAATGTAACGTTTACACCGGTTTTAATACAGACACAAAAACGATACAAATTGGCAGAGTATTAAATGTATACATTTCGGTGATGTTTACAAACTTATTTAACTGCCATCAGAGTAGTCAAGCGAATATAACGAGCTCCAGCAACGCTTTTAAGTAACGGATAAGTCATAACAAATCCTACGTGCGCAAAACGTTTCGTATCCACAAGCATCAATCAAATCAATGTCACTATGGAGTCCCAGCGACCTATTTCCACCGAAATACTACCGATCCGGCCATTCACCTAATGATCTCATCGCCCCAGAATAAAAATTCACTCGTTTAGACCAATTGTATTTGTTTATACGCTTTCTCGGACAAAGCTAGACGTTCTACTTTAGTTTAGGTAATGCTTGGATTTGAAATCCTTGCTCGTGCCTTAGCCTAGAGCTTTAAATTAATTTCGTTCCTATTATGGAACGTACTCTAAGCCATATTGCATTGCTATCATTGGTTTTCCGTCCCGATCTTAATTAATGTAATATCAATACAAAAGCTACAGCCGCTGGTATTTCAAATCCATTTCCTATTCTTGCAACAAAGATTAAACCTCAAAAGTGTAGACGCTGCACTTGGACTATGGTTGTCCTACGTCAATATATGAGTTTTAATGTACATTGCTGTCAACGTTTGAATCTTTGTAAGTAAAACCGGTAAATTAAAATCAATGGTTAGTGTGTTAGCCTAAAATGTACAAAAGTTTTTCCACATTTATCTACATTCATAGATTGTTCCATTAGATGTTAAGTTAATCTTGTTAATTGACAAAATTAGTACATTGGCAGTGATATCATGAGTTTCACACTTGCTGAAATTATTCATTATAATATGAACAAACCCTGCATTGATGATTGTTTCTTAATAACTGAGATCGAATATGTATTGAAATTGAGTATTTGGAAGCAAGTAAAATGTATCTTACGAGTACATATTGTCTTAAACAAAATATAATAATTAATAGTAAAATCATTATTAAAAAAAAATATATGATTAAAATATTGTTTGCTTTCCTTTTTAGGAGAATATTGCTTAAAAAAGTCATACAAATAATTTAGATATTTACTTCATAACCTGATTAAGGTAAATTTAGCTTGGTCGCTATTTTACAACTAATAACTCTAAAGTAATAAAATGTATTGTTAAAAAAAGTCAAAACAAATTAGCATATAGAATAGTAGGACTAATGATTTGTTGAAACGAACATTACAAATTATATTTACTTTAAGTTTATTAAAAGTTCTCATGTTTACGTAAAGAGCACGCAGCTCACGCACTCCTTTAGATTTAATATTCCCTACAAATTTGAACTGTACTTTTATCGGTTCTAATTAAAAAATATCTATGACACAAACTTTGAACACGTGTTTCATCGATGTATATTCATCATTATGGACACAGCATTATTATTATTATTAATTAAATAAAAAAACCTATGTATTTTCAAACTGTAGACCAACCAGATAATGATAGTACAGAATACAGTTATATAATAGAAATATTTTAGCCTAAATACCTTTACTATCAATTAATTAACAAGCATTCAATACTATAAATTCAACAGCGCAAAATTTTGCTGTAACATTTAAATCCTGACGATTAATACATTAAATTGAGCGAAATTGAGAAATAAGCCCGGGCATGGGTCAAAGATCTCAACGTTTCTTGCTTAACAACACAACAAGAATATCTGCTCGGCTAATAAACTAAGGTTCTATTGAGTAAACGACGGATAATGTAATCATTTGAATGCTATAACATTGGTTGTGTTACATCGCCCATCAGGCTTTATGAGGATACGAAATCTTTTTAATCTATAATAGTCATACACAAACAAATCGTAAATATTTTTAATGATTGTTATTGTTTAATTGATTGTTATATGATATATTATCTCCACCATTTACACAATTCATTATTATTTTCTAAGCACAATAATACTGTAATTTTAACAAATATTTAACAAAAGCGGAAGTATTTTTTTATCACTACATAGTATAAAACAATGTCGCTTTCTCCGTCCCTATATCCCTATGTATGCTTAAATCTTTAAAACTACGCAAAGGATCTAGAAGCGGTTTTTTTTTTTTGAATATGTAAAAGTGAATGATTAGAAAGTTTTATATGTATAATAACATCCATTAAATAGTACAGAAATACTTTTATTTTTAAAGTTTCTAATGTGATGTCGTAAATATTACATTTTTTCACTTACATTGTAAAGGCAGGCTGCACGCTTTGTTTTTATATACAATGTTCACAGTTTTTCTGTAGTATATTAAGTATCAGCATTGCAGCCGTGCGAAGCCGGGGCGGGTAGCTAGTATTTAATAAAAGAAATTTAAACACTCATAATTATGTCAAAATTCTTTCGCAAAGAATATGGCTGCAGCATTTTATATTAACTATAAATTATGTAGAATATTATATTTTATTTTGTAATAAACTGCGTCCTTTATTTTGTAAGACAATATAGCAGTTATGTTCATACTAAATAACTTATCACATTGTAGTACCGTTAGAACTTTTTAATAGGTGCTTAAAGTAATAAGGGAACAAAGTTTCTAATTAGAAAGACATAAAATCAAACAATTAACAGAAGATTATAAATTTATTGAATTTAATATAAAATAAAACATACATCTAAAATGCATCAAACAATCCAAATCTGTGTTTTGTATATATTATGAAAGGTCAAGTTCGGAAAACTGACCGAGAAAATACGGTGTAGTTTACGGTACTTAACTAAAACAAGACACACTGTTGCAAGCTTCCCAGAAATTTCTCATGCAATGCACGTTTAACATGTGTTCGGAAACATTACATTCGACATGAATAATGTAGGTAATTAGTAATGCTAAACGCAATGAAGGAACTGATTCACTAAAGTGAAAAAGTTAATAAATTTCAATGTTATCAGATAAAACATGAACAGCCTTCACAACGATGATAAATAGCTGAATATGAATATCATATAACACTACGAATAAAATATTTGATTTATTACTGTCAAAAAAATAACAAAAGATCTATTTGGAGGTGCTGGGATTTGAACCCAGGACTTTCAGCATGCGAAGCAGACACTCTACCACTGAGTTACACCCCCAGTTGACAAACTAGTTGAAAATAAGCTAGAATTAATGTATATCCGATATTATGATAAAATCAACGAACCTATTTAAAATAATTTTATTACAGAAAAGGATCCGTTCAATTTTCGAAGTACATCTATAAAACCTTCATTAGTTACTTACGATTTAGGTACTTTTATATTATTAATATAATTTTAATTTTATTAATTAACATTTATTGAACAAAACTAACGTCGCTACTTATAATTATTTGAAATAAAATAGTTATAATAATTATATTTTCTAAAATAGTATAATTAATATCATAAAATAATGTGATTCTCATTAATTTAAGTAAGATAAAACAAGCCGGCGCTAAAACATGTTTCTTCAATACATTACCTTATGTAGTTACAGTTTCTTCTAGATGTAGGTGAAACATTCAATTAGACAACTATCTGGAACAAGTTTTATTAACCACTTAGGATTTACAACTTTAAATAACAAGATTTAATGTGTTATTGGTAGTTTCTTTGTAATGTTATTTGAACTACTCAATAGTTAGAATTTAATACTTGAATAATGTTCTTATAAAAATTCTTACATCAACTATGATACTATAAACGTGAACAATCTTGGCCATAAATATCGTAGCTACATTAAGTCAAATCAAATAATAGCGAAATAGACAACGGAAGCGAATCCTTTTACGTATGGTAGGACCCGCCGAATATTAAAAAGGTTTCTGATTGTAATTATTATATGAAGCTTTCTTGTTACATTTCTTAAATGACTCAGCTTCCTTCGCACTAGTTACAAAGGCGATATACACTGCCAGACTGACACCCACAGGAATTTTGACGGAAATCGTAATTGTAGGTATCACAGAGATATAAAATAGCGATACGTCAATCATCTATTGTATTTAAAATTAAATCATTGATCGAGATTTAAAACAATTGGATATAAATATGCATTTCGCCGTCCGTATTTGTGATTGATTGTGATACATTATGTCTGAATACACTTAAAACCGCCTACTCTTCCGCAGTCTTTCCACGTATGTTAATTTAAATGTTAAAACAGGAAAGCGTTTAAGTGAGGGCGCCATTAACCATTATATGGATACGTTTGTTAAACCTATAAGCAAAGATTACACAAACTGGTCTTCTTATTTAGCATGTGCATTAATTTTAAGCTCTTCAGTTAATGCAAAATAAATTAAAGCACTCATTGTATCTATGCTAATACACAATTCAATGCTCTCTGATGTAACAACGACGATTGCATAACACTCGTATATTTTAATATTTTTTACATAAAGGATATAATTATACGTGAGTGAATTAAAAAAAATTACAAAAATATAAGATACAAAATTCGTAACCATATTTGAGTGTGAATTAATTTTTACAACTCCTTTAATTTTTTCTGCTTTCGGTACAGTTTGATGTAAAAGATAAAATAACTATATTGGACAAGCATTATATACAGAAATAACCTACCATATTTCTTTTATAACATTTTTTGTGTTATAGGAAGAGACATTTTCTACAAAATACTCCGGAGTTAGTTACTTTATTTAATAATATCATTGTTTTATCAACCTTGATTTTCACGTGTCACATATTAATTTTATAAATCTAATTAAACCTGCATATCACATCTCTAAATATATTTTGATATGCTTTCAATAATATAAACATTGTTGAATCAGTCATTCTGATAGTCATAGTCGTAAAATTTAAACAGTCATCGTGCATCTGGGTGATATGCTGATTATTTTTTTCTTCACTTACAATGTAGTAGCTTATCTCTGATAATTAAGGGCCCTTTTTATTTCTTATCCATGTATTTATATATTTGAAATCGAATAAAATTTTTTTTGACAGACTATATACGAACATAACGTCCTGAGAATGCAAAGTGAGAATAAAGTATGGAATAAATGTAAGTAATTAAAAATAGCTGACAAAAAATCTACTGTCGTTATTATAATTGCCTAGTATGAAGAAAATGAGCCTGCCTTATTCCTTTAGGAATAACAAAAACAACCCCTTCTATAAATATCCTTTCGCCGATCTAATTTCAAGCTAATTACAGCTTTATGCAACTTAAACACACTATGCAAATTCTTTTAAAAATATACCGATTATTCTTATCTTATAAAACATCATACATCATTATTTATTTTCTTTTTGTATCGCAGAAGACTGGAAGTCGGAACATAGGTCTTTAAAGTATAGATAATTCAGAGCTAATCGAGTGTGTAATGGCTGTATCATTGGGCGTGGGCCGAGACAGCTGATCAACCACGAACGAGACATACTCAATCTAAAGGGTAAGGTATACAAATACATATTGGAATGTTCGATTTATCTTATACATTCTGTCTTCATGCTAGTGGATGGATATAATATGTTGATCGAACATCGACAACACAACCAATATAACCAAAATTTGATTTTCATACAAAACTATTCACAACAACTTTTATTTAATCGACATTATAGCCAAAGTTCGCGTCTTCAATTAAAATTGGGATACAAGTATTCGAGATGCAATGCAAAAATTACGTATTGTATAGAAGATAGACTAACAGAATTATTGAAACGTACCTATGTTTTATGTCAATAGAACCTTAAATTTTGTGTTAACATTGTTTAACACAATTATATATAAATTAAATATATAAACTACTACTACTAAGTAACTTTCGTTTTCCAGTAGTATTATGCAATGTTATATCATGATATCTTAAATTTGAACATCGTTGTTGAACTAACACGCCACATAATATTTATTTTAACATATCTTTAACAAACACCCATCTAATACATGTTACCTACAAACAACAGGATATAATTTAAATTTAAAATATAGATAAGAAATTAAATAAAACGTATTAGTATTAAAAAGACACTATTTAAGAGTTCATTCTTGTAATATTATAAGTAATGCATAAAATTACCACAAGCGTGTAAATAAATTTAATTCACATTAGTTTAGGACAATGAATTGTAGATAAAGCTTTTATCTTCAAGAATATGTGTTATTAATAGCGCTTGCGTTTGTTCAGCGATTTCTAAAGAAATATCACAACAGGTTTTAAAGGGAACAAAAGGGAAGACATCATACAGATGTAATTTAGACGAATAAATCACCGTTATTTATTCTAAAACGAAGCCTGAGACAGTTTCAAATACAGTCACGGAAAGCTTTTATAACTAGTCATTCAAAGCGTCTATAATTAAATGGCTCTTCTTAGTGTATGTGTTTTAAAACACGTGATTAATTATTTTCCTTTATGTGGTAAGTTATAATATTATTGTAATAATAGCGGTTATCAAAGCTAAATCACAGACTCTACTTTAAAAAAATTTAATATGTCTCTTACGAGATATCATCAATCCATAAACATGAAAATTTTGATTATTTACCATATCAAACCATATATTGATAATGAATTGTGTTCGTGTACGGCCGTCCATATCATAAGGCCATTGCGGGTGATGACACGTCTTGCCGGAACAACCTTCGATGCAAAAACTTTTGAAAATGCTAGACGTACAACACACTTATTTTTTTCTACCATTCAATATATGCCACACATATTTTATAATTAAATATTTTATAACCTACCCACTGAATGACCAATACGAAGGTGCCTTATTCATTTCTTTGTAACAATTTGTTTGGTATTTTGATACCTAGCCTAACGACCATTAGCAGATAATCAAAGCTCAAGGTTTTTTGGGAATAACTTAATATCTTAAAATTGTTAAAGATATTATTTTTATAAAAATAATTATCCCTATACATTTGTTTTCATTATAATATTAATCATTAATTGCATCGTCCGTCCGTCGTTTTTAGACTCCAAAAACGTTCGGGTCCGAATTAATGCGAATGACGTCATAGGTTTAAATTCGGATTCCCGCGTCATACTAAGACGATAGTTTAATATAATTATTAATTACAATTAATCCTTTAAGGACAGGCGAGACCTCGGACCATTGAAATGGATTGAACTTGTCCAAATACGGTCAAACGGCTAAAGAAACCCGAGAAAAATGCCAGTCGACCTCTCGGTCATGGTGATATAATTGTTTTTATAATTACTGCTAAGTATACCAAAGTCGCGAGTTATACATAATTATTGCCTTTTCTATTAATAAAACATAAGTATTATTATTTGTCATATAATGTTCGTTATGGAGAAGAAATATGTTGTTAATAAAAATAAAAAATATATATGCCCTTAAAAATCTACGATCATAACTTAATGACTCACAACTCATGATTAATAAAGAATTTAATGAGATAATAATTTTGGAAACATTTAATTCAGGTTATTTTATTTAAAAATGTAGGTGTGTATTTTTCTATGAATGTTATGAATTTTATTGGTGGTTATTTTTTTTCATTATTTTTTAAGATTACTAATATAAAATGACATTAAAGAATATCCACAACTATGAAGTTAAATTATATTAAATTGCAATCATGGTGTAACATATTGTTTCCTCCTGCACTATTATTGCAGCTTAGTATTCCGTTGGTCTGCCATAAAATAGCCAACAGCTTGATAATGGGACATACGTCAATAGACTATAGCTGTGTTTTAATAGCATACATTATTTATACACAGAGACACTAGATTTTTCATATCTACCAATAAACCTCAGTATATTTGGGAACACAATAGACAATAAAAAATGTTTAACAAAATTTCAACATCCGTCCAGATAATTTTAGGACATCTAAACTTTAGATATATATTAGTATTATAAGTTTAATATGTATTAGCTAAAAGATTAGATTTAAAAGCTTGTCAAAAGAATAACAGGAAAACAAATTCCGTTTAATTAAAATAATTTAAATTTTTATAATGCCTACGTCTTAGGTTATTTTATTTGAAACCTCAAGAATTCCAAGATCCCAAATAACCGTCCGTCATTCAAATGAACAAATAAAAATAGTCATGAGTTTAGTATACAGCGATGTTCAGCTAACCCTTGTAATTTATAGTCACAAATGACAGGTTATTTAATGTTCGTAGATTTTAAAAAATGGCTATGTTCATATATCTGTAGTTTATCAGAATCGATAAAATATAAACGCTTATTTATTACTATTTGTGATTCAAATGAAGATAAACGCTTGTTAATTTTAGTGCCAGCTTAAAATCATAGTTTGCAATGAACCGTGAACTAAATTGTCTGCAAACATAAAACGCGCAACTCGTAAATTGTTCTCAATTTAACCTAGGTTAGTACTAGATTGTCTAGACGGCCCTAGGTTACGAGATATTAACGACTACTTACTTAAATAACTACCGAGACCTTAAAAATTTTGCTGAATTGTCTATCCTACTTGAACCGGGATAAAAAGTTATTTGTAATTAATAATATAAAAAAATGGTATTATCTAAACCCGTAAGCCTTTTTCTTTTTGAACAAAAGATTCTGCGTAATGTGTTAACATTATTATGTCCATCGGAATTAGAATCGTATATAACTTAAAAAAAAAATCTGTTTTAAAAATGGAACAGCTTAGAATATATTTTACAGAACTCCAGACTTTATTTGTATCTTGTTAAAGACAATAAACAATGCGTTCATGTCTCATTATCCATAGAGTAATTTTTCTAAACCAATACCAAAATTTCCTACATTCAATTTATTGATTAATAATGAAAAGAGATGAAAGTTGTTAAAGACCGGAGTTCAGGAGGATAGAGAATTTGTATTCTTTCTCTTTTCAGTAATAATTGCCTGTTTAAAACCAAACTTTCAGTACAACGTTCGCCATACCTAAATTCTATGAATATTTATAGTACTTTTTTGGATCAAGTTCAAAGATTGTGAAGTTAATAATTAGGTTTTTTTTTTTTCTAATAAATAGCAAGCACTTATCATTTTATGATATGTATATATTTGTTGGTACATATATTATTTTTTTATTAAATTTTTAGTTGCTTTCATAAATTCTGCAAATTGTGGACCTTTTTTCTTGATATTGAAACAAACCAAAGCGCTAATTCTAAAGATTTGAAATCCCACATAATAGAAGTAAATTAGCACATTTCTGATAATAATCAATGTAACGAAGGAGTATACTGTGGATATTTAAAAAATGTAGGTACATTATGAAGTATAGCAGTTTTCATCAAAGATATGAGATGAAAATATGTTAAATAATTTTCCTACATCTGAATGAGTCAGGCGATGTGAACAGGTCGTCCCTCGCAAATACTAGCCGATATGTGCCCACGCATATATATTTATTTATATGCAAACATGCTATGAATCCCGATGAGTTGTGGCGCCGTCTTTACCACGCATGTCTAATAATTACTTCACGTTCTGGGGGACATCAAATTAAAAGCACTTCGTAGGCACATATAATACTGTAACGCCAAAACTCATTTGAATAAATAAAATTCAACAATACCACAGACAACAAAAAAATAATTGAAATATGCAGTTCCGAGAAGGTACGTTAGATCACCCGCCTGATACGATACAAGGGATTCAGAATGTAAGGACCTCGCAAATGTAAGGAATAAAGAAGGGAAAAAAGACTATGACGCTTGTTTTTTCTTCCTTCAACTGAATTAAAAAATAAATGTTATTTAAAATTAAAGAATAGAAACGTATATGTCATTCTCTTCTTATTTCTTTTCTTATAATAAGAAAAATAATCCAATAGAAGTAAATTGTAGTTATAACAAACAATAAAGTCATGAATACCCCATCCCTCTCTTTAATAAGATTATAAATACGGTGCTGTTTACAGACTTACGAATCTTTTTGTATTCTTACGAATAATAATATGTATGTTAATATAAAAAAGTACTAATAATATAATTTGTATGAAAGTCATAAGTTCTATATCTCAAATAGGAGAAATAAATTGTAGTATACTATATGACATTACAATAAAATCTGTACGAACGATAAAATCTGCGTGAAACAGCTAGTCCAATCTAATTGTATAAGTAGAAGTCATTATTTCGGTAGAAGTAGCTGGTGTGTGAACATGATGACATCACGAGTGGCGCCGATCCTATCCAATTGTTAACAATTGTCCCGTACCCAGCGCACTTCAGACAGATCTACAGTCTAATTAAATTACTTAATAATTATATTGCACTGTATTGAATAAACGATGTCGTAAACTTGCATTTGTTAACATGTTCAACAATCAACAGCACTTTATTACACACATGAGAATAAAAAAATGTTCAATTCAACAATTATGTGTATAGAACCTTTAATAAAATTATTTGTAAATAATCTTTTGTAAAAAAAATTTCAGTGACCAATTCATCAACATCCATCAAAAGATTTCTTTTGTTAAGCTCTTTTCAAGCTAAACCGTAAGAGACAAATAAACAACGATTCCTATTAACAAAAGCCAAATTTAAAAAACTCATGCAGATAAACTTTCAAAAATAATCTTTGGATGCATTTTCGTGTTGTTTATTTTTGTAAACGTGTAAAATAAAATAATTATTATAAAAGATACGCAGATGCGCTTATGGCCGAACATTCCAGAACACTCGAACAGAATAAGACAATACACAAATTAAAATCTTGAGCCCGGATGAATTGGGGTAAATACTTTTTATTTGCCAGAAAATGTTTATAATGAAGCTTGTAAACCACTGACGAAAGTTCATCGTTCGCATCAGAAGAATCATTTACATCAATTAATCAATGTTACCAGAGACAAACGCAACGAAATACGATACAAACTGTTTTGTACTACTGTCTAACCCTTTATTGGATGAAAGGACTGGACGTTTGATTTATAAGCCTAACTCAGCCTTGGCAGATGTAAATAATTGGAATAATAAACAGAAATTCGATACCTTTTATCGTTTATGTTAAAGAGGAAGCTAAAATATAAATTTATTGTGTTGTTTTTGTAGAACATATTTTTAAACATATATTTGTTTTAAGACGTTATTGTACTGTATGTAAATATTTACAAAGGATGGGCTTGACAGTAATGCATCTACCGGGGGCCAGGCGACCCGTGACGTTTAAATGTGCGTAGGCGTGCAGTATACCTTTGTAAATAAATGCTTATTACAACAAAAATTGTTTTTTTTTTTCTTGAAGCATACATAAAATGTATACAAATAACAATAATACGGAAATACATTAATATTTTACACTCATACTAAATATATAGAACTCAACGAGTTGTTTACACTCACATATCTTGAACAATCCTATACGTTTATCATTTAAAAGTAAATTATTAAAAGTCTTCTGTGGAAAAAATATATTTTATTATAATTTAAATATTTAATTTTTACAGAGACAACCTATTTAAACATTTTTATTTATGTTATGGCTTATACTTCAGTTAAATACTAATAATATTATGTATGAATAAAACACGATAAAAAAAATTAAATTATAAGTCACATAACCGTCACCGCCCGCCAAATGGTTATATTAACATTGAAGTTAAATAAATCCTCAAGGACAAAATACCTTTTTATGTTCGCTGTATTCTCTTTGGAATCTCCGCAAGAAATGTTCGCAAAATAAAAAAACGCATTTAAGTATTTTACTGGGAATTGCAAAGGAATAAAATCTTTAAAATGTTAGTAAAATGTAGCAGTGACTCCATAAACTTTAAGGAAGTTTTTAAAAAAATATTGCTCATTGTAGGATAAATAAAATTGTTAAGAATTGAAAAATATTACCTACAGTTTCTTTTTACATACAAATAGAAGCGGTTAAAAGCTTTCTATAATTAAGCGATTATATTTTACTTAATATAAGAAATGGAAATTAAAAATATCACTAAACACCCTGTGTGTAAAATTTGTGCCAGTCTAGACGATACCAAAATAACCAATCGTCTAGATTAATGCCAATGCCCTAGTAAAAGCAATAGGAAAAAAGGAAATAACATTATTTCATTTGAAACAAATCAAAGACTATGACAATATTTTATTTTATTAATCAGGTTCAACAGTGCGGTAATTTACAGATTTTTCAATTGATTGTTGACCTATGGGTGACTACGAATGTGAATCAAGAGAATTTTTCCCATTACTATTACTTACTAAACCAACAATTGGTGCCCTTCTTTTAAAAGAACACGGAATTTAAATCTGAGGCAAACTTGAAAGTATCGTAGCAATATTTTTCAACAAGGTTATAAGTATTTGGAAATTGTAAGTATTTTGATGTTTTTAATTCTTTTTTAAAGGGCAAAACTTTTGTTTTTTTTTTTTACAGATTTACAGAACTTTTAATGTGACTTAATATAAGATTTCATTTGGAGTGCTAAATCCTATAGTTTTTCGCTAAGTATTTATTAAACTATTAAATCACTGTTTGATAAAAGTAATGTTTAATTTTTTTAATAATGAATAAAGTATAGTGCCACAAACAGTCACATTATGGTTACGGTGATTGTGGGTCGTTCTTTAACAGATTCACGTGTGGCCATTGACAAACAAATTAAGTAGGTGAACTTGCTGAGGTTTTTAATCCATTTTCTATTCGCCATTGAATATTCCTGAAGGATGAATTATTGTAGCTGTCAGCATCATCAATATACATATTAATAGTATAATGTTACCGAAAAAACTTCTCCCATTCTCCGCTTATCAATAATTTAAAGTTTTATCCTCTTTAAAATGTAGAGCATAAACTTTTGTCGTTTTGGACATACAATCTCAAAATACAGTGTAGAATACATCTAAGATACTTTAAGTGTTGTAAAGGGGCTTGGAAATAACATGGTCTTTCATATAGAACGCATTTTGCTATATTGCTATTAAAATCACTAAACCGTTGGAAGAGTTCAGCTTAATTAAAACTATGACACTATAAGACAAAATTGCACTATGTTAAACCCTCACTGCGGTTTGGTATGACAGACCTTACGCAATTGTCTTGCTACCAAAAATTGTAAAACATGAGCATACTGAAACTCTTTTTTTCCAAATCGCTTTAGCACTTGTGACGGTTAGAACTCTGAAGACTCTTCCTATTTTTTTAAGTATTCGATTTAAGAAGTAGGTTTGTCTATTTTATTGACGTGTAGGTTCACATATACAAAACATATAAAAAATAAACTTTTTAAAATTTCGCATTTTTTGAAGAGTTTTAATAATCTGTGATTATTCAAAGACTTAATTGTTCGCAAATAGATTTTTAAAGGTAAGCCATTATTATGATGTTTTGTTTATGGATGGATACACCTTTTCATTAACTGGAACAGTATCTCTCTGAAATTTAATTAGCTAGCAGTTACGAAATGTCAAACCGTGGTATTCATAAAACCACGCTTCATATCAAACTTTTCGTCCTGTGTGGGTCAAATTAGCAATCTTTTCAAATCAGAAAAATTCACTAAAAATAATTTTAAATTAATTCATCATCTGAAAAAAATGGTACCACTCATACCAATATACAGTGAGCACCACGGCATCGTTTTTGCTCTAAGTACGATTTTTTTTGTCTATTAATATGTATTTATTAATTAGTAAAAATTCTCTCTTTGCACGAATATTCAAAAATATATTTACTCATCAAAACTGTTAAAACTTTAAAATTTGAGCCCCTCTGATATTCAAATATTCACAGCACATTAAAAAAAAAACAATATACCTTGCTTCTACAAAAAAGAAAATTATTTATTAAAATTTTGGGGTGATGTGAAATTGAATTAAATAATGATAATGATGATATTTATTAACTCAATTTTATGTGTGGAAGCGTATACAAACTATCTACAAACTACCTTTAGTTTTTTTTTTAAATTTAGACTGAACGGTTAATTCTACTTTTCCAATACCTACATTTGTTTTTTTGATATAATAAGCAATAATTATTAATTACAACTTTTATTACTAAAACGTCAATCAAAATACAGATTAAAAACAAAAAGAAGTTTGTCTTCGTTTGTTCTCAACCTTCAAACGTGTACCATCTGCATTGCACATTTGACCTTAAAAGAAACGTTTTCAGTTTACAAAAGGGGGAGATTAAAATCAAGACATAATAAGAATTTTTAAAAGACTACATGTTAGCGAAATATAGTTTCTTTTTTTTAAGAAATTCAATACACATTACTTATTTTCGAAACTTTTACTTTACCAACCTCTACTATTATTATTTCTTTTGCCCGATTTTTTTTTACAATTTTTTCAGTAGCCAATGAAAGAACTAATAGAATTGTGTTTTAACAAATTTCGTATCATAACCCTATTCCTATTTAAGTATTCACACTTAATTAGCTTCGGATTGAAAACTTGAAAAGAATACATCCTTAATAGGTAAGGATATATTCAAGTTAAATACGAATTTAGTATAAAAAAAATTACACATTATTAGTTATTAAATATTTAATTCCTTATAAAAGATAACTCATTACATTGCTGAACTATGCTACTTGCTTTAAGTTTGACTACTGTAAACAAGATTTTTATTGTAATAATAAAATATCCCTTTGAAATCCAAGTCATATTAGATACTTAAATCATTCAGTCTCATATTCATAAGACTTTTCATATGTGAAAACAGTAGTTTAAAGAAAACTGCTTTACACCTATCGTTATCGTAAATTATTGGAAGATTCATAAGATTTGAGAACAAAAGATTTACAATCCTCAGTTTAATTATTAAACAACACAGTGAATTAAACTTATTTATTTAAGTTGAATAAAACTAGTATTATTCGGATTTACTACGCGGATTTTTATTATTTAAAAACTACATAATCCCGACGTTTCGGTTACTTTGCAGCAACCGTGATCACGGGCAGACGAGGTGTCCTCACGGGATTATGTAGTTTTTAAATAATAAAAATCCGCGTAGTAAATCCGAATAATACTAGTTTTATTTAAATGAATACTCGCGAAAATCTTAGATCTCATTATTTAAGTTGATTTTCTTTACAATTTCAGAATATCTGTGTTTATTAAATACGCTTTTAGAAAAGTAAAATTAAAAAGAATATGATATTTTTATTGAAAATAATAGTTAACAAAACAATAAAAAAAAAACATTTTCATTTCTTGAAAATATATTAACATAGAATTCACCCTTCAACGATACAGATTTATTGAATACATTTTTTCTAGGATTGTTTTATTAAAAACTTCCATTGGTAAGATGTCAGCATTAACTAGTAACTTCTGTTTGTCATTTACCAAATTTGACAGAAGTCATCGCTTTAAAAAGTAAAATGTCTATGGATTCTACTCTCCTTGAATTTTATTGGTAGAATTATTGACAACAAAATTTTAATTGGTGTTCATAGATTTCATGTTTTAAAGCTGCCAATGAATATAAGCAATGTAAACGGAAACAAAACATGTGCTATGTGCTATCATGGCGAATTTTCTTGATCATCAACATCACTTTTAACAAGTTGTGCAACTAGTGTGCAATTGTTATGGGATTAACTTTAAATGTGCAGTATTTTTACCTATATGACCTATTTTCATTGTTTTGTGCAACATAACTATATTTCGTTAAGATGAGTGTCGACGCGTATGGCCCAAGTTCTCAAACACTCACATTCTTAGAAACCGAAGAAGCAGATCTAATCGGTGCTGACACACAAGGATCTGAGTTTGAATTTACAGACTTTACATTACCATCTCAGAGCCAAACACAAGCATCACAACACGATCATGGAATAACTTCATCCAACCAAGTCAGTTGACGTTGATAATATATTTGCATAACCTAATTAGAAATATAGTACACCTATATGTATTTACTTAATTTTCCCCTTGTTTTTAGATTAATGGACTCGGTCGTGGAGACCTTCATTCGAAAGTATCAAGTGTAGCTAATGCAATTGCGGAACTGCAATTCGAAGAGGAGGATGAAGCCTTGTATAGTAGCAAGGAACTGCCAGAACATGCTTGCAAGTATTGTGGCATTCACGATCCCGCCACAGTTGTTATGTGTAACATCTGCAACAAGTGGTAAGTGATTATTGTTATCTAAATATAATTTTTTGCCTAACTATCATAAAACTTTGATATCAATCATATTAAACACTACAATCAAATATTTTAAGAATATGTGCTTCGAGTAAAGTAAAAAACGTACTATCGACTATTTTTGTAATATATTTTACCTGAAATATTGCATACAATATGAAAGACAGTATAATTTTCTGCATTTATCAAGGTTTTGCAATGGGCGCGGAAACACTTCTGGATCTCATATCATTAATCATCTAGTGAGAGCTAAACATAAAGAAGCAGCACTTCATAGAGATGGCCCATTGGGAGAAACATTATTGGAATGCTACTCATGTGGGGCTCGTAATGTTTTTGTTCTCGGTTTTATACCAGCAAAAGCCGACTCAGTTGTTGTCCTTCTGTGCCGGTCAGTATATTTAATGTATATAAACATTGTTTTAACATTTTTATTAAAGTAATATTAAAATTATATTTTATTTGTCAAGATACCATTTTAATACTCTTACCATTTTTCTTACCTTTATAGTTTTACTGTTCATATGTAAATTTCTTTTTATATAGGTAATTGTAATTGTTGAGACAAATATTTGAATTGCAGACAGCCATGTGCCGCCCAAAGCTCTCTTAAGGATATGAACTGGGATCAAGAGCAATGGAAGCCACTAATTTGTAAGTTGTACATTATTATAAAATTTACTAAATTACTTTCTGAAAATTTAATTTATTTTATTTAATTCTTCATTATCATATTAAATTTACAGCTGACCGTGCATTTCTGTCTTGGCTTGTAAAAGTGCCTTCTGAAGCTGAACAAATGAGGGCAAGACAAGTAAGTTGTTCATGAAAAAAGTGTAATATTTAATGTACCTTTCTGTTAAAAAAGCCTCTTAAAATTATTTACTTTCATGAGACTAATCAATACATAATATTTCTTTAATATAATAGTAAATAAAATTAATAATAATTCTTTCAGGTGACTCCTCAACAAATTGGACGTCTTGAAGAACTATGGCGCGATAATGTCGATGCTACTTTCCAAGATTTAGAAAAACCGGGTGTAGACGAGGAGCCCCATCAAGTACTCCTGAGGTTATTTATTTAATTAAATTACAAAAAAATTCTTATACTTCCAATTATTCTTTAAACTTTTCAATTTGTTCACAATAAGTACAACTATTAACTATTGAATTACAGTAACATAATAAGCATCAAATTATTTCTTGTAAGTGAAATTTACTTCAAGTTTCATGTTTTTTTATAGATATGAGGATGGATATCAATATCAGAATATATTTGGTCCTCTCGTTAAACTAGAAGCTGATTACGACAAGAGGCTCAAAGAGTCACAAACCCAGGAAGGCATAGAGGTGCGTTGGGATGTGGGTCTCAATAAGAAAACTATTGCATATTTCACCCTGGCCAAAACAGATAGTGACATGAAACTTATGCATGGAGACGAACTGAGATTGAGGTAAATAGTTAATTTTAATATTAATCAACGAGTTATATAAGTACACTGTTACCACTAGTGTTATTACACATGACCTCATCCGGTTTATTACAATGATGTGATTAAAATCTTATCAGAAGCTACAATTTATGGACATGCTATGGTCATAATTTTATTCCTTAATATTTTTTTTCTTATATGTCTAGCAGTTTCTGCTGTTCCATAATCTCTGTTGCTGGATATAAACCCAATATGTTTGTAGTTCTATATGTATGAATATGTGTGATGACATCATCAATTAAAAAATGCACTTTCACATTAGTAATACTAATGCTATGGTTATATAGAGCATTTAGGAAATGGAAATATGGAATCCAAGTAGTTATATAATTTTATCTGTAGAGATTAATTAATAAAGTTTTATTTTCAATTAAATATATATATATTGAAATATGTATAATGAAACTGAATATTGTTGAAAGTCTCTTTAAATATATTTTCTTATATATAGATATGTTGGTGAGCTACATAAAGCATGGTCTGGTGTTGGCCATGTCATTAAAGTTCCTGATAATTATGGTGACGACGTCGGTTTAGAACTGAAGAGTGGGGCCGGAGCACCCCTTGAATGTACTTCCAACTTTGTTGTTGATTTTATATGGAAAAGTACATCATTCGACAGGTACCTTATATATAGTATCTTTTATTCATGAGACTGTACTTGCTAATGCTTGAAACATCAAAATAATGATATTATACATATTTAGAAATTTTACGCCACATATATATAAGTATTAAAAATGTAAATATTGAAGATGAAGATATATTCATTTCTATAAAATTTCTTTAAATCACTTTTATTATGAAAATATGATAAGAACTAAAATTAGGTATTATTTTATGATTTTATATGCAGGTTTTATATTAGAAAGGAGTTGAGGGAAACTCTTTTATAAATATAAATGATATTTTTGTTATAAGTCATAATGAGGAGCAGATTCCGTTTTCCTCTAATGATCTATTCAGTGCTATGGAAGTACTACAACATCTCTAATTTTGTTAATCGATGATCATTTTTAAATTTTACAGAATGCAACTAGCTCTACGTAAATTTGCAGTAGACGATTCCTCAGTCTCTGGGTACATCTATCGTCGTCTGCTAGGTCATGAGGTAGAAGAGGTATTGTTCCGCGTACACCTGCCGAAACACTTCAGCGCACCGAACTTACCCGATCTTAACAGATCTCAGGTAAGTTTGTTTGATATTTATATATAAATTAAAATTAATCATCTAATATAATCTACGATGAATAACTGAGAATTTAAAAGGAATATCACAATCCGTAATATTTTGTTACATTAATTTATACATAAAGTATTATTTTTGTTTAGGTGTATGCAGTCAAGCACGCACTCCAACGTCCATTGTCTCTGATCCAAGGTCCTCCGGGTACTGGGAAAACCGTTACATCTGCGACCATTGTATACCAGCTCGTACGCCAAAACGGTGGTCCTGTACTCGTATGCGCTCCGTCCAACACTGCCGTAGACCAACTGACTGAGAAAATACATCGAACCGGTCTGAAAGTCGTTCGTCTCTGTGCTAAATCCAGGGAGGCTATGGAATCTTCAGTTTCCTTCTTGGCCTTACACGAACAGGCACGGGCCTTGGGCTCCGCTGATAGTGAACTTCGCAAGTTAACTAGGCTGAAGGAGGAGGCTGGTGAATTGTCTGCGGCTGATGAGAGGAGGTACCGTGCGCTCCGTAGAGCGGCCGAGAGAAGATTGCTTGACGCGGCCGATGTCGTATGTACTACCTGCGTCGGTGCTGGCGATCCCAGGGTTGCACGGATGAGGTTCCAGTCCATCCTCATCGATGAAGGCATGCAGTCTACGGAACCTGAGTGTATGGTGCCCGTAGTGCTTGGAGCGAGGCAATTAATCCTCGTCGGTGACCATTGTCAGTTAGGTCCAGTGGTTATGTGCAAAAAAGCCGCCAAAGCTGGTCTCAGTCAGAGTCTTTTTGAACGGCTCGTAGTTCTAGGCATTCGCCCCTTCCGCTTAGAAGTGCAATATCGTATGCACCCAGAGCTCTCCCGCTTTCCGTCAGACTTCTTTTACGAAGGATCACTTCAGAATGGAGTTAGTGCGGAGGAGAGACGATTGCACAAAATCGATTTCCCATGGCCAAGACCCGATAGGCCTATGTTCTTTTACGTTACTCAGGGTCAAGAGGAAATAGCTGGATCGGGAACATCGTACCTAAATCGAACGGAAGCCGCTAATGTTGAAAAGTTGACGACTCGCTTCTTGAAAGCTGGTGTTCGTCCGGAACAAATCGGGATCATCACTCCATACGAGGGTCAAAGATCATACCTCGTTCAGCATATGCAGTATCAAGGCAGTCTGCACGCTAAGCTATATCAAGAAATCGAAGTCGCCAGTGTGGACGCTTTCCAGGGCCGGGAAAAAGATATCATAATAATGTCCTGCGTCCGGTCCAACGAACATCAAGGAATCGGGTTTTTGAGCGATCCGCGTCGCTTGAACGTGGCTTTAACACGCGCCAAGTACGGCTTAATTGTGGTCGGGAATCCGAAAGTTCTCAGCAAACAGCCGCTGTGGAACCACCTGCTGGCCTTCTACAAGGAGCGACGTGTGCTAACAGAGGGACCTTTGTCTAATCTGAAAGAGTCGGCGATACAGTTCGCAAAGCCGAAGAAGTTGGTGAACGCTCAGAACCCTGGCTCGCACTTCATGTCGACGTCGATGTTCGACGCTCGCGAGGCGATGGTCCCAGGATCCGTGTACGATCGCGCCCGTCCTCCTCGCGACCCACTCGCCTACGTCGGCCACGAGCACGCGGCGTCGCTTCACGCTCCCGTCCCGCCGGCAGCTTTCGCCGCTCACCGTCCGCAGCAACGCGCCCCGCCGGACGCGACGCGTTCCCGCCGTCGGCCGCCGCGTCTCTCACAGGAGCCGTTGTCTCAACAGCCGCCGCTGTCACTGTCACAGGGAGCGTCGCAGCCGGACTTCAGCCAGGAATCGTCCGCCCCGGACTGCCCGTCGCAGCCGGACGGGTTGCTGTCCCAGGACTCCACGTACCAGGGAGGGTTCCGCGCGCGCTGTGCCCAGTACTGAGAGCGTCCGCGTAGCGCGCCCCCGGGGCACAGACACGGGACCGACGGAGCCGCAGCACCGCCCGCCCGCGGCAGACGACCGACGACCGTCCGCGACGCACACGGCACACGACCGAACACTGTGTCGCGGCGAGCCACACGGCGAGCCTTCGCGTAAGCTTCTATTGTGTGAAGGGAAAATTTGTTCATAAATTACAGGAATAGCAATAGGGACGTTTCGATTTAAACGAAACTATTCGGGAAAAAAAATAATAATCGGTTTCATAGTACGTGTTAGTAACTATAAAATTTCTAGTTAAACCGCGCGACCGGCGAGCACAAAGTTCATGTTTAAATGTTTAATACCCTAATTGTGTAACTAAATCCGATTGAGATGGTACCGGACGAAGAGCTAAGGTACGACTTCATTATCATTCGCCCTTCAGTAGTTTACTTCTTTATTTTAAAATTTAAAAAAAAAAAAACAAGAATAATAGTATGATAGATTTTTAGGGCAAACTTCATTGTGGTTTCGTTTCATTTCTTTATTATCATCTATGTAAGAAATTATAAAAATCAATGCTCTATATTAGACAATATTGTGTCAGCAATAAATACCTTATTGTTTTTCCTTCATTTAAACATAATTTATAAAAAAAAAGATACAATAGCATGAACTTATGTAAATTTTAAAAGTACTTATTTACTTTTCATATTATAAATATCGTTATAACACTTGATTGTTACAAATATTGATGTAACTAAAGAATGTGTATTACTAACTGTACTGTTAAAATATTGATTCAATATTTTGATTTTGTTTTTAAAAACATTAACAATGGCACTAGAAATCGTAACACGACACATAGTTTTTGACTCAAATTATATCTGTTTGATAAATTGATAATATCGAAAGAAACGTTTGTATGAAAATTTTATTCTTTTTATAAATGAGTATAATATATAAATTGTTGGACAACCTTTATGCACTAAAACGCTCAAAACGTGACAATTGTTAACGTGAAGGAAAATCAATAAAGACTTTCATTTAGATGTTTTGTTTTAATGAAACCCGTTTGATAACGATACAATAAAACTTATTCAATATAACGTAACTGTTTATTAATGGACAAAATAAAAAGGTAATTATGATTAATACATTTTGTGTTAATCGATAAATAAGATAAACAATAAAAAATAACTATAGTTTTATGCCCTTACATAATCGTAGTGAATATATAACAATAAATCTTACATTATATGCTGAGCTGCCACGGCATAGCGGGTTAAAATGCGTTAAACATTTCTTGTTTGAAGTTTTCATAATTATAAAGTAATGGTAAACACAACTGGATCAGCTAATTTAAATAAAACAGTATGACTTATATATGTAAAGTTAAAAACAATATAAAAAAGTCTTGTTGAATATCTATAAACTTATAAATGTGCGTCATTACTTTCTAAACAAGTACAAATATAAAATTTAATACAATAATAAGATCATTAAAAATTTTGGAAAAGCTCGTCTTTGTTAGTAACATCTTAAAGCTAAAGGAAATCGACAAGTCCTGGAGATTCTCTACACCATAAGCACAATACATTCCGATATATTTTCAACATTTAAAGCCATTATAGAAGCATCGAGATTCAATTGTAGGGCCGAATTTAATACTTTTAACAGATTATAATTATTAATATCATTTGACACACATTTTTAGCTGGCACTATTTAACTACTTAATACCACAAAGGTTTCACGCGATAAATGCTTCAAATTTGTTATACTTAAATAAATTGACACAATTTCTAGTCTTCAATATTGTGGTTAGGTAACAAAATTCTTACACAAAAATAAGTATAACAGAGAATGGTGTAGGCTTCCGATAAATGCTAATTAATAAAAAAATCTTTTTATCTTCTAAGATTCTTCAATAGTTGTTTTTAACAATCAATAATGCAAACATATCTGAAGTAAATAGAAAAAAACATTTCAATTTTTCATCAAATTTGAAAGCAAAAGGATTCATGTTTGCACATAGCATCTACTGGATTTAAGTCATTCGTGAGTCATTTCTATTTTATAATCTGTTCACTGCGGTAATGGCGGCGGTTGCCAAGCGTACGTCGGATAATATGGCGCGAAATTGGCAGCTCCGGTTATAGCCATGTTTTTGCTTTCACCTCTATCTTGGATCGTCCGAGCAGCATACTGAGATTCTTTATACACCGGTTGTGCTGTGAAGAAATATTTAACATACAGTTTAAAATAAAAATATTAAATTCGAAATTACAATTTTTTCGATCAATTAATGCTTAAGTATAGATTTATAAAAATTATTTATCAGGAATCGTTTTATAATGGCTGATATACATTTTTAAATACTTACAAAGCGAAGGATACAAAGATTGGTATGGTGGTTGAGCTGGTTCACCTGGAACCACCCAGCCTCCTGGAGCGACGTCACCGCTTGGCACCTGTATATTAATTAAAAAAAAAACATGAGTTCGACAATAAAATTTGAAAGCTCAGCAAATATAAATCTATTTTAAAAAAACTGGTTCATTTATTTATCAATTATATTTTATATAAGGTTAAACAATAAGAAAACTTCTATCAATAAGTATGGGATGTGGAAGATCCTCATCGGTTACTTTTAGGTTCAATTCTATATTATTAATTCTCGATACATGTATAAAACTCTATGTAGGGGGCAATGGAAAACTAATAATTTACAAAAAAATTCTGGAGCAATATAAAAATTAACATGCCACAAAGAATGTCAAGAACAACATCAACTATAGTCTCCAGATCATTAACATTGGTATCAATAAAGCGACCACAGACCTTGACACTAAATATCAGGATGTAATGGATACTCACATTAGAAGGCACGGCTGGTTCGCCTGGCCCTACCGGCAGAACAGCCGGCTGGCTGGAATCATTGCTTGGTTGCATTGGCGCAGATGGAGATGGCACGGGTTGACCAGCGTTAACCAATGGCACTGTTCCAATGGTGACATATTTGCGATCTTTCATATTAAAATGCATTCCAGATACCACACATTCCACCTAGAAATGTTTTCAGTTTTAGCTACATGTAAATAATTTGATAATTGTACTTATTATATAGTATTAGAGTATTAAGAACCCAAAAGTTATTACATTTATGGAAGAAAACCTTTCGAGGTAATATAAAAGACTTGACTTTATTTCTCATAACCTTGTATTTTATTAATAGTTTTTGTCCACAACTTTGTTTGTGGAGACATTGAAACTATTGGCAAACCTAAACACATAAGGTACCAGTTTTGTGGTCTTCAGCCTTCTTTAGTAAGTGTGAAATTTAAGTAAAAAAAAAAACTGGTTTCTACAATGTTATTATTTAAGTAATTCTAATTTTTAAAATATAAATAAAATTTTAAAATAACCCCGTTTTTGGCAAAGTTATTCATAGATGCTGCCGTTCCAGCTTCCAATTCAAGTAATGTGATCGTGAATAGGATAAAGCCATTCTCAATAAATCTATTTCGTTCATACTTTATAGGGAATTTTCATCTGCAATAAAAGTCACTGTAATTTCATTTTATCTGTCAACATTTCCATAGGAGCACTAAATTGTATAGTTTCATTATGGGGGAGGTGTCAAAAATGTGTTACATAACTGTATAATGTCCCCCTATTTGGTGATAAAATTATCAACAGTCATTGACACATTGTTAGCGCTAATTGTTGACATCCAAGAAGAATCCAAGGCTATGACTACTCTTACCTTTAAATCATAATCTAAATCTATGATGTTACAGTTTACTAAGTTGGAGGGTGGTATCGGAGGTATTTCCATTGTCAAATTCCAATTCTTTGTTGTTCCTGCTGGAGCAGGACCCTCTTGAACTGTTAGAATGACATCTTTAGTTTTTCGTGTCGAAGTACTTGGCGAGGTTGCCCTATAATTCACCACCTGAATTTAAATAAATATGTGATATCTTTAAGTCATTAATTATAATCTACTATAGGTATTATTATACCACAATCAATCAATTGATGTTTCAATACAAATAATAATAGGAAAATACCTTTCTCAAGAATATTTTCACCAAATGTAGTTGCACATTACTCTTGTTTTCAATATCTATAGTCAAAGGTATAACTTGACCAGGGCAATACCCTGAAACAGGAGCTCTCACATCAACACATAAAGGTGGGGACGCACAACAGAAACAACAGAAGGTCTTCTCCATTTGGAAGTGTATAGGTTCCTTTAAAAGTGAATGTATAGTCAGATATGAGATCAGTCTCATACAAATTACAGGAAATAATATTATATATTTCTAAAAGTACCCGGTAAGAAGGATTGAGATTCAAATCCAATGCATTAATAACTGTAAATGCCATTTTTGTTTCTTGATCAAACTTCCATGGTCTATCTAAAGTAACTTTTATTGTGTATCTGACAAAACCATGTTGGCCTTCAAAGGACGATGGCAGTACGGGTGGTAAAGTACAAGTGAAATTGTATACTTGCTTGCCAGCTGGTATTTCTATTTCGTTACCTAAAAACAATCACATTGATTAACCACATAGATAGAGATTCTGAGTTTTCACAAAGATAATATTAAAAAAATTTGTTTTGAACATTGACATTAAAATTAATTGTCAACAGATATTTTGTTACCTTGGGAATGTCTATGTAAAATAGCTATTAGATTTTAAAAATAATATAAACATGCTTCTCAGATATATTTTTAGAGATTTATCTTTATTTCAAAGGATTATTTATAGTTCAAAGTTTATTTAAAATCATCAAATTTACGAAATACCTGTATTACTCCCAAGTAAATAGTATGATATTTGGAAGTACTCTTCATTTCCGGTGTGAAGAGTATCTGTAGATTGTGTTTTACCTTCTGCATCTTGTTCTTCCTTACTTTCACTCCACTCAGTGTGAGCTTCGCCCTTAATTTTAACATGTATACCTAAAGTATTGAATAAAGAATACCATATAAAAAAAACATTATAGTTCTATTACTTGATTATGTTCACAAAGGATGACTCATAGTATGCAGTAATCGTTTTTATTAAATAGGCGGTTACATACCTCTAACTTTTTTTGGACTATCAAAAACGTATTCTATTCTTCCATTAACTGTTTGACCAGCATAATAAGTATTCCATTGGTTGTCCAAGTAAATAACAGCTTCTTTGATACCCATTTCTTACATATGATTTTTGTATTATAATTTAATTCTTAGTTCTTATAAAATGTCCCGGATTATATTCAGCTATAATTAAAGATAAAAAAAAAAACAGGTCGTCAGCTGTCAAATTTTTCTCTGACTGTCATATAGTGTACGTATCGAGTATGAATAATAATAAGACGATAACTACATTAAGCAAAAATTTTAAAAGATTTTTCTTATTTATTAATGAATTATAGATTAAATTCTTCATAAATATACATATTAGCTCTTAAGAATCATTTATATTGATATTTCTGTTTTAATATAATATGTAAAGATAGGAACAGTCAATGTGTTTTGTGAAATTCAAAAATGTTGGGTTAATCAAATTGGACTTCTTAAACTAATGTTAACTTAATTTTTAAAAGAGAATTTTTTGAAAAACTCTATTTAAAATTATTTTAACATTTTATATGCTTTAAAGAAATTTTCTTTCTTATAATGGCTCCTCATAATTTTGTTTAGATAATCATTTACATTTCTAAATGACGAAATATGTTTTAAAATCAATAAGTTATATTAAGAATAATATAATTTTTTATTGATTTATTTTATTGTTTCCTAAACATTATTTTTAATATTTCTGTTCAACAGTATAGAATAAATAAATTAATATTTTAAATAAGAGATGTAGAAAAATTTAAATACTTCAATTTCACTTTAATACATACAGTATCTAAAAGATATATTATTGAAAGAAAAGAAAAGAAACCTACAAAAAATTATAAATTTTTATCTTATTGTCTTATCACTTGACAGTTGTCATATCAATAATTGTCAAATTTGATTTGATTTAAAATATGGAGCTGAATCCTTGAATACTGAATAATTGAATTCAATAATTTGTCATATTTTATAAATACAGACAAAAAGAAAAGGAAATTTCAATCAATAAATAATCACGTTTGCTTAATATGGACGAGTCAAAGAAAAATACACAAAACTTCAGTGTTGAGGATTATAAAAATAAGGGCAATGAATGTGTTAAGGATGGAAAATATATTGAAGCTGTATTACATTACACCCATGCAATTAAAATGGACCCTCAAAATTATGTTTTATACAGCAACAGGTCTTTTGCATTTCTGAAATTAGGTCAACATTATTTATCTTTACAGGATGCAAATGAAACAGTCAGGCTTCAGCCTCAATGGGCAAAGGTAATGATGAATTTTTATTTTTTTGCTACGCTACGTTTAGGGCTAAATTTAATGATATTTTTTACTTACCCTCCACCCTTGTTTCGATTAAACATAATGTAGTAACTAATGAAATGCTTATAGATCTCTGAGTAATTGTGATTGAACCCTAGCCTGAACCCTAGCCTAGAATTTTTGTGTAAAACTGATCAGTGAGAATGTTGGCATGCTTAAGTAATATTTCTTTCATAAATCAAAATAGTCATTATCTGTATATTTTGAGACAATAGTAACTATTATTGGTGTAGTATGTATATTTGTATTGAGTTTTTAAATGTTTATTGGAAGGGATACTTTCGCCGTGGAGAGGTTGAAGCTGCTAGTGAACTATATGATGAGGCAATAATATCATACACCAGGGCTCTACGACTTGAACCACATAATACAAAGTTGATGGAATCGATAAAAAATATTACTAAAATTCAACAAAATAAAATTAAAAGTAAGTGTATTCATTACATGTTAACATTTTATAGCTGAGATATATATTATAAATTATTTCAGAAATAATTAAATAAAACATTTTTCAGATTCACACAATGTTATATGGTTGAGCACTTGTGTGGGTTTCATTATTGGTATAATTGTCGTTATATTGGATTATACCCTGACTGAAAAACCAACATTATCAGTGAGTTTAAGACTGCAAAGTACATATTATATAGCAATTTTTTTTTTAATCCTTATTGTTAATCTATCTATCTGTTTGTTCTGGCTAATCTTTGAGATGTTATAATTTTTTTTGTAAGTGGTATTGTCTGGCAGATTGAAAATGTAAAAAGGATAAACTTAGGCTACTTTTATTTTTGAATTTATTATTTTATTAGCTAATAAAAAATAAAAATATTACTACTAAAGGCCAACAAAGTTGGTTTTGTACAGATTGTAACTACATCTTTTGTATTACAGCATCCATTTAGCATGGTGGCATTTTCAATGGCTTTAGCAGGTGTGGGTTGGGTTCTAGGGAAGACTGCAACCATGATGTCTGCTCTAGGAGCAGGGAAATCAATACAGCCACCACCAGATCTAGGTAGATAAATTTTTATATTATAAAAATATGCAAACACATATTTTTCTTTATTTAAATATTATACATAGTTATTTCAATTTTTATAATGATTATAAGAGTTTATTCGGTGAAACGAGTGTTGTGGTTAATAAAGAACATATAAAATAGTCCATTAAAATCATCAAGTATATTAATTATATTAAATATTTTTTCTGAGGATCATTGTTACTGAAACCTTATTTTACTTTCAGCTTCTCATTGTTGTGAGGAACATGAACACACATTGCCAGAAAAGAAAAATAAATATAGCAAAGCTCAAGCCAGACAAAGATACAAGCAGGGAAAACTTTAGTCATTTTCAACATTTCTCTAATTGTATGATGTAAATAAATTATTTAGATGTATTTGTTAGATATAAAAGCATTTTTTAATGTTTAACTTATGTATACTTTTTATTCCATTTGAATTTATATAACCAAATTTGGTATAAGTATAACTTTTTGTTGAATTTAAAAGACATGTTTGAAAGATTTTATAGGACTATTAAATAATAATTAAATAACAATATTCTCATTGTTTTATTAATCTGAGTTTTAAATGAAATAAAGTAATATAGGGGAAATACTTTATTGATCCTAGTGTAAAATGTATTTCGAAAATTGCATTAATACAATATATCTTTTGAATATAATTCTTGGTCTCATACCTTACATTTAAAATAAGTCCAACATAGTATGTATGGATAAAAAAGTATAACAATATGGTATTTATACAATTTCTACAGACAAAATTTACAATGAAGATATACTTAAAATAATATTGGCCATCACCGGAATCCTAGAAAGTTGTGCAATTCATATAGTGATGTAACTATGTTATAATTATTTAACAGTTTAAGATAAAAAAAAAAACAAAACTTCAATCTTTTTTGAAAAGGTGCAACTGATAAAAGTACAATACATTTAAAAGCTAATATAACATTTTTGCAGCAAAAAAATATAATTTCAACAATAATATTACATGGTAATATTATATATTTCCTTTGAAAACACATATGGTAACAAATAATGTTTTATTAGGTATGTCATATGTTTGCACATATTATTTATTGTATTGTTGAGTTGCACTTTGGTGTTTAAAATTATCATACTTTTTAGATGAGATATGTCAATCGCTGTCAGAAATTGCCTTCTTTCTTCGTTTTGCTTGCTTGGGTTTAACAATTTCTTCTTCCTGTAAACAGAAATAAAAAAAGATATATTTTTTTTCTTAATAAAAAACTGCTTGTAGTATATTAAAGTCTCTAGATTTTAAATGGTATATTTAACAGAAATAGAAAGTATTTTAACATTTCTTAGACCCTACCTCACTATCTTCATTAGATGAATGTAAGTTAGGATTCATAGGCAATGAATTTGAAACCATTTTCCTTGCTCTTCTTGATATTGGAAGTTCATCTTCCCAAGCTAATGAAAATAAATCACCATATTGTCTCTGAAAGCAAAATTATGTTTTAATTAGATTGTCCTATTAGAATCAAGTCTTTATCTGATAAGAATCAGATAGTATTTTGTGTCAATAATTACTTTTTTGAATTTAATCATTTATATAAGTATTTACCTTTAAACTATCACTACTATTTGACTGTGATTGTTGTAAGGCTTTCTGCAAACACTCCATATTAAAAATTGACATATCATCTTGTTCAACACAACATACTCTTATTTGCTCTAAGTGACCTAAAACCTGGAAGGAAAATATTTTTTTTATAATATGTAATTGCCAGTTAACATTTCTATATTAATGTACATTAGTTATTTGTTTAAACTCACTAGTTCTGCTGAAGGCGGCGCGTTTGGTGGAATGTTATGTTTGCCAGGTCGTTTTCTTTTATTTGGGCTAGTCCCTGGATACCTAGTGCTTAGAAGCACAGCAAGCAAATCTGCAACTTTATCCTCATAGTCCTGACACCAGTACATTACTGTAGAAACTACAAATGTATCCTCATCATCAACTGTCCTACAAAACATTTGCCGGACCACATCTGCAGTGGGCCGTTCTTGTTTTAGCATTAACAGGACTGATGTCAGTGCCTCGGCGTGATCTTTATAAGAAAGTTTAGGTATAATTGGCAACACGTCTTCTACTGAAATTTCATGTGCAGTCAGCAGCTGCCACAGACAATACTGTTCAAAGGTCTCCCAACCGAGACTTGTTGAGAGCATGGTTGTTATATCATCAGATTTGAACATCATCAAGTTGCCTTGTAACGTCAGACACACGAGGCGCTGCAATTGTCCTGCATCTAATGTAGAAACAATTATGTGCAGTAGTCTGATGTGATTTTGGACTTGATCTTTAAACTCTCTATATACATCTGGTATTAACCATACAAGTACATTCGCATCACATTCTTGGCACCTCTCAAAATCATCCGCTAAGCTCTCAGCAAGTTTTAATTCTAAGAAACTACAATACTCTTTATATACTTCCACTTTAAACTTAACATTCCTCTTTTTAACGGGATCTTTCTCTGCACGCCGCTCTCTTTCATAACATACTTTAAGATAAAATAGTAAACAGTAACCTACACTATGTACCGAACTCTGTGCATATATTTCTTTGAATGTTTCTAATACTAGTTTACGTTTCGCTTCATTGCTATCATTGCTGCCAACAAGATAGTTGAACATGGAAAATATTGGAGAGTTCATTACGGTGTCTAATTCAGCTGGTGTAGGATTGCGATTGATGTGTAAAGGTGGTGCTTCTTGCAAGGTAGCAGCGAATAAATCAGCTAATGCAGTCGCTGTGGGCATAGGGCTGCTGCAGGCGTTTAATAACGCAGTAGCGGCTGTGGACGACCGTTCGTCTAGTAATGTTTCAGCAAAAGGTCGAAGTAATAGTGGCATAGCGGCGGCCAACTCGGGCCGTTCCCTGGCGCGAACTTCTGATAATGGCAAATCATCGTCATCAGTGTCTTCAGCTATAGTTGGAAGCATGTCATCTTCATCGTCAGAAAAAGCTGGCTCATCTGGACCTCCTCTTGGTATATCATCATTCCCTTCGTCACGAATCCCTGATACGCCCTCCCCGTTTCCATTGCTACAGAACTCTTTAAATGTTTCTCTTACTGTTGTGCGCAGTTCTCTGTCTAATTTTGGAGAATCAAATAATGGCTGTAAATTTGGTAATACTCTTTTTTCAATTATTTGCTGCAAAGAGTTGAAGATGCCTTGTTTGACTTTATCAGCAAATGGGGGATAGAAATTTGGGATTACACGGCAAAGAAAATCTAGTAATGTGGCTGTTACCGCTGGATGTGATCTCATTGAATGGTGCATCACTAGTATGGCAGGCTCTATGTTCATTATATTATCTTTTTCGGGGTCATAAAATAGCCAATCATAGAAAAGAGCCAACTTCGCATTTGATGCGGCTACATTTGAGGTACAAGTTGTTAAAAGCCATCCAATAACCGCCCATCTTGGAATAATATCAGAGCAAAGTAGTTCATTTGTAGGGTGTATTACTCCTACAATAAACCGAATCATATCACTCCTTAGTGACTGAGATTCCGGAGTAGCAAGATATTGCCGTTGAAACCACTCCTGATATTTTTTATGGTGACCAAATCTGACTTGCGATGTTAGAAAGACTAATTTCCGCTCCATGTCTGGTGTTAATCTTGATTGTAAGTACCTTCTCGATGTTCTGATTTGCAGAAGTTGCATAACATTCGTAAATGTTGGTGATAAAGACTTGGGATTCATTAAAATATCTTGCCACAATTGGTTAAATTCAGGTATACGAGCAACATTCTGTAACAGTCTCACTAAATCTCTACCGAGAGTCAGAACCTCATTAAAATGCTCCCTTATAAGAGCTATAACAAAATTTACTTCTTTCTGCCTTAGTGCCATTAACTGTGGTATGTTATGATCTTCAATTAATCTCAAATAAGTGTAGACTACCATACAAACAAGAACTGGAAATTTATCTAGCCACATTCGATTGTCAATATAAATATCTAAAAGAGATTCAACTAATATAATATTTTTAGGTGTGATGTCACCACCTGATGCATAACGCATTAAGTTCCAACAAACACTATCAACACCAGTTACTGCATTTCTTATCATTTCTTTCACAAGCCACAACAATTGATTACGGGTCATGTCCTGGAATTTTAAATACCTTTCTAGGATTAAAGTGGACAGGTTGTTAAGTACGGAGTTTAACCCATCCCTCGTGATCAGTGTAAGGTCTCTGTAACACTTGGTGGCATTGTGAGGTTCAGTAAGAATGGACATGAGCATCCCCAATGATACGTCTTCGTGATTTTTACAAACGGCGTTATTAAGTGCATCGTGCGCTTCTTTTTCACTGCAGTCCGCAACAAGAGATTGAAAAAAATTGTAAGCTCTTTCGTATCTCTGAAATATAAAAAGAATTTATGAAGAAATGTTTTACACTTTCACAAATTTACCAAAACTTAAATATTCGCGCCTAGAAGCACTAGCGCCACCATCGTCACAATAAGAAAAACTTAATTTTACATGGCCGACTAAATGATTCTTTGTTAAAATTGCGAAAATGTTCTCAATACCTCTTCTATTTCATCCTTGTTTTCTATAGCGGTGCACATAAAAAGCCTAGGCGTATTAACTTTAGTCTGTTCCATATTAAGTATATTTTAAAACTATTTAATTTAATAAAAATATAGCGGAGTTCGCCTGCATGGCTATCGTAGGCGAAAATATACATAAGCAATACAATCACAGATAAAATAATGTATATGGATACAAGTAAATATCACGGATGTGTGCGTTGCTGCATTGCTTGTGAACTGTGAGGTCGTGTTTGTCATAGGGATTGCAATAGGGAACAAACTGTATCGATAAAATACCGTAGACAAATAAAATATAAAATAAAACTCTCTTTTTCTATAACATTATTCATATAAGCAAGCAAAAAAAAAATTTAAAGAAATTACATAATAACAATTTTTAGGACAACGAGATGAAAAGGAAAAATTAACCTTATGCAGTAAGATACTGACTGTGAATCAAAATTTTGAAAATGTATGGTTTAAATGAGTTTATTTTGAAAAAATTGCTTCACTTAATACAAAAAAATAATATTTTGTGTTTATAAATAGTTGTCCATAATGTATCATTTCACTTTTACCAATTAGAATATAATCTGTCATGAGATTGTAACCTCATGATATCGATAGTTCGCCATCTTGTTTTTAAAATACTTTAGTAGGATAAACCTTTTCGCGCGAAACTGTAGTTATTTGCTAAATTTTAACTTGAATTAAATTAAGGTCTGTGCAATTTATATATTCGTTATAAGGTAAATACATTCATTTATCTTCTTAATTTGTAAGATCCTTCGGCTTACACATTACGGTTGTTTACCGGTGAGATACGTAATAAGTGAATGTTGAAATAGTTCTCATAATGTTTTACATGTAGATTATGGACAGCCAAAGAGAGAAGGAGAGGGACCGGTCAAGACGAGGGGACAGACCCTCAAGGTTCTCAGATGCACCGAGAGATCGTTCCAACGACCGTGATAGATCGGAGGGGAAACGATTATTTGTCTCAAACATACCTTATGAATTTCGCTGGACAGAACTAAAAGACTTATTCAAAGAGAAGGTATGTGTGGTATTGTATTATATGTCAAAGCATGTCAAAGGACTTTTATATATATCTAATTCTATGTTATATAGGAATCATCAACATTTTAAAAATTATGTTTATAGGTTGGTGATGTAGCCTATGTTGAACTTTTTAATGATGAAAATGGAAAACCAAGAGGATGTGGTGTTGTGGAATTCTCAAATTCTGAAGCTATGAAGAAAGCCCTTTTTGTAATGCATAGATATGAATTGAATGGAAGGAAACTTGTTTTAAAAGAAGAAACAGGTTTGAATTAATTTTATTAGATAAATCGAAATTCACTTAATTATTTATGTTATATTTAAAGAATGTCAGTACAATATTGGAAGTATAATTTACTAATAGCAAGTCATTTTACAGTTACTGTTATTACTTCATAAGTAAATTCATTTATTTTAGATTATCTTTCAGGTAATGAGAGAAACAGATTAAACTCTGTCAGGTCTGGCGGTGGGGGTGGTGGGAGAAATATGAGAGAAGATAAAGATGGGTGAGCATATTGAGTTTCAGAATTTTTTCTCATAGAAATATATCAGAGGACAATTAAATAAAGTTTGATGTGTTTTTTATAATAGATGGGGAGTTAACAAGCCAAGGGAACCAGAAAATTTTAATACTTATGGTTTAAGTCTACAGTTCTTAGAATCCATAAATGTGCAGCCGCCTTTAGTAAAAAAAGTTTTTGTTGCAAATGTAAGCATATTATATATTAATGTATGAATAGATTAAAATTTTCTTGTGATGTTACAATAAGATTATTTTTTCAGCTGGACTATAAAGCAGATAGAGCTAAAATTAAGGAAGTATTTAAAATGGCTGGTAAAGTTAGAAACATTGATTTAGCTATTGATAAGGATGGAAACAGTAGAGGCTTTGCTGTTATTGAATATGATCATCCTGTAGAAGCTGTACAGGTAGTGGAAGTTAACTTAAAACATTCTTTATATCATATTGAAATTTATTAATTAATTTTTTATTAATTAATTAATTTTTAATTTTAAATTTTATTTAAACCAATGTCAATATTTTATATATGTAGATCAAATAATTTTTTCCAGGCAATATCAATGTTTGACAAACAAATGTTATATGAGCGTAGAATGACAGTAAGAATGGATAGGGGAGTGACAGACAAATCAGAGCTGAGATTGCCAGAAGGTTTGAAAAGCATTGGTATAGGATTGGGACCAAATGGCGAACCCCTCAGAGATGTAGCAAGAAACCTACCTCAGAATACATCCACAAATAACTTGAGTCTTGGAAGTACAGGCTCTGCAATAGGTGCTGGAGTTTTAGGTGCAGTTCCCACTGCTGGGGTGGGATTGAATGGTCTTGGAGCAAGCCTGTCAGCAAATACTTTGGGAACCAATGCTGCTCTTAGTAACAGTCTAGGCTTACAGGTTAGAATTAGTAAACATATAATGATTCATGACTTCATTTTGGGTCCAATAAGAAAACTGCTTTTTTTTCCATGTGTTTTTATTATTAATTGTCCTTTTCAGGCCTTAGGACTGACTGGTCTTGGTGCCTTACAAAATCAACTTCTTCAACAAGGTCTGACTGCAAATGATCTAGCCACAGTACTCACACAGGCCCAGGCTGCTAATGTTAACTCCAACAACCTATCTCTGGGTACCCCGGATATGGGTAGTGGTGTACTCGGAAATTCAGGCTTGGGCAATAACGTTCTGGGCGCAAATTCCTCTTTAAGTAGTGGGTCACTTTCAGGTATTCATAGTTATAAATGCATGCATTTTATAACTATAGTAACAATAATTGAAAACTTGTTAATTTTCTTTATTTCATTTAAGAAAAAATGGTTTCATTAGAAAAAAAATTTATGCCATTTTTTTCATAATTATGTAATTTAAAATAATATTTTGAATAATCTGGATGATAAATGTGATTCATGCTTGCGACTAAAGAAGTGCTATCTGGCATAGAAATACATATTAGAGCCTATATTTTAAAATATATATATATTTATATTTCAGCATCTATGTGTTAGGGAATGGGAATTTATATAAATAGTTATTGTAGAGAGATGGTTCTATATATAAATTGTTATATATTTTATTATATTATCAGGGACTAATCGTCAGATGGGCAGTGTGACAGTCCCAGGACAAGGGTATGGCCGTGATGGACAACAGGGGAGAGATAAACAATCAGATATTGTCATTATTACTAATGTAAATATAATTATTTTTATTTTGAGATGACTGTTATAAGTAATAAAGCTTGTGTATTGAAGCATATTTATTGTAAGTAAAGTCAGTTCAAGGTTGAATTAAGTAGTTAAATTACTGCGATTAATATAATTGTATCATTGTTTTACAGTATGTGGGTTATATATTTGTTCAATTTTCAGCTTCCGCCAACAGTGACATGGCAACTAATAAGAGAGAAGTTCAGTGAGTGTGGTGATGTAAAGTATGCTGAGATGACAGCACCCGATACAGCTATAGTAAGATTCCATAAAGAGTGGGACGCCGAGAGAGCTGTCAGTATCCTTTTAAAAACAATGAATATTAAAGAGAAATGTTCTCAATAACATTGGACATGAATTTTACATTAGAATTATAATTATAATTCATGTAAGAATTAGGTAAAAACCTAAAGCAATAAATTAAGTAATTATACATTAGTGTGTATTGGTCTATTGACTTAAGTACACTTGATACATTACTTATACCAGGGCTGTCCAGACTGGATATGTTCTAGGGCCAATAAAAATGACTAAATAAAATACATTAGGTGGCCACATAATATTTTTCAGAACTTTTCTTTTTTTATTAATTTATCTTTTACAATTCTGTCAACATCCACGTCGATATTGGTGGTAGCTAGACGTATGGCATGTTTAAGTGATGTGGCTGTTAATGCACTGTGTACCTATTGTGCGTTTCGGGGAATTGCCCAAGTAATAAAGCGTGAACAGTGACGATAGGAATGACATAGATTCGGATAGATCATCAAATAGTAATAATATTAATAAAACTTGTTGCCAGAAAATAAAACAATTTGCCCAACAATTAAGATGGGATTACAGAAGAATTAAATTTATATATGTTCTCAATAAAACTGTTAGATTAGGTTACAAAGGAAATAAAATGATTTGGCGAGCCGCATTGATTCTAGTTGCGGGCCTTTGTTTTGGACAGCACTGATTTTAACAATTAGATCTTGATGATGTTTAAAAACTACTTTCAACATTTATAAAATTGGGATTGACGGGAAACTTCTGAATTTCATTTAATAATTTCCTCAACATATTGTTCAGAAATGTTTGACAGGACCCGTATTGATGGCAGGACCATAGACGTTAGATTTTTCTGAAAGAAAAAAATAAAGGTATGTAATATTGATATAAAATTTTAATATAATGTCGTGGGCACATAAAATTCTCTAACTACTTGGGCTTCGTTTCTTTAGGTTGTCATTTTATTAGGAAATTATAGGAATCTAGCCTTGTCTATTGTTTCAATATTTTGCTTGAGATGATTTACTTCTTGTTAGAAAGATAGGTTCTAAGTATTTTGGTTTTCTATATTTTATGTTAAATAACCAGTTTAAGTATTCGCATTGTTTATTTGACATAATACTACGTATTCCAAACTATTTTTCATCAATTACTTGGCTTCTTTTGAAGACTTACCTTATACATGTGGAGTTTGCCTTGGAAGTTCGGTTTTATATCTATTAGGTATTATTATATATTAATATTGCCATGTTTTTATTGTGAGGCTCTTTAACCATGATCGTTTATGCGTTTTATAAATTAAAAATCATAAATTTTATTATAATTTAATTTTTTTTCTCTTCCATTCATACTCTTTTTTTTTTAATATTATTTGTATTTCAATTTCTGGTTCCCTTCGGCTGAATAAATGACTTCGGTTCCGTAAAACTGTAATGTTGCGTATATTTTTGAAATTAATTTTATTTCATAATCTTTTTCAAATGGAATTGGTACGGTGACACGTATTTTCATGCAGAATTATAATATAAAGTAACGGTTATTTTCCTTTCCCATATATTTCTAATTTGACGACAACGTGACGGAACCGTGTAATATCAAATCTAATGTGCTTATTCCGAGTTGGCACCCTCACATTACATACACGGAATATTCCGGGTTTTCATTCATGAATCTTTGGCCATTTTGATATTGACATGGCTTATATAATAAAAAAACGGTAAACGGTTCGTATTTAGTGTGAGGATGCAAACTTGGACCTTGCATCTTGTAGTCACAAAACCAAAAAGTAAGTGACCGAATGAAAAGTCCCTCTCGAGTTGTGCAATCTTTCTTGGGGCTCTTGTTAACTTCGTTGTTAAGATGCTCTGTTCAAACATTACATCTGTGAGAATTCTCAATATTTAATTATATTACATCATTTTTCATATATAGCGGTATTTCTTTGTGGATAGTATGAATTCCTATAAGAAAGTAATGAAACGTTTCTACAAGGAAGTAATGGGTTGTGGCTATGGGGAAGAAATGGTATGTGGCTATGAGGGAGTATAAGTATTTCATCTTCGACCCTTGTTTCTGTTATTTCTGTTGGACTATGTATCTGTTTTAATACCGAGGTCACCGTATCCATGCTATTTCGAAAAGATTTTTTTTTAAGTTTACAAAAGGGATTGCATTAGTCTCATGCAATGTGGGTGATATGCGTCTCAAACTTCTGACATTAACTATTTCATAAAACAGTCTGTCTGTTGACGTAACGTCGTTTTTGTAGTAAGGTCGATAAAATTAAATTGTTTTTGTGTTTTCAGGAATGTGGTATTGAAGTTGGTCTCTTGGTCGAAAACAGCTTGTCATCATCGTCTTACATCTGCTGCGTAAAATGTTCCATTTTTTTCCCTAGTAATTCTCTCTTCATAGGCGTTTAACTTGACAAATGTATTTAGGTTAGTTTAGTTTAAGTCTCATGATTTCTGTGTACGCCAGCTGGTCTAATAAATGAGTCATTTTTTATAATAGCCACGATAACTCAATTTTATTCCATTAACAATATTGTCTAGGCATTTTATGGTGTAACAGATATTAGGTTTAATGCTTTTAATTTAATTAGTGATTGTCCTGATGATGAGCAATCAAGGTCGCTAAATGTTTTTATGTCGTGTATTCTACGAGCTGGATATGGCTTTCGAAAATGGGGTCGTTTAATACATTAATAAAGTTGGACTAATAAAATACATTGAGATTTTTAATATTTTTGTTCTAATTTTAATTGACCATCAAGTTTTTGGAATTTTGTTACGATATGCTATTTATATCAACAAATTTCCTTGAAAAAAAGTGCTACAAAGCTATGGTTATGACTATATTATGGTTGATTGAAGTTGCCGAATCATAACATTTTTTTTTAGCTTTTATATATGTTCACTTTAATAGGTTTACATCCGAATATATTATGATTAAGGATGGGACTGCACAGAACACTTGGTATTCTGATTCAAAATACAATTTAGTGTCTAGTTAGTCGAAAAGCATAGTTTGTTTTTCGTCACCTTTCACATTTGCCATTATTGCATGTGGGAATTGCATTTCTAAATCAGAATGATGACTGTCTCGGGATGAGAAGTGAGAAATATCATTTTTGGGGCGATTGAACTACATTGAATTTTCTGAGTTGACTAAAATTGATTTGGCTTAGGTGGCAAAATATTGAATTACTGTTCCAAACTGCGTAAACTTATTCTCGAATGTGAAAAATATCGCTCACATCTCGTATTTCATATTTTATTGCATTTCTAACATCCTACGGACACATGTTGTCACCTACAAATGACAGGGGAAATAGGAAGAATTGAACAAATGCTCATCAAGTTGCATATTGTAGGCATTATTTGCGTAACATATAAATTCCGTTTGAATAAATCTAGAACTAATAAAAATCATTGCAAGTTGAAATTTTGGTAAAGTATAAGTGTTGGTGCATCGTCATTCGTCGTCCAACTTTGAACTTTGAAGAAGGGATATCTTAAGGCCAATGTTCTTCGCCCGCATTGAACGCGTTTTGTTTTAATGGTAAGTTTTTGTGATCGAATTTGGAGATTTTTTTACTTGTTCCATAGGGTATGCATGGATGTTCTAAAATTCAGTATTTCGTTATCTCGGAAGTCTTGTAATTTTGGAGGTAACTCCAACCAAACATTGGAATGTCGTTTTATCTCCATTCCGAAAAGATATCGTGTTGATTGGTCTGCGACACATCGTATTCCTCTCATTATAATGAAAATCGTGCTGGGTGGTGATTTTATTCGAAACATCAAACTCAATATCATTCGACTACGGGTTTTATTTTGTATAGTAACCTTCATGATTTTATATATAAATATTAAGCAAATTTTTTACCGTTTTCAGAATAGAAATGGTTTTACGAAAATCATGGGCACAAAAATGATTTGACAATGTTATTTTGGACAATATGGAAGAAGCGTTGCTTTGTAGAAATTTGGATTGACAAACGGTTAAACAAGCAAACCTTTCCAAAAATTCATTGCACCAAACAGAGGTAAATATATAAAATAGTAAATACACCCAGCCTTTCTTTATAGAATAAGTAGTTTAATATTCTCAGATTTTGGTCTTTTAAATTATTTCTAGACCTTCCAAAAATTTGTAGAGATGTTACAGTAATCACTGCTTTCGTTAAATAACAATCCAACTATCATCAAAATATGTGTAATTTTATATATTTTTAGGTCAAAGGATATGAGGGTATGATGAGATTTACATAAAAATAAATGATATTGAACATGCGATTCACATTCACATTGATAGTAAGTAAAAGTTTATTTAAATCTTAAATGATAGGCAAAAACGGACAATTAATGAGATTTTGTCACAAAAATGTAAGTTGGTTTTTACAAACCACTAAAAAAACCATCGTAAAATATTTGGAATCTTTAATTTAGTGCATATACAGTTAGTTGTAGGATGTGCTAAAAAATGTTTATTTTTTCGCAGGAGGAGACCAGAATATTCATTTCAATATATTTAATAGCATTTGTCTAATACATGTATGTATACGAAATAAATATTGATTTATTATTATTATTTTATTTAAACCACACGTAATAATTTCAATATGAAAAATATTATGATTTTTGCTATTAGTAATAATATTTCCACCAGGGATATTATTGAGCTGCCAATGCATAAATTTACGACGCCGCCAATTCTCACTGAAATTTAAAAAAAAAACCTTCAATTAATAGGTACGTGACTTACAAAGTTTTCTGTGACGGAACGTTGGTATTGGAATTTGTCTTTTTCGGTGTCTGAATTTTAAGAACAATTAAATTTTATCATAAGTAGGCAGACATGCGTATTACATACAATATATGTTTATAAAGTTGGTTTTGTGAGAAAACAAAAATTATAGTGACCCCGGATTATAGAGTCCCTTTAAATTTAGCAAAAAATATGTTTATAAATACTTTTCGCTTCTTATTTTGGATAATGGGAGTCTTGAAAAGAATTCCTTTTTGGTTTATACGTAAAAAAAACTATTTATTTAAGTAAAGCAACAATGTTTACAATAATAACATTAGAATTGTATAATAGATATATCCATATCATATATTTATGTTAAATAGGAGTGGATCTAGTATTAAACCGAGAATTTATCGAAACGAAAACACTGGCGGCACTTCCCAAAACTACCTTTGGCCCTCGTTTAAATACATCGAACCATCTATGCAAATTATTACGTACAGACCAGTAAAGCAGTAGAAAAATATAGTCAACACAACCGATAGCTTTCTAGAATTCAATATCAATTTCGTCAATATGATGCTTTTAATCCATTGACTACAAAGTACAAAACAATTTGAAAATAACAATAGATTTCTTGGGGTTGAAAGTTTGCACATGAAACCATGTTGGTCAAGCGGTATAGATTTATGAATAACAGGTGCAATTTAATTAGTTACTGCTTTCTCGAAGGTTTTATTTATGGTGTGAAAAATAGATAGGGGTTCATAGTTTTGAGTAATGTTTCTTAATCTCTTGTTATGAAGTGGTACGATAAATGCCTCCCTTTACCTGGAAGGGAGGAGGCAAGAGTCGTTAAAAGATTTGATTAAGGGTTCGATTAAATTTTTAGTGCAGTGTATAAAGACTGAGAGGAATTTTATCACATCATAATGGATGGTAATCCATTTGAGGGAGCCATTTTCTTTATTACTGATAAAATATAAACTTTTCTGACTACAACCTTTTCCATAAATTCTTCAGATTTAGGCGTGGTTGAGTAAACGCTTTCATATTTTGAAAGTTATGTCGTACTCTCTCCCTTAAAAGGGCGCACTACCGACTAAAACCTCACGTGTGTCCCACGCGTCGCTCGTCTGCTAGGCAACAGGCCCGCAAGGCGATTCTGCACTGGTCTAGCAACGGTTGTCCCACACAAGAGACCATTTCCTCTTGGCCTTCTCATGTCTAATCAGTAACGACACCAGTACTACGCTGTGCATTCGCGGGGCCTCTGACCGTAAGGTGGCAGACGTCCTGTCTCCTCAAAGCGGTAGACGGCGCTCATGCGCTATCGAACTTCTGTCCACGGCTCTTCCCTTGCTGGATATTCCACCAATGTGTGATGAGCTATATCGTCATCGCAGGAGCAATGATGGCATCTTTAGAACGATTCCCTTCGAATTGCGAACAGATAGTGAAAAAAACATCTTTATCCGGTTAATACCTGAACGATTCGAAACGTCAAGCTTCCATTTCAGGAACAAACCAATTCAGCTGTGGGAGCTGTGGGGGCTATCAGCAGTTTATTTGATCCTGTAGTCGCCACCGTGCATCTGCTCTTTTAGTACAGTTGGCATCCTGAACACGAATCGCTACCTCTCCGATTCGGAGTATTATTCCTTCAGGCCGTTTTCTTCGGGGACTGTGAAAGAATACCTAAAGCCTTTATTTTTTTCTAGTGCTACCCTTAGGCTTTGATTTGTTATGAAAAAACTATTAATCAAATGAAATAAACTTTTATTATATATAAAACAAACGTTTATCACAAAAAATCTTCTAAAATTTTACTTTTCTGGTCTTTTTAATAGGGAACTCTATTATAAGGTTATCAAAGTGGATGTTTTCACTAATTTCGTTTTCTACTGACAAAGTGGCCAAGTTTGTCAAGCTAGATTGAGATAGGTTTGATCAGCTTCAGCATTGAAAAACTCCTCTTCCTACTAACAATCGTTATACCGTAAATAATATTAACAGTGCTATCCATACATTTGAATACATTTCTTGTAAGTTGCGATCTTTAATGAAATTAATAACAATAATAAGAGTAACCAAATTCTGATCCGGCAAAAATGATATCAGAATCAATAGTTAATCACACAACATACCTACAACCGCCTTTATCAGATTTAGAACTCACAGTTAATTTTAACTGGCGAACACCACAGAGTTTGAAAAGACTAAGTTTTTCGGGAAACTATTTAATCTTTATATATTAAAGAAAGTCGTGCTAGTTCCACTATTTATAACTCAAGAACGGCTGTACGGGTTTGGCTGAAAATTAATGGAGATATAGCTTGGAACAAGGGAAAGGACATATAAGTATTTCATCCGATTGAAAAAGAAATACAAAATAAGTGGTTCATATCCAAAATCTTCGTATCTACTGTCTTTAAGGAGGAATAAAGTTTCGCCCGGTAAGCTACACATTTCTAATTCTGAAACTAATGCAGACGAAGTCGCGGGCAAAAACTAGTATTGGGTAAAAAAGACTACGACTGAGTAATCATTTAACTGTTCGAAGTGAAGAAAAAGTCGCTGAAATAAATGTAGTATTTTATAGAGATAGATTATGGGATTCTACATGATTGGGAACTCCCGGCAAATTAAACGAATTGCATGCATTGCCCCGATCGAACAGATTCGATATTACTTTCTGTTGCAGCAAAATAATCTTAATGTTAGGAAATAAAGATTTTTTTTGCTTAATTTACTGAATTTACGAGTAAGTAGATCTCGCAGTAAGGAAAGGGCGCAGCTCCCTGGTTTGTTGCGCCCTATACCAACGCCGATGCTGTGTTGAAGAATTATTTGTTACTACTTCTTTTATTTTTCTGCATTGTTTATCCGTCTGTGTGCCACTAAATTGACAAAGTCTTCCTTAAATTTTTGCCTCTGCTCTCTGTCATTTGCCACTTTTGTCCATGTGTTGCGTGCTGAGTTCTTTATGTTGTCAAGCCAACGTCAAAATGGTCTGGTTTCCTTTTCATGTTATTAGTAAACCAGTTCATAACCAATTTTGACCACTTATCTTTATCTCTAATTGTATTTCCTGTTTATTTCCATTTTGGACTTTTTTCTTGTTCTGAAATCTTTGGTTTTGGTTCGTTTCTTTATGTCCGAAATTTTTATTTTATATAGTTGTCTTAGACCTAGCATACTTCTTACCATTGAGTGATGTCAAGTTTCTAGTTTTTTTCAAGAGTGATCACGAACGGTCTTGCGCGAAGACACGACGAATTCCAACCACCGGAACAGACTGGGTTTCGGAGCGAATACGGCACCATAGACCATATTCACATGGTGCGGCAAATTATACAGAAGACCGAAGTGTATAATCAGCCCCTGTGTCTAGCATTCGTGGACTATGAGAAAGACTTTTACTCGATTGCAACCTGGTCTGTTCTGGAGTCTCTGCAGCGTTGCCAAGTTGATTGGCGGTATATCCAAGTGATAAGATGTCTCTACGAAGCCGCTACCATGTCCGTACAAATACAGAATCAGCAAACTAGTCCCATACCGTTGCATCGAGGAGTGAGACAAGGGGACGTTATCTCCCCGAAATTGTTCACAAATGCAATGGAGGATATGTTTAAGACGGGGCATCTACATCAATGGCGAACACATCTGTCACTTGCGATTTGCAGACGACAACGTCGTCATGGCAGAAATGCTGCAGGACCTACAACAGATGCTTGATGACCTGGCTGACTCTTCTATACGCATGGGCCTACGGATGAACTTGGACAAAACCAAGGTCATGTTCAATGAACATGTTCTACCGGAACCGATTGCAGTTGACGGTGTCGTTCTCAAGGTTATTCAAAAATATGTCTATCTGGGGCAAATATTGTAGTTGGGAAGAAACAATTTCGAGAACTAGGTGAGTAGAAGAGTTTGGATACTAACGGCACGGCTAGTTCACCAACTCAAAGTCGCTCAACGAGCTATGGAAAGGTCTATGCTCGGCGTTTCTCTAAGGGATCGCATCAGAAATGAGGTAATTCGGCAGAGAACCAAAGTAATCGACATTGCCGAAAGTGGCAGTGGGCTGGCCATATTAGCCGCAGAACCAATAACCGTTGGAGTAAACGAGTTCTTGAGTGGAAACCGCGTCTCGGCAAACGTAGTGTAGGATATCCTCAGGCAAGGTGGAGTGACGATTTGCTCAAGATGGCTGGCAGGAGCTGGATGCCAGTAGCCGAAAATCGATCTCAGTTGCGTGCAATTGGAGAGGGCTATGTTCAGCAGTGGACTAATATAGGCTGATCATGATGATGATGATCATCGCATGATATGCATTTTCATTTAGAGCCAGGGGTATTTAATTCCTCATCAATCTTAACATAGTTATTATGATAATAAGGCCCACAAACTAACATTTAATACTTTTTGGGAATCAACTAGGCATACTGAGACGTGAAACCCAATATTTACATGCTGTTAGGTAGTAACCAACGTTCATGGAGGTCTGCAACATAAGGGTTGTTGCGAATGCGATGCCAATCTTGTTTTAAAAAGAGGGAGAGGAGGGTGCGAAAAGGGAAAAGACAACCAGCTCTAGTATTTATTGGATGAAACGTAGTCATTTTATACTATTTAACGCCGATCTTCTGTGAAAGGGTGGTTGGTACATTCCTTTGGTCGAGCCAGCCCATGTTCGTGCTGTAGCAACTTGACCACAGATAGGCTCTACCACATATCAAACGCAATACGCCAATGATACTGGCATTGTACGCCGTTAAAAGTATGGTATTTGTACCGAGTCAATGTCAAATTTTCGAGTCTTAGCACTTCTAATAGTATACAAAACTGCATCTTAAGCAATGATATTTTCAAAGTAGTCAATGTTTTATATTAACGGAAATATATATTATAATTATAGTATAAGTTTGAAAGTGTAGAGTATTGATAGAGTAAAAGATTGTAACGAATGAAGAAATTAAACACACTGACGTTAAATAAAAAAAAAAAGAGAGTTAAGTGTAGGTACATCTTAATACATGTTGGACAGTTTGACAACAGAGATCTTTATTGAAAAGATGAGATAAAAACGAATTTTGGACTAACCGGTGAATGTTAGCTCTATAAACAATTTTGCGCCATACAGACTCACGGGATAAAAGTTAAGACAGAGTTTTGGTTCTGAAATAACATCGCGGGCACTTCATGAGTGGTCGTAGAGTAGTGTAAAAGTGATCGTGTCCAACAAAATAATAATTTTATATAACAAAATACTTCTCAAGATTTTTGGAAATGGAACTATGGAACTTCGAAAATGTTAGAATAAAATGGAGTAAAAAAAAAGTTGTAGAAAACAACATTGTTTCTAGTACAAATTGCAGGAAACAACAACTATGCTTACGCCACGAATTTAAAAATGGAAATGATACTCACAGATGATATCATAGAAGTTAAAAATAATGTCTCGCACAAATCGTACTTTTGGAAAAGATGTTATTTTAATTTTCATGATTCTTATTCCAGACTGCTGTTTAAAGTTCTCATGATCTCTATAATATAAGTCCAGTTCGCAAGTGTTAAGGCAACCGCAATCCCTTGATGTAATTGGTAGATCCTTGTGATGATTAAATTTCTTCAATGTTTCTTTTAATGTTGACAATTTTACTATTTCTTTTCTGTGATACAAAACGCACTGTAGCTCGTTGATGTAACAAATGCGCTCATTATCTGTAAATTACTAGTATGTTTACCTACTATAGACCGGTAATTGATTATTTTCTGAATAGAATAAAGCTTAGAACGGAATGAAAACTCCCAAATGTTTGAATGGAAAATTTCACCTAATGTTCTGTAGAAATGAGGGACACAACCGCATAATCTTTGGATCATTTTAATCCTGCATTCCATTATGCAATGGCTGTGTGAATAAATTGGATATCGCTTACTAATAGGCTCATTAGTGAATCTGAAATAAATTAATAATCGAGAGTATTATTCAAATTATTCAGTGAATGAAATGTTTATTTTAGTTTAGAATGTTAGAAAAAAATCTATCAAAATTATCAATAAAGACTAGTAAAATAATTTTTGTGCCATTAAACATTGTCCTTGATATTCATAATTTAATACGTCTCTAGAAACAGTAATATAATAATAAGTTGTAATATCAAATATTATAATAGAAACATTTTGTTTAGTTTCCTAATATATTTTTAATATAAATAAATAGAAAAAAACAAAATACTAAAGAGAAATGGAAAAGGTTAAAGTAATAATTGGCTATTAACAAGGTTAATTTGAGTTTGAAGAAATTTTTAGGTTAATTTGAAGAAAGAAAGAGAACTTAAATTTGTGAAAATTAGTGACCACTATAATGGTCAATAAATAGAATTAAAATTTAAAATTTAAAAAAATAGTAATAGTGTTATTGCACCAGTTGATACATTCAGAGCAAGGCCCTTGCCACATAGCTGCATCGTCAGACTACGTATGGATTCCTTTTATCGATAAATCTTTGCACATGGTAGTTTTAATATAGATTCTTGAATGTAAAACTGGAAATCCTCCGTATGTAGTGTGACGTGGCGTTGCTGAACCAGATTCTAACCTGCACTTTCGCAATTGTAGAGATGTATATCGCAGTTCATCCGAAATTCTAGTGGTCTGTACTGATAAACCAAACGACATAGCTCCCTCCACATCAAAAAGGAATGATGAGGTTGTAGTCATAGAAATATCGTCAGGACTATGAATGAAAACCTACACAATACACAGTACCATTAAGAGAATAAATACTTATTATAAAAATTGTTGTTTTCCTTTTATCATATATACAAATACCGCCATGAAACATACATTTATTTTTATTTTAAATATTAATATAATATTTTGTCATATTTAGTTATACAAAAGAAAACGACATAAATATCTATAGGGAAGCTTGGAAGTAAGTCTGTAGATATACTCATAAAAATTATTTCACCTTATAAATATCTTTATAGTTGGTAAATACGGTAAAAAAGTCGATATCGTATAACGATAGATCAATGTTTTTTTTAACATATTCTGGAACCGGTGCATTCGTTTTTCTGAAAACATGAAAAAATAAATCTACTTAAAATATAAAGAAAATTTCTTATATCCATGATATTAATCAAGTATGTAAAGACTTATTACTATATTATTATAACATATCTATTTTAATTTTTTTTTGTTTTTCATCAAATAAAATAAAGTCAAATCTTTAGTGGAAGTTAAAAGCATTTTTCTTTCTGCAAAATCTAGTCCGATAGAGAAATTCTAAAAATAAATAAATTAATACTTTCAGCAATCTTAATTGAGAGAAAATAATGCTCACCGAGGCACATCGTATACTGCAACGTTGGAATTAATCACATAACACATTCCCATTTCAGTCATTGCTGGTTCGATGGAAAGCAACCACTTGTTATTGGTGGTGAAAACATTGTTTTCGAATTTCTTAAACATTGAAGCCGCTATTGTGGCATAATCTTTTGGATCAACTGACTATTTGAATCAAGATAAATGTCGAAGAATTTAAATTCGGTTAAGCAGATATTATAGAAGATTACCAAAATTTTATCGTGTGGTTAAATACTTACGAGTTTAATATCTTCAGGCACAGACAAATCCATATGCTCTAAATTATCTAAAGCAGAAGTTGTTATGGCCCAAAAGTAGGCAAATGATTGGAACTCCGTTGCTTTGTAAGTCTCACTTTGAAAATGATAATATAAAAAACTTATAACTTCAAAAACGAAAACATTCCTTAGGGAATAATTTATAAACCTTAATATAAAGAAAATTTTTCACTTCGTTATTTTATTTAACATTTAATATAAATAGTTATCTGTCAATCCCTATCTTTGGACCGAGAAATGTGGGGGTTTCCTAATACAAGCATACACATAAGTTCAGTATCTTCAAATTCTCCGCTTCTCAGATTCATTAACGTTGGTAGTTCTCTAATATTTACGAAGTAGCAATTTTCTTGCGTGTCGAGGCATATTGAAAGTGCTTGATTCAATACACACTACTAAAGCAAATATCAGTGTAATAAACCAGATTAAGATTTATTTTTAAAATTTGAGTCCACCCCTTGACGAAACAAGAAGTTAATTTCAATCGAGGAAAGGGGCTGTATGCATATATGTATATTACAGTACTGAAAACAAGACAAGATTCAAAAGACATGCAAACTGATTATTATTTCCTAAGCTGTATATTTATATATAATATCCTTTATGATTCAAAAAATACGATAATTATAATTGAAATAAATGAAAAGTTTAACAAAGACGGTCCTATCGGATATAGGCAGTACCTGTAAGTATAGTTATAGTTATAAAAAGTAAGGTATTAAGTAGGTTATGGTGGAACTATTAACTCACAAATAAAAATAATAATAATACATAATTATAATTCATCCATCCTTAAAATCAAATCATACTCAAATAAAATTACCAACAAATACGAATGTTTTATGCGTGGGTGTTATATTTGCTGGTGATTTAAACATTGAACATATTTTTTATATCTTGTCTACAGCCCTGTTTGAATGGATTCAATATAATCGAAATCTTTATGAATATTGGTCTATTTGTAGTTTTTATGTATGCTAAATACCTACATAAATGATTGGAAATCTTTCAAATCAATACTTCCAACGGTTTTTTTAAATAGTACCAATATTAAAAAATACCTATCCATAAATTATGCTTCTTATAGTGTCACATAGTATTTGTGTATTTTCCGAGAAATATTACTATGATTATATATCAGCTTTATATATAAGCTGGTCCGCTTTTAATTTAGACAATATTCATGTTATAGGTGTTAAGAACACTTGTCAGAGTTCACTAGAGCAGTATGTTCTTTTAGGTGTATTTTAAAGTATTTTATGTTATAAATATATGTAAATACCATTAACTGTGGATGAATAGCGTTTGTTACTACAACGTGATGATCTTTCACTTCTTGCGCCATTCGTATCTTTATTTTTCAGGGTTGGTTTATAATTTTTGAAACAAAACTATATATATAGTTTGATTAACACCATTGAAAAATTAAGAGGATGTGACAAAAATAAATGTACATGTATTTCACTGTCTATTTGTGGTTTTAAAGTGGGAGGAGGAAAGTTATAAGGGCAAAAACGTGTTATATCAATTTAGGGCAAAACTACAAGTCCTAACGAAAAAAGTTAAATGGTAAAGTTGCAGGTAAAACAAAGGTATCAAACTTTTGTATTTATACTTTTTTAACTATCAAAATTTATCTATAAAATTCTAATAACTTAACTTAAATAATAATATAATAAATAAACTTAAATAACACTTTTACGAGTATGTGTTAATAATTATATCTTATCAGAAACCTTTATTCCAAATACACTACAGTGTAACCTTTGGGTTTAAAATATTAATTTTTCATCTCATTTTGTATCGGGAAATCATCTTAATTTTCAATAGGAAATTCTAGCAGCAAAGTATGCGTTTTTTTAAAGAGGTTGCTTTTTTTGTAGAATAAAATTTCTTAGCATACTATTCTTTTATATTCTGAGAAAATTTCCCGAAGTAATGTTTTTGCACCATTAAATAAAGGGATGTATAAAATAACTTAAAAGTGATAATATGACGCAAATATTTGAAGAGAAAATTTTAACTTTTCAAGCAAAAAAATTACAGTATCAGATAAACTGTAATTTTAGACATAAAAAGCTATCTTTTCCCAAAATTCTGTAAAAGGAATAAATTTTTGTAAAATATATTAATATAAAAAAAAACAAGAACTCAATTATTTGAATTTTTTAGATAAGTTTGAATGTATATGAAAAAAGTGTAAAACAAAAATTCTTAATCTCGGTTATCCACAACTTCGACGGTCAACTTTGTTGTACAGGAGTTGTAGTTTGGATGAAAATTAAATAAAATGTTTTTGCCTTCAAAACTCACTCAACAACCCCTCCCCTCGACCTTGGATTGCCCGCAAAATATTATTTTGTTATTTATCTCATATTCTCTTCTTTTACCAACGTGTTTCATCCTACTATTATTTTTTTCACATTGTAAACTTTCAGTTTATTACTGGCTGCAATGAAGTAGGAATCACAATCAGAGAATAAATTATGTGCATTTTTAAGTAAACGTCTCTGTCCCATATGTTTAAAGAGATCTAAGATTTTCGAGTTTTATTCATTTAAGTGAAACTAATATTTTTCGGATAAACTACGCGTGATTTATTTTCATTCATTGGACAGATAAAGAGGAGCATCGGTACAAGGGTTACAGAACACATCTCAGATATCAAAAATAGACGCGCGTCGACGTCAGCAGTGTGTGAACACACAATGAACAAACCAGGTCAGTGCATTCGGTTTGATAAACCACAAATCCTCGCTTGTGAAGACAAGTGTATACCGAGGTTAATCCGCGAGGCTATTGAAATTAAAAAACATCCCAATTTCAATAGAGAAGATGGCTGGAATCTATCAAAAACCTGGGACCCCTTTCTTAAAAATATAAAATCCCATGTCCATAACCACACCGCAGGACCTCGAGACACCGTAAGCGCATTCTGCCGGCATCCAGAGCGGTACGCCAGAAAATTAAGAAATCGTTGGCGGTAAATGATAAATAACAAGGGCCAACTGACAGACACTCACATCTTGTCTGCCCGTGATCACGGTTGCTGAAAAGTAACCGAAACGTCGGGAGTATGTAGTTTTTTACAAAAATAAATCACGCGTAGTTTATCTGAAAAATATTAGTTTCATCCATATGTTTAAAATTAGGTAAATCTTTGGGACTATCGTCGACCCAGAACTTTGTTCTAATGGTCCATGAATCGATTATTTCACTGCAATAAGTATTTGAGGTCAGTTAATGTTTGTAACAACCAACCTGTTTTGGATTGAGGCTTTGATATGACCTTTTAATCTATGTATTGATTGTTAAGACATTTCAAAGTTATTAGCAATATTTTGCATAGTTGTAATATATTTGATTATTTTAATTTGAACAAAAAACGATTCTACGGTTTTCAGGTCTTATTCGATTAATTTATAAATAGTTCTTACTTTACAAAATTTACCAGCTTCATGATATCTGTTTTGTAATGCGGGCACAGAGTTATCGCGGGGGAGGAAATATTCCAATCAAAATAGTTCATTTCCACACTCATAACAGTAGGCGCAGCCTGTCGTGAAACAACAAGAAATCAAGTTTCAATATTGTTTTACGTTCTTATTTTTATTAAGATTAACAACTTTATATTTACCATAAATCTTGTATATTGGACATCAAGCAACATAACCAATAGTATAATAGATACTACGATACTCAGAAACCAGAAAAATCTGTAATTAAATTAATAAACGAGTGACTGAAAAACTATTCTATATAATTTATAGTTGTATACCTGCCGTTCATAAGCCACTTAATATATCTGTTAATAAAATACTTACCTTTCAAACGATGTTATACGACTATCTACTGTATAAAATAGTCCATGGGTCGTTGCATTTTTTAATTCATCTCGTAAATAAAACATTATATCAGTTTTTTTGTTGTTCTTCCGATAGGCAATACATTTTTGTATGACACGTTTTTTAATTTTTTTTACCCTCATAAAGGATTTATTCATCGTTGGTTGTTGCTCTGATGGATTTCTAATTAGAACTGAAATTTCTATTCAACAATAGCGAGATATTAAATTACTTTTTTTCTATTGAATATAGTTTATATAAATTACGAATACGATATGAATTGATAATTTCAGTAATTTCCCTACTAATAATAAATGAAGAAAAAAATGCATAGAATTCTTTTGAATGTGATTTTTTTTTTAATTTCATAGTTAATTATGTAGTTTTTGGGCTTTACATTTATTCTCTAGTAGTTCTTTCCAAACCCATTATAGACGATTCTATCGGTAGTCTTCTAACGAAATTGTTATTTTGCCGTTCATATTAAATTATAATGGAACAGAAACAAGAAAAAATTGGAGCATAAGATTATGCTTAACTTTTCTATAAAAGAGAGCTTTATCATTGATTATGCCAAAGTATGTGATCAAGAATTGATTTATTCAGGCATGGTTGACAGAAGAACAATTTTGTCCACAATGTACCAATCAGATAAAAAATAATACAGTATTTCTGTTTATACGTCAGTTAACAAGAAGAATAAAATTTATTTCTAGCGTTTGCGTTTTGTTTGTTTGATGGTGCGGTAAAATTTGATAAAAGTAGGAAAATTCTAAGGACACTTCTGATTAATCATAGCTATGTAAGATATGCGATATTTTTTTTATTCCAACTATCTATTGATATAATCTCGTTGTATTGAAAGTACGTCTGATTATATTATTAAACGAAATCGTTTGAAAATTTCAACTTTAGTATACATATGAATTTTTAATAACGTCTTCATTGATCTGTTTTAAGAAAATATGTGCTTAGAATGTACTACGTTCCAGTTTGAAAGGCAGCCAACATTAGAACTATGTTGGCTGGCGGCTAACTTTGAACTAATTTAACTTTCAAATGGCTTTTTGCTGCCTTATAAAGTTTGTTGACAAGCAAAGAATTTAAGTATACTTTCAAATATCATGTGTCAATTTCGTTGTCTCTGTGTGAAATTGGATACATCGAAGGACGAAATAAATAAAAAAATTAAAACTAACCTGTCAGGGCAAACTAAAATATCAAATAAACTTGAAAAAATTTGTATTTTTAAAAATTCTTATTTATCAATTAAAAAGTCTTAATTATCAAATATGAGTAGAATTTATAATTCTAAAACAACCATGTAGAATATAAATATAAAATTCAACTTCAAAAAGTAGAGATTTTACCACTCGAAAAATGTCTTAATTTTTGATGCTGAACTGCTGAACTGCTGTTTGCTCACCAGAGCACAGAAAGTTAACTTTGTTCACATAATAAAAATCAACGAATCACACGATTTTGTAATACTGTTAGGTAAAATCTTAGTTTTCATATCGAATAACATGCTAAGTGAAATACCTTATAGTTATAAAAGCAGTTATTAAAATTATAACAATAACATCCCTAAAGATTGTTATTGTGTGAAAAAATGAAAGGGCTGTGCTCTATTTGCTTATATTTTGAATAATAGGAACTAAACGGAATCAAATACTTTTGACACTGGGAGTAATTGAAATAACGTCATTAGGTACTGGTCGAACGGTTTTTTTTTTTTTCCGGGAGAAATCCTCTTACAGACTGCTCACTGCCCTAGCTCAACAGTGAGTTTCGTGTGGGGGTCGCCCAGCGCCTGATGGTATTGGTACTGGGAATACCCACTAAAACTCCCCGGCTTCCTTTCCTGCCCGTATTTAGGGTGATTTGGGACCTGCTGTAGCAATTCACCAATTCACCCCCGGGCCGCCCGGCTACTGTGCCGGACTACCGCGCCGATGGGGGACTACCCGGGAAAGCCGAGATAATCCCCAAACGTGGTGACCAGGTGCAATGCCTGCGTCAGTGCCATTTGAAGCAGGCTGGTCGAACCTCCAGGTCGTCAAAGAAAGGCTTTTACGGGTTCACCCGTCTCCTCCGACCCGTACATTTACGCCGGATGGAAGCGGCTAGAGCATTCTCCTCCCACTCCCTCTCCGCGGCTTCCTTCGCCGACATTACTGCTTCAGCAATGCAAGAGGCAGCCTCCCAAGCCTCATCGCTACCAATCGTGGCCTCGACCAAACTTGGAAGCGAGAGGATCCTCCCGCCGAGCAGTGTGGTAGGCAGTGTCGTCGGGATCGCCGCAGTGGTGACACTGTGGCGTTTCTTCCTTTCTGGCGACCCGGTGCAGGTAGTGGCCGAAACAACCATGTCCGATTAGAATCTGCACCAGGCGGAAGGTGAGGCTGCCCCGATGGTGCCCCACCCACTCCTCTAACACCGAACGAAACGCGGCAATCGTCCGGTGACCTGCGATAGGGTTGGCAAGTGCCTCCTTGCAACGCTGTAGAGCCTCAATCCGCGCCTCGGTTCGGGCCTGCTCTATGTCTTCTAGAGCAGGCTGTTCACCCCGCTGTCTCGCCTCGACTCTGTGCCGATACACCTCCGCAAGCACAAGTGCATCGATGTTAAAAGGAGGCGTGGCCGCTAGTACGCAGGCCGCCCCGTGGCTAACCGTGCGATATGCCCGCACGGCTCTGGTTGCGATTATCCTTTGCGGCCTGCGCAAAAGGGCTTGCGTGCAGGGTTTGAGGCATTCAGCCCACACCGGTGCTCTGTATAGTGCCATATAGTATCACCCCGTGAAACAGCCGACGGCACTTTGCACCAGGCCATCCCACGTTGGGGAGGAGCCGTCCGATGCCGGCTGCGGCAGCGCACAGAAGTGGAGCGAGGAGCTTAAAATGCTCCTTGAAGCTCCACCAGGAGTCCAAAGTAAGGCCGAGGTACTTCGCATGCACCTCGACTGGAATTTGTACGCCCTCTACCATGACTTTGAGCTCCAGATGGGCTCTGCGTCGAGGGGCATTGAAGGAGATGGCTCTCGTCTTATTGAGTGCCACTTCCAGACCCAGGAGGCGGATGCGCCGAACTACCAGGGAGGTGCCGAACGACGTAAGTGGACCGCTTCGTCCCAATCTTTCGCTGCCGCCACGACCATCGTGTCATCCGCAAAGCAGATGACATCCATGCGCGGCGGCATCACTCCCCGCAGAATCCAATTGTATCCCAGGTTCCATAATAGAGGGCCTATTACGGAACCTTGGGGTACTCCTGCCGCCACTCTCCACGACTCGACGCGGCCCTCCGCGCTCTCATAGAGAATCATCCTGTCCTGCAGGTAGTTCCCGATAATGGCGCGAAGGTACGAAGGCACTCGATGATACTTGAGTGCCTCCGTGATACACTCGTGAGGGATGGTGTTGAACGCGTTCGCGATGTCCAGGGACACCGCGATCACCACCTCCCTCCTGTCGAATGCCTTGTTGGCATCCTGGTAGGCCCGGTATAGGGTTTCTTCTACACCGGCCGTTCCTCGGGCGCGCCTACGGTAACGATGGTGGGCACGCCTGGCCCCCATACTGGCGGTACGCAGGCTGGACAGTTCCTGCGTCCACCAGTATACCTGCCCCCTTTTTCGGGGGCAGGCCTGCGTCCTCGGCTTAGCGGCATCGCAGACAACCTTAATGTCGTCTGCGAGAAGGTCCGCCATGCAGTCGGCATCCCCAGCCATGATGTCGGGCACTGCGGCCCATGCTCTCATCATCGCTGCCTCCTCAGCCACATCGGGCTGGAGGCGAACGAGTGACGACCTTAGGAAAGGTGGTCTACGACCCAGCTGGATAGGGGTCCCGGGGAATGCTGGGGAGATATCATATCGAATGTACCGATACCGATAGGGTCACCGCTTCCTCCATTACCCGCCAGTCGCTGATGCGAGCCGCAAGTGATGGGGTGGCAAAGGTCACGTCCACTATGGATGTGCCTTGCCACCGGAAGCAGGTTGGAGTGTTGCCTCTATTAAGAATCTGGAGTCCCAATGACAGAACCCAGAACTCCAGGACACGACCGCGGGCGTTAGGTCTGGTAGAGCCCCAAGCGCGAAACCACTCATTGAGGTCCCCAGCCACCAGCACCGGACTGGGGGCCACCCGAAGGATGACTCCTTTAACCGCAGCCAGGAACGACTCAAAGTTGGCCCGGCTGCGGTTTGGGGAGAAGTATGTAGAGACCACCACTACTTCTCCCCATCGAGCTGCAACAAAGCCCGCTCCTCTCTCCACAACGGAGTGAGTGCAGGCCACGCCGGGAAAGAAAATAGCCGCGGAGCCATCCACTGACCCGGCCCATTTATGGGTCCGGGGAATAGAGTGTGGCTCCGCAATGACAGCTACATTTGTGTTCCACTCGGCCACAGTCTGGCACAAGAGCTCCTGTGCTGCGACCGCGTGGTTTAAGTTCCCCTGAAGAACTTTACCTATGGGCCTAACTGGCATTGTTGATTTCCATAGGCATCTCTACAAGGGCGGCCGACGTGGCCGGAGAGTGGAGGGCTGATGCCCATTGTAGGGAGCGGCCTTTCACCGGATGGGGGTTACAGTGGGCTCCCCCCATTCGGTGACCCGATGCCAGGCCCCGGTCTTTGCACACCGCGCAGCAAAGTGGGGCTGTACAGTATTTAGATATATGCCCCTCTTCTCCGCAGCGGAAACATAATCCGCTGCGGTCCTTGTTAGAGGGGCATAGTTGCTGCGGGTGTCCAATACCGTAGCACCTGTGACACCGCATTGGGCGTTGCTCCAGAACCCTGATGGAGGCAGCGCTCCAGCCCACACAGACCCGACCCGCTTCCGCCAACTTAGGAACGGTTTCAATGGGGCAGGCAGTTATAGTAGAGCCTTAATTAGCCCTATCTTAAAGTCGTCCGGGGAGACTCCAGTTTTTTCCGCCAGCGCCTGGCGGATTTCCTCCGGGGAGGTACTGGTCGAACCTAGTCATGGGAAATTTGCATATCAACAAATAACTCACATAACTAATTCCACTCAAATATTGACAACGTTCACTGTAATGATACCCAGGAAATTTTAAAACAGTAACACAAACATTTTGTTTATAAGAAACAAATACAACGATGGGAATAAGCCATTTTAATTTTATTTTCTTTATATTCAACTTCATATTAGTCGTTTAAAGATAATAATTTTGCAGTATTTAGTGAGCTTAATTAATATTCAGTCATTTTTATGTTATTGCTAATGTTTAAACATGTTAGTAAACACCTTTGACATAAATAGACAAACATTTTTAATATTATGAATTATTACATTCTTTACGGATTCGTATACATTTATTATTATTATTCGAAAAATATTACATGGTCAATACAAATATCATGAACATTTATTACATAAAACCAACAGTGGTGATAGTCCTTGTTTCAAATAAATATCTCTCCTATTTTTAACATATGTTATATTAAATGACATAAAAATATTGTATTATTAACTATTTAACTTAAAGGTGAAGTTTCTCGAAAGGGTGGGTAGATAAATAATTTATATACCTATGTTTTGAGAATTTTTTAATTAGTTTTATTGGTTAACATATGAAACCGAGTAATAGCTATATACATAGACATAAATTTGTATTAAGGTGTTAATATTAGAATCTTGTTTCGTCAATTTAGTTAATTAAATTAAGCAGCATTCACATTGTTCTATTTATAAATGTAATGTTAAGGCTTCTCAGTGACAGTAATAACCTTTACAAAATCAAATGAGAGTATTATATCAATTAATACTAACTTATAAATATTCAAACAGGCCGTTTTGAATCCAGTACATTTTAAGCCTTAATTAGCGAGATGGCAAGTTTAATTTTATTTTACTTAGTTAGACCTTATTTTGAAATTTTAAATGGCACAAAATCATTACGGGGATTTAAATATTATAATAAATGTACACAAACTTTTTGAAAAGCTACATTTCACGTTAAAACCTATTTTACAATAGATTTGTTGTTAGTTCTTCCTCCTGCTTTTATTTCCAATTAACTTATTTATCAAGAACGAATGTTACTTATTATATAGGAACAATTCTAATCTCTCGTAGTATATTTTATTATTGTAGTATTGAATATTAATTAAAATAAAGTCTGCCCTGCCAAAAATAAATCATTCTAAAATATTTGCTTACTTCTAACAGTTGCTAAAAAGTAGGTTAAGGGGTCAATTAAGATAAGTTTTGAAAGCACCATTACTATGGCGTCCAATTAACCAGGTTTAGTTTATTTATACCTTTATATTTCTGTTGCTTTTATTCGTATGCTTTCTATTATTTTACAATGTAATACATACTGTCACTTAATAAAAAAAAAATAAGGAAAAATAAATAAAAATCACAGTGTGGGAAAATATAATATCCATTACTAGATTGAAAAAACATCAGGAAAAGGTGTTTGAAACATTTCTCAAAGCAGCTTAATAGCTGACGTATTTATATTGAAAAATATATAGAATATAAGAAAAAATTTAACATCAGAAATCGGTAAAACGTATTTGAATTTAAGTCCTGTCACGTTGTCAAAACTCGGAAACATATTTGTATCACCTTTAATTCCACATAACATTTCGTCGCCATATATATGGAATTTTTCAGTAAAAATGGAAAAAATAAGTACTTTTTTTAAATATGTACCTATATAGGTACGAACAATATATATATTTTTTTTAATTTTTAATAATAGCTGACTTAACCTATGTTATGCATGTAACCAAAAATTATAAATATATATTTTATTTCAATTTATCATCTAATTATATAAAACAGCAATAAAACCTCTTAAATGAAGCTGCATTGACGTAATTACTGTAAAATGTCCTTTTGGTAATTTGTAACATTCATATGTAAAGCCGTATGGAAAATCATATTATTCAATATAGTTGTTATAAATGAAACGATATATGATGTGGGCATTAACTGACGTTTAAATAGAAATGTTAATTAGAAAAAAAGCATTTTTAATTTCTTATTATATCCACTGACGAACTTACGATGCTCCTTACTTACGCTTATTTAAGCTTACGCTTCTCTCAAAGTTTTAGACCTGGGAAGCCGCTTCTGGACGCTAACATCTTTCTCAAATCATCAGAGCATCGTGCTTCCTACATTACGTTTCTTCTCCGACAATTTCTCATCATCTGGAGACATGACAAAAATAATACTAAAATGTAGCTCGTCAAAGACAATATTGTAGAGAACCTTCTAAATATTAAATTGTTGTATTTAAAGTATGTATGTATTTGGTTTATTTTGGGTATCTACATAAAATAGTCGTTAGAATACCATTTTAGCAATTGCCATTTGTAAAGGCAAACGTAACAGTGAAATTGCATTATAGTATTGAAATAGATACTGTGTAGTCAGATCAAACATAGAATTTTCTCCATACAAATGCCAATAAAATATTAAAGTAAGCCTTTTGATATATGTATTTTATTTATTTAAATGACAATATATATATTTTTTTCTGTCAGTGTAGCAGTCTAAGAATCTCTAATTAAGCTTATATATAATTTTCATAAAAACTGAACATTCGCTAAGGAATTATGAACTGTACCAGTTATTTGTATCATTTATATTTCGGTAACAGACCTATACAAACTATATTAAATATATAATAAATTATTTTGGTATCTAATGATATATTAATATCAAACTGTTCCTGTAGATGACACACTTCATCGATTATTTATCTGTATTCGAAGATTTAGCTGACAAATTTATCATAGTTAAGTTTAGTTTCCGATGTACAGATACGACCACTAATTGGTTGGAATATATATTGACTAACGCTGAACTCCGGTAGGTTTAGATAATTGTGAGTAAAATTAAATAATTCGGCGATGGATCGAGACTATTTGACTGAGTCCACCTGGACTACAGACGTATTGTATAAATTTATTTCTTTTTAATATTCTAAGTACAGAATCGGAATCAGTAAATCATAAATATTTAAATAAACGTAATTCTTTCCTGTAATTCTTTCCGTAATTTTTAATTTATTACATAGATATTGCATTCCATTACGTACGACATATTAAATATTCGTGAGTTACGATTTTAGATTTAAAGGTCGACTTATTCGAGTACAATGTCAGTTGCTTTTTCAATTATCATTAACTAAATTGTGAAAGAATATTCTAAAACTTTAACAATTTTTTTTTAATAAATTATATAAAGGCTGAAAAGTTAATTTCCTCGTATATTTTGTTTGTATCTCACCAGTATTTGAACATTAAAACAAACGTATAGTATATGTAGATAATTTTGAAAAAGAGAATGGAAAATGAGAGATTCCTCGTCACGATCAGGATTCGAATAACCTTCGGAATATCGCAATATAAAACAACTCGAACGTTATGCTACAAAACTATTACATTAAGAACTTCAAAAGATTTTTACTATTTATTTTCTATTTGAATGGCTGATTTTTTTTATAATTTCATTACGAAGTCTGAAACAAAAACTGGATATTTTTTTGGTAGGAAATCTTAATTCAAAATGGTTAAGTCATCAATATATTGTATTAAATTTAATCCAAATCAATTAAGAATTAGGTTGAAACCTATCTTATGTTTAGTATGTTTTAATAGACTCAATTTTGTAGAAAAGAAGAGTATGTGAGAAAAAGTTTTTGAAGTGATGGTACTTTAATTATTTAAAAATAACGAAGACACTTACTGCGAGATATCTACAATAGTTAGACATGGGTGGCTTCTATGTATAAGGGTCAATGTACGAAATTTGGTCATTTTCAATAACAATGAGAGTGGCGGACAAGGTTATAAAAACGACGAAAATTAACACACAGAGCTTAGTAAGTATTGAATTATATACCAAACTGTTTTTATATGTTCGATTGACTATTATTTGTAATTAAATAGCACTTTTAGCGTTTATTAAAATAAAAAAACACAAATAGGTACCTCATAAAAAGGCCTATGCTGTAGATTGATAGATTTCTATTTAGTTTAACTGAAGATAGGATTCCTTTTTGTTTTTATACTTTATTTAATTAATCTTGACTGCGTTAACTGAAAAAGTTATTTTAGGGGGTAAAATATCAATACTGATTATTTGTTTGTTCTTTAATAATAAAAAAAATTATGATTCTCTACTACAAAACATTAAATAAGTTCAAATTGCTGTACTTGACTTATTATTTGGATGACCTAATTGAAAAGGTCAAACATTATATCAACTATTAAGACGAAGTATAAGTTTCAGTGTAAATAATTTACTAAAATAACTACATAGTTAATGTTTAAGTGAGTAACGTATATATATATATTTTTATTCTTATGAATTGATTACAAATTTCAAAGTGAATATTTATTTCTAATAACTTGAACTAAGTAAATTGGCCAAACGGACACTAGCATTTTTGTTGGTTTTTTTTTTGTAAATAATTAATGTGTAAAAAATTCGCGCATAAGGGCTTATACACATTATTTAAAAAACTAGTACGTTTATGAAAAAAGTTTATAAAGCCTAAATGACGTACAATGTATGTCATAGTTTGTATGCAAAAGTTTTACAAGCATCAGTTGTCGCATGTAAAAGATATTTTAAAATAAAACTTAAAACGCGTTTACTAAAATTTGTCATATTGCATATTGGCCCTCACACATAGGAGCCATCGACAAACGGTTCCTGATACTTTTTGTAGAAAATTATACGTTCTGCAAAGTGGTATAACATTGTTTTGTTCTATAATTCGCAATATTTTATCGGGTTATGTTTTTCTACCTTGCCTAACATGATTGGACTTTTAGTAAGGATCCCTAATTTCTTTGAAAATTAAGTATAGCCCACAGCCTTTTTCGATAAATGTACCATACAACACTGAAAGAATTTTTACAAATCGGGCCACCGGCTCCCGAAATAAGCGCGTTCAAATAAACAAACTCTTCAGCTTTATAATATTATAAATATAGTATAAAGTATAGATTCGTCTAGTGCGACAAGCGTCTGATTTACTCGTTATACAATTAGCATGAAGCGACTTAAGTAATAATAAATTTGGTTTCAAAAATAATTATAACACAGAAACTATCAACGAAAAGATTCCATCAATTACCAGCTTTAGAATTTTAAGTGTAAGGAATATTCAACTTATAATATTTTTTTTACTTGAGGTAACAAGTACCTAAACATAAGCGCAGATAAAGTTCGATAATAATTGTTACATATCACCCCTATTTTATCGTTTCAAAAATCCGTAATTCAAAATATTGCTTATTGTCATATTTTGTTATTTATGTATTTTTTGTCAAATTCTTTTACACAATAGCCTTATTACATTTTGTGTCATAGCAGTAATAGTACGTTGATAGTAATATATGAATGTGTCTAAATTAATAACTTAAAATATGCCTTTTCTGTGTTATTTTCTAAAAGGTTTTCCATAGTAAGCGAGTTAACGTAAAAAAATCAGATAGTTGCAATCTTCAGTTATAGGCTGAAGAATTTCATACAAATAATTAAGGATATCGAATATATTTGAAATATTATTAAAAATTTCTATCACAATATTCGGTATGAGACTAGACAAATTATTAAATTCTTTTTATTTTTATTAGCAATATTGACAAAGTGAATATGAAATATAAGAACTTGTTATTCATTTGATAAAAATATAAATTTAAAATAAACTAAATATTACAATGTGAATGTGAATACTTTAAGAAACATGTACTTTCGTGTAAATTGAAATTAGGGTCTCACGACTCATATCGTAATTGTTAAGAGTACAAAATATGCTTTTTTATTTTTAGAAATAGCATAAAAATATACTGGCCATTTTTTTTTAAAGGGAAAAATCATCAAATGACCCCTCTTGTCCTGGGTGGGGCAAGAGGGTGCGTCAGACTCTTACTGAGTAAAACCCCCCGTACCTTCTCCTGCTCCGAGCCAGGCCGCGGTACATCATTGTGATGCACCCTTAACCCGGCTTGGCAACGGCTCTCGGGCCTCATCTGTCGTTGTCTAATGGCTCATTGAGACGCGCGCGGCACATTACGCGCCGTACGCTTAAGTCTGGTTCTGATCGGGCGACAAGCTACCCTTGCTAGCTGTCCGCAGACCTGCGCTTACGGTGGCTGGAGATCGTCTCGCGATCCCCAACGCCTGTAGCGGCTGGGGCGTGAGGAGGATCGTTCCGCATCCTCCTTAGTTAGCATGAGTGCTTCGCAGAAGGAGGAGACGGCTTCCTAGTGCCTTTTGCTCCGCACCATGGCCTAAACTAAGACGGGCGCGAGAGGTTGCCGCCGCCGATGGCTACTCTGAGAACACGACGGTGCTCAGCCTAAGCTGGGCACTCTGCCACCGTATGATCCACCGTGTCTTCTGGTTGGTCGTTGCAATGTCGAGACCCGGGCGTTTCCTTCCTCTGAATCCGAAACAGTTACCTTCCGAAACTTCCATGTCCGGTAAGCACCTGAATCAGGCGGAAGGTGAGGACGCCGTTGCGCCTCTTCAGCCACTCCTCAAAGAGTGGTCCTACTGCTGTGATAGTAGCGAGCCTGGCCTTCGGCTGAGACAATCGTTCTTTACACTGTGCTATTAGATCACGCTGGAGCTCATATCACTACGTTCTGATCTAGCGCGGCAGCAGAGTTTGGCCCTGGTGGCAAGCTTCAGCTTGAATCTGAAGACGCGCGCAAGCTGCTTCGCCTCTAGATCCAATGGCCGTGATCCGGCGCAGGTTCGCAGCCTCTCCGGAGATCGTGAGATGCAAACTAAATTTTCTTGGCCTGGAACACAAAAGAAAATCCCACTTTTATTTCTAATTTAAATTGAAAAAAATATTGCATACTAGGTAATATTAAAAAAATCGGTTACAAATATAAATTTGGAAATAATGTTAAGTAATTATAATAATTAATGGCATAATTTTATAACGTTATACTGAATGAGCAGATAAATAAAAGATATTTAAAGTCTTGCTTTAAATTTTACAGCCGGCGAAAGATACGTCGCTCATCAATCACGATCTACTAGAAACGTTTCGTGAAAGCTTTCGGATTAAAACATGTTTCGAAATGAGCATCAGGTGAATTTTTAATAAATAATATGATTGAGAAATTCTTTCTTAACTTGAGAAACACTTGAAAATTTTAATTAATTGTATTAATAATGAGATCTAAGATTATCGCAAGTTTTATTCATTAAAATGAAACTAATATATTTCGGATATACTACGCGGATTTTATTATTTTAAAACTACATAATCCCGACGTTTCGGTTACTTTTCAGCAACCGTGATCATGGGCAGAGGAGATGTGAGTGGCTGTCAGTCTTTCTTTGTTATTTATCATCCACCGCCATCGATTTCTTAATTTTCTGGCGTACCGCTCTGGATGCCAGCAGAATGCGCTTACGGTGTCTTGAGGTCCTGCGGTGTGGTCACGGACATGGGATTTTATATTTTTAAGGAGGGGATCCCAGGTGTTTGACAAATTCCAGCCATCTTCTCTATAGAAATTGGGATGTTTTTTAATTTCAATAGCCTCGCGGATTAACCTCGGTATGTACCTGTCTTCACGAGCGAGGATTTGTGGTATATCAAACCGAATGTAGTGGCCTGGTTTGTCCATTATGTGTTCACACACAGCTGACTTCGACGCGCGCCTGTTTTTGATGTCTGAGATGTGTTCCTTCACCCTTGTACCGATGCTCCTCTTCGTTTGTCCAATGTATGATAAGTCATAATCACAATCGAGTTTGTATTCACCCGCTTGTAGCAAAGGAATGGTACTCGTGATTGGTCTCAAGAATTGACTCACTTTCTTTTGTGGTTTGTAAATAGTCTTGATCGAAACCTTCTTCAAAATGTTGCCTATTCAGTCAGACACTCCCTTCACATATGGTAATATTGCAGGTTGTCGCTCAACTGTTGGTGGCTTCAAGTGGTTCTTGCGATGCTGGCGAGGCACGGGCAGTTTGTTGGTGGTGAGAGCATGTTTTACATGCTGCAGCTCGGTGTCTAGGTGGTCAGCATCACAAAGGTGTTGGGCTCTCTGTAACAAATATTTGCCAACGGTAGCTAACTGGGTAGGATGATGGTGTGAATAGTTTTAAAATAATAAAATCCGCGTAGTATATTCGAAACATATTAGTTTCATTTAATTGTATTAATGTTACTATAAAACAAACAGTACAAGTACGACAGTAAAGAAAGCGAAGACACAAAGTTGTCCCAATTAAAGTGAACATTTCGGAATGAGTCACGCGACAAGAAGTCAAAGAAGTGAACGAGTACTGCCTTAAAGTCCCCAGACCTCCTAGAGCTCAGGCTTTTTAGAGTAGCTATACTTTAGAAGTATTTTAAGGACACCACATACGTGATCTCCCATATTATAATTATTGAGATATATATATATATATATCCAGGTAAAACGATTAATAAAATAAATGAAAACAAGTAACAATTAAAACTGATTTAAAGAAACACTAAAGAGAGTAACGCAAACAGGGTAAGGTAGACACACTTTTTAAATAAACATGATTTTTGTGAACCAAGTCTATTTTATTGCATAAAATTAATAATACGCGTATGTGTTTTAAATCATGTGAAATCTAAAGAATATGTTACAAATTAACATGGAAAATGTGAATTTAGTCAAATTTAGAACTAAAATAATAACTTTCATTCGTCTGAGATTGGTTGTCCATAAATGTGGATACTAATTTCAGACATGGAAAGATTTAATAATCAATTTTCTAATTAGCTAGAATTGGGTTATTCACTATCTTTCGTCGTAATAGCATACTTAATTTTGATATTTATGGTCCATAAATACTATATAACACATTGTTTACTAACATAAAATTCACACTCCGTCGATGTTACACATATCAAACTAAACTTATACTGAAGCTACTGATTTTGTCACCATTTGTCCTTCTCAATGAGACATGAGAAAGATAACAAGTTCGTTACGAGGTTTGTAGATAAAATGACTGGTTGTGGCTTTCGGTAGCTGAATTATTATTGTTAAATTTGATATCCGCATTGATTTATAAACCGACAATATGTTATGTGATTTACTTCATCGGGCATATTTTATGAACCGCTTTATTTAATTTATAGCGACTGGTCTGTTACATGCTTTTTGAACTCATTCATTAGTAAAAAGTGCACAATATATTTTATATATTTGCCAAACGAAGAAACATGTTTGTTGAAAATTATCAACTTATGAGATCCCAATTCTTTAATCGCAGAATAGCAATTTATCTAAGTTTCTATGTAAAAAAAATAATAATATTTTGGTGTATTTCCATATAAGACGCATTCGTTAGACTGAATTATATATATATAGAAATATGTTGAGAACACGGTCCTTTCATTTTATTTCCTCTAGATTTCTTAAAAATTAACATAAAATTCCCGGACTTTTTAAATGAAATACAGAATTGTTTCTTTTCATGAAATACAGCATACTGATAGTTTGAGAATTTTGAAATCTGTCCGTTAAAATCCAACGATGTATATTTCTGCTTTACAAATATTTTACACAAGAATTTCCTTTTATTTTAAATAAATGTAACATTATAAAGAGACCCTACATTTTATAAATAAAAACATAAAAACAAAAATATGATTACTCTGTTATATATTAATAATTCTCTTAACACAAGAAATCAGTTGTTATTAATAAAGCTAAATTGAGTTTTGTATGTGAATGGAATTGCAAATTCTTTATAGTAATGGTTGGTTCGACGCAATGTGAACGTTTTATTGGTTTTGTTGGTGAGTAAATTGGTGTTTCGCAAATATTTTCTACCTCAGGTCTGGCGTAAATATTATTTGCAAACGATTATTGCTGTTATAAAATCTCGATGTTTAAATCGCTATGATTATGAAGGCAAGCAAATAGTATTTCATTTATGAATAGAATGTTAATAATATTAATAAGTTGTTAGAAATTATAACGCTTTATTTATTGCCTTTATTTATTATTGAATAAATTATTGCAGATTATCTTCACTTTAGGCTTCTTTAATTCAGCTCAAAGCTGCGATATCAAAATTATAGGACTATGTTTTTAATATGTATGCTTTGAAGATATTGTGATGTTGGCTAACCACTAGAGAATGGATTAAGATATCTGAAAAATTACCTAAATTAGCATATTCGTAAGGGAAAATAACTCATTAAAATTTTAAATACACATATCAATAATTTCCTTATTGGAACCACACATTCTTCTGACATCCAATTGTTTCTCACATTATTTAAAATTAATTTTTAAGGATAGATAGGAACTTTATCTTGTGTAATATTAATTATAATCAGATATCAATTGCATCAACCTGGTCGTTACTAAGCTTAAAATATCAAAAATATAAAGTTCTGCTCATAACATTTACCTAATATACCAAAATATTTTGAGGCTTTGTTTATAAACATACATAGAACTTTATACACTCTAAAAATAGTAGCCTTGAGAGCTCAAATTATATAATATGAATACCGTTTCTCTCACAAAGTCGTAGTGTGTTTCAGAATCATAAATAGTCATAAATGAGCTAAGTAGAGATTTAAAAATAAAAACGCTAAAGGGAACGTGTGGAAGCAACATGGCGGCCGGTTTATAAGAATAATAGGCTTCGAGAGCTTTCTTACACGAGTAATTTACATGCAAATGAGTACAATTTTGTATGTTTAATTCATCGTAAAAAATGCTGTGTATAGGAAAGAACTTTTATTATTAAAAATAACGTGGATTTACAATGTTAATTTGAATATAAGGAAAAGGAAAAAAATATATAGTTGGGTTCTTAAATCAAAGTCATTTAAACACTAAATAAAGTAGTCCCTTTTATTGTACCTATAAATAAAAACCCGGTTTGCATAAAAGACTTACTGGCAATATTATAATTTTAAAAAATCGTCGTTCGCTCAAAATTATGAGTACTAATTTTGGTTTTGGTAATTTTTCTCGTGTCTTATTTATTTTGATCTATGCATTCAATATAATAAAGCATTTAACTGAGAAAAAAATAAAGAGACAGTAAAGAGTTATAAAATGTAGAACATTTACCTGCCAACACATCGTTTCGGCTGAATTATTTGTTGGTCATTTGCCGAATACGAATTGAATTGTATTCTAGTATTTATAAAAAAAATGAAATGTGAATAAATGGTATTTTTTAAAATACATTTCAAGTAAGTAGTCCGAAAATATTTACATTTAAAAATATAAATGAAAATGACTCAAAAACTAACTACACACAAGGTATATAATAGTGAAGAAAGTTTTATATTCATCGACTTAAAAGTTGTAGAAACCAGTCACTTGTACGTAAAAAACATTAAAATATAAAAATAAGCTAAATGTGTGTTGAAATTCTGTTAGGGAAAATCAATTTTGATTTGTATATTAGAAATTAATATCATGATTTAAAGATTTCAACATAAATCCTTTATTTTTGAAGCACAACATTCATACATTTTAAAATCTAATTTATGTTTTTTTGGGTTCTTTCTAATAAATGATGAAGGTTCACTTAACACACCTTACCTTTTATGCAAATTTAAAAATGTATGTAAATTGGGTCAACAAAAACTACGTATTGCAATCCTACATTAGAAGGCTCCCAGGTTCATTTCGGACAACAATTTATGTCCAAGATTAATTTTAGAAAAAAAAAAAACTAAAATCCAAAACCAAAACTGATGTATCTGACATTAATAATTAAGAAATTTAGATTTCATTTCTTTTACGATGAAATCTATGATTTATATTTAGTTACTACTTACGATGTCACGAAATTTCCCTTAAGTGTTGTTTCTATGTATTGTATCAAATGTATTGTTTTCTAGTATTGATCTTCAGAAGGATTAAAGTTTTTTTTTTAACTTTTTCTTAACCCAAAATGAAACAAGCATTATTTTAAATTAAATTTTCTAACTATTAGTGACACACTTAAATGAAAAAAAAGGGAATTTTTTCTCTATTGGAAACTTTTAAAAGGGTGTACTCACATGAGTTCAGCGATCACTTAGTGGTATAAAATTTCGAATTACTCTCTTTCTATGCAGAGTGTTTTCAAGGAGTTTTATATTGCAAGCGCTGAAAAGTAACCGAAACGAATCGACTAGATCTCGTCTGCCCGTGATCACGGTTGCTGAAAGGTGACTGAAACATCGGTATTATGTATGTTTTTAAAATAATAAAATACGCGTATTATATCCGAAAAATATTAGTTTTATTTGTGATTATTAGGTTTGGTTTGTAGTTTTTCGAGAAGTTTTTTGACAACTCTTGATCCGAAAGGCTCATTTGGCATATTTTTTTCTATCTACCTCTGAAGTGTCTTTAGGTGTTGTAGAATAATTTGGTTAACACTTATGCCAAGACGGTATACCTTCATGTTTATTATATGAAAGTCGCTTGTTGGCCAATGATTAATCGTCACTGCTATTTTCATCACAGGAGAAATTTATCAATTATATTTATACGTATCCGTACGAACACTTCAATGTCCCCAGGAAAGTCTCGTGGCAGTGAAACAGACAAAAAATCTTCATCAGGTCCTTCCTCTCCGTCCATTACTACGCTCAGAAGTGGCGTTATAATGGCTACATTATAATCGGGATGAGCGTCACTATCACCAAAAACAGCTTGCATAGCTTCTTCTAACAATTTAAAGTTGTTAATGATTGTAAAACTTTGAAAGTCCTTGTTTATTGACTGAAATCAAAATAAAGATTTTTCATATATTGTTGTCGCTATACTTGATCGATTACAGCAATTATTATATTTTAACAAATTTTCACAAACACTTGCAATTTACTTTGTATAGTTTTAAATTAAATTAAATAGAAATATTTGAGTTGGATGAAATAGATATTATTTTTAGATATCGTAAATAATAATATAGATGACTTACCTACAGTGACGGGATGCCTTGTCAATATACAATGTTCACTTTGACAGAATTTCAAATCTACCCTCATAAAATTTTAATATTTCAAATAAATAACGAAAGAAAAATTAAAGTACCGGCATAATTCAGTTTATTGTTCCAATATAAAAGCTAGGGCACAAAAATTAACTGTAGTAAAACTAGTACGGCGGCGCTAAATGGGTTGAATGCTTTATACTTAAAAAAAGACTGCTAGTTATTTTCATTACGATTAAAGAAATAGTGACGTATTTCCCTGAGAAGTTAAAATATAATTTCTTTACACATATTCAAATTATGTGCTATAAGTGTAATTTAAAATTTATACTTATAATGTAAACGGTTTATCATCTAAGCTATTAGTAATTTTGTCCATGGTAACACTTCAAGAGAAAATTGATCCTTCACTATTTCCTTTATCCTCACAAATTAAACAAAATGCAATTATTTTTGATATTATATTCATACTTAAAGATACGTAATTATGATCGTGTTAATAAATCGTACGTTAGAGATTTTTTTATTTCAGTAATTTCATAGCTTCTAATGTGCAATGCTTTTCATGCCAACTATCTGACATTTATTTCACAGTTGAACATGGTTTGTCAATTTATTGTAATAAGCAATCCTTCCGACTACGCTCGGGAACAGAATTTCGGATAGTATTATATTTCAATAGCACTTAGCGTAATTCTTAGTGGGTTATAACTCGATAAGCAGATTATAAGAAAACACCTTGAAACTTAATAATGACTTGTATTTACAAGTACAAACTTCTCTATCTGTGGTTAGCAATTAATGTCCGATCGAGTTCCGTTTTAAATCCCACCATACCCAAAGATAAGATTAATAATACGCTACCTAAAAGAAAAACAAAACAATAATAGGTTAACAGTTCCTTTTAATCGATATAAACTAAATAAACATAGTTTAATACATTAATAAATTATAAGAAATATTAACGTTATCTAAGAAACAAAACATAATATTCCATATTAAGGATTAATATGTCTAAAAGTACTGGAATATTTGTAGGATATTACTTACAGTATATATCTCTTCTATGCATTACAGAAACAAGACTAGTTTCAAACCTACCTAGGAAAGTAATAAGATTTTAATTATGATAAGAGAAGCTTAAATCTATCGACTTCATTACTGGCTAACTAAAATTATAATAGAAGTACCAATTTGTATAAAGGTGACTGTGACCTCCATGAAAGACTCAATTCAGACGTAATTTGTTTCTGAATAATTTATAACAGAAAACAATTTATCCTAATTACTAAGTATAAATATATAACATACGTACATACGTAATATAAATTATATGTATCGGCGCTTATAGTTTAGTTCTTAATATAAAAACAGATTTTATGTGGATATATTTGTATCACATTTCATTAAATTTACTAAAATGCCCGTTAATACATGGAACTAAATTATATGCTATATGAATAATATTAAAACACATAACTTATAGTGATATGAATTAAATTTTTCACTAACATAGCAATGTTTCGTATATAACTGAAATAGTTACAAAGGGTGGTAATGCTACTAGTTTGATTAAGTATTAATCGAATAGGGAATTAAATAACCGTCCAAATAATTTATCTTCACAAATAACTAAGTGTTCAATTTACTACGTTTGTACTATAAGGAACACATAAAAGACATCGTACTGGCCCCGTGTGTCCTCCAGTGAAGGTCATTGTTAAGTTTTTTGACAGTGCTTTCTCATTGCGTTCAAAACATTTTAATTTTTAAAGTTTGAATCTAATGCTTTCGTAATTATAATCCTAACACTATATATTTCAGGACAGAAATCTAGTAACGATTATTTGTAAAAGTACTTATACCTGAGACTTAACATTTTCTCATAGAAAGATTTTATCTGTTGACCTTGTTTAGAGAAATTAATAAAAAACTAAGATTACTAGGAACTTGTTCTAATAATATTTAAGGTCATACGTATAAGCGTAAAACATATGCCAACATCTTTAAGGAATGAGGACAAAAGATACAAGTAATGTTATAGTTTTCTCAAGTAGGGATATAAAACAAAATTGTTTTGCTTATTCAGCTTATTCAGAAAATAGTTTTCTGAGGAGAATCTTAATCTTTTGGTAATAATTGCTGGCTAATTAATGATTGGCTCAGTAGATTTTAAAAGTTTTTCAATCAGTTCTGTAAGTTTGAGTAAGAAAAATAGCACAAAGGAAAAAAGTATAAAATTTCTAGCATTGACATCAATTTTACTCAAGTTGCCTATATTTGGTTTAAAGATTTATGAGAAATGTGTCAGATCCTTAAACTCCGTTTTCGCGTGAACACGGTAACTATATAATAATCGAAACGTCAGACTAAAAATAAAATTGGAAAATATTTTAAATTAATTTTGACTACAAAAGTGTTTAAGAAAACCTATTTATCCATCCCAAAATATTGAATATGTCGGAGTAGGAAGTACTTTGTTGTTTTTTAGCAAAATTGACGTCACCGATGCCTATATTGACCGTCGTCAGGATCTCAACATGATGGTAACCTCGTAGACGGTTAGACGAACACCTTATTTCGAAGAGGTCCGACCCCTGCAACAGCACGAGCAAGACTCTCTGTAATCTGCATTCTAGCCTCTATTTATACCAATATTGTAGTGACTACACTTGCACGTGTGGTTATGCAGGTGACACCTGATAATTTCAACTACCCTCAATTATTAGTTATTCAAATAATAATAATTGCGCCTATATATATGTATATACTATATGTCAGTGAATTTCGTGTTCAAATTTTAGGTTAGTACTTATTACACATTATGAACGATACGGTACGTGACGGTACGGCAAGGATTTAGTTTTTCTTCTATGAAAATGAGGCCTTAGATACATATATACATAGATATATGAGAAACAACCACATGTTGGCCACATAACATATTAGCTGTTTAGGTATTTCACAATAATCATATCAAATTTTTTATTATTAAAATAGCATTCACAATTAAATAAAATTTATGTTTTGAATGGCCCAAAGGGGCAAACGGACAGACGGTCTACCTGATATAAAGTAGTCACCGTCGTGCATTTCCGACCTTGTTTGTGGAGAAGCCACTTGAACACTTAAGGTTTAAAAGACCACATGATCTAGCTCTCTGGGAACGCTTCGGGCGAAAGATTATTCCACATCCTGCACGTTTCTGGAAAAAATGCAGTACAGTGATTACAGTGTACAGCACGTACAGTCTTGCAACTGAATGCATCTAGGTGATGTGGATGAAACCCAACCCTCCGGTGAGTAGTGCGACTGTAGAAGGGTGACATTGGCACTATGTTAAACAAATCCTCGAAATATTCCCGGTTCTACGGACGATAGAACACACAGGGGGAGCTCACATTGCTTCGGAGGCTTAAGGGTTCTAGATCGTATGTGAGCGTAGGATCGTTGACAATGCCAACAACCCGAGGTTGTATGAAGTCAAGTGGAAGAAGTAGTACGGTAGAGTACCGGAGCAGAGGCGAGAACAGAACTCCACTGTAGGGCCGAACCTGTACTATATATAGTAAAAGCAAGTGTCCTGTTGTGAAGTGCTGCCTCGCTCTACTAATAACCCTAGTTTATCAGAGACTAGTTTAGCCTTATCATCTAAATGTCCCCGAAATTGAACGTCGTTCGCTATGTCAACCCCAAAGATACTCTGATTGATCTTAGAAAGATTGGTCTGGAATTTTTAATGACAAACGTATAAACTTGTGTCTTCTCAAGATTAAAGTGAACTAGATTTAGGTTACCCCATTCGTAGACCTGCTTCAGGGAGATCTCAATTTCAGTCACAAATCTCTTTCTGCTCTCTTCTACTCCTTCGCGAGGAATATTTGCTTACGCCATATATGAAGATTCACTGGTACTGTCATCTTGATAGCACCGAATGTTGCTGGTTCGCAGCATGTCATTGATGTGCAGACTGAACAGTGTTGGTAATAGCACTGAGCCTTGGGGCATGCCAGCGTTAATGAGCATGGGCTCCGAGCATGAATCGTCAGTAGCAACCCGTATGCTCCGCCTATGAAGGAAGCTAGCTACCTAGTTCTTTAGTTCCTAGGGTAGTTCGTGTGATGGGAGATTGGATAGTTAGTTGCCATATTTTTTAACTTCTTATGAAGTAACGTATTGATAAAACTTTCAAAAAGAATACAATAAACGGAATAATATTCTACAAAAGGAAATAAAGTTTTTATTAAAAAATAAAACTTCCATATTCCGGTTGTAAACTTTCTATATAACAGCAGGAAAGATTACGTCTCATAACATGAATGTCATCTAGCAGCTGTTCAATATCAGATAAGAAAATTTTAAATAACACAAAAATGTATCACTTACAAGAAACTTGTAACACAAAAATAAACGAATAATAAAGTGATAAAAAATACTACGTCAGAGGTAGAAAATAGTAATTAAAAAAATGCACCTTGTAATAAAGTAAGCGATTAATCTAGCCCATTGGTTATTCAATAGAAATAAAGTCACTACTGTGCATTATTCTCATGGTTTTAAAATTGTCTTCAAGGTATATGAAAACGAGTTTTGTTCCATGCCAATATGGTTTTAAAAAAGTTGTGTGCTCTGATCATCTTATACTAGAATCAATAATAACTTGTGCTCCGTATATTGCTCTCTAGAGTCAATAGCGCAGTTGGCAGCGGAAGCTCATTAAATTAATCCGACGGGAAATGAGGGAGTCTTTAAATATTGAATACTGCGTGATCTTTATGCCTTATTATGTTTCAATGTGTTAACTAATATAACCTTATTCCTGAAAAGATAAAAATAAATAGTCCTTATAAGAACGGCTGCATAAAAAGAACTGGGATATGAAAAAAAAGCACTTTCATGACTGAAAAGAATTTTTATAATTACATAACCAACTACACAATTAAATAGGTTTATTGAAACTTTTGTCATTAAAAGAAAAAACGATGGTGGCGATGATGATTATAATTATTATATTTTCGCTTATCTACACCCTACAGTATATCTACATATAAATTAAACAATATACCTATAACATACAATGTGTATTACATATTTTTTTTAATACATTTTATTTGCAACTTTAGTTGCAATTTCAAAAAAAAATCAAAAAAAAGAAAAAAGCCGCTAAAGTCACTAAAAAGAAAAACAGAACTATTCGTTTAATAAGAAAGTTTCAGTAAACTTCACATATTATAAGTAAAATAAAAGATGTTTCTGCTGAAATAATCGGTTAATAATAATTAAGTTTCTAAACAATTCATATTCCGAGTTAATTTTAACTTTTATTGACTATAAAATATTTCAACTCAAACAAAGTGATGTATTACATAAAGATGTTTACTAAAATAATAATAGTTTGAATGAGTACGTTTAATCCAAAAATATTACATTTTATAGCTTACACTCCAGACTATATTGAATTCTAAATGTAGCCAATCAATGTATAGCCTAAATCATTTTACCCAGCGAGTTACTTGAAGTAAGTTTAGTTTCTCTAGGGGGAACTCGTAATAGATTTCATCCGACTTATCCTATACACTATAAATTGTTCATTAATTTTTCATTTTTCTTACACCACTCATAAAAAGAATTTTTAATATTAAAGTGGAATTACAAAGAATGTTTCACTTAGGAATATATCTCTTAAGACGTTGCCAGTAATATATATTACTTATATAAAATATATTACATTTTAAATTAGCATTAAATTATGTACACCAAGTTTTAGTGTTATATAAATATACCAAAATCCAGTTAACAAATAATATGTTTTGGAAATTGTATCTTTGAGAATGCCTATAATTAGATTTTTTTTTAAATTCCATTATTTTGAGACGAGATGTCCGTCTGTCTGTCTGTGATCAGGGTTGCTGAAAAGTACCCGAAACGTCGGGATTATGTAGTTTTAAATAATAAAATTCGCGTAATAAATCCGAAATATATTAGTTTCGTTTAAACACATGTTGTAAGATAAAAAGTAAGATCTGTACGTTTGAAATATTGAAATTTGGGAAGTTACACCTAAAAAATTATGTTATATAATATGTAATAAATTGCTATTTAACCAAAAATACTCGAAATCATTCTATATCGGTTTTAATTGTCTAGAAATTGTATTTTTATCTAGATATAGTTAAATGTCGTCAAACGGGTAACATATTTCTAAGGTAACTAATTTGTCACCAAATAGTTATTTATTTCAACAGAAGCTTGATAGTCTCTGAGGTAAACCAGCAAAGTTCCTTTACATCGCTCCACTTCAACATAGTGTTTTGAGGTGAATCACTAGAATCCTTGTTTATTTGAAATACAGAAATGCCAATATTTGAATGCTATTTTGAACTTCGACTTATTTTCAAATACGCAATATTTCACTTAACATATATTCATTAATGTAGATAAAATAATCGTAAGGTAACCTAGTTTTAACCTATTTAATCTGTTCAAAATATAATTCATTTCATTGATTAATTAATATCTATTAAACACTTTATGATGCGAGTGTATTAGAAACAAATTTATTCCATTATAAAAATGTTATATAGGTTTGTTGAGAATTACTTGATATTTATGATATTTGACGAACATTTGATCATAGTTCAAAGAAAAAAAAAAAAAGATTACAGCCTTTTTATGTTTAATACGTGATTTGGATTTATAAATAACTGACGAATAGAATAGCAGACAACGGTTTATCATAATCGGTTCAAACGAAGCACAAAACACATTAAGAATCAAGAATTAAAATATGTAATGTTAACACATTACGTCCTTAAAAAATATTAAACGAATTGCGTCGTAATGAAGGCCTGGCTGGAAACATTTCGTGTGTCAATATAATTAACATGCCCTCAACGTCAGCGTAACACGCTCAAATAATACGCATCAATGACATGTTCTCGTGCCTTGTTAAATTTTTGAACGGAAAGTTTTTGTCTTTTGATATATTATTAATTATAAATAGTCTATGTTATATATTATTAGATTAATAAAAAAAGATCGTTATTTTATTTAACACGTTCAACATACTATAAATATTTTTAATGTGCATCATTTACCCAAACATAAACAAAAAAGTACTATCGGAACTTAAAGAATTGAAAAATTCTCAGAATCTTTTAAACTATTTAGATCGTTGTTGATATGTTATATTAAATTTCGAATTAAGATAAAAATATATATTTGCAAACAAATAACTGATACAAGATTTATGACCGATAGCTCTAACTTTTGCAATTTTAACAAATTTTATATTTACTCGTTGTCCACGTCAGATACATAAAGAATTTTCAACTAAAATAATAATAATCTAATCATATTTAACCAACGAAATCCAAATATCAAAAAAATATTTATTCACTGTTCACACTTTTAGTTTTCACACTTTTTATTACGAACACTATTGGAGATTTCTCTTGAGCTGCCACACCGATATTGTCCTCCAGAACCCTCGTAGGATATTTATAACTTCAATTACAATGAAATAAACTGTCACTGACGTCACCGTCAACCGTCAACCGTCACTGACGGTTGCTGCTTAGTGGAACTTAGTGCTTGGATAAATTCAGTGATTGAACCAACCTTCAGTTGTGTGCTAACTCTTTAAACGGTGGGGCTCAGTGATTTTTTAAATCAGTGATTGGCTAATTGCAGGCACCACTCTCACCTGGCTCGGGCGTCAGCTTGGCTTCGTCTAGACTCGGCTTATGGCAGGGCAGTACAGTCGGCCATCCTGTAATAATTGCTCCCGCAATGGTTATTAGCTTTCCAGAAGATCAATAAGGTCTTCCGCCTCAAAATGCTCATCAGAACTGCTGGCACTGTCAGATACAGGAGCTATGTTATGATAAGGTCGCAAAGTATCGCCGGAGAATAGACCCGTAAAGTTTTTATAACCCCTTACATTCTTAATGCTTCTAATGCTGTACCTGTCATTACCAATACACTTAATGATAATGTAAGGTACTAGAATATACGTCATCTGGTTTAGTATTAATCTTAGCAGCACTACCTGTAGGGCCTTTCTTTCATAAAACTAGGCCTCCTCTTTTGTAAATATGACAGGGCTTACGTCGTATACGTGTCATCTTATTACTGGCCTTTTTAGTAATTTTGTTAGCGTTTTCTCGCGTTGTCTGAATAGGTTTAGGTATACGCGCGCGAAGTCGTAAGGCTTAATACCAGTGGCATCATTTATGGTATTATTTATACCCCAAATGATATCAGGCAAACATGCAGACCAGTTATAAGCAGCCTCACTAGGGTCGGTAGCTTGTAATGCACCAAGTATAGTCCTATTCTTGCATTCGACGTGTCTCTGTTAGCACGGAGGCTCAAAATTGCATTAAGAGTATGTTTGAATTGCTTTTCGAAATCATACTTTTTGAAATACCTGCTTGTAAATGTTTTGCCTTGATCCGTTACTACCCTATCTGGATACCAAAATGATGAGAATATTCTTCTGAGCATCCTTATGGTTTCCATTGAATTAATAGTTATAGTAGATTCTGCTATAATAAATTTAGAAAATGCGTCGGCTACTACTAACATATACACATGACCTTTCTTAGTCCTACAAAATGGACCTAAATAATCAACATGTATCATTTTACATAGTTTCGTTGGTTTAGGTATAGGATGTCATAATCATTCCTTCCTGCTATATACAACTTTCCCATAAGCAGAGTGTAAACAAGAAGTTACATACTCTTTGATGGACCGGGTCATTTTAGGAAACCAAACCTTACGTTTTGACCTATTTCATCATGGTGGATTTGGACAATTTTCCACTTGGCAAGTTCGGGAACTACTAGCCGATATCCTTTTAGTGTCTTACGGTATAACCTAATACTAACAACTCATAATTATTGACTATCTCAAGTTTTTTAGTTTTTTAACTGATCCGTGATATTTCTTAATTTGTCATACTGATATTAAATCGTATAAAAGAATCAGGAATTTCGAGACGATTAATAGTGACTGTGTCAATAGGATTCTTGCTTAAAGCATCAACATATTTCATGCCTTCCCCGGGTCTATATTCTATGCTAATATCGTACTCTTGTATCGATAACCACCACCTAGCAATTCGCGGAATGATATCCCGTTTTGTACGAGTGGCACGAACTACTGTACAGTCTGTTACTATTTTAACATGCTTGCCTATTACATACACGCGAAATTTCCGCAACGATTCTACTACCGCCAATGTTTCAAGCTCAAAGCTATGATAAATGCTTTCTTCTTTAGACCTGGGACAAGGTATCTGGTTGCAGCTCGTTATCAGTATGTTTTTCCGTATGTATTATCAGATTATATAATGCTACTACTGGTTTAGAGCACTAACACTTTTTTAATTCCTTAAAACTGCCGTCCTGTTCATCGCCCCATAACCAGCGCATTTTTCCTAGTTAGTTCTGTTAGAGGACGAGCTATAATTGCAAATTTTTTTATAACTTTTCGGAAGTAACTACAGAGGCCAACAAATTGGAGTACTTCATAAACACTTTTAGGCACAGAGAACTTTGAAACAGCAACCTATTTTAAATGTGAGGGTTGAACACCTTTAGAAGAAATTTCATGTAATTATCATAGAAATTTCGTATATAACTTTATCTTGAAAAAATGAACATTTTGCATATTTAATTTTGAGTTTTCGGATTCAAACTTTCGCAATTCCGATTCTAACATTTTTACGCCACTGTTTATATCAATTGAAGGTAGTAATAAATAATCTAAGAAATCTAAAATCTCATTGGATGAACTGCCATCTTGTGTATAGCGGATGGAATCGACTATTTTACTTAAAAGACGCTTAAAATCCGAGGGTGCATTTGTTAAAAGGAACACGTAAATAATCGTAACGATCCTGAGGAGTAATAAAACTTGTCTTCTGAGTGTCTTCGGGAGCTACTAATAACGATAGTAACTTTGTGCCATATCTAAAATTGTAAAATACTTTTTATCAGCTAATTTAGAAATCTGGTCTCCTGTATTAGGGAGAGGATATCTATCTATTATTGTGATATTATTGAGGGCACGATAATTGACATAGAAACGACTATCAGCGTTCTTTTTCTTTACTAAAATAACCGGAGAAGCATAAATCGAGTCTGATAATTTAATGATAGAGGCACCTAGTAGGCTACGGGCTGTAGATTAACAATTTGTTGCTCTGCATGCAATAATAATGTATAAGGTTGACGATATATTGGCTGTGGCGTCGTAAGTTGTATTTTCATTTGGAACAACTTCGAGCAACCGAGATCTCTAGTATTTACCGCATAAGTGGGCTTATATCGCAATAGTAATCGTAATAAACTTAATTCGACTTCATTTAACTTTCCCATACAAATTTAACTCATAGGTACCTCTCCTATACTTATGTTAGGAAAATTCAAAATAGAGGCAGTAGCTTTTGATTCAGGAAAGCTTTTGGCTAAGTAGGGTATTTGGCGTAATTTTAAGTAAATTTGTTAATGGCTTGGCTTGGCCTACCCGACTTGGCTGATCGGCTACTTCGTTACAGCTTTCGGCACGCGCTAGAACCTGGCCAGTTTCCCAGTTTACATCTTCTGTTCCACTGTTAACCACCTTCATGTAGCCCTCTTCGCCCTTAAGCAAGGTTGCCGGTAGAGAATACGAGACACCATGGAGATCATAGTGACGTAGCGTTGTGCAAACTTCTGTGACTGGTGGAATTCAGTGATTAGGTAAGCTCAGTGGTGGGCTAAACTCAATGATTGGCTTAATCTGTTATTGGCTAATTGCAGACAGTTTGGGTGACATAATGTCATGGCACCCCTTCCGCCTGGCTCGGGCGTCAACTTGGCTTCGGCTGGACTCGGCTTATGGCATGGCGTTACATGTTCTAACCACCTCTATGTAAGAAGAGGCCTTTTAGGCTGATGATGATTTTTATTTTAAATAAATCAAATTTTGAGGTTTTCAATATTCATATAACCATTTTTAATTAAAAGTATCAGAAAAAATCAATTGAAACTGAGAATACTTTAGTTCTGTACTCAAAATTATAATTTAAAGAATAATTTTATGTGTCGCCAATAATTTAACATTGACCACGATACTACGACTAAGAAACAATTATGTACATCTAACATCCTTTTTAAGATTATTAAGTTTATTTGTACTTAGTATAAAAGAACCAGAATTTTAACAATAGCATCAAAAAATCTCCTCGGTAAAGGCCTCGCCGTCATTGTATTTGCTATAATTTCGATATGTACTTTTTATGCCTGAAAGCTTTACACATACCAAGTCATTTTGTTCTCCATATTATTTAGAAAGAGAGTAGAAAGGATGAGACAAATATCTGTATTTTAATTTTAATGTGACAAGGAAGGTTTTCTAATGGCGATTTCGTTTCTGTCCTCTTTAATCAAAAGGTAATTTACTCATTTCGATTTACGATTATTTAAACAAGTTAAAACATTTTTTGTATAGTTAAAATAATTGTTGAAAAAATACATATAAAAAATATTATAAACATTTTACAATTGTTTGCATGGTTCTTGCATTACTTTGCTTATAATTGTTAGGCAATAAAAAAATATATATTTGATAATTTTGTTCGAGGGTTCAAAGATTGTGCCAATGAACTAAGAATTGTGTCGATAATTGTCGGTATATAAAATTTTCAACACCTCAATTTTTCGTGATATTGCAGACCGATTTGATGGTCTACACAATTTCAGTATTGGATGTACAATCAAAGCTTTTATAATTGGATTTGAAGTATTGTTTAAAACCCATTTTAAGTTTGTTTTTGTGGGAATGTGATGGTCGGACTTGATGGCTGTGTATTGCTCAGCTTGAACTGATTAAAAGACTGACTAAAATGGTTGGAAATCTATTTATAAGAATTACCGTTTTACTATAAGGCAAATAGAATAACTAATATCATATACAAAAAAATCGAAGTGTTCAGTTAGTTTCATCCCATAATTTAAGTTAATTATATTAAAAAAAATTAAAAATAAACCTATCACTAAATTATTAAATTAAAGTACAAATTACTTGCAACATGTCGCCAATATCTCTGATTCGTTTCAGAAATTCCAACAATACAAGCAATATAAAATAATATGATAAAACAAATACATAATATAAAAAGAAGTTCCGTACAACAGTTCTTATATACTATCTAACTACCCACGTTTCACGTTTGTTTAAATAAGGTCATAAGTCAGAAGCATAAAAGAAAATATTTTAGTTGGTTTCATTGCAAGTTAGAAAGCAAACAACGGGTGAAAAAAGAAATATGAATGTTTACATCGATAAATCATCTTTGAAATTGTACAAAGAGTTTAGGCTAATTGAGTTCAATTATACTTTTATTTTTAAAGAATCTAGATTATAAACGAATGATACAAAACAAATGAAACCTACATTATTATATGCTTTAATATTGGTTACTTTTAGGTCCTATAAAATCAATATGTACCCAAAAGTACAATATGACGTTGAGTGACCTTAAAATATGATGGCAGTAATAAATATTCAAAAATTTTTATTGAGGCAAATTATTGTAATATTTTCGGGGTGACTCCGTACAAATCTTTGGTCACAACAATGAATATAACCCAGAGTGATAATTACTGTGTTTAAGTAAAGTTGTCTTAACTTATCTCATGCCCGTTAAATATCACGTCTGAGTTGATTTAAATGGTATAAAAGCTTGTCATCAAATCAACTTATTTATTCATAAATACAAAAAAAAAAAAACAATACTCAAATACTTTGTAACAGTTCTTAACTCTTAAATTAAACTTATATTTCATATATCTTAACAATATCGGCTTTAAAATATTTGTAATATTTTAATTATTTTTTTCAATAATATGAAGAAAAAATAACAACTGTACAATCTTTGACTCTGTCTATATTAAATAAATTTAATATTCTAAAATATTATTTATTTCCTTTTATCGTATGAGAGGAATGAAAAACGTATTCCTTTACTACTGTACTGTATTACTTTATTTATTATTTATACATTCCAACATTCAACCGGGAATAATGTTACATCTTTTTTATTCTTTCGAATTTTTCACTTTCAAGTGTTTCAGTTTTGACACAGGACGCGGAATAAATTAAAAACATTAGAAAGATTTTTATTGTCCAATTATAACAAATCTCTTCACTGTTCTTCATTTCGAATAATTCTTTTAAGTCAGTTGATATAAGCCTCTATTAATAAAGGTAGTGAGACTTTGTATGTATATTGTAATTATTTAAAATAACAGCCCTATCTTTATTAAAATATGAGTAGTAAGTGTCTATAAAGTAGTACTCATTTATTAATAAATATAATCATATATTAAGAAAAATATTTTCGCAATTGTTGTTTTAATTTACTCACATTATAATGAAGTAGAAAACAATTAACTTAATATTTTTAATAGTGTTTATAACTATTCATTTAATATGTGATATAAGGTCTCGATAGAAAAAAAAACACGATCTAATTTAATTCATAAAAGCGGTGTTATTTCAGCTATCTGTAGCTTGTATTTTCAAACAATAGCCTTTTTAAAAAGATCTCAAGTTATTAAGATTGTTTCAAGTCCTTATTTTATATTGAGTTACTTTTTTGAGGTTAATTTTGTTTCTTTATTTAATTATTCTCTAGTAGTACATTTTTTAATTTTTACTTCCGGTAGGTCACCAAACCATATCACAAATAGTTATAATTTTATGTTGTATTGAAACTTGACTATTGACTACTATCTTGACTATTAGAGAAAATAATACTTACTGCCATTTTAGAGAGAGAAAGAGAGACAGGAATAAGCAGCGAGAGAAAAAAAAGCAAATAAAACATGAACGGAACGTTATTTTAAATCGGACTTAAGTATTTTTCCCTTAGATTTCATGTCCTTGTAATTATTTATGGTGTCAATCATCCTTAAATCATTAAGTAAATATTTTTTTAAATATATTTTTTTGTAGGACGATGTTTCCAAACAACTTAATTTAGATGTATAATTTCAAAATTGTATATATATGTTTTATATTTTGAGAGCCATTTGTTGGTAATCATTTATGTGATGTGATGGGCTTTAACATTTTCGTTGATTTTTTTATTACTTTTTTTTGAGGTAAGCTTTTCGATTCCAAAACCTTCCATGACCAAAGACATTATCAAGACCCCTGAAATATTGCCGCACCGTAAGAGACTTAAATCTTAAGGCAACTGTATGGATTCATCCTCCATATTTCTCAAGATATCCGAAGAATAGCATTATTTTGTGTGGTAAATATTCCTGCTGCAAATTTTCTGGGTTCTCAAATAAAAAGAAGTTTCTTAATATTCTATCTAGACTTGATAGCAACTTTTATTTTGTTTATACAAAAATGCAAATTCCCATCAATAAAATTGTAGACAATATATAAAGCACTGCAATAATTTGAAATCTGTTATCTGTTGCAGAAATCTCGGTAGTTTGAGTAATGAATCTTAGTTTTAACCTTATCAAACAAAGAAAATAAACATTGTTAGAATTCAAGGACTTTCCTTAGCTAGACTGGAAATTAGCTATATTTTTTTTTATAATTGTCCTTAACTTTTAGTTTGACAACATTGTTAAAAAGATTTATAAAAATTTACCTTAGGTTAAACTATGTTTAATAAAGACAAACGGATAAACATTTAATATAAATATTTTTTGTCTTATTTCACATAATATTAATTTACGAGTATAAATAATTATTCCCTTAATACTTTTTGTTTTGATTTTTTATTTAATTTATTTTTTTTCTGCACATTCTTATGATTTAGTAAATTTCTTTCATAGCTTTGTAGTTAAATAAAAGAGATCAAAGCATTCAACTCTTTGAGAAACCAAATGCCAATATAGGAAATTAGTGATGCCTTCAGTCCTTTTAAGAGACACGAGATCCTTGAAGCACAAGGAATTCCTTAAGGATCATACCTGCTTTAATATTCGATATTCGTAACATGCAAATTCTGTTATAATTTAAGGTATGTATTTAAATATAAACTATACATAACATTATAAATAAGCTATAAATTATTTTAAGTAATATCGAATTATGGCCAATATAAAGACTAACTCTTCATAAGACTATAAAAAACTCTATATAAAAACTATATGAGATAAGGACCATAGAAAATGAATGAAAAAAGCTTTTTTATTCTTTTCCATACCCCAATTTCATTCGCCCATATTAAATGCTAATGTAACGCTTTATTTCATACGGTCACCAGAATTTTACCTTTATCGCGTGGTATCTTTCTATAGTGATGTAAAAGTTCTTAATGTTTATAAAGTATAAATAATATTTTAAGGATCTGGTTCATGTATAATTCAATAAAGTTAGTAAAAGAGAAAGTTGCAAATCTTAGCTACAGGAAGTATTGGGACCTAAAACTCTTTGTCAAGTAAAGATTAAAGATCTCTATGGGTTATGGAAATAAGACATATCAGATATAACTTGTTTTATCGTTGAATCTGGTAATATCTGGTAATATTCAACAAACATCTGATAATATTCAGTTCTATTTAACAATCCCCAAAATGTTTTAAATCTTAAGTCCAAGTGAATACAGTTATTGTTAAAAATCTGAAATAAGATATTTTATAGGTTAAGACTCTATACAGTTTGTATATTAATAGCAATATAACATTTAAAGGTTATTTTATGTGTGTACGTTAGGCGAATGGTACTCCGTCAGCTCAACGATGCTTAAGTAGTTTATAATAACGCAGCATATCGCACGTGCTAAGCCGTTAAGTGGCCTGGATGTGAAATCGTTCAGGTTTACAGTGGAATACATATTTATGAATTTTATTTTAATACTATGAACAAAATAAAAACAAAATGTTTAAAGAAAAATTCAAATCAAAAAGAGAAATAATTTAATTACTTTTTTTTTACTATTTACTAGACATAGCATTAACTTTTTGGTCATGTTAAAGTTGCGGCTTTGGCTCAAGCCAACGGCTGATTCATCAGCTTTATTCAGGGATCACATTAGTTTTGTTTTGAGTCTAAAAAGGCTATAGGAGCTCTTTAAACACCTAAGAGTTTCCAAAGATATATCCTGGGAAAATCCCACGATGACGTCGTTACATCGCTCCCAAAAGAATAAGATGCCACAGAATTAGAGTGAAGACTTCAATTCCATAAGCAGTTTATGATAGAAGCGAAAAGTAACAGAATAGGGTAAGGATCATGTAAGAAAGTCCAAGATACGGATATATTGAAGAATTTATTCGGCAAGACGAGATTGCTAAATATAAGATCCATGCAATTAAATGAAACTAGTGTTATTCGGATTTACTACGCGGATTTTATTATTTAAAAACTACATAATCCCGACGTTTCGGTTACTTTGCAGCAACCGTGATCACGGGCAGACGAGGTGTCTAAATGTGCATGTGTGTGTGTGTAGTTTTTAAATAATAAAATCCGCGTAGTAAATCCGAATAACACTAGTTTCATTTAAATGAATACTCGCGAAAATCTTAGATCTCATTCCATGCAATTAGTTGACAAATGCAGAACGAACAGAAAATTGTTCACCTTAATGCATAATTGGATGCCAGCATAGTTAAAATTTTAAGCATCTCAATGCGTTGCAAATGACTCCTAGATCAGGGTAATTTAGAAAGATAGGGTGAAGGTACCGAAAAAACTTGCCATATCTGTGAGAAGGCAGTTGGAACTGCTAAGTTTTTGCTGGTGAGATGTAAGGTACTCCTGTATAGCGGTCAATACTCGCGTCGTCACGATAGAGTTCTGGAAATAATACGTGAAGCGGTTAGTCTTTCAGTAGTCAGAGCGCAAAAGAAAATAACCACTAACGAGCGATGAGTAGGTTTTGTGAGTGACGTCACTAGGGCTATAAAATCAAACGTCAAGCCTTAAAGCGGCTTCGGATTAGATTACAATAATGTATACGTATCAGAAACAATACAAAATCCCAGAAGATATTTGTGCGTCGGCCTCCAGACCAGACATATTTATGTATTCGCGAATTTTAGAGAGCGTTGTGATAATAGAGATCACGGTTCTTTGGGAACCAATATCCCCAAAGACCATACTATCAAGATCGATAAATATTACCCTATCAAACTCACTAGAATAGGTTCGTCATGGATTTGTACGCGGTAGAAGTAGGAGCGAGATAGCATGATGGCTAAATTTCCCTACAACAGAATGGGGCCTGTCCAGAAATAAGATTAATTCATTCTCTAAACGTATTTCAAAGGTAGCCCTAGGAGGTTCGTTTCAAATTTGGTTAGTTAGAGAGAGGAGCTTGGACGGTAGAGGTTAGTGTTTAACACAAGTCCCAGGCACAGGTAAAGCCCCCCTCTCTCTGCAACGCGATGGACCCAGCAACCGCACAGTCAACTCGATTGAATGCCTAAAGGTTTCGTCTCGCTATGTACATGCAAACTCAAATAATATTAGTATTCAAGGATATTGATAATATCTATTATAAATAATTTTTAAATAAAATACTACAAATGTAACCTTGATTTAAAAAAGTAACCACTAAAAGTTTAGTGATGTGTTTCTACATTTCTGAGCAGTGTATTTACAATGACTACGTCTTAGTGATGTAACAAGTCCCTATGAGTTTTGCTATCTGTGTACAATTTATAAGAAACCAAAGGTTGGGATTAAGAAAAATCTTGTACAAGAATAAATGGTTTTGATTGAAGAGAATAATTTTGATTTAAATACTAGCCTAGCATAATTATCCTTCGATATTATATTATAGAAAATTAAACAGTCAGGACGATGATATATTTGTAGAATCTATCTCTTGGAGTAGCTACTGATGATGAGGCTACAGGTATGAGGTCCATATGCGTGAGAAATGACTTACATAACACTGATCACTTATGATTGCTAGTGAATACAATACTATAAACTATTGTATTTTGGCAAGGGTTGGATATATTTTTTATTAGAAGATAATTTGCTGGTTAAGCGGTGGTGGAGCGATTAACATAAGTACTTTTTGCACGTCACAATGAGAGCGACTAGATGCATACCAATATTAGATGACATCGATGTTTGAAATCTCATACCTAGAATCAAGTTTCGGGTGCTGCAGTATGTGTGATGCTACATGAATATAGGTTTTAGGAATAAATTATTACAAAACCTCACAGTCTCTACTTCAAAATACGTTACTAAAAATTTATATTATGTAAATAAAATCTCCACGAATTATTTAGTTTAGGTTAATTTTAAAATCAATATTAGAATGGTAAAATATCAGCAAATATTCAAACTTCAAGAAACAAGTAATTAATTGTATAAAATTCATAACTATTTATTGCTTTACTGTTCATTATAGAGGCTCTTTCTATGTAAACGTATTTAAAAGTTACATTATCGAGACGGGAACTATAAATTCGCTTCTACCTAACTATTAGTTATGTTAATTCGGTCTTAGCAGGCAGTTCTATTAGTTAGTAAATTGGTTTCTCATTGGGTTTTTAAGTTATTAATTGCATTTGACATTTGATAAAATTTAAGGTTAGGTTTATTACGATAATTAGGTTTATACGATAAGGGGAGTAATGTTTATAATACATTTATCTATTACTTGAAGAATTAAAAATTTATAGAATCGTATATCACTAATAATCAATGAAAGGTTTTTCGGCTATAAATCGATGTTCTTAAAAGAAATGTTAGAATTTTTTTCAGGTTGTGAAAATGGATGTAAATAAAAGAATTTCATTTCCTCTCTTGTCCTCCTTTTTGTAATTTTTATATTTTTTTTTACTGCAAACTTTTTATATACTTAGGTATTTCTATAATATTTGTACCATTTTATTACATATGAAATTCTCTGATGAAATCTAAAAATATCTTACACGCCAAAATTTCATTAAATTGTTAATTTTAAACCCCCACGCAAAGAGAGGGGTATTATTAGTTTGATGGCTGTCTGTGCGTATGTGTATATGTCTGTGGCGACATGGCTCTCAAAAAGGATCGACCGATTTCTATGCGCTTTATCTTATTTTAAAGTCAGTTTCCATGCGGTGTGTATATTGAGCAGTATAAGAGTGTGAGCTCTGATAATGAAACGATGATGAAAATGATGTAAAGCATTTTTGGTTTATGATAGCTGCTCAATTAAGTGCTTCACACATGCCAGAACCAACAATTAATGCATTAAAAAAATCCTTATTTCCTCCCTTTGTTGATTTGTTTCATTGTACTTTCTATAAGTAATTCCAATAACAATTCAGTTAAACAGGCTACCTATGATCTGTTTGAAAAATCAACAAGATCAACCTAAAAAAAATGTTTTAAGTAAAACCATATAAATGTAAACAAAATGAGAAGAAAAGAATGTTCATTATTACATTATTCGTAATTATGTTATAAGATTTTAATCAAATTGTAAATTTCTGTGGTTTTGTTATTTTGGCAATTTATGTTCCTATTCTGCTTTTAACAAACTATTTTCGATCTGATTCCGGATAGTCATATTGATTTTTATGCAAAAAATCAAGTATTTTCGTAAAAAATAGAAAATAATTGCACCGGTTATTGGCTTTTCTACCTCTTAGTGAGTGTTTTTTAAAAAGTCTTTAAAACTTGCTTGCTTTTAACACGGTCGATAAATGTTAATTTTTTTTGTATCCTATAAAATACAAATACAATTTAAAGTGGGCCGACCGGGGTGGCATGGCATTATTTGCTTCTCTTTAGACCAAATAGAGTTAAGAAGGTAAATACAATTACAAGATGACCATCGTGGTCACTTATTATGATCTACGCATTAATCGTTGTTGAAATTTATTAAATACTGCTACGACAATACTACGTAATTTATTTAAAAATCGCTACTATTTCAAGTACTTAAAAAATTATAGCTATTTAGTGAGTAACGTCGTGTTTCTCACTAAATAGTTATAAAAATATTTTTTTATTGAATTTTGTTCTTTGTAGTTCTATGTAAAATTCTAAATGCGCCCAAGTACCGTTGTTCTGTTATGTAAAATATCTTTGATTAGTTATCTTAAAAGTGACGGAAGGAAAATGTTTTATACATATGTATCACGTTATTGAAATTTGGTAGAAAGGTTATTTGCGTCCTATTTATAGTAAAAATATCTTAAATGAAAGTCAATAGCTGACTCGTAATTTAATATTTGGAAACTGAATGAATTTCCTTATTTACTACATATGAGTATATCGGTATTTGAACTGAAAAAGGATGTGATTGTAATTGTTCTTTTTCCTAAACTTTTGTGAGAAATAATTGGAAAGTAGTCCGGTTTTATGGACTAACTAAATATGTAGTAATGTTTGTACTAATTATTCGTGGTAACTATTTAATGCTCCAACTGTTTTTGGTTTACTTTGCTATTATTGAGTATTAAATAGAAAAAAAATACGAATGATAATAGCATAGAGATTTCACTCTAGTTTACTATTAAATTCAGTAACCACGGTAGATGTATTGATCGTGATAGCGCATTATTAAAGTGTGGTAATTTAGACGGTCGTTAAAAGTTTTACGGCGTTTAGAGTTCTGATATCAGTTTACAAGATAACAGAAGAATGCCTTGATAAAAGATTAAGCGGTGAAAAATAGACGTTCTTAATTTATCCTGCGAGTAATTAAAATATTCACTGTACATTTTAAATAAAAATTCTTTAATATTTTGTACCAGAGATTTTATAATCGTGAATATTAATTCTCATACAACATAAAAATAAATCTTCTTTCTTATTATAAAGATAATAAATAAAAACTCTAACTATAAATATTAAAAAAAAATTGATATGTCAGTAAGGCAAAGACAGAATAACATTGTATCAAATAGGTACTATATAGACCCATCAATTAGTTGGCGAAATTACTTAACAATTGTATTATTATTTGTTGAAGTTATAAGAAAAGCCATTTTTTTAAGTTAAAACATACTAGACATAGTAGTTTTAGTCCTTTTATTTTTCTACTACATTAATATATTTAAGCAGTGTGACAAAGAGAGATGTCGAATGAAGGAGCCTGTGGAGTGCATTTCATTTCCGGGCCCTTTGAGTATATATAAACTAGTCACCAGCTCCGGTTTCGTACAGGTTCTTTACAAAAAATATAAAATATAACCTATTTAATTTTGAGAATTATTAAACTTATATTATGATAACTTTCAAATGCTACGCCCGATTTAAATTATTTAAAAAGTAATTTACAGATACTGATATAGGCTTGAAAACGAAGTAATTTATTTTGTAAAGACTTAATACCGTATTTATGTAAATAGCTTTTCAATAACGCTTTAGGAATGCCAATTTTTAAAAATTGTAAAATGGATATAGTATATTATCCTTAAGGTATAGGTATATACATATGCCACTGTGGACTTTTTTGTAGACCTATATGAGATACACAATTCCACCATATTTTATTTTGTTATATTTCAAAGACTTTAGGCAGCGTTTTCGTTAAAAGCTCTCAGATTGCTCATGTTCTCCCGACGTTCAACAAATATCGTTAATGTACAATCAGGTAAAAAAAAATTTAACAAATTATATACTAAAACCCTCCTCGAGAATCAAGCTATTGAGTGGTGATAACTGTTTGATAATAGGTGCAGTAGCTTTTCCGTTTATCGCAAACAGACAGACACACAGACCCGGCGAGGGACTTCATTATACTTATAATATGCCTATTAATAACTAACACTTAATCTCAAAAAGTTGTAAAAAGCCCATATTGGTATAAATGTTTATTTAAAATCTATTTAAAGATAAGATATATGTACATTCTTCGATTGAATTGCCTTAATTACATGTTTCCTTAGTAGCTATATTATTCAATTTGTTTATTATAGAAATGATTAATTACGATTGTGTACCAAACTTTTACTTTTTATTATTCCAGAAATTATAAAGTTTTATTTTATGCTTATTTATTTAAGTTATTATTTTATTTGTTATACAACAGTTTTAACTTTTATGCAATTTGCGAGTGAAATTCAAATCTCCGTAAATTTTGCCATAATGAGCTTATTAAATGCAATCGTAAAGATACTATAATTCTGTTCAGCCCTAATTAGTCTTAACAGTGGTTAATGTGTGTGGGTGTGTTTGTGTACATAAGAAGAAGCGCGTTGCGGTAAGCGATGCGCTCGTGCTTGTTTTTAGGTTAAGAGTAATTTAAACGTACTTTGCTTGAATGCGATAATTACATACCCATGTGAACGTAACAGCTACTTTGTTACAAAATGGAGAAAATATTAAACCATGTTTTGCTTACAAATTATTAAAAAATTAAACCCATTATTTAAAAATAAGATGTAAATTAAGGATTATATTTACGAAATACAGAATAATAATGGCACAAGCTTTCTGTTAGTTTTGTTTTGAGGAAACTAATAAAATATTTTTCTGTTATAATCCTAGCGCTGATGCGAGTCACTTCCTGTGGTTCATATGTGAGCGACAGGATGAGGCCGATAAACACATGTCAATCTAACTCACTATTCTATAGACTAATGCAATGGTTAGATGATTTAGGTGATTCAATTGTTCGCCTCCTAACGCAAACGACATAATCTTATGATAGGTCCGACAATATCAAATGAAAGGCTGACAAGAATATTATGGAATACATACATATACAATACAAGTATGAAAAATATTGAAATTGGACTGGACGGGTGCAAAATTACAAAATAACAAGCTCCTCTGCGCTACAAAAAAAAAAGGTAAATTTTAAATTGACTTGTAAGGCAAGTCACATCAATATACTATTGAATTTATGTTACGAAATTGGAAGTTGAAATAATATGATACTAATTAAATGTAATATTTATTTTACAACTCTTTCAGTACTCACAAAAATACTTTATACTAATTAATTATATTCACCTCAAACTAGTAAGTATTACAGCACTTCAAAATTTTTGTTCACCTACCTCACGTCGCATTTCGACTAACCGTGGTGTGGAGATCAAATGAAAGGCTATTGAAAAAGTAGCACATAGGATTCATACGAAGAAATTATCTTAATTTAGTATGCTCGTTTTTGTTAAAAAATCTAACAGACTTTTAATACAATGCAGCTGAACAAAAAGCTATAAAACAACAAAATCTTCATGAACAGTATGAAAAAAAAAAAATCAAGATTTTTTTTTCTTGTACTAAGCAGAAAATTTTCATCGTTTAGTTTAAAAACCTTTGTAAATTAATATGTACTGAATTAATACCGCTGTGAGACTAAGTAAGTTTATAAGACTTAGTACGACAGTTTAGTATCTATTGATAAAAATTACTTGATACGGGTATATTTCAGAATCAAATTTTTGTATGATAATAATAATAAAAATAAATATGATTAAAACAAATAAGTAAACTTGAGAAAAAAAAATATTTTTTGCCCAATGACCATTGCCGTCTGAGTTGCAAATGTTATTTGCCACATTACATTTGGAGACTATCGGCGCTGAATCAATACTGACTCAATTTAAATCCATGCTTTGAGCATTGCTAAGAGAACGTCCGTGGAATTATTATTATTAGCATAATATTATACGACAGGTGCCGCACTAGATTATCTTTCTCGCATCCTATTATCTTTCTCGTAACGATTTAAATTTATGAAATTAATTTGAAGTAACTTTTTTCAAAACATATATAAAATCAAATAAATAGGAATCAAACACATACACGTATACTATATTATGTATTGATATAATAATTATTCCTTATTTTCAGTTAAGGGACAATGGCTTAATACGGATCATTTAATTTAATATACATAAAAAAAAGACTTACTCTCTTAAGAATTTTTTACTCCTGTACCACAGTTTTTTTTGAGTCATACCTAATTTAGAAAATTGATTCATAGGAATAAAGCATCAATCAGTCAAACATATTACCAACTAATACGCATAAAATACTAATTGTGGTTATAATGTGATATAAAAATAAATTTTTAGGAATTTATACGATAAAATGTAGAAAGTTTTTTGTAATTACACTAGACGACTAATAACAGTGCAAACTTGATTAACTTAAAATAAGACTCACACGTTTTTTGTAAGCAAGTATCTTGTAAACGCAAATTACGTCGAAAAGTATTCGGCTGTTAATAACTAGCTTAATCAATATTGGTAGAAATACCGTTTTCCATTGCAATTCTCTTTGAATATTTTTTATTTTATCCTTTATATTTCTCAATTTATTTATTTTATTCATTGGTTGGAAAGATAAATATGGCTGTAAAGAAGTTTTAGTATATACTAAAAGTAAATGATCATTCAAAAAATTGTTTATGGGTACGAAAAATTCTGTTTCTTAAGTAATTAATTCTAGAACTGAAGTCTAGGTCTCCTTTGCATCGCTAACTAAAAACCAACTGGCTAAAAAATGTGTACATAATTAATTAGTTTACTAATGTAAAATGTAAGGTTTCTCATTATACCATATTTTTATTGCAGTATTTATTAAAATGGTTTGTACAAATTTTGATTGGGGGTTAAAAAAAATGTGATAACCAATATTAATATTTTAAAATATTTGGCTTACTTTAAAAATGTCATTTGAGATGTTAATTGCTGTTTTAAACGAAATGAGAAGAATTTGTTCGACATAAAGTAATATAGGTTAGATGAAAAATAAATTAAGTTATATTTCACGAAAACGTTTAAACTTTATAACGTAAACAAATATAATCCTTTCCAATTGTAATAGTGGTGGTGTTCTTAAACCTAACCACTATTACACTATTATCGTTGTACGTTTATTGTTTTCCATCATCAAATTCTGTAGAACAAGTTTAATATTTCGTTAAAATAAAGAATATAGAATTTCTTAAAGGAAAAATACAATAAATTAAATAAAGTTTTGCGTCTACAATTACAGTATCCGAATAAGAGAGAAAATAAAGTTCAAAAACACAATCTTGAACACTTGATTTAACTTTTGGTATTTTCATGTTGAGGTAAAAATTGTAAGACGTCCTTTATTATAATTAAATTAGGGAAATTCCATTTACATTTTTTTTTAAACAAACACAATTATGTTTTTGTCAATATTTTATTCACAGACCTTCTATATTTATATATATTTTTTCAAGGGAATATAAATAATATACGAGATATGTGCATACATAGTTGTAACTATATATATACACATGTATATATATATACGAGTATAGTTGCAACTTTGCAAGAGATTATGCTATGAATGCGAATGTGTGAGTATATATGTTAGAGCTGACCTCTAAAATTAGTCTTGGCCTTTATTTGATGTGTTGGCATATATATATTTTAATGCTGAACCAAGCAGTCGAAATGTCACAGGATCAAAATGACGTTTATAAAAGTGAATTACTATTATGCTCTTTTAAAATTGTCGCAAGGTGATTTTCTAAAGTTTTCGCTCTGTTGGTCATGTAATTATTTCGAAAAACATTAATTACTTTAGGTTATAAAAATAATATTAGATGTGACTGTACATAATAATTACTTTATAAGATTTAAACCTAAATATTAAGGTACATATATTAATGCTGTTTGCTTCAGAACGTGGGCCACAGTCTAAAGAAAACTTTTATGTAGAATTTTTTGGAAGCTTACAAATTTCTTTGCCTTATCAGATTATGACTTTTTAAGTTTGAGCCAAATATTCGTATGCATTCGTCATAATGTTCAAAAGTAATGATTAATAATATTACTTTTATAATATTGATTTAACTTGTAAAACAAAAAATATATTTTAATAAGTTAAGTATCATATTTTATTTGTTCCATAGAAACAAACGTTTACAATAGTTGGGTCGTGTTTAGATTGTAAAAACACATTCGCGTGCAAAGGAGCTACAAGAATAAGGCTGTCAGCGATGGCGGCATCAAACAAACGCCCACTTCGCTTTGCTAATATAGAGTATGAGGTCGGAAGTGAACACTGGTATTAAGTGTGTCCACGGAAATAGTTTTGCTCTAACATGTTGTAAGCTAGAGTGAACTATGCTTGATTTTACTCAAACTCAAAAATATCTCAAAAACAGATTGTTACACACTTAAGTACGATATAAAAATGAATTTATATACATTATTTATATTGTTTATTTATATTTGTATTTATTTAGATTTTAGGTTTAGGTTACTCTCAGTTTGTTCTGAGTAGTATTATATATTAGTGTTATTTACTTAATCTGTAAAAGACCCCAAATTCAAAAGGCGATTAGATTTTAAGAAATGGTTTATATTTAGTTAGGTATTATGTAACTAAGATTATTGGAAAGTTAATAAAAATACTGTTCGTTTATCGACATCAGACGTTTAGGTATTAAGAAATTATTATTAGGTAGGTTAATTTGGGAAATAGTAGGTATTTAAGTGTAAAATTATTTTTAGTGTTTTAATTACTATATTTATATTTCGTTCTTTTGTAGCACTTTATAAAAAATAGTTTTATTAATCATCTTATAAATGAGTGATAACATTAAAAAAGTATATTTATACCAACTTCCAATAAACCTACTGATTTTGGGATTAAATTTTTAACAATTATTAATTTACAAAATAAAAACAATAGTTTTTCAAAGTGAGACAGCTACAAACTGTGCTGTTACAAGGTTTTGTCATTTGTTTGTTTATTGGTGATGTGACGAAGGGATAATTGTAATAGAATATTTTTGTTAACTTCATGTAAAATAAAAAGTAATGCCTAAATATCATACTATTTGCGTAAGCGAAATGGAGTTGGGTCAAAGTCTCGTTTAATGCTGTTTTCATTCTTTAAGACTAACAACTACGTATTTCATAAAATACGTTTTCCTATAAATTAAATACCTTCATTTTATTTTTATTCACGAATTACAATTAATATTAAAACAATCATTCATTAACAATTTTAATATATTGTGTTTGAGCTAGAAATGGAAATGGATTGTGGCGCGCGTTGAGTCTGCACACTAGACCGTTCTTAAAATATGTGACGTCAAGAGTTTTAATAAGAGATGTTACAAGAAAATAATAACTAATTAAATTGGCATGAGAAAATATTATAAATACTCACATAAGATCTTAAAAAAATATATAACTCAATATACCGCTCGTTACCAAATAATAAAAATTTGTTACGGGATAATGATGATTCTGATACTTACTATAGAAAAAATTAATTTGAAACACATTTTAGCTGTGCCAAACATTGATATCATCATTGATGTATTATATGAAAAAATAAAAGATATTATTGCAATGTTTCTACCACTCATAAGAATCGGAAATCTGATTCTTTCCCTATATGTTACACTAAATGACTAACACATATAGTAATAAAATATCGTCCATGAGAAATGGAAATTGTATAAGAGTTCACGAGATTATAACGAATACACTATATCCATCTAGATAACAAAATTGATCAGTGCCTATGTTAGAAACAATAAAAAAAAAAACATAAGAAAATCTTTAAACACATCCTTAGAACAAAATACATTACTTTTTGGACTGGTACCCACTGAATCACTGTTACATGTTCTTAATAAATGGTCTAACTTAGATGAATACAAGAAAGGCCTTTAAATCATGATTGCTTTTGATCATTCACTATCTATATTAATTTTTTTAAATATCATAATAGGTATTGTTATTATAATAGTGTGTTTTAATATTATCACCTAACTCGTAACAAATTACAACAAACGTTATGATCTTCTGCTTATGTTTGTGGTATACCATAAATAAGTAGGTAATAGCTTCGGCTAAGCAAATAACTAAATAGAATGGTATTCCTTTCTTTATATCAAAAAAGGCTCTTTTATGTCGTTTCTTAAAAACACTATTTCGTATCTATTAGTTTTATTTTCCAAGTCCTTTCAAGTAGATTGTCAGTTATTGTCCCTTGTGTTGTATTTGTTTGTGTGTGTCAATTTAGTATCTATTGGAAGCATTATTACTTTAATGTTTGTATTACTGGAAAGTCAATAAATACTCATATTTGTTTAAGTAATTGATTTTGCTAGGAGGTTTTATTCGTGATTCCCTTTCAATAAATATAAAATGACGATTACTGTTTACGTAATTAATATCATATAATTTATATTTCTTAACGTTGTCATACTGAGATTATTGTAAGTTTTTATTGTAAATTCATAAAATTATCTTTAAAAGAGGTCATTCATTTGGTGCATAGTGAGCAACGTTATTAATGACGCTATAATAATCGAAATTGAAAAAAGATACGCAAACTTTTACAGCTCGAAAACAACGCAACACTAGAATGGTAACTGTATGATCCCGTCATAGAAGTTTTTAATCGATATTTTCTCGGCCTGGTGCCCGGGTCTATAGAACGTTCTTATATAATTCCAATAATGTTGCTCAAGAAAGTTCTTAATTTTGCATAATTGAGCATCAGGCGAAAACTCACAAATGACTCTTTAAACTGTAGGTATCTATCGACAAATTTTTTCACTATTAATTTAAAAGCTGACATTGCATTATTTTGCAAAAAAACTGGTAATAACAATTATATTCGCAGCTAAATCTTTATCAAGACTTTCAGTATTCATAATCTTGTGAACTTATATCAGAACCCTAATCGCCGTAAAACTTTTAATGATTTCCAAAATTACTTCACTGTGATAACGCGCTATCAAGATCAATAAGTCTGCGTTAGTTACTTAAAGATATATACATTACAATACACTCTTAAGTTAGCAATGAGCTTCACATCAAGATGCTTAAAAAGCACATTTTGTATGTTTGTTAAAAGAATTTAAAACAATAAGACCTGCTGTTGTTATCATTCATGATAATGTAATGCTCATTAAAATAGTGACTTAAAGCTACAAATGTTATTTTGTATGGTGTATAAACAGAAGACTTTAAAAAAATTACTAAGATTTCAGTGGCTATTTACGTAAATAATTACGTTTAAGATTTCAAAGATATTGATCAAATGGGATAATTTATTAATAGGTAGGCTCTTAAAAATAATTTTATCAAGTGTTATACAATTTGATATTTTCTTTTTAATATATTTAAATAACACTTAAATAAATTAGATTAAAATTATATTGTTACACTGAAATATCACAAAATCCAGCTTTAATAAACGTACATTTATATTTAAGTCTTTTAAAAAGATTACTTAATCATATATACAGTATACTGTATTAAATCAGGAAAGCGGACTACTTTCATTTACTTCTTATAAAAACTTCAGAGAGGGAACAAAGAATGTCGCCTCTTTGACAGTTCAAATACCGAAATAGGAAATGAGGTATGCCTTTAAGTCTTTTAATATTAAGTTATGAGAATCATTCAGCTAGTGAAGTTTTTTTCAAGAATAAGGAACTTCTTAAGATAAATACAAATTTTATCACTTTAAACGAAATTTTAATTACATTTAAAAATATTTATTTTTATATTTATATATTGCTTATAATTGAAGAAGAAGTAATAAGAAAATGAAAAAAAATTCATAATTATTGTGTCTGGTTAGTGTGTGGTTAAAAGAGTTATAGGAATCATATCGTTGTAAACCGTTGGAATTTGGTGGCGAAAGGTGTTAAAAGGGAAGAATATTGGCGTCGAACTTTCGACATTCTCATTGATTCTATCAAATGAGCACACCTACAACGTTTTCTTTACGACGACCTTTTTTAAAAGGACGGTTCTATACCAGTCAAAACACTGAAAATGCAATGTAATTACAATCTGGAGTAATTGACATATTATATTGTTTATATTGTAGCGATGCAATTTGTGAGAGATTATATAGGGTTTTCCATTAAGGGCGCTTGATCTTTGAAATGCAAAAAAAAATACATGTAGGAAAGATATTTGCGAAATTTTTTTTTTATTTGGAAGGTCTATTGACCCCATTATGTATGGAATATGACATCATTCAAATGACCGCCACGGCTTCGGTTGGTGGCGCGCACACGAAAGGTCCAATTTTCGATGACTCTGGCGCACAAATCGGGCTGTATTTGATCGATGGCGTGGCGTATGTTGACTTTGAGGGCATCGGTGGTTTGCGGCTTGTTGGCATAGACCTGTGACTTAAGAAAACCCCACAAGAAAAAGTCCAGCGGGGTCAAATCGCACGATCTCGGTGGCCAGTTCACGTCGCCTCCGCGCGAGATGACCATGTCCAGAAATTGCTCGTGCAGAACTTCCATCGTAGCGTGTGCTGTGTGGCACGTAGCGCCGTCCTGTTGAAACCACATGTTGTCCAGATCCATATTCTCGATTTCAGGCCAAAAGAAGTTGGTTATCATCGACCGGTATCGCTCACCATTGACGGTGACGGCCACACCATTATCGTTTTCGAAAAAATACGGACCAATCACGCCTCCGGCCCAAAATCCGCACCAAACAGTCACTTTCTGCGGGTGCATTGCCACTTGGTGAACCTCGTGTGGATTGGTCTCGTCCCAAATACGGCAATTTTGCTTGTTGACATAGCCATTCATCCAAAAATGCGCCTCGTCGCTGAAGATGATTTTTTTGCCAAAATCGGCGTCAACTTCCAACTGCTCTAATGCCCAGTCAGCGAACACACGGCGCTGTCTATGGTCATTAACCTTGAGCTCTTGGGTCAGCTGGATTTTGTACGGGTGCAGGCTCAAGTCACAACGCAAAATTCGCCAAGTTGTCGTCTGCGAAAGGCCGAGTTCCTGTGCGCGACGCGGAATTGACTGCCGCGGGTTTTCGAGGACACTGTCGCGCACAGCGGCGATATTCTCGGCAGATCTCGCGTTACGTTGACGCACGGGAACCGGCTGATTGTTAACTGACCCGGTTGACTCGAATTTGTCCACCAATCGACGGATAGTCGACTCGGCAGGACGATCATCGCGACCGTAAAACGGGCGAAGTGCGCGGAACGTTGCTCGAACTGAAGACCCATTTTCATAAAACAATTTTATGATTTGCACGTGCTGCTCGACACTGTAACCTGCCATGGTGGTTTGGGAGGACGGAATGAATATAACACACTGCATTTGACAGCTGTCACTCAAACAACATGGCCGCAATCAGCTGTCAAAGTTCAAGCGTCCCTATTGGAAAACCCTATATTTAAAATTGTAATAAGAAACTTAAAAAACCTAGAAATAGGTATTTATATTCTGTCTTTCGTGAACGTGTTATATGTTACACTTAAATATATCTATGAGTTCTCAAATAAAGACGTAATAAAGGTCTGGCTATATTTATCGAAATCAATAAAAGCTATTATCTTTAAAACTAAGATACCAAAATATGTAAGAAAGTAGGTTTTTTGTTAGTTATCACACTTTTTTCTAAATTTAGGAATAACACAAAATTATTTTTACTAGCGTATGTGTAATTATTATGTTTGTTGAGTAGACTCTGTCTCTCACTCAATATCCAATCAAAATAACGCAACTGTGTAAATAGAAAATAAATAAATTTACTATGTTTGACACATAATTATTTTAAAGATATATATGATATAATGATTTAAAAAGAATAAGTGATTTGTTTGGATAAATGTCTGTTATTGTGAGTGAATTTAAATATCATTTGATCGCTGAGGGTTAATATTTATTAAATATATTATTTTCAGTTTAAACGATTTTGTTTATTAGAGCGAGTTATTATAAGCTACTTATTCGAGCACTGATGAGGCTATAGAGTAACTTGTAGCATTTTTTAGATCACTATGCTTCGAGACAATTTGTGATCGATACAAAATGTGTTTTGATTTTATGGTATTTAAGTATGCGAAAATCGTATATAAAAGATGGAATGATGAGAAATTTCTCGTGTTTCATGAATTTCTTAAAAAAGAGAAGGATTTACAAATTTTCTGAAATGGCATTCGTTTCTCAAGGAGTCGAATGCCTGATTGACTTTGTATATAGCGAAAATGTTCACAAATTATAACCTAATAATAATCGTTCAGAAACTCTGAAAGCATAGAGTTTAAATTTAAAAGAATAAATAAAAAATGACATAGTTTTTAAGATAAATATGTCGAGTTTTGGAAAGCTGGCATATTCTATTTCCGACTAATACGCGAGACTTCATTTTAGGGTTTCATAACTCAACTAACAAAACAAAAAGGAATGTTGTATAATGATTAATATTATTATTAATGGTTAATATTATGGCATAAGGAAGAGATTTTGAAGAATTTAACTTTCAAAATTTCTAAAACAGGCATAAAGAATTAATCATTTAATATAAACAATGTGTAAAAAAACGTATTTGTATTGGATTTATCAAATGCAATAAATACGCACTTATATTTTGATTCAATTTTTTATGCTCGAAGTAACTGCGTGAGGTTTGATAAATTCCACGTAGGAAATAATATTTCTTATACTTATCGATATGATATAAACCTGATCTAACTTTGAGGTATTTTTTATATAATATAGGCCGACAGATTGCGATTAAATTAAGGTATTATGGTTTAAACAATTATAAACTTTAAAAAGCACCGAACAGAAATTATTTAGTATTTATTGAGTATAATTTCTTACTATTTGTAGAATATTCGTTACTAAATGAGTTAATGAAATCGACTATCTCACAAGTGCATAGTAATAGAGAAATCCATTACCTTATAAACCAAAAATGCTGTATATATTCAGACATAAATAAAACATTCCATAAAAAATGCCATACAACTAAAAAGTAACATGAGTATATTTAACTATAAATTCTTTTCTCAACTTTACATTTGGTTGTCACCAATTTATTCAGTGAGGTCTGCGGGGCGAGATCCTTTAGATAAAAACTGTTTTTAAATGACACCTTTACAATATTACCTAAAATAAGACACGTTACTCTCTTTATCAACTTCAATCTTTTAGTACTAATATTAAATTCGCTTAGGATTCGAATTAGAGGCAAATAATTTTTAAGCTTTTCTTAATGAACACGTCATTAAGAAAATGAAAATTGCTTACGGACTTGCTGTTTATAGAAAAAAAATTTGCGATTTCGAATATCCACATGCCGTCTCGCAAGATATGAAGCATGTTCTTACAATCAACAACTTACCCGTCCCTCGCTAAAATCACAATTGGTAAGCAGCCACAGTTTAAGGATAACCTGCCAAATTAGCATACGAGAACTGAGTTACTAATAGAACCTGTTATCCCTTAATCAAAAATATAAATAAGCATTTCTGTGATCACATTTCCAGACCTCAAGATACAGATAGTAAGGTAAGGTTAATAATTTATATTCCATGTATACTTTACGTTATTTAAAATTGGATTTCCATCAATTACTTATTAGTCATTAATTAATATGGCCCATACCGTAAATAATACAATTTCAGTACACTAAGTAATCACTGATCTTAGTTATTAGAGCGGATCGGTAAAGCGAATAATAAGATACTTATCATACGTTAATTGCGAACAAATAATGTTATAATTTTACGATATAGACATAATAAATTGTTGCCTTAAGTCTGATTAATATCGATAGAGTCTGATGTAGAATTTATTTGCTTTCTCTAATTACGATGAAATTCTTATTAAATCAATTAAATAATTTTTTTAATTAGATTTTATTTCTCGATGTTATAAAAATTATATTGGAACATATAGTTTACAGTATTATTAGATAGTAGAAATCATCACGTAACGATACAACGTTAAGTCCCTTCAAGTGACCATTCATTAATAAATGACCAAAGCATTAGCGTAAAAATTAGGGAGAGGAAAGAAAAGTTAAGCGAAAGATTTAATTAATTTTTTTAGTGCCTTGTCATCATCTTAAGACATTTTTATAGTGTTTATGTTACTACTAATATACAGAAGTTATCAGGTATAGCAAAAAAAATGGATACAATAATAAGAAAATTGAGAAACTGCAAATAAATTTTCCATTCTATGAAACGAGCTATTCTAGACAATGTTATCAATATACATATTATAAAACAAAGTCCCTCGCCGCGTCTGTCTGTCTGATTGTTCGCGATTTACGGAAAAACTACTGCACCGATTATCAAACAATTTCACTTCTTGAAAGCGTGATTCTCGAGGAAGGTTTTAGTATATAATTTGTTAAGTTTTTGTTTTAACTTGTATGTACGTTAACGATATTTGTTGAAGATGTCGGTAAAGCATGAGCCGTCTGAGAGCTTTTAACAAAGACGCTGCCTAAAGTCTTTGAGATATAACAAAATATTATATGGTGGAACTATGTATCTTATATAGGTCTACAGAAAAGTCCGCGGTGGCATATGTCTATACCTTAAGGATAACATACTATATCCATTTTAGACCTTTTAAAAATTGCCACTCCTAAAGCTTTTATTGGAAAGCTTTTTATATAAATACGGTATTAAGTCTTATCAAAATAAATTACTTCGTTTTCAAGCCTACATTAGTATCTGTAAATTACTTTTTAAATCATTTAAATCGGGCGTACCATTTGAAAGTTATCATAATATAAGTTTTTTAATCCTCAAAATTAAATAGGCTATATTATAATTTTTTATAAAGAGACCGTGCGAAGCCGGGGCTGGTATCTAGTTTTTTTTAAATGAAACTAATAACTCATTTAAGCAAAGAATAATAAAACGTTACTTTAGAATTATGAGATCTTCATAAACGATTTTGAATGTGTGCGATCTATCTGAATAACTGACGGACAAGTGTCAAACAACTGACTGTTATTTAAATATTCTTATAAAAAGTATGTTAAATAAATATTATTGTTACTTTTTCTTAAAGTTTATATTTTGAGAACAATCTTATTTTTTTCTGATATAAGAACCTGGTCCTGACAATAACAAATAAAAATATAGTGAAATCGGTTTCGTTATTCACGCGTGGTGGCGCGTCCAAGGGAAATAGGGATTCACTTAGTATGGCCAAAATTGGTCTTGGTCTTGCAGTCTTGGTCTTGTTCTTGCTTTTTTGCAAGACCAAGAACAAGACCACCTAATTTTAGCAAGACCAAGTGCAAGACTGACTGTGTACGATTTTAGTAAGAACAAGATCAAGACCAAGACTGGCCAAGTCTCGTCTTTTTCTTGCATTTGGGCAACACTAGATTCATTTTCATACACAGAGAAGATTAAAATTAATTGTTATAAATAGAACATCGACTTTTATAGCATTTTTTGGTAAATTCATGGTCTTGTCGGAGTATAGCCACGTACGGTGCTCCCGTTTGGGCTGACCGCCCGATGAGCCGCGGGGTCAAGGCCCTACTGCGCTCGGCGCAAAGGGCACCCGCGGTGAGGGTGGTTAGGGGGTACCGTACGGTCTCCTGGGCCGCAGCGACGGCTCTTGCCGGCGATCCGCCTTGGGATCTTGTGGCGTCGGTTCTCGCCGAGGTGTTCTCCTACGTCTCGGGTAGGAGGGCTCTCGGAGAGAACCCTTCATCAGAGGAGATCCGGGCGGTTCGCCGGCAGGGGGGGTCACGTCTTATGCGGGAGTGGGAGGAGGACCTGGCGGGCCAGCCGTACGGTAAACGTACAACGGCAGCGCTCCGTCCGGTCCTAGAGCGTTGGATGAGGCGGAAACGCAAACCCCTCACTTTCCGTCTGACGCAGGTCTTCACCGGGCATGGGTGCTTTGGTGATTACTTGTGTCGGACGGCCAGGAGAGAGCCGCGAAGTGGCTGTTATGAGTGCGGCGCTGCGGTGGACTCGGCCCAGCACACCCTCGAGGTGTGCCCGAGATGGGCTGCGCAGCGCGAAGACCTTGTGGCGGCACTCGGCGGAGTGGACTTGTCGCTTTCGAGTATCGCGGAGAAGATGCTCGAGAGTGACAGGTCCTGGCTGGCGGTGTCCTCCTTCTGTGAGACGGTCATGTCCACGAAGGAGGCATCTGAGCGGGAAAGGGAGGATGCGGCTGATGCACCCTCCCTCCGCAGACGACGGACGGGGGTGCGCCGGAGGCGATATTTGCAACGCCTCCAATAGCGCCCCTGCACTCCGGGCTGGGGTCGGGCTGGTAACCCGGCTCCTGTGAAAGCCCGGCGTCGTCGGGGCGATCCTAATTGCCGGGATCGCCCCCTTTCTCTGAGGGAGTAAGTCCGGTCTTTGCCAGGACCGGCCAGTCACTGGTGTGCCCTGTTGTTGACAGATCCGGGGTGCACCAACATAGCGGCCGATGGCTTTCGCAGTGGTTTTAGTGAGTAGGGGCCTGCCCAGGCCGAGTCTCACACATCCTATCCGGCCCCACCAAGGCCGGTGAGACGGCTCGTAAAAAGAGTTTCTCTGCGTCATCAAAAAAAAAAAATGGTCTAAAGCGAACATTTACAAACCACCTATAAGAGCAAATGGAAAACAAGCTATGTCTAAAAAAAAATTATGATAAGCTTATAAAACGCACATTTCATACCGAACTGTACATGTTGCTTGATTGGTGTGTTTGAACTTTCTTTCTTTCTTTATGTACATATTTTGAAATGCTTAACTATCGTTTCACCTGGTGTAAAGGGAACTGGTAAAAGCCTATTCATTTAGCCTTACCTCGAAGACATCTTGCAAGTCACTCAGATGCAAGCAAATTATGTCAATTCGTAGAAGTGCGAGTAGGAAAGGAGGAAACATCCCTTTGTACAGGTGTAGGTGAGACCTACAAAGAAAAATATGATTAGGTCATTAAAAGGCGATGCAGGACTTAAGTCGTGCAATTTGTGCGCAGTCTTTAGTGGACTCATAACATTTCTAGTCTTACTTTCATTAATAACAAACTAAAAACATCTTTACGGCAATTAAGGTTTTACTTTCATATGTATAATAATTAGAAAATTGAACACTTTGATAAATTCATTCGTTATTTTTAAAATTTATGGTCAATGTGGGACACTACGATGAAACATAAAGTAAGTAAAATTAGTTTACATATGAAAACTTTTTATTTAATTCAATTAATATTTAAGCCGATAATGGACATACAATTCACCGCGGACAATTAATTGTTTTCGAAATGTATAGTAAATGAAGTAATAAAGACCTTTCCTTTGTATTTAACCATGCAGGTGTACATCTCATTAACGCATGTGGTTATTTGACGGTGTTATACTGAAGTTGAAGGCTGTTAATTATTTTGACATAACGAAATATTTCCCACCAGTTCTTTCATAGTTACATAAAGACCGATTTTATTTTATAGTTTTCTCTGATAAGTCTAAAATTTTAAGTTCAAATTTTGTGCATGTTATGTAATGTCACTCGTCTTTAGTCCTTATTCTTAACTATAACGTCAAATTAAGATATGTGTGTTTACGAATTGGGTTATAGTTTTAACCGTTAAGTCATCATGACTGCAATAATTTAGGCTATAGATCCTATATAACATAGATTTTAAAAAGTATAAAAACTGTTATTTATATTTTCCTTTGATTACATTTCTATTAAATTGTAGTACATGAACCTTTTTCGGAATCTGATCAATAAAAATATACAGTGTTTACGGAATTGAAACTATTAAGTATGTTTAATAATCTTGCCAGGACTACATTCAATTTAGGAATTTCATAAGTTTCGTTCTTACTCACATCAATTCAACCTTTTATTAAAAATACTCAGATAAATGAAATCAGGTCTGTCTACCTGTCATCATCACCTAACTGTATCTTATTTGATATCTGTAACATATAAAATTAAATCTTGATGAGATGTAAACAAACAATAAATGAAATAAGTATGCAATAACCTAGCTTTTTTAACAAATAAAAGTGCAAGCATATGTATTTTTATTATATATTATAATATTATTCTTATTGTATACAAAGAAAGCAATGTACGAACCAGTTTTTTATTAATATTTATTACAATGCAAACAAGTTGAGTCTAGTCTTTAACATTTTATTGATATTTCACAAAGAAGTACGTACACCCTAAATAGACTTAAAGTGTTTGCGTTTCTGTATTTGAAGTAAACAAGAACCCTAGTATTTCACCTCAATATATGTTCAAAACGCACGCAGTGAAGCGATGTAAAAGGAACAAACTTAGCAAGTTTACCCTTGGGGCGATCCAACTTCAGTTGCAATAAATAAGGATTTCGCGACAAATTACCTTTGGAATTGTTTCATCCTTTTGGGTACTTTACATTTTCATGAAAACCTGAATTGAAATCAAGTATCAGAACGACAAGTTTTCTGCAAAGCCATAAAAGGCTAAATTTTAAGGAATTATTTTTAATCCAGTAAATATACCCTAATATAGTGCATTGCGGCTGATAAATTTGATGAACAATACCTCGTATACCTTTAGGTTAATTTAAGATACACGTAGTCTCAATTTTTAAATTATGGGATTATTCAATGTAACTACCTAAATGAGTTACTAATGTAAGACCATCAAAAGTAATATTTTTTTCTTAATTTATTTTGTTACTATGTATATAGGAGTTTTTTGTTGGTATATCAAGGAATGAGGCTATTTTTCTTGCAATAAATAAGAAGCATTAAATTTTAATATTTTTTCTTATTATTTTTATTGTTTGGACGTATAATATATTTATTTGCATGAAACTCATGTCTTGCTATTTGTTATGTAAAGGCGCTCAGAGACGGCTCAGACGGTCTCAGCTCAATCATTTTTTGGATTCTGTAAAAATTTGCTATATATATATTAATGTTGGAATGGACTATGGAATATAATATTAACGATTTGTTGTTATTTATTTTACTTATGTAACGTTCAAATAACTTATTTAAAGGCGGTATATTATAAGATATACAAAAAAAAAAAATGGCTAAATATGATGCATTTATTTAAAAAATTCCTTAGATACCCTTAATTTCCTATTTCAGAGCATAAAAATCATTCATAAGTATGTATACTTAATAATAATCAGTATATCAATATGTTCGTATAGAATTCTTGTGTATTTGTAAATAAATCAAAAAAAAAAAATATATACGAGTACGTATTTTTAAATGATGTAGGGTCTATATTTTTACGTGTTGATGAAATGAAAAATTGTTATCGACAGAATATCGAAAATAATGAAATTTTATAAGTAATATAACAAAGATGATACATTTGAAAACTCATTTTATTAACTTCAATTACTTATTATTGCAGTATATAATTATAATTTATAGATTATTTCATGAACCAAGCATTTGCACCAACGCAACCCTCTAAACCTACCTCGGGTAGAATTAGCTCAGTACTCCAATTAATTGGCCATAATAGGAATTTCTTATTATATCTGGAGCGAAACCTAGTACCTATAAAATTTACTTCAGCAATATATTTAGTTTTACTTTGTTAATAGTTTCTTGTAAAATAAAATTGATTAGATTCCACTTCATTTATAAAGACTATAATCTTTCTTATAACCTACACACTACTACACTTAAATTGAAAAGAAATAATAATCTATTGTTAAGTGTCGAGCAATAAACTCCTAAGGGCCTCAGTTATCCCCAACTCCGTTGTATTTTATTTTCGGCTTGTTTAGAGGTTTTAAATACTCTTACCAAACTTGTTAGTATTAAAAATACCAATTTCATCCAGGACATTGTGTTATGTATTGCGTGACAAAAAGAGTTATGTCTCTAAGAACCGCAAAAAAAAAGAAACTTCGTGTAGGTTATTTATTATAAAGTTTCTGTGAAATATCGCTTAAGGCTCTTTTTTAACTATAGGATAGCATATAGTTTTTATAAAAGTCAGCAAGCCGTGAAAAAAGATTATGACGTTTTGATTAACACTAGTCAACAAAATTGTAACTTAGTCGTGCCACACGGACTTTTTTGATATTTTTTTACTTTAATTGGTAATTTTAAGAATAAATAAACAGTTAAAAAGAAGTTGGTAGACGAGAATTTTTTTCTATTGAGTAATTTAAGTATTAAGAAAAAACAAAGATATTGTAAATCAAAAGTTTTTTTTATAAACGACTTAACGTAATCTAAGATTTTCTAGAGTATTTAGCTTCTGGTTGGTACCTTTTAATTGTCCAGTAGTAATCTGCTAACATATTCGGACTCCATTTGCTGTGGTACCGCTTTTCTATATTAGAAATTTCATGATGGAATCTCTCACCGTGCTCATCACTTACAGCCCCTAATTTGTCATGAAAGAAATCTAGGTGCAAGTCTAAAAAATGTACTTTAGGAATCATATTGCAACTCAATGCTTGATATGACAGAGAAACCAAAACATTGGTGATAACACTCCATCATAAGATTCGTAAAATTTCGATGTTATTTTTTTAATGTAAGTTTCCGCAGACATAACAAAAAGAGCCAGGATCATTATTCGACTTCCTCAACATATTCACAGGGTCAATGAATCACAAAAAAGTGTTTAAATTCAAGACATATTTTTATAAAAATTTACTTGTAAGCTTTTCTGTTAATTTATAGCCGCAGTACTATTTATTAGTATTACCGTATCACAACGAATATGAGGCTAATTGACTTACAACAACTATGATTTGATAATGAGCATAGATTGATAAAACAAAATTTGCTATCAAAGTTCGTGTGGCAAAACCAGTGTTGATTAGTATAATTTTTAAAATGACTAGGTACCAGCCCCGGCTCTTTACAAAAAATATAAAATTATTAATTTTGAGAATTATTAAACTTATATTATGAGAACTTTCAAATGGTACGCAAGTTTAAATGATTTCAATACTAATTTACAGATAGTGATGTAGGCTTGAAAACGAAGTAATTTAATTTGATAAAATTTAATACCATATTTATGTAAATTGCTTTCAATTAAACGCTTTAGGAATGTCAATTTTTAAAAGTTGTAAAATTGATATAGTATGTCATCCTTAAGGCATAGACGTATATCCGCAGACTTTTCTGTAGACCTATATAAAATACACAATTCCACGATATATTATTTTGTTATATTTCAAAGACTTTAGGCAGCGTTTTCGTTTAAAGATCTCAGACGGCTCATGTTTTCCCGACATCTTTAACAAATATCGTTAATGTACACACAAGTTAATACAAAAACTTAACAGATTATACACTAAAACCTTCCTCGAGAATCACGATAGCGAGTGGTGATAACTACTTGTTAATCGGTGCAGCCGTTTTTCCGTTTATCGAGAACAGACAGACAGACGCGGCGAGGGACTTTGTTTTATAATATGTATTCATTGATTGTACATGCTAGAGGCGAGACAAATATTCATTTAATTAAATCGCAAAGCTGTTTATAAATTATATAGTCTCAGTATGGATTCTATTATCGAAATAGAGAATGATTAAAACAAAAAAAAATACTAGAAAGACATCTCTTTCTATTTAATAAAAATAAGTGTGTATTTTCAAGTAAACATCTCTGTACTTACTTATTTAGATAACTTAATGTATCGTACATAAATATACATAATTAAATAGTGTACTCAATTTAGAAACGTAATAGTTTTTTTTTCCTAAACGGTCTATTACATCACGTTTTATTACCTTCAATGGGTCACATAAATGTTGATGGAAAATGTTGTTTATTTCTTAGAATGTTATCATTTATTATTTATCTTTATGCTTCATTAACATCTTTCTTCAAACTTTTATTGTAAATGTACTGTTAGTACCATACATACGAAACTAGTTACTTTTATTTGTTGTCTTCTTTATTGCGATTTTTAATTTTATTGAAAATAAGTTAAATTAAATATAGAAATAGTTAAGAAAACAAATTGTCTTAAATGTTATTATGCGATCATAATTCTAATTCTTAACCTTAGGTTCTTTCCTGTATTTATTATATGTAGGGTGAATAGTTTAAGCAAATCCCATACAAAATATAATAAATGTATATTTATAAGAAAAGGTATATTTTCCATACAGCTAAGTCAAGAAAATTCAAAGCTATATTCAACCTCAAGGGAGTATTGCGTTCTTTGACAAAAAGTACTTTTTGTCCCAGACCATTTACCCTAAAATATAATATCAACTTTTCGTAAAAAGTGGAAAAACGATCTTAATCCTTCATAGTTAAAGTTTTAAAACAAATTTTACATCAAATACATTGGTTGGACGCTTACCATTGTTCATTGAATTATGAATTATTTATATTATCCACCTAAACGGATCACATGTAATCACCATCACAGTAAGGTTGTTGATAGAGAAATATATATACATGTATAAACAATTACACATATAAAAAATTATCAACATTTTTCTCCAAAAAAAGAGCTTTAGACTACTGAATATATATAGAGATATAAGATATATAGAGATATTAGAAAAAAAAGCATAACAAAATATGTTTTTGTAATGTAAGGAGTGTTTTGTTAGTTCGTAAATAGAAATGAACCTTTCACGCATTTAGTTTTATATTGTTAATATATTGTAGGAATATGAGAGGGTAGGAGAGAATCAATGTAGGAATATGAGAGGGTAGGAGAGACTCAAACGACATATAAGCAGTTGTCAGAGGACCTCAGGCCTCTTTTTCGTTCGTAACGCGCGTTGGTGTGATAGTTTAGTCGTTAGTAGATTTTCGAAGTGTGTTTAAATCTTTCGATTGTATTATATTCGGATTTCATTTAACGATTAGTTTAAATCAAGATAGTTGAAAGTTATTCATTTAGAATTGTTTTTATTTTTGTGTAAATTTAATAAATTTGCAGTGGAATTGTATCGAATGTTATTTTTTAAAAAGTCAATTCTTACCTTGTTTCTAAGATCAGAAGTGCGATACGTACCTTGAGAACCCCGTTTGGTAAGGCCTTGTTATTTCAATTTACCCACACATTATTTTTTTTTGTGTTTTATTAAATATTTCTTTATAACTTTTTTTTAGACACTGAGTTATTTTAAATATCGTGTTACGTTATTATCGAGAATATTAATTTGTGTTAATTACTTTGATTAAGCGGTGAGTAAGCTTTTATTGCGTTTGTTTGTTGATACGTTAATTTCTAGCGATCATACTTATTTAATTATTTTATTTTGTTACTAAAATGTCTGAACGTGAACGCAATTGTAGCCACGGTGGTCTTGATAGTAATCCTCGTCGTGATCGTAGCTAGAGTCAGGGTAATAGTTCCCGTGAGTAATCCTTTGATGAGAATAACATGTTGAGACTTGATATGGAGGCAATGATGTCTCGTCTTAAAACGTTAGAGGCGAAAACAAGGGCTTCGTCCATGCCGCACCGCGCGTCGGTGAATTCACACGACTATGAGGAATGGCGTTACAAAGGTTTGACGCCCGGTAGCGTTTGTAATAGGCAGTCATCACGACAGTTGCAGACACCAACGCGCGTCCGCGATATATCTCGCGTTTCCGATCGTCGTGTACCCTATAGAATGCGTGAATTATCGTCGATAGGGCATCTGGTTTCTCCGACGCATGTGACTTGACGTGAAGCTACCATTCAGAATGTTATCATCATCAGGATCCGAGACCTCGCTCGATCACGACAAGTAGGCGACGCGGGTATACCGTTGGAATTAGTACAGGCGAGTGTTACCGATTGCATTGCTAGTGCCATCAGATCAATTAGTACGGCTGAAAAATCTCGGTATTACTATATTTCGAACTTTGACCCAAATCTACACAATTTTGACGATTAGTGCATACAAATTGATTGCGCGAAAGTTTTAAACAATTGGAATGATTTAGAATGCCTTTCACGAATAGGAAATTGTTTGTTAGGGGATGCGAAATCTTGGCTCAATAAATGGGTGTCTAGCTACCGTAGTTGAACCAATTCTAAGAAAGAATTCAAACCTTTATGTCCTGAAGTACCAGATTTTGCTGGAATATTGTTTGAAGTTATGTCTAAGAATTCCGATCACTATCCAACGTACGCGTAATATGTACGCCGGTCGATACTTTGCTTACGTATAGTGCAAGGACTCGATGAGGAGCTTATTTCGGTTATAATTATCCGCAGTGTCATTGATCCAAATATTAGGGCTACGGCGACAAATGCTAAACTATTTCCGAATGATTTAGTCGAATTCTTTTCAATCTATGTTAAACCAAATACAATTAGTGTTTCGAGACAACTATACTCGCGTTCGGAATTGTGAAACGTTACGACACATAGACGATCTCTGGAGTATTCACGTAAACATAATCTGAGTGATATCAGGTGCTTTTTCTGTGGGCAGTTGGGGCAAAAAGAAGCTTTGTGTAGTAAGAGACCCAAAATCGAACGGTTATCAGGGAGTTTATCAAATAGTGAGGGCGTTATGTTATCTAGGCTCGAATCATGCACATATTTTATGAATTAATGGTGATGATTGTTCAGTCTGATGTTTCGATGACAATTGATACACCTCTGGTAGGTAACTATTTAGAGAGGGTTACTAAGAGGATAATTAATAAATTCTCTCGGTACTTGATTACGGGAACTGCTACATCAACCGTAAACATAGGTAGCATGTCAATTAAACTTAAATCCAGCATTCCTGTGTATAATCGGTCATATCAACTCTCACACGCTGAAACGATCCGTGGTCGTGACATAATAACAGATTTGCTTGAAAAGCAAATAATAAAGGAATGCTCGTTTTTAGCTACCACTATTGAATACCTGGGTCGTACGATTAGTAAAGGTCAGGATAGGCCAAGTCATCAGAAAGTGCGGGCCTTAATTGATTCAGCCGAACAAAAAAAATCTTAAGCAAGTAAGGCAATTTCTGGGGTTAGCTAGCTATTTTAGGCGGTATATAGTTGGGTTTGCCCAAAGGGCTGCTTGCATAGCGGCACTTACTAAAAATTAACTTTCATTGAGGTGCTGAAAAACAGGCCGCTCGTGACTACATCATAGATTGTCTTACAAGTGAGCCAGTACTCGCCATTTATGATCCTACGCTGCCAATAGAAATACTACACAGATGCGAGCTCGATTGGTTACGGAGTCGTCATGATGAGAGTGCATAAGGGAAATCGTAAACGAGTACTGCCTTATTGTAGTAGACTCACTCAGGGCGCTGAGAGGAAGTAGCACTCGTACGAACTGAAGACGCTGGCAGTGATTAAGGTTTTAGAGTATTTCAGGCATTATCTTGTGGTTGCACACTTCATCGTGGTTACTGACTGTAACGCGTTAAAACTTACCCAACGTAAGAAAGACTTGTTGCCAAGGGTGGCTCGGTGGTGGGTATACCTCCAAGAATTCGATTCTAACCTGGAATATAGAAAAGGTTGTTTTTTGTCCCATGCAGATTATCTTAGCCGCAATCCGGTTAACTTATGTACCATTAAAAGACCGCTAAATTGGGCGCAAGTTGCTCAGGCTTCTGACGAGAAAACTCACTCTCTAAAACAAAAACTGGTGAATGGGCAGTTAAACCTCAGTCGTTATGACATCCTTTAAGTCAAGCTCTCACCTATTGGTGAAAATCCTAATTTTTGTTGTTATATTCTAAAAGGCCATAGACTGTCTTATGTGTATTTTCACGACGAACATGATCATCAAGGGGTTGATAAAACTGTAGACTTGATAACAAAACACTTTTAGTTCCCAGGGTTGAGAACATTTGCAAAAAAAAAAAACATTTTCCATTGTTTGGTTTGCCTTTCTCATAAAAAGGTAGCTCGTGCTCTTTCACGGCTCATTCATTCATGGGAGAAAACCAGACGTAGCATTTGAGGCAGTCCATATGGACACCTTGGGCCCCCTACCAGAAACTGACGGTCACCGTCATGTACTTATTATTATAGACGCGTTTTCAAAATTTTGTTTATTGTATCCCATGTTCCGACAAGACACTGACGAACTAAAGCAACACTTCACTACCATGGTGTCTCTCTTTGGAACTCCAAAATTAATTGTCACTGATCGGGGACGCATGTTTCAATGTTTCAAAGCACTGATTTTATTAATTGGGTCAAGGACTTGGCCAGCTGTTTTGTTGAGGTTACAGCTGATCCTAAACATAACAAAACGCAAGACAACTCAATATTCTGCTTTAAACCTGCTTATAGGTGCTGAAGCTGCCACACCGCTCATACGTAGTTTGATACGAGACGTTACTGTTGAAGGCTCAAGTGGTAATCGAGAAGTCCTTCGTCAGATGAGTCGTCAGAGGGCATCTAAACTCCTTAGTGCCAACTAAGCTCGTCAAGATGCCTATGCTAACTAGAGACGTAAACAGCTCACTCTTTTGAACTAAATTCCTTAGTTTTTGTTAGCAAGGTGGCTCAGTCAACAAGGAAGCTGGACTCATGTATGCGGGGACCATACCGGGTTATGAAGACACTATCACACTGCCGATATGAGCTGCAGATGTTAGCTGGCTCATACGGCAAATCGACTCGAGCAGCTGCGGAATATATGGTCCCGTGGAAGTGAGAATGGACTCCCGATGTGTGTTCTGCTTTCTTTGATGGTGAGGTATTTGCCTTATTCTGCCTGAAATTTTGACTAAAACTCCTTTTGAGATTTTATTGAAACTTAATCCCATTGTGTTATTTATTTTAATTTTGTTTTGACACAAATCTCTAAATGTATTGGGGTTAAAGCGAGGAGACATGAGTTACTTGTTACGATGTGAGCGTTTGTCTTGGAGTGTATCGGACACGCTGTATTAGAGGTTAGATCTCTGGGTCTGGGATAGCTGTCTTGGAGTGCATCGGACAGGCTATGCCAGAAGTGGCGCTGTGCCTGGGACAACCGTTTGCCTTGGAGTGCATCGGGCCCGGTTGTCCTAGAAGTGGTGTTGTGTCTGGGATAACCGATTGCCTTGGAGTGCATCGGGCCGGTTATCCCGGAGGGGACGCTTAGGTTGGGATAACCATTTGCCTTGGAGTGCATCGGGCCGGTTATCCCAAGAGGTACGTTGAGCCTGGGATAGCCGTTTACCTTGGAGTGCATCGGGTTCGGTTATCCCAGGAGGGACCATAGGCCTGGGATAATTGTTTATCTTGGAGTGCATCGGATACGTTATCCTGAGGATCTGGTCTCTTGGTTAGGAATTAATTTAGTATGTTCGGAAGCTTGACTTTGATAGTGAGTTGTCTATCGAGCTGTGGTTGTAAAAGATCATGAGTTTATTTATGGGATGTTGGTCGGCCAACATTGCCTGTATCAGATGGTATGTTTTGGAACATGTTTTTATAATAACCTTCACACACACACCAAGTCATGCCTCAAGCAATTCCTTGTGGGTCTCTGACGAGGTGTGAGGGGGCGATCTTCCGACAAGTCCCGCCCCAAGTGGTTGGTTATTGGGATGTTTTACAACCACTTTGTGTGGGCTATGTTTGTTTAGCTCACTTTACATTGACATTAACCATGATGTTACTGTTGAGTTAAATCAAAAATCGAAAAGATTTCTGCCGTTATATTTCTCAATTTCAGACGTAGACAATGAGGGAGAAGAGTTGTGTCATGACGCCAACTTGCCTCCGGAGGTTGACCTGCCTGTGGAGGGGACTGAGCCGCAACCAAGCCCGTCTGGAATGTCAAGACATTCAAAACTGAATACGTCTAGTGCGAATGAAAAGAATTTCCTGCCCTTGGTGCTAATACTACGTTTTGGACGACAAGAAAGTTAAACACAAAGGAGCCCGGGGACGTGCTCATGTCAGGAAAGGCCGTGTAGGAATATGAGAGGGTAGGAGAGAATCAATGTAGGAATATGAGAGGGTAGGAGAGACTCAAACGACATATAAGCAGTTGTCAGAGGACCTCAGGCCTCTTTTTCGTTCGTAACGCGCGTTGGTGTGATAGTTTAGTCGTTAGTAGATTTTCGAAGTGTGTTTAAATCTTTCGATTGTATTATATTCGGATTTCATTTAACGATTAGTTTAAATCAAGATAGTTGAAAGTTATTCATTTAGAATTGTTTTTATTTTTGTGTAAATTTAATAAATTTGCAGTGGAATTGTATCGAATGTTATTTTTTAAAAAGTCAATTCTTACCTTGTTTCTAAGAATATAATATAATTGACAATGTAGCTATTGTTCACAAATTATCTTAAATTGCACACGACAGAGGACTGCACTTAGGAATCAACATCATAAAGATTTTGAAAAATGGAATATGTAAAATTTAATATGATATATAATTATAAGCAAAAGAGTTAACTCCTTACAGGCCGTTACAAGACGTCTAATTCTATCATTTAATGTTTTTCAGCTAAGTAGGTGGTTTCGTCTTGATTTATATATATAGATATATCGTAATATAAATCCACTACATCGCTCAGACCCCTCCCTCTATAGGGGATGGCAATATACTTTAGATACTAAATTGTCATATATTGTAGTATGAAGATCGCTGATATTCAATATTTAAAGAATAGTTCGTAGCTGTAAGCGTTATTATAATGAGCTTTCGTTGCCAACTACGCTATTGCCTCTAGAGCGGGGTATAAAGAGTGAAAGGTTGTTATTACATCCAGCACTAAATTAAACAAAATTCTTTCAGGAACATACGTAACACACCTCTGCATATAATAATAATCGTATTCTAGGTAATTGTATTGAATGTAGTTTATTTGATTTTTATTCTTACAATATTACTTACTGTATTAAAAAATATATGCAGGCCATGGCCGTTCAGAGGTTCCAGAGACAAAATTTTTTTGTTAAATCTAAAAAGTTCTTTTCATCTATATGTTTTATCTTTTCTCCAATATTAAAATCGCAAATACATCATTGTTTTATAAGATATCTTGAATCTTTTCGTTTCGTTGGTGAAATGAAGGTAATGCGGAGTCACTAGCATCATAAGTTGTATACAATATGATATACATCTGTCTCCATATATTGCATATTGTATGTATATTTATGCGGACAACGTTGTTAACGGACGTCCGTTCTTTTCCTAACCATTAAGGCGCATACGTAACAATTTTACATAAATCCTTTAATCAAATAGTTAATAACATTACACATTTCAATTTTCTTTCGTATGTTCAACACAAATATTGAGCAGCTGCTAGTAGCCATTGATGTTATGAGACGTACTTTGCCTGCTGTTGTATATAACTGGAATATTGAAAATTGCATTTTTAATAAAAAAGTTAAACGAGTTCTGTGGAAGGACTGGTTATGGTTTTGGTTTTTATATATTAATTATTAAAAGTCGTTACGAGATATAATGAAATATTTTAATGTTTGCAAGTCTTCTTCAATCTTTTACGTTTCATGATATCATAATGTTGGGACGATTTTTCATGCTAATTTTATATTTTATACACGATTCAGATCTGACCTGAAAACTTTGTAAATGTTAGTGGTTTCTGCTATTTATATTGCAGGTATTAATAAAATCGCATTCATGTATAATTTAAAAGATACAATTTAAAGATACTCATTGAAAATGTGAATACTATAAGAGCTAGTGTATTAAATTTAAAGTCATGTAGTTTATAGACAGAGTAAAAACCCGTGCTGGTAATGAAAAGTAAAATACATATAAACATGTTCTTTACGTTTAACATACGTCGCTAAAATGTAGATGGAAACTGTTTGTTGATAAATATGCTTTGAATTTGAGAAAATGATACCTTTGATATCTCTGATAAATTATATTTCCATATAGTCGGCGATTTTCATTGAGTTAAACTGAACCCTCGCAGTACGGTCACGTATTTGGTGATACTGAGACTAAAATAAACACTTACCCAAAATTTGTGTATGAAATTCAGTTTGCCCATATTGTAATAAAGATACATATTTTTATTCAAATCCTGCTTTATGTCAAAAGTATAAAAAACATTTTATTTTTTGCCATTTTCTGGATTAACCGAAACATTTAATAAATCCCTAATTTGATTGACATTTTAACCAAGATTATAGAGTAACAATTATTTCTTCCTTAAAACAGTGAGAACATCTCTGTGAGCTTTCTCTTTTTTTATTCACTGATAATACCGTTAAATAGCTGTATACTTTTTTTTTATTCCTTTAAGTTGTTTAAATATAATTATGAATAGCATCTATGTTCATTCTATCTTATTTAATTTTTCGAAAAATGATTTATCTGGATAAAATGCTATTAACACTATAGCCCTTTTAATGAAAAACTTTAACAACTGTTATGAACATTATTACCAAGATATGATTTGAAAAATAAAATTTTTTGGCTATATTAAATTTTAGACGTGTTAATAACACGAGCTCAATACTGCAAATAAAATCCATATATACTAGTTTTCAAAAAAATAAACTTTAATTGTCATTAATAAAGATTTCATTTTTCCTTTTTTTATAAAGTCATAAACGACATTGCCATACGAAAACATTTGAAAAACATCACCCGAAAATAAATGATTTAGGATCCTTAGTTAGTACTACTACTTTTTATTCTGATACTTTAATCCCGGCAATACTGAATATACAAATTTTAATTATTACCAATAACCATCACAACTTTCGTGGTGAACAAGCGTTCAATATGAAATCCAATAAATGAATGATTCTACTTAAAGCATTTACTACCATTTTGTAATTGTGATTAAGAGTGCGGGTAAGATTAGAATAGGGGTCACGTCATTTTTTTAAGGATGTTAAGTCATATTTTTTAATGTTATTTTATAATAATTACTTCGTCATGCCAATCTTGTAATTAGGTTTTGTATTCTTTTTTTTAAATCGTTTGAACACTAATATTATTATATATAAATTCACTATGATTTCTACGATCCTTACATGAATATTTTGAACTACAATTACTTTCTGTTTTCGATTAAATTTGAATGTGGTTTGTTGTTGCAATTAAACTGTAAGATTTAATCCCCTAGGTCACTAACGTTATAAAGTTATTCCTGCAAGGATTTCCTTACCACATGAAAGGTACAAATCTCTTAATCTTTCTCTTAAAATTTTTATTTATTAAATACATAGTTCTAAGTAAATTTAGCTGAACAGTCGAAGCATAAAAACTTTGTCAACAAAATGTTACATACGTTTTCGTTAGAGATAAATATTTTTTATAAAATCTCTGATTATTAACTAATAATATCATAGTGGACTAGGAATTATAATATCAATATTATATAATTGTATCCAACTTCCGATCACCTTACAACATTAAAGACAAAACAGTTCCTTTCTAGTAAAGAGTAATACAGACGATTTTCATCATCATCATCATCAGCCTATCGGAAGCCCACTGCTGAGCAAAGGCCTCTTCTGGCATGGAGAATTAATCAGCACGAAGCATTAATCACCACGCTTGCTCAAGACGGGTTGGCGATTTCAGTCTTATAACTTGAGATTATAAGACCAGGTTTCCTCACGATGTTTTCCTCCACCGTTTGTCAGTGGTGTTTAAATACTCTTAGAAAGTACATATGATTCGAAAAAGATCAAATTGGTACTTGCCAGGTTTCAAACCCGCGCCCTCACGTGTCAGAGGCGGGCCATTAACCTCCAGGCCACCACGAAATTTTATTTTTTTAACGAACATATTTAATTAATAATAATTACTGTACTTTACAACTAAATCCCTGTGGAATATAATTTAAAAACAATGTTTATCATGCATTGTATATTTAAAAAATATATTTATCGCAATATTGATTTAAAAAAAAATTTGCAAATAAATTATTACGCTTATTATTCTGGCGCTTGAATGTGAAACAGAAAAAATTAAAAATACTTGGTTAAGAATATATTACTATAAATTTTGCATGAACACTAATAAAAATTTAGCTATACCTAAGAATTGGAAAGTTTTTGCAAAGCAGACCTTGGACAAGTAAAGTTATTCAGATTGAGTTTCGGAGTAAATTTTCCTTGAGACCTTTCTCATATGAATGCATTGCGTAGTTTCTGTTGACCCAATTTACATAAATTTTCATATTTGAGTAAGTACCTAATCTTGTTTAGTAATATTTCATATGTTCTACGTAGGCGAATAAATTCTATATTAATTCGTGACTGCACTGCTAAAATTTTATCTTAATGCGTTCCAAATGACTTTCCTAGATCAGAGTACTTTAATAAGATGGGGTAAAGGTACAAAAATCTTGCTATATCTGTGGGAAGGCAGTTGGAACTGCCAAGCCTAGACTGGTGGGATGTAGGATACTCCAGGAAAGCAGTCAATACTCGCAATGTCACGATACGCCTCAGGAAATCATACGTGAAGCAGTTAGTCTTTCGGTAGCTATAGTGTAAAAGGAAATAACCACAAACGAGCGATCAATAGGTTTAGTGAGAGAAGGCACTAGGGCTATAAAATCAAACGTCAAGCCTTAAAGCGGTTCCGGATTGGACTATAATGATGCATTCTTATGAGAAACCATACAAAATCCTAGAGGATATTTGTGCGTTGGCCTCCAGACCAGTGATATTTATGTATTCGGGAATTTTAAAGCGCGTTGTGTTAATAGAGCTTACGCTTCCTTGAGAAACCAGTATCCCCGAAGACCATGCCATCAAGGTTAATAAGTATTACGAGGTCACTAATGAACTCACTAGGAATAGGTTGGTGAGGTGCGGAGAGAAGCTTGGACGGGTGAGGTGATCGTTTAATGCACGTTAAATAAAATCTAAAAAAGCCGGAATAGGAGCTTGGAGGTGTAGTTTTAAAGTTCCTGAAAAGTGAATCCATTGAATGCTAAGAAGTTTCGTCTCTTTAGTCTCGTCTTATGTGAGTGTTCGAAATTCAGCCTGTTGGATGATTATATTCATTTTGACTATGTAAAAAATTAAGCACGGGAGTGTTTTTCAACTAAATTATTTAAATTCGAGAACTAATAACGCTAGTTAAATATTTTTGCGATACTTGCCAGTAAATTTACTGTTTCACAACGTTTGAGATAAAAAGTGCTTCATTATTTTCAAACCTTTTCTACTACCAGTATTGTAAATTGATTTAATTTATTCATAATGTTATTTATAAAAGCCATCCCTTAAAAATTAAATATCAGACTAATAAAGTAACCACTTATTTGAAATGGTCCCCCCTACTTATGTTATGGTAATCGTATAATATTTTTTTATTAAATTTCAACAAGTCGCATAAAAAATGTAAGAATATAATGAGAAGTAGTTAAAAATTGTAACAAGCTAACAACGTTCAAAAAATATGATACTGTACATCGGTATTAAAACAGAATTTGCTAATGAAAAGTAGATTTTTCCGATGAATAAAACATACAAATTTGTGCTTATTTGCATGTAAATTGATTGTATAAGAAAGCTCTCCAAGCCTATTATTCTTATAAGCCTGATCTTCATGTTGCTTCCACATGTTCTTGTTACCAAATTTATTACTTAATTTCTTCTTAACTCTTTATGATATGTACATTCTTTAGTATCCCTTCGCAGTTTTTAAAAAGTATCATGTCTGCATTACTGACGTTTCATTTTAGCTTATACTTACACCCCTTACCCATTAAGAAATAAAACTGACTCCTCTGAAAAATGCCGGCTATAGCTTAGAGTGTAACATTTCCATGGATTATATAATGAGATAAATGAGATTTGTTTTGTTTTAAATTTTGGGCAACATTATCTGCTTGAAAACCTCAGTCATAAAATATGATATACCTTTTAAAGTTTCATTAATTTACTAATTGTATAACAATTTTTGTTTTTTACTTTATTACTGTTTAGTGAAATTTTAATTAAGAAACGTATATAACGCCAAACAATTAAAAATTGAATTGAAATATTATTATAAACAGGGAAGTGAATTAGGACTATGTAAAATAATGCAAGTAGAGAAATCCCACAGTTATGTATAGACATTTTTTAAAATACAAAGTGTATCTCGCTTTTAAAATATGAACTGTACTAAAAAATATGTCGGTCAGATCTTCCTCATTTCACTTTTGTCAGTTAAAATACTATAAAATACACGAAAGTGATAAATGAATCTTACTTTCTCAGGACTATGAGTTTATTAAAATATTAAATTGAAAAGTTTAAGATAACTAAGGCGGTGGTACCTGAGGTGGTAAAGCCTAGCTATGGTCAAGTTACTGCAGGTCGAACTTGGGCTGGCTCGACCGGGGAATTACCACCTTCTCACAGAAGACCGGCGTGAAGTATTCTTTAAAGGCTGCGTTTCGTCCGATTAGTGAGAGAGCCGGTTGCATTTTCCTTTTTCCCACCCTCATCTGCCCTCTCTTTTCTCTTCTCTTCCCCAATCAAGGGTGGCAATACATCCGCAAAACTTTGTTGCGAATGTTCATGGGTGACGGTACTACCTCCATCAGGTAGACTAGATTAGATTAGACTAGTAGATTTTAAATTAAAAAATTGTTGGTTCAAAATTTTTAACCGATTTTTTTAATATTTATTTCTAGAAACAGTGTTTAAAATTTGTCATTTTATAAAGCCACATCTATAGTGGCAGCAGTTATAAATACATTTTCTTCCTATTTAAATGTTTATTTGTATTTTCAACACATTATAGTATTTTACGTTAAGCATATTAAATATGTAAGGGCAAATTTTCGAGTATTTTAATATTAATAAAACACCAAATAATTATAAGGATTTAATAGTTTTCTTTATTAGTTATATAGAAATTTATAAAATAACATCTGATGATAAAATACTCATTGCATTCAAATTTTATTAAAATAAAAGCCTTAATTTATACATGAATATGTATATATTATTAAATACACATAAATATATTAAGCATTATCCTCATTATTTTTTTTTTAATCGAAATAATAAATTATATTATAATGAGATCTAAGATTTTCTAGAGTTTTATTCATTTAAATAAAACTAATATTTTTCGGTAAACTACGCGTTTCATGTAAATTATATTTCCTTTTTTATTTTTATGAAGGAGAAAGTTCATTTTGTGAGCATAGAAGACATATATTAAACTGACAATTAAAGCTAATGGTCCGTATTTTACCACAAATTACATAAAATACTTTATAATTGTTACAGTAACATTACTTTCCTAATCGCAATATTATTTTTAATACTCCAATTTATAAACCGTAAAAAAATAAAATGTTGACATACATTTTACATGACGTCAAGCCCTACGTAATAAGGAATTAGCAATAATAATCGTTTCAAAAAGTTACTTTGATGATATAATAAGACGTATTATTGATATACAAAACTGTATACGCGATTGTTTAAGTAATAACTTATAAATTACAAACTAAATAAATAACAAACGATTTTTTAACGGTTTTTTAAGCGAAAATTACGGTTTTTTATTTCATAAAATTGTTATTTGATAGTTTTATTTATCTGCAGACAGACTTATAATTCAGTAACTCATTCGTATAGATATCGTTAATGGTGATTTGTATTCAAAACCACTCCTTGGATAGCATTAAATTAATTTAAATATTTTTATACATTCATATTGCTTTAGTTCTAACACGAAGAAATTCTGTATCTCGTTTTCAAATTGTGTGCTATACAAAAATTCTTTACGGAATTAAAAGTAGTAAAATATCGAATTCTATGAATTGTATACTATAGACAGATTTAAATGTAATTAAACAATTTAAAGAGCTACTTCAATATTCACGATCAGATCAATAATAATCCCTCATTGATAAGAGAAATTCTGCTTTAAAGGATGTCCATGCAATTTTAAATAGATACAAGAGCCGTTAAAACTAATTGCATGTTGAATTGTTGTTTTTAATTGCAAGAATATTAAATCCAGATACAAAAGAAATTAAAGATATGTTATTTTTATTTTTATGTTTTGTAATCAGGGATGAACAACAAAAATCGACAATATCCCGACTTACTATAAAAGATAGTTTTCACGAGTTACCGTAATGAATAGGGGCTTAACACTATCAAATGGCCGATTAGGGTATTCTTGATTACGAGGCATTTTGATAAAGTTCTCTTTGTTTAGAATGAGTCTCAGGGGTGTTATGGACATTATGTTGTTTATTTCTAATTTATTAATAGAGTTTTTTTCTTTTTATTTAAGTATTTATATTCAAATTATTTTAAATAAATCTCGTAAGTATCAAAGTTAGATATCTCTCCTATCAATGATATGTAATAATTAAAAAAATATTTTGAAACCAATGTTTTTTGGTTATTTTGGAACTAAATCTATTTTAAGTATTCTTTTGTACAAAACGAAAACAAGCATTTATGTTATATGAAATACTTCAGATAAATATTAAATTTTTAGCGAAGTCTGCCTATTTTTTGTGTATATGAGATTTACAAAGGTTTTTTATTTTATATCTTTTCATTTATTAGCAAAAAAATTATCTAAAATAGTTTATTTTTTACAATAGAACTCTAAACATTACTGCTTTAAAACATCGTATAAATTTTTCTACAACTACCCCAAATAAACAGAAAGATAAAAATTTCAAAACTGGTGTGTCTTATTTTGCCAAAAAAAAATAGTTTTCACATAGTTATGAACATATTATTGGTAGAGTTAGCATATGAAATTGAATTCGTAGTCACAATGATTTATGTTACTCAAATAATCAGTATTTTCACTTAGTGCTCGTTGGTAAGATATAGAGTACTGTCGGATGTTTTTAATTCAAACTGAAACGAATATGTTCTCAGGTTAGGCGATCGATGTGGCTATCTCGCCACAGTACAATATACCAATCTTTCACTGTCTCCAACTTTAAGGGTATAGTCTTAATTTGTTATTCCACTCCGATAGTCACGGCTTCTTTTGTGATTTGTAACCTTTTAATCCAGCTTTGAAAAACCTTCGCACTATGTACACTTTTTCTATCTTTATCTATTTATATTATTGAGGAAAGAATTGTATGACTGCATTTTTGTCTTATTTTGAATGAAGCAGAAATGAGCAAAATTAAATAAATAAGAGGGTTGTATATAAAATGTATTATTACTATACAGTAATTTTTTACGGTGGCAATTCAGAAAAAAACCTCAAAAATATTGAGAGAGGAAAATTATCGTTAGTATTTATAATAATTGTATTAAGTATACAATTATCTGACTTCAGAGTTAGATCAAAAGTTAGGTCAATTTTTTTTTTTTTAATACTTTGATGAATCCATTTCATAAATTGTGATTTTTAAAACCTAAATTTTTTCTGTAGCCTTTCGCAATGTCAGATAAGATCAAATATTTCAAATATCGTGTGTAATATTTGTATTGGGATTCGACTAGTCAATACCTTAAAATCCAATTTCAGACACAGAATAGTTTCTTTTAATGCAACTGAAGTGTTAGCAGAGTAAGAAAGTCAAAGATTATACTCCTTGTTTATATTCTTATGTAGTTAGTCCTATGGTGATACAAAAGAAAATGCTTGCATAGTCTACTGGAGTACATGTTAATTTGCAAAATTACAAGAAAATTTATGTTGAGCGAACCCGATCAGTGAGCATATAACTATGGAAATAATTATACTATCTTATTGTTCTAATTTATTGATTCTGCAAGTACCGGAGAAACCAAAAATTACTTATGTTTCAAATATAGATACAATTTTAAGAAATTTCATAAACTATATATTACTTTATATGCAGTTTAAAAGGTAATAATTTTTAATCATCATTTTATTTAATCTTTATCTGTTAAAATTTAACGTATATAACCAGAGAGAAAAGCGTTTATAATACATTGTCATAAAGAAGTAACGTTACATTCACATGAGGATATAATTATATAATATTCAACTGTAGTACGTTTAAATTACACTTAACCTAAAAACAAGCATGAGAGTAAGCCGCAAAGCGTCCTCTCTCGGCGTACTCATACACACACAACTACATACATTCACATGTTTAAACACAATAAGTCCTGTTTGGAGCACGGTGACAACGCGGATGTATAGAATATACTAAACAGTATTTGATGCTTTTAAAAATATTATTTTATGCTTGTAAAAATATTAGTTTTCATTTTTTTTCCTTAAAACGTTCCAGTTGGCACGGACTTTTAATTTTACCTCATGTTTAAATCTATAAAAGATTTTTTTCCAGCTCCCATTTCAATTATGTCTTTAACTGCTGTGCTAACATTTAATGCGAGTTTAAGTATTAATAAAATATAAAGCAGATTTCATTGATTCGACCTACATATGTATATAAAGTAATAAAAATTCCAGAACAACATAAAAATTTAGTTTTACAAAATTTCATAATTTTTCACGTTATGTTTAAATTCCTTTTTTATATTTCTTAGAAGAATAGTATTATTAAAAAGTATATTCTAAATAAAGTAGCAGAAACACTGAAACCCATAAAAATAAATTTGTACAATATAAAATTAGGTATTGAAATTGTTTATTTACGTAGTTTCTCGAAATGTATCTCTTAATCTATTATCTCTCATTGTCACTATTTTGTTTATTTTTTTTTTATTTCAGTAAGAGAATCTGGTTTTAAATAACAATCAATGATATCCCTAAATATTAATAATTATATGGAAGTGTAATTATTTTAAAGAAGATACTCGTTGAAGATTACAGAACTTCATACATAAAAACCTTAGTTTGAGAGAAACTGTTACACCAGTCCATATTAATCGTAAGCATTTGAAGTATTTTCCAGAAAAAAATCTCAGTTAAATTAACGAATTTAAGTAATAAATATTTATGGATTGTTCTGAGTATACAATGAGTCAAATTGAAATCTTTAAATTGAGGTTCTTTAGAAGTACTCATTACTTTTCACAATGGCATCTCAAATACTTAAAAGATTCAGTAAATTACGCAGATTACCATTATCCACTGACAATGTATATAACCCCTACCTATATATTTTTGCGCCTCTGAGTCTCTGTTAGGTTAGGTTTATAGACGTTAAACATTTTATTAATTTATTAAATAAAATTTAAATCATTAAGAAAACTTACATATATAATATGATAAGATAATTCTATTTCTGGTGTTCTAAAAAAAAAAAAAAATTTACCTGCATTTTTGGGTTTTCCTTTTTTTTTTGTTCTTATCTCTATCGAGATTATTATTTAGTTATCTTAAATCAATATTCGGTTAATATTTTATATTAAAAGAAACTTTAGAATTTTATAAAAAATATTATAAAAATGAAATATTAAAATTATAAAATGAAAATTCCAGGATTGAAAAATTATTTTGAAATAACTAATACTAATCGATATTATTATATTACCTTTATATTTTTAACAAACTATTAATAAATTTTAAAATACCCAGTAAGTCTAGGTACATATCTTTACTTTCGATCTAAAATAGCAAGGTTGTTATTGCAGTCCAGTAATATTTATAAACAAAAAGGAAAAACAACATACAGCATTATAATGTTAAGATATATATATATATATAATTTCTCTCTGTTTCTTGTCTGTTAAACAAGTATTGGTCTCCTTTGTAATGGTTCAGTATATAAATGTATATTTGTTATAAATATTCCCAATTCTATCAGATATCCTGTACGCTTAATCTATTCCCTTAAAATACTTTTTAGTTTCGCTATACATGAACAATATTACAATGAAAAATAAACAAAAATAATATGTTTGTTGTGTTTTACGTTTACATTTACATTGTTTGTACATCGCATTTTTTCTTATTTTTTGTGCAATATATTCTAAAGTATTTTGTGATTAAAATGAATGGGTTGGTAAAAAGAAATGAATCGTTGTGATTCCATTACATAAAGTAGGTATAGAGTGAAATACAATTTTTAAAATTATTCATTTACTAGGATGAAATCTCTGTTTGTGAAAGCAGCATTAAGAACCATGTGGTGTAATTTTAAAGACAATTCAGGAATTGTTGCCTGTAAGAGACAGACTTGTCACAAATAATGTTCAATAAATAAGAATCTCCCTTTCAGTAACACTCAACACCGGATCGTAAAGCTCGATCCATCCAATCTTGGAAGGAAATAGACGTTCCGGATTTCATTAGAACTGAGAGACGGCTGTCAACTAATCCTGATTTTAATACACTGGATTATGACTTGTGGTCAGATTTTAAAGCCATAACTTGCCCTAAAAGCCGTAATAACTTTGAACGTCTTAAAAAGTCAGTAAAAAAAGTTCCTTTAGAAAAAGATAACTAGCAACAACGTTGAAAGAACGGTATTTCATCCAATTCTGACCACTTCGAACAAGCCGTATATATTTTTAATGATTTTATGGTATTGTTATAAACAAACATTGTAATAATTGTTATGTTAAATAAACTAATATAATTAGGATTAATGGCGTTAATGCAATAACACCATGTAAATAAAAATTATGAAACATAATTTCAGTAATGACAACGAAAATAGTACAAACGAAAAATATTAAATTTCAAATTCTTTCGATTTGGATAGCTGCTTCTCTCTTGGATGATCTAAGAGCATAAGCATATTATAATTTCCAAAACAACACAAAATTCCGGCAAAGGGATCTTAGCACGCAACGCTAGAGGTGTAGCAGAAGTAGTGTCATTCTAGACAATATCTTCTACTTGGTTGTTAAAAAGATTGTTATTTGTACAGAAAATCTTTTTGCCTTTGATAAGTCTAAGGTTTAATACTTTCCTTTTAATTTGACAGAGACGAAACCTTACAGCATTCCATGGATTCACCGTGCGGGTGCCGGGTCCATGGCGTTGCAGGGAGAGGAGTTTCAACAGTGCCTGGGACTTGCGACCCAGGAGTAGGTTTAAGGGGCCCTATTTCTAAAACCCTATCGTGACGACGCGAGTATTGACCGCTATCCAGTACCCGACATCCCACCAGGAAGTGCTTAGCAGTTCCAACTGCCTCGCCGCTGATGTAGCAATTTTTTTCGGTATCTTTACCCCATCTTGCTAAATTACTCTAATCTGGAAAACTCATCTGGAACGCAATGAGATAAAATTTTAGTAGTGCTGGCGATCAATCACGAATTAAAGTGCGCCGTTTTAGTGCTAATGGGATACAAAAATATCCTATGTGTAGCCACTCATTCTGTATTTTTCAGCTTATGGCATTGATCTTATATTTATCATTTGCGTCTTGCCGAATAAAGATCTTTAATGTATTAGTATCTTTGGCCTTCTTACTTGATCCTAACCCTACTCTGTTACTTTGTGCCCCTATCATAAACTGTATGTGGAATTGAAGTCTTGATTCTAGCTCTAGGGTATCTTTGTCTTTTGAGAGCGTTGGAACGACGTCATCATAGAATTTCCCCAGGATGTGTATCTTGGAAATTCTTAGGTGTTTATAGAGCTCCGATGGCCTTTTTAGATTAATTCCAAAATTATTGCGATCCCTGAAAAATGTTGACGAGCCTGAGGCACAACTTCAACACCTTTATGATGCTTGCAGCTAACTTTGAGAAAAGAGTTTTATTAAAATCATAGACGAGGAAAGGCCAATCCAAACGTGATATTAGATAATTATCGTAGATCGTTTGGTTATTGACCATGTTAAGATCGTTTAAAAAGCTAACTAAGCTAGCTAGCTAAGGTTGGAGTATGACCTATATTATCTATCTTACGACCGAGATATTTAAAAAGAGCATTTTCCGTAACCGTAGAACATTGACCGCGTGACGATAATCCCGGATTGTATGAGGTATATTTTGTATTTCAAAATTTTCAGTTTCTCAGTCAACGAGAAAATACGTAGAATAAAATGGAAACGGAATTCTTTAGAATTTCTAATAAAAATATAAATGATGCAATGTTAACCTTGTATATATATATATTTTATACAACCACATCACCACGCTACAGTAGAATGAATTTAAATTTTAAACCCACCTATGTCAATATATATATTTGCTTTTTTCTATGATTGTGGTTATGAATATTTCTTTTATTGTCATATGTAGTCTATTTGTATATAATTTCGAGTACATATAGTTTATTAAGAAAGATTTTTAGTTTATTTTAAATACGAATCTAAAATATTTATATGTGAATTAATTAATGAAAAATAACATTATTTACTTTTAAGTATAAATATTTCTTAAAGTACCTTGCACTCAAAGCAAAATAAAGGAACAAAGAATTCTATCCATAAACGATCATACTATACAAAAGAACTAACAAGATATTCAGACTAATTTAAATGACAATACTAGTATGTTTTCTGTCTGCAAATATGTTTTTAATATTGCTTACCGAATCAGGAGATTTTACACAAATGAAGCAATACATATTTGTTCTCAATAAATAATTTCTGTTTTAGTAAAAGCACTTCTATTTAAATATTATTTCTTGCTTTTCTTTAGAAGCTATTTCAGTTATTTCATAATAAAATTTATTTTAAGATACAAAACAAAATCATCATGATTTGTAATTAACATACGTCTTACCCATTTTAATATACGAAATTTATAATTGTAAATCATCAAAGTTCACTTTTATTTCTCAATGTTACAATTTAATACATTTTGTTGTTTGTTGTTGACAATTAACACGCACACACACACCAATACATATTTGATATTTTATATATATAAAATTATAAATACAAATATTTCATGTTTATCCTTGTAAGATGACTAAATCCAGTGTTATATATATTATAATACTATCTAAAACATATCTGTGCTTCTTACGATAGGAGAGATATAATTTTTGTTTTCATTAATATATTCAGCGGAGTTCAACTTGAAATACGATATTGACAGCATTACAGGAGCATTAGAGGTCTTTCAAATACGCAATATCATTCTTTGATGTGATTTTGTTATTACATTCTATTATTTTTCAAAGAAGTTTCACAGATATGACAGATTCAGACACACGTAAAATCAATACATATTACGTTATTGAGTTGCTTTTTATATTATTATTTCGTTTAATATAAGGATAATGGGTATATATTTTTCATTCTAAAATTACTTAGATTAAAATTAATTACTAGTACCGAGATACTTTCAGTATATTTGTTTATTTCCCCTTTATGACTCGTTTTATCTTATAGTAATGTTTCAATTAAATGAATGTTGGCATGCAATAACTCTGCTTTTATAATATATACTCACAATTTCAATTTCACAAGTACATATATACTTTAAAATCAATTCATTATTTAGAGTTCAGTGTTTGTTTTTTCCACGTTGATTTTAATGAAGAACATAATCAGCAGCAAAGTAACCGCTTACATTATTATTTCTCACGAATAAGAGAATTTTTTAATCTGTGGTCAAGTAACTACAGCTCGAACATGCACTGGCTCGACCGGGGATTTACCACCCCCTCACAGGAGATCGGCGTGAAGAAGTCTTTAATGGCTGCTTTTCTTCCGATGCGTGAGAGAACCGGTTGCCCTTTCCCTATTCCCGCGCTTTCCTCCCATCTTGTAATTCCCTCACCTCCCTCTTCCTCGAAAACCAAGGTGGGGCAACGCATCCGCAACATAAGATACATATGTTACGGATGTCCATGGGCGACGGTGACTACTTGCCATTAAGTAGGTCGTCTGCTCGTTTGCCACTTTTCTCATAAAAAAAGATTTTTAGTACGATTGAGTTCCTTATTGAATAAGTTTGTTAATAGTGCAACCTGGTCGTTCACGTAGTAGCAGTTTTAGTTTTGCCTAATGAACAATTTGAACTCAATCACTTGAATATTATTGTTACACACCCTTTTTTACCACGCTTTTAGGTTGCCTGATAAAACAATTTACATAATGAGATCTAAGATTTTCGCGAGTATTTATTGAATTAAAACTAATATTATTCGGATTTACAAAGTGTTAATAGTTATTTTTAATAACATATTCCCGAAGATTCGGGTACTTTGCAGCAACTGTGATCACGGGCAGACGAGATGTGAATGTTTGTCAGTTGGTCTCGTTATTTAACGATTTCTTAATTTTCTGGTGTATCGCTCTGGATGCCTGCAAAATGTGCGTGTTGATAAAAATAATTATAAACGCGTAGTAAACCTGAAAATTTTTAGTTTTACCTCAACGTTTTACATATCTTAAATCCCGTGTTCCAAAATACAAACAAAATAAAAATAAATAATATTGGATACATAGTACACAAGTTCAAGTATTTTCTTTTTATTATGTTATATTACTATTGGTCACATACATAGACTATATATAATATAATAGATTCTACTATTTTCGCATTTTTTTTTATATATCGAAAGATGAAGGATTAAGATACACTCTCCAATTCTTTTTGCAAATTGCATTTGAAGGAACATAGCAATCCCCTCAAATATTTGACATTCGTCTGTGACTAATCTTTTCACATATAAACCTTGTATCAAAGATTTTATCTAACATTTGTGAGTCATAATACTTATTAGAGATATAAAAGTTAGACCTACTTCTATAACCATGGAAATATCTTATGAAGCAAAATACTTTTCCGAGAAAAGGTTTCTTTTTTATTGAGTAATAAGAATGAATTGAAGACAAATCAGTTCTTTGATGAATGCTTTGAATTTTTGTAAATTATTTACTTATAATATAAAAAATAAATATACTCGATTACTTTAATAATAATTATTTTTTAAAAGTTGTTCATTTTTGGTTTTTATATTATAATACCTACTTTGACCTTAATAGGAAAAAATCATTGTCATTTTAAAATATACAGTATTGAAAATATTAAAAAAATTAGTAGTAATACTAGTCGTGGTGGTCTGGAGGTTAAAGGCCCGCCTCTCATACGAGAGGGCGCGGGTTCAAAACCTGGCAAGTACCAATGTGATCTTTTCCGAGTTATATGTACTTTCTAAGAGTTTTTAGATGCCACTGACGGATGGTGAAGCAAAATATCGTGAGGAAACCTGATTTTATAATTTTAAATTATAAACTTGAATTCGCCTACCCGTCTTGAGCAAGCGTAGTGATTAATGCTCTAACCGTCTCAATGTGAGAAGAGAGTTTTGCTCAGCAGTGGGTTCCGATAGGCTGATGATGATGATGAAAAAAAAATAATGCAGTTAGAAAATAAAAATTAACACATTTTATAAATGGCTCTAGCTACCCTTCACAATTACAATATTAAACTTATTATGTAAGCACTAAAAAATTTAAAGTGATGATGATCGAACAAAAATTATATTAAATATAATCTAAAATGTACAGTAAATTGTGGTCTGCTGCTTACTATCCCCATATTTTATAAATACTTTGAGCTATATAATATAGACACAAAAAAACACTTTCTAAAATCTGAGGAGTAGAATTACATACTCCAAAAAATTTAAACAGTTGTTAACTAAGGAAGGATGCTTTGAAGTTTTACGAAACTTGATAAAAATGAAAAGGACTATAAACGATTTTTTTTTAAAGATATATAAAATATATATTTTTTAAAGATTGTTCAACACCAGAATCCACATAAAACAAAAAATGAAGATAACGTTAATGGAAGCTGATATTCTCAGTGGTTTTCTTAGAGTGTAATGGCAGTGCTTTTCATGGAACAAAAACCAGATTGCTTCCAGTTAAGTAGACTGTATTTGTGAAGGAATATTGGAAGTATATGAAAATGGATTGTTAAAACTGAGATGGGACGGTGTTGTGGACCATAAGATGGATAAGAAATTATATGTTATGAAAAGAAATATGCCTCACCCCAAATTTTTTGACAACTTAGAGGGGTAAAAAATATTTATGACAAGCTTAATGTGACACGAAAGGAAATATAAGACAGGCAAAATCAAAATTCGACAAAGGTCGCCACCATCGGTAGTAATAGGTGAAAGGAAAAGCAAGGGTATTTTATTGCGGTTTTTCTCCAATAGAACAAAAATCAATAGCATGAAAAATAAAAATGAAAGAATGAAATCGAAATTATCTAATTTTGGAATTCGTATTTGCCTTGGTTGCAGAGTCTATTCATTTGACATTAGAAAATTCAGGGCTGAATTATGTTAAGTATGTATTTTTAGATTTAATTGATAAATTACTTATACAATTCGTTTTTTAAATAAATCTTTTTATAAAATTTTAAACAATATTGTGTTTATTTAAAAAAATTTAAGAAGAAATACTGACATTTGAGTTTGATATGTAATAGATAATAATAACATTGATTGCAAGTATCGCTATGGTAGTTAGTTTGGTCGTTTACAAAGAGTTAAGATTTTTTTTAAGAATTGATAGAAATGTTCAATCTATGATACGTAAAGTCTTAATTTTATTCGTATTGATTAAAGAAGCATCTGAGTGCAATAAGTTTTTGTTAATAATGTCTTAAAAAACTACTTCTCTAATGCCAATTAGCTTACCAATTAATATATCTAATTTTTTTCATTAATTAATTTTTTCTTGTGTGACGTACTCGAATGTAATTTGTTTTTGTATAAACGCCTAAACCATTCATAAAAAAACTATTTTCTTAAACACGAAAAATATTAATAAAGACAGTTATTGCGTCCTCGTTAATTAAAGATGGCAATTGAAATAAATTAAAAATCCTCGACACCGATACACGAGTAAATTTAACAGTTGGTTAATGAATCTGCGTAGGGAAAATCAAGTGGCTTGACAATATTGGAGGGTAACTCTTATTTGAGACAAAAAAGTCCATACTCAAAACACAAAAATGAAAATATATTCTTTCGGTCGTTTTGTTTCATTTAATATTTTGTTTATTTCCATTAAGGGTATATTCATAAAAGTAAGATATTTATACGGTGTATTTTTATACAGTAAAACAGCGTGAAATACTTATATCTATAATGTGAAGCCAATAAAGCCTTAGATTGGCACACATCCCATACTGCTTTCCATTTATCATCATCACCATCCCGTTAACGCGTCAATAACAGGGGATTGAATTACGTACTATTGTGAAGCTAAAATAAACGCCATATAACACGTAAAACAGAAATTTAATAAGAAATACCCAAAATAAAAATATAAATGCAAAAACAGAGGTACGTTTTAAAAAAAACTATCCATATTCTACAAAACGATATTCATCAAGGTAAATTAAGACAGGTTTTTGTCAGTGGATACTTATTTTACTTTTGTCGTGGATTTATAAAGTTAATGAACGAAAATTGTACTAAGTGACACGTTTATGATAATATTGTTAACATCAAAATAAAGACCTATTGAAATTCTACCGATAGGTCGTTTTGTGTGATTTATTAATAATTTCAGGATTTCGTTAAGATCGAAATTTTGATGGTGAGCTCAAATGTTATCTTTCTATGAGATGGAATCTTTTGACTCAAATTTGTGTAAAACATTGGTCTAAATTCCTAACCCTCAGTAATTAGACTGCTTAAAGAAATCATTTAATAATTATGATACATAATTCATATAAGATATTGCTAATGAGAAATATTGTAATAAAAAATTTTAGGCTTTCCCAGTTTTTGTTCAGACCACTTCATTGCATTATATTTATTTCCCCTCCGTTCGATCGAGTGGGTAACAGGGGCCCAGGGCCACTCGATCTGAAAATGAGGGTGACCAATTTTTTTTCTATCACAACTATGTTGGTGTTTCCTATATGTTTAATTTGTTGCTGAATAATTTTGTTCTAAAGAGAATGAATAGTTATGTCTATTTTTTAATATATAATTTTTCCTTCGTTTATTATAAACATAACTATTATTGGTAGTTAGTCTTAAAAGAATATATTAACCAACATTTAGTTCAACATCAGTAATGTTAATATGGTAATACATACAAATAAAAATCTAACAAGCAAAAAAATACTGGTGTATTATTATTAACCTATTAAAAAGACCGTTTTGTATATTGGTAAGCAGTAATAACATTTTTAATGATACATTTGAATCTTATCGCCAAAACGCTTATTACTTAAAGATTCGTAATAAAGGAAATTGCAATTGTAAGCAAACTGTTATAGCCATAATATATTCATAGCTCACACTGCATTCTTACAATACCGATAGGCCGACTTTATACCAACATTAACAAAACTCGTTATCTTTAACGTAAATAACAGTAACATTTATGTTACTGGGCGGTATTTCCGTGGATACTCGTAATACCAGTGTTCATGTCCGGCGGCGGTATTAGTGACGCGATGTGGGCGTTTGTTTGAAACCGCCGCTGACAACTACCTCTTACTTGTAGTTCTTTTGCACGCAAATGTATATATATATATGAATGTATATCTTGACTTATTAAAAGCTGTATAAAGATTCGAAACTTTTAAATAAGTTTTTATCAAATGAAAATGCGAAAAGATGAATGGAATAACTTGCATATAGTTATATTATTATATAAATTACTTTTCGGTTTTTTATTTGCAGAACATTTTAGATAACTATTTAATATTTTAATTATCACTTCATAGAATCATTATAATATTTACACAGGTAGAATAAATGCAAAGAAATAAATAAGTCCATTACAATTAATAACTCCTGTATAATATATTACTTACAAACTCAAGTTAATTATTTCATTGTGTGTTATTAATTAAGTATTTGCAGCTATGAGAAAAAAAATTCTTATCATAATAGTTTTACTAAGTAAAATTGCACCAAGAGTCGCTTTTTTTCGTCATAAATCTTAGTCGTAATTAATCACGGGGCAGCAAGATTCAGACACCGACTCATTCCGAGACAATGTTTTTAAACCGAGTAGTCTTTGTCTTTGAATAATACTTTCGGTGTAAAGTGAATATTTATATAAAAAGTTTATTTCTACAAAGTTTTACGAGAAAAAAAAAATTCAATTCCTTGTAGTTTTTTTTTATGCACACAAGGGGCAAACGAGCAAACAGTCTACCTGATGGGAAGTAGGTACCGTCGCCTTTGAATATCTGCAACATAAGGGATGTTGCGGATGCGTTGACGGCATTGATTGTTGTTATTGTTTATATCAGTCAGTTTGTTTAAGATTATGTACATCCTATTATAAGAAAAAATCAATACAATGCTGAGAGAAAAAAATACCTAATAAATATAAATATGTAACGTATATTAACTAAAAGGTTTTATCTTATCAAGTTTTTACTTGTGTTATCAGTTTTTAAATAAAACTTACAAAATATATGAAAAAAAAAACGTGTACGAGCAACTATTCAAGGAACGCTCGACTAGTAAATTGGTATTATGAAAGATTTATTGTAAAACTAATGTTCTCACTTAGGTACTTCATTAAGAATAAACCACATCAAAATGTTAATTTTCAAATGAAATAAGAAAAGTAATCAGTGGACCTAATTGTGTCAAATATTAGACGATTTGGTAGAAATAAAAAGAAAAAATCATATGTAAGACTTAGAGAGTATAAACATAAAAATGTTTTTCTGGTTCCCTCTGCATTTTTATATTTTTGTTTTATTTTACCTGACGTTTTTATTACATTGCAGTAACTGTTTATCGGCAGAAAAAAAGACATTGTCATTGAGCAGAAGAAAGGGATAACAAAATCATTACAGATACGAAGAGAATTCGAAACTTGTAGATCTATTTTAATTTAAAGAAAGTAAAAAGCATATTTAGTCACATTTCTATTGAAAAAAGTATTTATAGAAAACGTTCTGGTACCATAAAAAAAAATCTTAATAGATTAATTGTTAATCGTAGTATTAAATTTTTTTCAAATTTGTTTGACAAAAATTCTCTAAAATCTAATTAGGTATGGGTCAAGTAGCATAGCGTTAATCATTTGGTTAACATCCCATGCCACAGGAGTTTTTGAGCTCTTAATTATATTTGGTTACTCACATAAACATACAATGACTAAATATTGTATTCGTGTAATTTTATATTATTATCTCTAAGTCAGTCAAGAAACATTTTTCAAGGAAGAATATTTTTTATTATTAAATTATAATTTTCTTAAGGGAAACATGAGCGAGCGGCTTTATCCGTAGCCTAGAAATTTATGCGTTACGCCGTCGGATTAAAATGTTTTTCGGAGCCTTCATTAAACTGTTTTTTCTGTAATGTTGCTATTAATAAGACAAAATTCCTTGTTTTACTTTTTAATAAGATGTTCATATTTTTGTCAGTTTAACATTAAATTTTTCATATATACAGTACGCAGCTGATAATATTTTTCGTTAAAAATATAAAACCAAGTCTAGTTTACAAAATAATCACTTTTTAAATTAGGTTACTAACTTCTTTATCTTTTTAATAATGTTTTAAAGGAAAATAAAGTGTCAATTTTTTATTTTATTGTTAATATGTCGCATAAATCATAATTTAATAAAATTTTAAAAATTTCAATCAACATTTTAGGCAAAAGACATTATGGCTCACATAATGTCTTTTGCCTGAAAGCTGCTGGTGGATATTAGATTAGACAGAATTATATTCACGGTCATTTTGTCTTCGGTCTTAAAAAACTGTTTTTTGTTTTATTAAATTACATTGTCAAATAAACCAGAAAGCCATCACGTGAACACGCCTTTATGTGACTCTATACGTGTCCACATAACGAGAGTTAATACACAAGTTTTTGCTTTATAATATTATGAACAAAAAAATTGTGACGTTTTGTCATTCCACTACCGGAAAGATTAAGAAATGGTTTCCTTTTTAAAATGATAATATAATATACATACATTAGTTTTAAAAATATATTTTCAAAGTGTCACCTGTGAAGCCGACTTTAACTTAAATCATTTACAGGTAAATATATGATACCGAAATTTAATATGTCACAAATATTATTAAAATGAATTATATCATCGATACTGTGCATTTCATTTACTTCTGTCAAATATAACGAGAGTAAAATACAACCAAGTTATCAATAATACATTTAATTTTTATGTTTTCTTTGTACTTTATTTGTATTCAATATAAATATGACACAAATTTGTGATTTGTTATTTAACAAGAAATTTAATCTTATATTGTTACAGAGGCAACAGAGTTACAAAATATTAAGTATAATACACATTTTCCTCTAATTTGTGGCTTACCAACAATAAAATGTTTTAAAGTGACTGATAGCAAAATAAATCAGACATTTATAAACGAGAAACCAGAAAAGAAATCTGCAATTTATATGAAAAAATATTTTATTGACGTCGTTTTTCTTAATGACTCTGATAAATTTAGAAGAATATGATTGGACAGAATGATGAGGCGTCGTGGGCGAAGACGAATGGTGTGCATTATTCCTGTTTGAGGAAAGGAGATCGATTTAACGTTTACATTAGATCTTATTTGGAGATAAATCTGTGAATTCTGGGGATCAACCTCGTTATAACTTAAATTGATTGGGTAAGTTGAACTAATGTCATAAGATTATAGAGAATATAGTTGCAAAGGTTTAATGATTTTGACCGATTGGTAAATATAATAACAAGAATATTCTTGTGATATTTTAATTGAAATAAATTTTTGATTTGAGCCCTGTTAAATGATCACAAAATTATGACTATAAATTACAAAAAGCCACTACAATTAAAAATTAAAAACTAAGTAAAGGAAAAAAATACACACGTTAAACTTTTAATATTTAATCTTCATTAAACTTCCAATTATTGAAACATGCACGATTATATATGAGCTCGTGAGATAAATGGGCAAGGAAAATTTTCATGTTTGTATTTTTGATACGTATTGATTGGTCTTTATCGGTTCATATAAATGAAAATATTCCACGAGTTTATGTAAATAACAGTTTTATAATATTTGTGTCCAAATTTACAAACGATGCGTGTGTTTAACAACAGCCATGCAATGCAATTTACGAATTATTTTAGTTAATTTTGGATTGTAAGCACAGTAGAAAATCTTTACAATAATACTTCTCTTTGCGTGATATTAGAGGTACTGTCACCAAATCATACGGGCCGCTGGTATTGCTAACACTAGACATAGAAACGTGAAGTGTCATATACAACGCTTCGTGAACAACCTACAAATGTACAAGCCTAAACTAAGCCATATTTCGTGTGATTCATTATATAGATCTTAGGTCAAATAATATTGGTTATAAAGAAAATCCAAAAATGATAATTTTTAACCATAGTTTTTCCTTATAATTATTTATAATTTATAATCACATTTTTATATTTAAGCAACTCTACTGAAAAGAGAATAAATAGATTCATGAATAGTTCATTAAATAGCTTAATTTAATGTTTGACATGATGCTATATGTTGGTGTAATTGTTTTACTTACGAGTCCTTTCACATAAAATAAATATGATATAATCTTACTATTAATGAAAACATATTCGTAAACAAACTATCTGGTTTCTATTTTGGCGAGCACAAGTGCACATATAAACAAACAGGAATTCTCGTAATCATTTGTATTTATAATAGTCTTAAGAATATTTTTTGTCACTTCTCTTCTATGTAGAAACAGCTGTTAGTTTAAGGTTATTGAAGTTAGAATGTCTGAATAAAAACCTTGAATAAATTTTTTTATTTATTTCACAATATTATAATATTGTGTTGATATTTCGGCACCTCATTTTTGAATAATTAGAAAAAACCACAAATGATTGATGGCTTATAATTGGGTAATTTTGAAATGAATCCTTAGTAAATATAATCGTATCAAGAAGCATTTTGTGACCCATAAAACATCAAATATTATTCGGCTGTTGTAAATTTATCAAATGTTATTCAAGATTATAATCTAGGCTGTGGAAAAATAATCATCGGACTCACTCATCAAATTCTAAAACTTTTTTCAGTGAAGTCTTTCAAAACATTTTCTTCTCAATTGCGTATTCATTAATAGTTGATATTCTGTTTTGCTATTTTTATTCAATAAATTTTTATGATAACGCTAACTAATTTTACTTGCAACAGAACAAAACGTTGATCTATGCTTATTAAATTACCGGTAATATATTAAGTTACCATGAAAAAAAAATCATTATATTTTGTCCAATTATATATTATAAAATAATTATTTGTCATTTGTGTCAATTTTAATTCAAGTTATTACCTACATTGACTAAGGCTTGTCCCTAAAATCTCAGTTGATTTCAGATTCAAAACAAAATCAGACGTTTATATATATTATAAACATTGAAATCCAAAATAAAACAAAATAAACATTATTCGTTTGTTACATCATACCTTTTTGTTGAAATTTCTTCAATAAGTAAGATTTTATTGTTAGTCTTCAAGTTTTTAAGCTGCACACATGCGACTTAATTTTCCGAAGTCTTGTGGTCGGGTTAGAGCAAAACTTTCATAATACTTCTAAGTTTCTCTCAGCTCAACTCTAAACTGGTAACTGCAGTAATTACCGCAACCTGCACTGCTTCCCTCAACTTTCTACCCAAATTAAAGTTTTATGAATGTTCATAACGGCAATCATAAAAATATTTTCGATAGTTTGCATTTGCTATTTTTAAGAAGTATATTATGAAAGTAGAATAGTTAAGAAATTTATCAAAAGTAGAAACTGTAGTTATTTCATATACTTATGTTTACTTTTTTTTTTAGATATTCTAGAGTAATCTAAGACGTTTTATAAGAAATATTTTAGTAAAACTATTTGATAATATAACGCATAACTTAAATGAACATTACTTAAATAGTCAAATTATTCCCATCAATATTTTCTTTTCTAGGTTCTTGGTTAGATAAAATTGCTTTATACCTTGAGATCTACAACGCGTACATGTAAATTTTCTGCAAGGGAGAGATACCACATTTTATCAGGAGCACAGTCTACCTAGATTTTATGCATGTGCCAAAAGACGCAGCTTTCACTTATATTTAGACTTTTGTGGTCTTGGTCATATTTTACTTACACACACGTAAGTAGATTTAAGGCACTAGAATATTTATCATTCAATTTCAAATATTATAAATTATAATATGTCAACCTTTTAGGTTCGAACCATTCGAGCAATAAAATATATTTACTCTATAACCAACCATCACAAACTGCTTAAAGATATTATTATTGCTTAGTAAAAAAAATATATTTACCAATAGAAAGAATACATAACCTTAACAATAATGTATTCATTTCGTATGTATATTCGTATTTCAAATATAAATGATATAGTCCGTCTGAAATTGAGAAAACAAGCATCCAAGACTATTTGTGGGCAAATGAGATGTAAAATACAGAATCTTGTTATTTAAGAGCTCCTCTCGGTAAACCGTTGAAAACAAATAAATCCCCTGAATGTTACTCTAACCTCGTTTATCTCTTAGCTACGTATATTCCTTAATTTTATTGTATTTTTATCCAATTAGTTGCTTCAACAGCTTCCATTTATTTCATCATAAAAATAATGACAAAATGTATTTGTATTTATTAATGTATTTGTACTTATAGCATGTGTTCTTGTTATTTAATAATTAAATAAAAACTATGTATATAGTATGAAGTTATTTATTTAGCTTCTGAATATTTATTCTTTCTATTAGAACTTGAACTAAATTACCATTTTACATTTTTTTTATTGTTCATATTTACTTTTCTTAATTCACAATAAACTATAAGTAAAAAATTAAAAGACGGTGTTTGTATAAAAAGACAAGAGTATTCGGATCTTTTGGTAAAATATATTTATTATCTTTGGTATTATGAAAAAAATTAAATACAAGAACGATGTCTACAAAAGTATTACGACCGTTTATTTAATAGGAAAGCTTATTATAACGTTAGTTTTATTTCGTAACCATTAATATTTCGTATACAAAATAAGGTTAATATGCATGACCAAATTTGATCGTTATCGTTACAAAAATAGCTATAAAATGCATGAAATTCCATATACAAGAGTGGATGATAGATATATATCTGCATATAAGCATGAATCACAGAAACTTTAAGTTATAGAATTTTTAGCAACAAAACCATATTTCCCCGTCGGTGCTGTTTTCTAGATCTCATTATTTAAAACAAGTCTCGAGGTACATTGAGAACAGAACCGTATAAAATTAAAGAAAGCGAAAATATAAGTTAAATTAATTATTAATAAAATTTTGTTAAACATTAATCAGGTATAAATAAGTTTCCATTATCTTAATTTAAACGAGATAAAATACAAATAAACAATGGATAAATATAGCTATGAGGAGTGCTCACTGCTTTGTTCACAAATGCTGAGACTATCACGTAAACAGGATTTCAAAAGATCATTAATTTCAAATCGACCTAATCAGTATGTTCGCAAAGGACAGTAGTTGTTATTTTATTTACTATATATATTAAAGAAATAAAATTGTTGTTGTGGTCTAATAAAAAATAGTCCTTATCGAATACAAAACATTTTAAATTATCATATTATTGTTAATGATCGCACGCATATATGCACCCACGATATTACAAGATATTCTTCAATAATTTATGACCCCTTACATCTATCTAGTGTAAGACTTACAGTGATGTTTGCAAATTTGGTGTAGTGTCGGTTCAACCTTCGTACATAAGATTACTGTGATTAAGATAGGTAATAATAAAGTATAATTGGTTATAAAAGATTACCTCTTGATACCTCAATTCCTCATTCGGAGATTACATCTAGGTCAACTCGATCACAATAGTTAACTATCGATTTTTGTCTCCAGAGCAATTGTAACTTTTTCTGACTACACAAACTGAAACCCGATAAATAAAGACGTTGTACGCAATCGACTGAAAGTGTTGGGGGTAAACTAAATCAGAAATGAATGCAATACTCCACGTGAGGATCAATCTGTAATTAGTGTAGTAAAGTAAGTGTCCCGATGTAACATATTGCCTCATTCTACTCAGTATCCCAAGATTTTTAGGAGCTAATAAACCTTTACTTTCTAAAACAATCGTGAACTCGGTATTTTTTAATATGTTAACTCCAAAGAACCAAACACTTACTGTTCTATTTAGTGGTAACAGCACAAAGTTGTGGCTACTTGGGATTACACTGAATTAAGTTTGAACAACTTCATTCGGAGATCTGCCCCAAGGAATTCTGGAGTTTTATTTCAAAAACAAAAAAAAAATGTCTATATTACTGTCGGAATTATCTCAACATCTAAACATATTCAAATGATGTTTTCGTCGAAACGTTTAATTCTCTGCATACGAAATAGTAAAACAACTTATTAAATGATCACAAAACAAAAATTAGAACATTAGGGTCGTTGTACTATAGCGTGTTAAGAAAGTGTTAACACTGGGGGGTGAGCCCGCGCAATCTCGCGCTATCACTTGACAGGTGGGTCACCTAGTAGCTTCTAAACTGAGTCTGTTTGTTTTACATTTCCAGTTTTATAAAATTCCTAATAAAGGGAATTTAATAAATGTAATTAAGTTTTTAAAACTTAAAACTATTGATTTATACTACCTACCTTACCTACTAATTCTCCTTTCATTAAATGTTTATTGTTTTGTAATATTTTATAGTATTTATTAAAATTTTTGATATAGGCACAAAAAGTTTTCACGTTGTAAAATTTCGCAGCGTTGGAATAATTGGCCACTATCTCGTCAGACTTTAACCACTAAATGATGCAATGAACGTCACAAGTGTTCCATTTGGCTTGAATGTAGGAAAAACTTAAAATTACTAGACGTGAAGACTGTTCTGTAAAAAGTGTTATTTTGTAAGTTATTCATTTTTGATATTGCTGGAAAATAAATCATATTTATTTTTGATTGAAGTTTATTGAGAAATGGCTTAAAAAACGTAATTTTATAGTAGGAATACATAGTATGTTTTTCCAGCTACTGGTACACAAATTCAAGAGAGTAACGTAACGTAACGAATAACGTGAAACTAGTTAAACCAATTATGTATGTAACCCATTTCAGTTAATGTTTTTATCATTTGATATGAATTTTAAAGTTAAACGTCTTTTACATGGCCTCATTTTTTTAAAATTAAGACTAGCCTTACAGTTATTTATTTGGTATTCTTTAATTTAAATAAAGGAATGCATTTTCTATGACTTTCATTATATGTATCACTTTGAAAATGATAAATTTTTAGAGACAAGAACATTTTAGATTGAAATCGCCGTTTATATTTTTCCATAAGGAGTAGATTTGGGTCTAGTAAACGATGCACAAAAAGTTTATACAAAAAAATATTTGTTATTCGATAGCAATTATTGTTTAAACAACTCCTCTTCAACAAAATCTTCCAGCAACTCTTCGCCAAAAGAAAGGTTTAAGGTTTAAGTATTTTTCCAAATCAGGAACACTTTGTAATAAGTCTTGTATGATATGATGATAATTCTACACTGACCCTTGTCATTGTAGAATTATGAATTCCTATTTTTTTTTATTATTGCAATAGAAATTTTATAGTTTATAATATTATACACAGTTTATCATAGAGGATAACAATTATAAATTTATGTCCTTAAAGTAGTATAGAGTATAGTAATAGCTTAAAGTGTATTTTATATCGTCTAAAAATAAATATTTTGTTTTTCAACATAATTTATTTTATATATTGAATGTTGGTGGGATTTTTGTAGTAGAATCTTTTTACTCCCTAGGGTTCCTTATCTAAACTTGAAGTGAAATGAAATCATTCAACCCACATACATCATATTCTTTAGCAAGAGCATCATTTATTCATGAAGCAGCCGGTTGTTAAGACACGATTCTTGATATTGAAATATTTTGTACTTTGCATGTGGCTTAGTAATCTAACCCAATAAGCTGTTGTAAGTTATCGAGATTCAAAATCATTCTTTTATACAGGCTTCTACGTGACCTGCGTTATTTATTTTGGTTTACAATATTGTAAAGACAAAACATTTCATGGCTGCGCAAATCATTTCAGATCTTCTTATATTAGTATATCACAAACGATAAATAATCTATCTTTTCACCATAAAAAATATATTTACTATATGCGTTAAAATATATTTACTAATGTCATAAATATTACGACATAAATGAATTTAGAATAAAAAATGTACAATGAACCGATGATTTCTGGAGTATTGCGGTGCAGCCATTATACTATTAAGTTGCCGTGGCTTGAATTGTTGAATTAGCAATTTAACAATTTATCTATCACACTGAGACTAATTATTATATTTTCTTATTAAATCATTATAAGGTCAATGCGTACAAAATAGAAAATTAAAGTCAGTAATGAAAATGCGATTTCATTATGTATCATGAAGAAGCATAAGAGTAAAATATGTAATAATAAATATTTTTGCAGTGTTTATATTTTGACTCTTTTAACCCTTTTAACCCCGACGCAAAAAGAGGGTTATAAATTTGACATCCCTGTGTCTGACTGTGTGTGTGTGCGTGTGTGCGTTTGCGTGTGTTCGGGCGTGTGCGTCTGTGTGTGTGCGTGTGTGTGTGTATGTGTCTGTAGCATCGTAGCTCTCAAACAGAATAACCGATTTTGATGCGCGTTTTTTCATTTGAAAGTCAGTTGGCTAGCGGTGGTTTTTGCTACGTTTTGTAAATATCGAAATATAGGTATAAAAGTATTAGCTGTTTTCCAAAAAAAATTCATGTGTTTCTAATTAATGCGTATGGTGTTTTATAAAATTTAGTTATTGAATTCTGCGATGAAAATAAAAATAACAGTAAAAAAAGAAATATATATATAAAATTTAAACACTAAAATAAAAGGAAAATTTTAAACTACTTTCGTGTCATAATTAACAATGTAAAATTTCAATAGAATATTTTTATGATTGTGATTTATTTAAATGTGAAAACATGTATTCCTACTTCAGAGCCACAACTTTTTTTTGTTTCCTTTATTTTAATTTAATTTTGTAGATAGGAAAAAAGTAATCAACTGCGTTGGGTCGACCCGCTATAGAGAGATTGGAAGTCATCGACGCAATATTGGGACGAACTCATATACTTTTATGGCGATGAAAGTTTTTATTCGCGGCACAAGAAAAGAGATTTGTAATCCCTTCAACCCAACCTTACGTATACGTATGTAAGTATATATCTAGGGTTTTGTTTTATTAAGCACTAAGGTTCATTTTAACATATTAAATGAAAATCTTATAATAACTGCAAGCCTTAATTATAACAGTTTTTTAAATATGATCCGGTTATTGTGTGTCAATATTTTAATTTTGACTTTTATTTATATTTTGACTGAATTATATATTCTTTTGATATTATGAGTTGGTGAAATTAAAATTTTTGTGTTGCTATTATGATTATTTTGTTATTGTATGATTATTATTGTAAGAGTAAAATTGTTTTTGTAAAATCTCCTAAATCTCACGATTTTATCAATATTATAAGACCCATCTCTAAAGTAATGTAAGTCCTATAATTTCGGTAATTATTTTACATAAATTATATTAAATATTGTTGTTTACACTCGTATTGTTATTAGAACAATTGAATTCAACAAAAGTAATAATGTACCTAAATTATTCATTAAAATTATAATGCCACTGTAATTCAGGCGTGATTTACGTTACAATTAGACACGTGACTGTTTACCTCTGTGGCCCTTAAATGACGCTTCTGGCGTTTAATTATCCGGCGATTCATGACGTGTTACTTAATTTACTGAGTATTGAGGCGTGACAATATTCTCTGTAATAAATTATTCACTTTGATTCACAAATAAGTATAATAAATAATTAACCCACGGGTATATAAAATAGACATAGTATATATAAAGACATCACACCAATAGCTGATCCCAATTTCTCTTCACAATTTACCTATATCTCCACAATCCACTGTCAAGAAATTTCAATTGAAAACTATGAACCAATCTAACTTTAGAATTACTTTTAATGGTTCCGTGAAATATTTTGACAGCGGAGTACTAAACAGTAATAAACGATTAATTTCGAGCTCTGCTTTCTGTTTGTATTGTTACCATAAAAATATATCTTTACTTTTATAAATTTTATTTATATAATTAATTACCATAAATTAATTATATAATCATAATTTGTTATATACATTTGTTCATAAATTTATCGAAGAGAAAAAAGTAGGATCGAGTATATTGCTATTTTTCTTATAAGGAAGGTTTAGAATGTAAAAGGTATGAAAATCAATATATATCAAATTCATATGTTTTTTTTAAACAGCAAAACTATAGCAAACTGCCTCGAGGTGTATGAAAAAATATTAATCCTCTACTTGGATTAATTAATATTGATTTTGTTTGCTGAAAACTTTATTTTTAAACCCTTTGTCCATTTGTAAATGCCTATGAGGTATACTTAGTAAGTTAGGAAGTAGTACAGAAAACAAAACCGTGGGGTGTTTGTTCTTAGCACTTATTGCATCGACTTAGTATTCTACTAACGTTGTTCACAACACAAATGCTGATTGTACTGAGACTAACTGTCGGCAAAGGAGGTAGTTATCAAAAGGAGAAATATATTATTTTAAATTGGGTCAACCTAAAATATGTTTAATAATCGAAAACATATATAATTATAAACAAACATAGAAAATTATAGGACAACAGCAATTGCCAAGTGTCATTAAAAATGTCACTATTTTAAAGAGTCGATTTTAAAAATTTATCATACTGTAAAGAAAAAAATATCAAATTTCAATTGAGGTCAAATTATTACGTGTTGTTCAGATAAAATCTTTTCAGTTAGAATCTTTATATTTACATAATTTTATGCAAAATCTGGTCAAAACACCTGTTTGCGTTTTGTGTATTTAATTCTTCATACTTTAATATTTTCCTGAAATATTCTACTGTAGTAGTGAAATACGGACAACTTATTGTTCAAGATCGTAATTTATTTTATCTGAACTCGGATCCCTTAGGCGGTGTTGCGAAGTTCATTCCTTCCTCCGCGACTACTTTGATGTTACTATTAAGCTTGAATGCCGTTCCTCCGCTTGGTCTGCTATACGGTGTAATACAATTTTAGTACAACTTTGACGCAGCTATGAAATTATGCGATTATCTTGTAGCATTTCAATAGTATTTTATATATATCTTTTTATTAGTATTATATTTAATTTATATTTATATTTTTTTATACTTTAAGGTACCATTAATGTTTACAAATGACCTTATTTTGTATTCTTTAGTAGAAATAAATAAGTGATAAATTTAATACCCCCTTCAAACTCCGTTAGGCCTTAAGGCTTCACCCTTTTGTAAGAATCCCTTTGTATATTGTTTCATTATAAAGCACTTAATTTTATCTTATTGTCATAATTAAGACTTGAACGGACAGAAAATATAATATCATATTTTTTAATAAACCTATTTAAATTTTTATAAAAATATTATTGTAATTACAATTAATTAACTTCTGTATTATAAATCAAACTGTTTTTAAACTTTCTTTGATCAATGTGAAAAACAAATCATGCACACTGCTGCTATGTTCTTTAAATATACTATAAATTAGACTTCAGTTTTTATCATTTGGTTAGGAAATACATAACAGATCCGCAAGGGTTCGGTTTGGCTCAATGAAATAGTCACTGCCAGTCCGTTGGATAACCATAATGTATTAGCAGCCCCTTTGCAAGAGGGTTCAGGGAGGTTTTCGTTGTTTAAAGAATAATCAGAAGCGATAAATAGATTCATCATTTTCCGAGAAAACGAATCGTATTTTGTAGCCAAATATATTAGTTTAAAAACACAGTGTTGTATTGAATGATGAATAAGAATCTATTTTAGCAGATGCAATTTAAAAGTGTCTCTAGAGTTTTAGATCACTAAAAATTCAACTCAAACAGTTTATAATGTAATACAATGTACATGGTGTAAAAGATGTATCTAGAGAGTACTGTAGTAGTTTACATTTTATCTTAGTCATAAAGCATTCATCTTTTTTTTGTCTTTCTTACAAACCAAAAGAGAAGAACCAAAGTAGTGAATAATTATAAAAATAGTACCAACAACCATGATGAATATGATGATGTATATATACCCAATGAACTCTTAAGTGTATAGCTGATAATATAATAAAATATAACTGATATGTTAGAATCTCGGTAGTAAAGATTACACAGCAAAGCATAATGACACTTAATTAAATAAACTATAAGTTATAAATAAATTTAGGATTAAATAAAGAACATCACGTCCGGTGTAGTTTTGATTGGTCAAAAACCATTATTATTCATGGATATCTAAATTTCCTATACTCCTCTCAATCAAATAGCTATCCTACGACAAAAAACTAAGTTATCACTACAGCAGACAAAACTATACAAAATTTTCTCAGTCATCTTCACTAGAAATAACCATTTCGACTTTTCAAATCTCTTTGGAAAAAAAAGCCAAATATTGAGGAGGAGTGGTGCATAATTATCTATCTCTTCTTGCACACATATATCCAGTTAGAAAGAAATAGGGATGATTGTTTCCTAGGTCATCGAAACCCCCTGATCGTAGTATACCTTATAAACAATGTCACATTTTACAAGACCTACATTCATCCAGTTATGTCCTACGCAAGAGTGTGTTTTGCCCATGCTCGTCTTTCAGGTGCTAACAAAACAGCAAGTGCTATAAAAAAATCATACATATATATAACCACAAGCTTCGCCTGGTCCGTCAGGAACATTGATTTTCATAAGGGCCGCCAATTTTCTATGATAGCAATTAGCTTCAAGACTTTAAAAAAAAATATGGCTACAATTTTACATCAAATCCAAACTCTAAAGACATCTCTTCTACCTTGGAGACTAAATAACGACTGACAATAGAGGCATGAGTTCCATTCAAACTTAAGAAAATGATCACACTTTACCTTAGCCAGCTGAAACCTTCGCTTCAATGACTTCCTAACTCGAGTTCCTGCCTCGTAGAGTATTAAGTTGGGAGGTACGGGTGTACTTCCGAAGGCCCGTACTATAAGTGTAAGCCCCTTTCGAACTAGTCGCCCTCCCCGCTAATGCTGCCAAAGTTAAAAGGTCTAACAGCAACAATAAAATAAACAATTTACTTATAAGTAAGCCAGTCAATGTAGAGGTCTGTATACTTTTGTTTCTTTTTTTAAAGTTTTGAGTTCGTAAAAATACAATTACTTGTTCATGGCCCGTGATAATGCTCTAATATATATTGAATAGAAAGAGAATGTTTCATGTAAAGAAAATACACAAAAACATAAATAAACTATGTTGTACAATAAAAACTGCTTTTGTTTAACACATTTTTAGGCTGCTAGCTGGAAATAATAGTTTAAAAATACCATTAAAACTAAGTCTTATAATTGGGTCTTATATGTCAATATAAGCCCCAATACTGATGTGATAAAAAATATCTAATATAGTAAAACGAAAATATCTACAATATTAAAAAAAAAAATTGCATGGAAAAAAGAATTCGTGACTTTAACATCTCAAAACAGGACCATGGGTACAAAATGAGGTCAATCGTTTCTCAATAGGTGGTTCTTTAATTTTAGCCAAGCCATATAAACTCCATATGTGTAGTCAAAAGTTAGTTAGTTATAACTAAAATTTAAACAAAAGATTGTTTAAACTCAGTAGTTACAATTTAAAATTTCACACAAGTGTCCATTGAGAGTACAATTAATTAATTGTAAAGCTACTGAAAAAACTAAAAGACAAATTAACTACAAGTAAACAATTTCTTATCTAAGTAACTGTACTTAATATTTTTATTGTGTTTTATTTTAGACTAAGTTTCTTTTTTACCTTTAAAAATATTTTACATAGACCTTAAGAATTTGGTGTATTAACATCTTGGCAAGGAAAATACGTGTGTATATAATAAGTAATTAACATATGTAATATTAAAGAAGTAAAGTTAATAATAAATAAATTATAAAACTTCTTGAAACTCCTTCAGCTGTAATTTGAAATAAGAAGTGATACCGCATCTAAAAATGATCCGGTTAAAAATGTTTGACAATCTATATGTGAATTTTTGTGAGAAATAAAAGTTATGACTATTAGTTTCACTTCAACTCAGATATAAAAATATTTTTGAACTAAAACTCCACAATGTTTTAAAATAATTAACTGACATTTATAAATTGAAGTCCTTTGAAAATTAAATCGTAAATAATTAATGATATCGTTGCCGTAATAGTGAGAAATACACACAAAACTTTGGTCTTTTGTGGAGGTAGAAGTAATTTAACTTGATAAAGGTACTATTTGCTAAACTAGTGTGCTTCACTGAACCATTTAACGTTAATAAAACATTCAGTTATTCACATTATGTACTTTCACAGTTCTAATATAATTAAAGGCCTAAAGAAGACATTTGAAAAAGTTCTATTTAGGAACCGACATAAAAAGGAAAACCCATATAATATTATTAATATAATATTATTTCTATAATTAAAAAAAAAAAAATTCAGAATCTTACTTAAAGGTACAAAATTCTTGTGTCTAATACACAACATAGCATATAAACTATTAATTTTTATAACAAAAGTTTGCTTATCAAATAAATCATACCAGTCAAGTTACTACAAGTGAAAAAACAAGACAAAGTAAAGAAGAAGAACCCAATAATTTTTTTATAACTTTACTTACATATTTAAAAGTTTCGAGTTATGTCATTATTACTTACCTCTAACTAGAAGTGGACATAAGACACATTTTATTCGACGATATTCGAACGGTCACTTGAAGCTTGTTGTCATGAAAAATTATAATATCCTACAGAAGCTGTGTAAAAGAATATTCTATGTAGGTTTTGGTAATTTATGGTTTGAAAATGGAGTTTTAGGAGATGAAAACAGTATTCCATATAGAATATACTTTTATATTTCATTCTCATTGTACGGATTCTTGACTTTATTAGAAGTAATGGCCGCACTTTTTGCTGATTTCCCGGAAGACGAGAAAAGAGATTCGGTGACTTTTTCAGTTGCCCATACTATTGTAATGATAAAGATGTTCTCCATTATAGTAAACAAAAAAAACATTAAAAAATTGATAAGTGATATAATTGCGGTATGTGAGACACACGAAGAAGAGTCTTTGATGAATGAAAAATATAAAGTCATGAAAATAAATGTCATCGCTTACTTCTTCACTTGTTATTCTTCGGCTGCTTGTTTTGTGTTTGAAGGCTTGAGAAAAATGTATGAAGGTAAGACAAACAATAATTTAGTAGTGAAGATTAAGCGTCGTGTGTTTTATGATCGTTTTCATTCATAGGTAACCATTTTGTTACTGTGGTAACATACTATCCTGCGTTTGAAGACAACTCTGCAATGGCTACAGCTACAAGATTTATAACAACAATTATTTTATTCATCATGTTAATGGCCATGATCATATCAGTTGATGGCTTTACTATGGTTATTTTGATAATGTTCAAATATAAATTAATAACCCTTAGGAATTACTTCGATAAATTAAGGAAAGACACCGAGATACTTCATCAAAGCAGTGACCCTCAATTAGCTGTTAACCATCTTGTAAATGGACTTATCAAGGGTATTATTATGCACAAAGAATTATTAAGGTTATAGGTTATTAAGTTATATAATTTAGAGTACTTAGATAATGTTGATTTATTAGTTATTTTACATTTCAGAATATTAAAAGAGATAGATAAAGCATTCGGAACTGTGGTGGCCTTGCAACTATGTCAGAGCTCAGGAGGTGCTGTTTCCCTTTTGCTTGGAATAGCTGTAAGATTTTTTTTTAATTTTATAACAGCACCTAGACAAAATTTCTTTTATTTAAGAAAAATTGTTAAGAACTTTAATTTTCAGCTTTCAGATCAACTGACTCTTGTTGCAATTATGAAAATCATCTTTTTCGTAGTTGCATTATTTTTCCTTTTAGGCCTTTTTCTTTGCAACGCTGGAGAAATAACGTATCAGGTGACTATTTTTGATTGTATTTGATGTTTCAATAAATTCATCAAATAATTATAAAATTATGATATCTTCAGGCATCCTTACTCTCGGAATCTATCTTCTACTGTGGTTGGCATACATGCTCCTTGGAAAATTCACGTGGACGGAATATTCGTCGTATCGTATTGCATGCATGTATTCAGGCACAGCGACCGCTTGTTATGAAAGCCTTTAAAATGATCGAACTCACATACGGAACATTCCTCTGGGTATTATTTTGCAGTCTAATTTTTTGTCTTAATTGAAAAGTCTGTGTGTTATTAAATTAATATTTCTTACAGGTGCTGAGGGGGACGTATTCTGTTTTTGCTTTGTTTTATGCACAAAATAAATAATAGTATATATTTTGGAATTAAATTGTTGCTTTTTAAATCCTTAGGTTAGTAATTTATGTGCACCTGTAACTGTTATACTCTACAACATTGAGACTGTGTTTGTTTATTTAATGCTTTAAAATAGCAATTTAGAAATATAAAGACTCTGTGAAAAAGAAAAATATCTTATCTCTATACTTAACAAAATTTGCTTGACCCCTGTTTACTCTATGCAAATATTAAATATTTCATATAAAATAATATTACTCCATATAAAATAATCAATAATTATTTACCTCAAAGGCAATGAATGCCGTCAAGGTTATAGTTTTTCATATAGAATATTGTAATATTTATACAATTTTGATATGAAATTGCGATAAATTCTTAATATCTGTCAAGGGGTAACCCACCTTAAAAAATTTTGAGGTCAATTAAAAAGTATTTGTGTAAAAATGTTTTAATGTGTAAAGAAAATTATCTACAAAAATAAATAAAATTGGGGTGCCTTTTTGGACTATAAAATAATTGCTTTTTTGCCAAATTTATATGCAATATGGATGGATGCAAGGCCGTTATATCAAAATAACATGTTTTTAAATTTGTGTCCATATGGATATATAGGCATATGCCTATTGCTTCCGGAAAATTATTAAAACTGCTGACCTAATAAGACCAAATTGGGGCAAATTTTTTCTTATAAATTAAAAAAATATTAATATAAATAAATTAATTACTATTCCGCGCAGCCGAGATCAAGGTTATAGTTATTACAAAAAGATTAAAGTTGCAAAATAAACTAGATATGAAAAATATTTAAGGAATTTGTAATTTTTTGATTTAGCGTGTTCAAATAAAAACCGTTTTCTTAAAAAGATTTTTCTTTTTAATTATTTTTATTTATTTACCGCTGGATTCCTATATTCTTTTGATTTTCATTTGACACGCTTTGATTCGAAAGTTTTTCATTTGATACCCATTTTATAGAAGTGTATTTGTGCTTTAATAAAATATATAAATTAGAGTCGGATATTGTAAATTTTGTAGACCTTCTGACTGTTTGACTATTCCTACGTCAAAGGTTGTGATTTCAAAAAAAAATAAAAACTTTTAAATTATAATTTACAAATTTATTGAGTGTTTTAAATTAAAAGCATGAATATAATTTTCTCCTTTCCTGAAAGCACATAATTTTCTACTGTCTAAAATGTAGACCATAAAAAGTGGAAAGTTAACATTATCCGCTTTTTGTAACCATTGTATAAGTGCAAATAGACTTTGTTTAATTTAAAATTAGGTCCATACTCCCTTTACAAGCAGCAACTTGTGAAGGCAAACACGGTGGAGTCGTTTCCATTCGTTTAAATTTATATATTAATATCATAGTATTAAATCTACAACTTTTTAATATATGTATCTGTTAAAACATTGTGCAGTTACTAAATTCATCTTTTATTGTAAGGTAAAAAAATAAATATTAGCTTAATTAAAAAACCACACAAATATTTTCTCTGTTGCAATATATTTTTAAAACTTTACTCAGTAGAAAGTGTGATCACAATGTTTTTTTTTTAGACTACGACATTGATTCTATACTCAGAATACAAACTTAAGAAAATAAATTAAAGCTGTACTTTTTAAGTCACTAGTTATGAAAAACTAATCACATAACATTGCCAGATGTTAGTTACTATCTCGCCGTTTGTCGTATCTTTATTCTAGAGCTGAAATAATTGTGTACATTGCAATCTGCTATATATCTGTAAATTATTGACTACTTCTGCACTGACGTAAATTCGAGAGAAGTATTTTAACCTAGTTGGTATAGTGTAAGCAAATACGAACAAAGCATTCAGCTCTTTGAGATAGGAATCCAAATACCGATATAGGAAATTAGTCATGCCTTTCAGATGCTATAGTTAGCTATGTACCCACAGGTCCTTTATCTGTGAAATCTTTGATGCGTGAGAAATTCCTAACAGTTCATTTGTTACTGTGAATTGAATTGTTGCAGGTTCAAAGATGACTAGATTAGAGTATTCTCAAGGTATATAGACATATTTTAAGAGACACCATTACTACAAATATGATAGTTGATAAGTTTGGATGGAAGTATGACCTTTCTTATTGTCTCACACAAAAACAACTCGAAATATTTAAATCACTTTAATAAGAAGACTTCAATAAAAATAAGAACAACATACAAAACACTCATTCTTAAAATAGGAACGATTAATATGCAACACTGCTCTCAGGGTATAATCTATATTAAATACAAATTCAATATTACACACATCGAGACGAATTAATTTGATACAACTTTGTGCTGATAATAGTTTTTTGTTGTCTATTTCATATTTTAATATTCTTTAATGAATTTCAGTGCTTTTATGACAATCATTTAAAATTTTATTTAATACTAAATGTTGCTTGTAACTTTGTCAGCGTGGAATAAAGTTTAGTATGCATTGGGTAATTTTTAATATAAAAGGAAATTATATGTTTATTTTCAAACTGTTATCAAATTTCTTCCGGATGTAAAACTTTTTTCTCTTGAGAGCCTTTTAGAAATAATTAAAATGAAATTATTGATTACTTGCCAAAGTTCTCCTTTGTTGATTTAACTATTCATCGAAATATAAAATTATTTCAAATAAAAATTCTTAGTTATTGACCGTGTTAGTAATAATATTAATGAAATTTGATAACACACGAACCGCCGTGTTTATAACGGACCATCTTGTGTCCTAAATACATTCTTAAAGAAGATTAAATAAATTATTTCTATATGTCTTACTGACTCTCTTACTGACTGACAGTATCCAGAGGGTGTCCTACTAGGTATTTTTCCGATATTTAGCCTTGGGCATACGGGTACCCACCCCGGAACATCGAGCCACCACTTTCATACCTTTATCCTCAGTCCATGAAGGTGGTGTCCTGTACCTCCCCCCATTCCCCTTCCTAACCTCTTTCCCCCCTTGTCTATCTTTTCCTTTCCTGGTATTACCCGTAAAACGGGGTTTTGGAGGTCAGACGGCAGTCGCTCCATTAAAACCACTCCTCGCCACTCACATGGTTGACGACATTAATGGACTGGGTACGGCTAGGGCGTCGTCGATAAACGACGCGCAGGCACATCGCCCTACACCTGCGATAAGTGGGCAAGGGCCGTGTCAAGTACGGGCACGGCTAAAGACGTCAGTAGCCCAACGGAAACTCCGCTTTGCAACGTGGAATATTGGCTCTCTAACCGGACGATGCAGAGAACTCGCAGATGTACTCATGAGACGTCGGGTCCAGAGTGCGTTCCTCCAAGAAACTCGCTGGAAGGGCAATAAGTCTCGGAACATAGGACAGGGTTACCGGCTGATATACAATGGGTCGCCTTCAGGTAAAGCTGGTGTAGCGGTAATGCTATCTGAAGAGCTTGGAATGGTCTTCTTGAAGTGGATCGTCGCTGCGACCGCCTGATGCGGATGCGGGTACTGATCGAGGGAGTGATTACTAACTTGACAGACAGACAAGACAAACTAGAGAACATAGCAACGAAACGTGCCAGTAAAAGGGTGATGCCAGAGCCCGCAGTGATAGGTTATCACCGTTATATGATACACTTGAAACTACGGAGGGGCAGAAGCTCATTTAAAAATTGGCACGAGCTCGAGATAAGGCGACGCAAGATTCCCAGGGCACGCTGCTGTGTAATCATGCCTCTATGAAGGAGAGATGGAGATGCTACTTTAAGGAGTTGCTAAATACTCAGCACCCGTGCAGTCTTCCTACCGAACCACCTCCTAATCTTGGACTTACTGCCCCGATAACACCTGACGAAACTCGGAACTGTCTTCAACGCATGAAGAATCGGAAAGCGGTGGGACCTGACGATATTCCGATCCAAGCGTGGAAATGATTGGGCTCTCTTGGTGTGCTCATACTGACGGACCATTTTAACCGCGTCTTGAACACTGGTACAATGACACTTCAGTGGCGTTATAGTTACATTACCCCTATATACAAAGGCAGGGGCAGTGTTCAAGATTGTGGTAGTTATAGGGGCGTTAAGATCATGAGTCACACCATGAAGCTCTTTGAGCGCATGATCGACCTTAGGCTCCGCTGAGAGTGTACTGTCTCAGAATGTTAATATGGATTTCAGCCAGAATCGGGCACATTGGACGCCATTTTTGCCATCAGAACTCTGGTGGAGGCATACAGGGAAAAAAGGAGAGTTCTGCATGTCGCATTTCTAGATCTGCAGAAGGCCTTTGACTGCGTGCCTCCACAATGTATCTGGTGGGCATTGCGATTCAAAGGAATCCCTGAGGCCTATATTGACATCATCAGAGACATGTACCGCGATTCCGTTTCAATGGTTAGGACTGCTGTTGGCGATACAAAACCCTTTCTGATCTCAGTAGGGGTTCACCAAGGCTCGGCTCTTAGCCCCTTTTTGTTCAATGTAATGCTGGATACTGTCTCGGCTAACATTCAAGACCAGAATCCATGGCTGATGATGTATGCCGATGTCATAGCACTCATTGATGAGAGCAGGTTGACGCTGGAGCGAAGAGTGAACCTCTGTAAGGATACGCTTAAGAACGGTGGTCTTAAACTAAATGTGACGAAGACCGAGTACATGGCTTGCGGAAGCCCGGACTCTTGCACTATCCATATAGGTCCTGAACCAGCCGTTAAGTCGGAAAAGTTCAGGTACCTTGGATCTATTCCGCATGAGTCCGGAGGCATCGATCATGATGTCCAAGCCCGGATCAGCGCTGCTTGGGCGAAATGGCGTGAGGTCACAGGTGTTGTCTGCGAGCGCAGAATACCGCCCAAGCTCAAAGAACTAATATACAAGAGCATAATCCGACCGGTTCTCTTATATGGCAGCGAATGTTGGCCAGCACTGTCCAGGCACACCCAGGAGCTTCACGTCACGGAGATGAAGATGCTAAGGTGGATGTGTGACGTTACGCGGGCTGACCGCATAAGTAACACATTTATCCAAGGTAGTATTGGAGTCCGTGACGTAGCGGATAAGCTTCAAGAGAGTCGCCTGAGATGGTATGGCCACGTTGCATGCCGGCCTGAGAACTACGTCGGAAAAATTTGCCTTGATATGTCGGTCCCTGGAGCAAGACCCCCAGGACGCCCAAGAAAGCGATGGCTGGACACCGTGAAGCAGGATATGAGAGCCAATGGACTTACCACCGAGGATGCCAAAGACCGTGCAAAGTGGAGGAGTTTGAGCAGCAAGGCAGACCCTGGCTAATGCTGGGATAAATTGCCAGGAAGAAGAAGAAGAGGAGTCTTACTGACTATTTGCTCTCATTTTTAAATATTTTTGAAAAGAGTGATGTCAGCAAAACTGACGACACCAATGACTTTATTCTTAAATATCGTCAGAATCTCAGACTCTTGAAAGTAACCCTGTAGACGATTTGACAAACACCTTACTTCGAAGAGATCCGATCCCTGCAACGACACGAGCGAGACCCCTTGTAATCTGTACTCTCGCCTCTATCTATACCAACGCAGGTGGTTATGCGGGTGACACCTGATAATCTCAACTACCCTTAATTATTTATTATTCAAATAAAAGGAATTGCGCCGATACGGCCATTCTGACACTCGACCGTCCTCGGGCGATTCTCGAAAACAATGAACTGCAGTTGTACCTATTCCGTTCGGCATCCTGACGGATGACTAATTACAATCATTACAATGCGCTATGATACTTGAGAGCGTCTCATAACAATCAAGCCGGATGACACCGCCTTGTCACTAAACGGCATGTAGGGTAACTGTTCACAATTGGTACTATTGGACAGGTCAATACTTTGGTGGATCTGACCCGGACGACAATATTCGTCTTACCACAATCTGCAAAGCGTCCAGAACAAGTCAGCCAACTTAATGGGCTCTGGGGCATTTTTTTTGTCTGACTATTTAGCTGGAGATTCTTACAGGTCGTTTTCACTGACCTACGACTACGGATCATCCCGTTCTATTTGAATTTCAGTTTCGTGCAATATTTCCCAAGTCTCAGGATCTGAGCGTACACTGAGAGTGTCCGAGCCTGCTAAGAGCGTCCTCGAATCGGCGTTGATTGGGCTACGAGAACACGAGATAAAAGCATTTGCATGCTATTCAGCAAATTTTCTGCATCCGATTTTGGTGTTTCTTGCTCAATTCTAGCCCTATTCGATACCACTTCCGATGTTGGAGTTACGTCAGCTTAACAGAAATCACCGATGACTTTATTCTGGAATCTCGTCAGGATCTCAAACAAACTACCCTAAATTATTGACTATTCAAATAAAAGCAATTGCGCCGATATATTCATTATAAATCATGAGGTAATCGAATAGGTCTACAAACATTTCCACTTAATTTACATTATTACAAAATATTTCAGTAATTATGCCAAAACCATATAACTTCTTTTATGTCAATCTAAAAGTGGAGTATTTTGAATTTACTGGTTATATTGTTGAGGAATAAGGAATAAGTTATTTTTGAAAAATCTGTTAATTTATTCACTTGTAATATTTTAAATATCAAGCAGCCTTTGTTATATTTTATACTGTATTTCTTAAAAATAATTCAATACACTTTACAGAACCAAATTATTATTTTTAAAACCAGCTGACCATGACTGGTTTCTGTATATTACAAAATCTGTATCTGTATATATTGTATCTCTAAACTTACATTGTTTTTTTTTAAGATTATCATTAAAGACTTTTCAGTGCCAGAAATACTTAAATTTTATACTCTAATAAATTTTCACGCATCCAGTTTCGAATTCTTTAAATTCAAAAGTGTCAATTTGAATGGAATATTTTATTTTATTAGTAATTAGTTCATATGACGTTATTTTAAATAATTTAAGTAATGATATTAAAACTACCTTTAAGTTAAGTTTTTAGGTCTTTTTATTGCTAATAAATTCATGAAGTGAAGATAAAAAAATCTTTGCTCAATTTAAAAAACTATTAAAAAGTTATTATAAAATATTAAATTCTTTAATACTAAAAAACCTTTATAACATACATTCATAAGGAAAACCAAATACTGTAATAACATTATAATTATAATAAATAAATGCATATGGAATACGTTAAAAAAAAAATTAAAATTATTGATATGTTTCAAAATAAGTATAGATTTTATTTTATTGGGTAACTAACTAAACTTGTGGAATTGAATTCTTGATTCTTTATTGAAAAATTTACTTTGAAATAGTTTTGAGAATAATGTATCCATTTAAGTATTATGGAAAATCAAATTATGTTATGTTAAATGAAATCCTATTACAGGCAGGATGAAGAAATAGATTCTATCCAAAAAGTAAACAAAAAAGCAGACCACTAAAGTTCTAAATTTTTATTGGATAATAAAATGCAAAAACTTTATTGAGACTGTTGATTACAAACATACTTTAAAAGTGTGTTAAATGTTCTAGTTAAAAACATGAATTAATGTAACGAATAAAAAGCAGAGCGAATTAGACTCATTTTATTAGAATGGTTTTAATAAGCATTCTGCAGCATGTTGATATTTATATTATTGTTTTAATTAACAATTTCTTTACTTATTCATAAAATACTCTAAATACACGAAAAATGTGTTACAAGTGACGCCGTCCGTGCCGTATGGCATAATATACTATAATCCTTAGAATTATTTTTATGAGTAATCTAAAATAATAATAAATTAATGTGCCTGTATCAAATTGTGGGATCCAAATTTAAGTTGTATGGTAAAATATAAATAGCTATTAATTATATTGAAACCAATATTTGTGAAGATCTTCGTTTTAATTGTTATTTTGTGATGGCAACATTTGGGTATCAAATTGTATTTGAAAGATATAAATATTGGGTTCAGCCATTTTGTACGGTATAATTAGAATAAATGCAGCACGTTAAGAATTAACATTGAAATTGTACCTCGAATATGTGCTAACTTTGTCATGAAGACTGGAAATATGGTCAGAGACATGTGATTTTTTTTTGATAGCCTTAGTTGTTACATAATTGACAGCCATCTTCTATTTTGAAATAAGAATGTTATTTTAATTTCAATAGACTTTCGAAAACATCTTTGTATATACCAGTTTTTATGAACAATGATCTATGGTCCTTAAATGGACGTAATAGCTTTGTTTTTCTTCTGCATATTGACATATAGCTAACTTCGATGCGCCTCTATTTTAATGTGTGAGATATCTTCTCATCGTTTCTCCAACAACAGCTATATTTACAATCTCGTTGTAAAGGAATGACCCTCTTAATTTGTCTCAAGAATTAGTTTTTTTTTATTTGTGGTTTATTTCTTAATTTTTGGTATATTCTCTTCACTTATGTTTTCAGTCGTTTACATAAAACATGTTTTCAGAAGTTTGTGATTTTATTTAGATGGGTTATTTTGATGACATTAAGGCCGAGGCAAGTTGTTGATGATAATAACACCCTTTTATTGCTGCATCTAAGATAATTAGTCAGCAATGAAAAGGTCTTAGTTGGGTCCTGCAAAACTAGGATTACATAGTCTACGGTAGCGAAGTGGCGAATGGTGGAGGTGTGATTTAGTATTGATATACCCTTCTGTACGTGAGTGATTTCTATGACCACTATTTGTCAAAGTATTATCAGGATAAATATATCAAGAAAGGCTTAATAATTATTTTCCTAAGTCTTTGCTTATTTTTATTTTAGTACTATTAAGACGAAGATGATTAAGAAAGGCATATGCTTAATTTTTTAGGTAAATAGTGTGAAGGTGTCATCTACATTCCTTTTGTATAAGAAAAATTTTACTGATGCAGAACAATATTCCGGCTCCTTAAAAATATACATATGTTTATATTTTGGCTGCAAAGTGGGAAATCCGTATAACTGTTGCAACACCAACAATCTTTGTAGAATTTAAACTTCCACATTGAGTAGCCTCAAGTTAGGCAATGTTTAAATAACTCTGCATATTCTATAACCTTTGGATGATCTTTTAACTTTCTTTTCATAATCTCAATACAGTCAACTACAAGTAAACAAGTAAACAACGAGTGTACTTCAAAATTGACCATGAGGTCTTTGCTTACCAAATTTAGGTGTTTCCGCATCATGTGATAATCCGCCACAAATGATTTGATATTTTCCCGGAGCGTTGAGAGTATTGTTGTAATAAGTTTGGCCAGTCTGCAATTTGCAATATGTCAGGTGGATTAATCTGCCTTGCAATAGGGCTTAAATCACATCCTCTTTTTGGATATTAGATAACCGATACATTCCAGTTGGTTTTGCATCATATACGAGTACACTCCTAGATTATATTTGCATTTTTAATTTTTGCCACATTAAATATGGTGAATGTTATAATAAATGGAAAACTATTTAATCTTATCTGTATGAATTAGGAAACGCAACATACATAAGGATATATGTATATACTAAATGAAGAGTGTTATCGTTTAACGACTGTCTCGAATGTGTTTAGCCGCGATATTTTATGAAGGCTAAGGCGATGAAGTATCGCTACGGCTGCTTTAATCGTCAATTTGAGACGTAAAAATCCCGTTGAATGCGGAAGTTCAAGATGCACACAATAAAATTGGAAACTTTGGAAAGAATTAGACTCACATAACTTATGTGGGACTTGCTCAGCGACGATGAATTTCCGCTTGATTCCAAAGTAAGTTTCTGTTTCTTCTACAAAATGGCTTAGGGAGGTTCACCAAGTAACCCTACAAACTAAAGGTATTCTAAAAAATCGAATATAAATTTTAATTATCAACAAAAGCAGCTTCGGATCTGTTGACAATGGCGTAGGGAGTTCAAGTTGCTTTGCCAATTAAGTTACCGCATCTTGATTGGATTCGATGAATTAAATATTCAATATTTTTAACCAAACAAATGGTTTAGAGAGACGAAACCAGGGAGAGGAGCTTCAAGAGTGCCTGGGACTTGCGACCCAGGTGCAGGTTTAAGGGGCCCCTATCTAACGCGCGTTAAACGCTCACCTCCACTGTCCAAGCTTCTCTCTGTACCTAACCAAATTTCAAACGAACCTGCTAAGGCTGCCTTCGACGCACGTTCCAAGAATGAACTGATGTTAGTTCTTGGCAGGCCTAAGTCTTTTAGCAGGTTGAAAAGAGATTTGGCTGTTATACCTCTCGCTCCTATTTCTACCGCGTACAAATTTACAACGAACATATTCTTAGTGAGTTTGTTAGTGAGCTCGTAATACTTGTTGACCTTGATGGCATGGTCTTTGGGTATGTTGGTTTCCCAAGGAACCGTGAGCTCTATTAATATAACGCGCTTTAAAATTCGCGAATATGTCCGGTCTGGAGACCGACGCACAAATATCCTCTGGGATCTTATATTGCTTCTCATAAGTGTCCATCATTAAAGTCCAATCCAAAGCCGCTTTAATAATAGAGCAAGCTTGACGTTTGATTTTGTAGCCCTAGTGCCTTCTCTCACAAAACCTATTGATCGTTGGATCGTGGTTATTTCTTTTTGCGCTCTTGCTACCGATAGACTAACCGTTACACGTATGATTTCTAAAACCCTATCGTGACGACGCGACGCGAGTATTGACCGCTATCTAGGATTACCCTACATCCCACCAGCAAATGCTTAGCAGTTCCAGCAGCCTCCCCGCAGATGTAGCAAGTTTTTTTGATACCTTTGCCCCATCTTACTAAATTACTCTGATCTGGTAGAGTCGTCAGAGATAAATTTTTTGCAGTGCTGGCGAGCAATCATGAATTTTAAGTGCGCCATTTTAGTGTTAATGGGATGCAAAAATCTCATATGTCTAACCACTCGTTCTGCATCTCTAAACTCATTGCATTAATTTTATGTTTTCTATTACTTTATTCTCTTATTATAAACTCTTTGTCCTCTTTGTCTTTTTAGAGTGATATAACGATGTCATCATGGGATTTCCCCAGGATTTATCTCTTGGAAACCATTAGGTGTTTATAGAACTCCGTTGGCCTTTTTAGATTCATCCAAAAAAGATTGCGATCTCTGAATATAGCTGACGAATCAGACATTAGTGTGAGCCCGACCCATTACTTTAACCCTTATGACGCCTGCATCTAACTTTGACAAAAGGGTTTCATTAAAATCATAGACGAGAAAGGCCAATTTAAACGTGAAGTTAGGTAATTATCGTAGATCCAAGATTTTTTCACGTAATTGATCGGTTGGTTATCTACCTTGTTGAGATCGTTCAAAAAACTATCTACTAGTGCTTCTAAAGATGGAGTACGACCTATATTACTTTAGAAGCTTAATTAATGATTTACCTACAATAACACATTAATGAATATTTTACAATATTTTATGCTTTTACTTTTAAATGGTCGTTGAAAAATGCTTTAGTCTAAAACGTTCTAAATTCATATTTTGTTAATCAAATGAATGACTTCCTGAATATTATAACACAAAAGTAATATTTAGTTTGTAAATTATGGTATAGAATGTCTGTTCTTTATATTATTTAATGGAGGTTATAATGGCATTTGTGGATTAAATAATATAATTTTACATCAACACAATACTCTTGAGTTCTAACAAAGTTTTGATGATAATTTTGCACTAAAAATATTGTGTTGTAAATAGTAGATCGACTCCGACAACGCTAACTATTAAAAGATAACTCAATATATCTTTCGTATCTTATAATCTGGCGTAGATAGCAAAATAACACTTTGCATTCTTCTGAACCTACATATTATTCATATTTTTTCTTCCTAATTGCATAGATTGGAAACTTTTTCACAATTTAAACAAACATCTATATTCTATCATATGTTTGATTTCGTAACGCTACTATCCATGTATTTTTTCACCCAAAAAATAGTCTAGCAAAAATTTAAAAGTAGAAAATAACTTCTATTCAAGGATTTATCATGAGAGCTCGTTAAGTTTATAATAAACTTTTAATAATTCACTTACAACCTTAATATAAAATCGGAAGATTTATTTTCTGGATCTTAAAAGGAGTTGTAACTAAATATTAATTTAATGTACGTATGGACAAAACGAGGTTCCTTTAATGATAATTATATTTTATGTCAATTACTATATAAGAAAAAAATTCTACGCTACATATATTATAAATTCTTTGTTTATTCAAATTCCTTAATTTATCATATGTACATATGTACAATTATAAGTAACCACTTATAAGATTTATATTGCATGTATGATTTATAAAACTCTAAACTAAGGAACGTATTTGCTTATAATAGAAGAAATGTGTTAGGAAGGATTTTCGGAAAATAATGTGAACTTTTGATGATAACAAATATTGGAGAAAGTTAAGGATATCTTTTCGAAGACGTTTTGACTTTAAGAAACGTCCATTGTCATTTCATTGATTTATAACCCTGTATTAATAATTGTTGATTATTACTAATTTTGGTATTTACCCAAAGTGTACTTTAAAATCCTAACACTAATAGATTTCATGTCGATTTCCAAAGAGATATATTACCTATCATTAAAATTTTTGTTATCTCAAAAATGTGAACCTCTAATATCACTACGATATGGGATTCGCTGGAAAGTTAGGTTTTTGTCCTAAAATTAAACTCTCAAATTATGTTAATGTCTCCATAAGTAAACCATAGCATATGGAAAATTTGAAGCGGAAATTGTGCAATAGTGCAAAGCCAGATGTAAAGACGTACTTGTAGCACTCATAAATAAGACGCATTTGTTTCCACAGATAATTTTAATGTAAACTTCAACCATAGCGAATATTATGATATGCATTTTAGATATTCTACTACCAAATTAAAATTTAGCACTAAATCATCTGATTGGCCGTTGCAAAATGGTGGTAATTGATGGTAGTAGATAAGAAATTTGGCCACAATTTCAGTTATTAATATAAATTTTCACATTGCGTATGAAAGAATAGTAAAACTAAAAATTTAAATTTAAATTCTGGACTTCTTTTTAGTTTGAAGAAATAGAATCAGTTCGTATTTAGTCGTCTTATATTCGAGTTTCTAGGTATTGAATTCTTCTGGTTCAAGTTATTGACATAAAACAGAATATCCCTAGTATTTGTATATTATTTTATTTCAGATGATTACAAATTATTGGGTTAGTGGTCAAGCCTTTAAACATTGTCTTCTATTATAAATTCTGAATGGAACCAAAGCGTTTATTTTTTTTTGTTTCCATATATTTTGTTTATACACGTTTAAGGCAAATGTTTATTTTGTTATGTATAACATTGTTATTCTCTTAGTATTTTAAACGTATAAATTATTTATATAATGATAACCTATATACATACATATAAGTTATTATTTATTATTTTCTACCTTTTTCATTTTTGTATCAAAAATAATGAGGTATTAGAGGAAATTAAAAAAAGTATAATTAATTTATAATCCAAATAATCTTTTAGAAGCAGGTAATTAATCTTTTGACACATTTTGTCACATTATTAAGATAAACTTATTTCCAGTCACGTTTTCTTAACGAGCCTATGCTTTAAGTAAATTATTACGCCTGAAAAATCATCTATGCGGGTTCTAAGTTATCAGAAGCCTTATTTAGGTTCTAGACGTCAAATGGAAAAGAAGTAACAATTTAAATGCTGTAGCGTAAAAATATACCTTTAAGACCTTATTAAACAACTAAATTAAATTTAATAATTTATGATTTATTTATGTATATTTAAAAATACGTTCAACTATGTAAAACGATTAATTCTTTACATATCTTATTACAACCCTTGAAGCTTTATACTTGTATAAAATCTTAAATATTACAAAATAATAAAATAGTTTTTAATCCAGGAAAGCTGTTAATTTTCCAATATTCAATATATAATACGAAACAAAGTGCTAAGTAAGAGCTTTCATGAATTTATCATACAAGAGGAAAATCACTTAGTGAAGCCTCTCAACCAAATATCAAGTGCAAGGGGGAGATTAAATTTGCTTTAATTAAGTTGATAGTCTAGACTTCAATATAGTTACGTACCAAATTATATAATTCAAAGGATGTGTAATGTCTTTGTCATAATGTTATAAGACAATTTTGTCGATTAATCAACAACATTTCACTACTTTTATAGCTACTCTAGTTATTTTATATAAATGACGCATTGGAAAGTTTATAATAGTGAAACTATACTGCAAAAAATGGTATTCTTGAAATGATATACTAAAAAGAGTATTTATGTTATATGTGGCCACCTTCTTGACATTGGTCAAAGCACCTTTTAATCAAAAAAATGTTTATTGGTTTTGGGTTTAATGCAAGATGTTACTCGAAAACAATCCACATAGCTGTAAGAGTTACATATCTTAGAATTCGTCCCGAGATTTGTAGATTCCTTAAGTATTTTCCCTTAAGCACAAATCATAGATTAGTTAAGTAATATTGAGCCATATGTTCCTGAAAAGAACCCGTATATTGCCAAACTGGGGCTAAAAAAATTAAGGGGAATGTAAGCAAACTTGGAATCGGGAACATTTCAACATAATTGTTCTAGCTATAATAAAAAGTTGTTTGTTTTTGAGTACTCCTTATAGTTTTCTTTTAAGTTTTACTGGGTCATAAATATAGTTAGCAAACGAAAACAGGAGTGGTTTCTACAATATTTTTTTACTTTACATAATTGACCGTTATTTTACTGAATCTAAAATATAAACTCCAATTTACAGCATTTACCACAACTATATCAAAAAGCCAAGCGAAGCAATCGTTATTTCACAGTCACTTGAAATAAAATTCATGAAGACTACTTAATCTTATAGTATTTCTCATATAAATATGTTTTAAATGCTATTGGCAATAAATGTAATAAGAGGATAACTAGCACGTAGATGTTGGTTACCAGACAAAGAACACTTGGCTTAAAGAGCTCTTAAAAGTATTCATTGGTTTTAAAAGAAAATAAGAGTTATGGTACTAGAGGAAGACTCCTTCGAACAAGGACAAATAAACAATCTTGAGAACAAGACTACGAACATTTAAAGTGAACGCAGGATTCAGTCTAGAAACATTGGGTACGAAAACAGCACTTTGCATATGTCCGACGCAGAGTCGACACGGGCCCTGTAGCGACTGAAATCAGAAGGTCCAATCGAATCATGTGGTGTTGGTAGTACTTCTTAAGACAGTACTCTGTGCACGTTCCACAACGTCAGATCTCGAAGAGACTGATGGATGATCAATATTCACCCTTTGAACAGAATTATAAGCGCACACCCTTGGTACAGAATTGAAAGCGTAGGCAAAACCAAAAAAACCCCGGAATAGATTATATTTTAATGAAGAAAGGAATTGTTTAAGCCATGTATTCCTTTTGAACAACAAAAAGCTTTGTAAAGAATTGTGTTAAGATTATGTAATGTATGTAATTATAAAAATTATAATAATTTTTGAGTAAACACGTGTACTTACTGCTTATTTGATAAATATAAATCTTAGAAAAAATTATACATACTGGAATTTATTTCCTACAAGTCTTTTTAAATGTAGAGATAAAGTATTTCAACCGGTAATACCCAAAAGAGTTAAATTGAAATCTTAGATTCACGTCCTTTGGTTTTCATTTCCGTTTCTCAATGGTTTTTCAACGCCCAAGGGATGAAATAAATTACTTATATTGAAGTAAACCAATATAATTTGATTTTAATCAAAATTAATTGAATGCATATTTTTGACCTATAAAAAAATTCATACTTTAATACCATAAGTAATCTATATGTACAACTATTAACACACGCAATAGAGATATCCTTAAAACGTTGCCAAAGTTAAGGCTCTTGGTTATCCCTAACCTTCAGAATTGTTAAAACCTCTTCATTTTGACACATGTCTCTTAATCAGCCTAAGATTATCTATAGGGATCCCTCTGCTGTTTGAGTAGCCTGATCTGGGTTATTTTTATGATCCATTTTATGATTTGTTTAGGAATAACAACACAGACTTCGCAATAAAATATTCATATTCAAACTGCAAGAGTTTCTTAAAGAGTAATGAGTGACATAATAAATTATCATTCACAAGATATGCTCTTTTTAAAACTTCAAAACTAAATACATGAGTGTAGTTCAACGTGATCATAAATGTATTTAAAGCATAAAAATATAATATAGCTTTATATATATAATCAATAGACTTCGAAGTCTACAACCGCGCTCATATATACTAGTTTCATACTATAATTCAGTCCTAAAAATAGCTTATAGTATATAACGTATATAATGACAACAATGTGATTTTATATATTAAAACTAATTTCCCACTCAGGAGGTTGTGATTTTTTTCCCATAATAAGAATAGTATAACATAACATTTCGAATATAATTTAACATTACAAAAGGATTAAGGGTTGACTTAGAAGTTAGCAGTTTAAATGATTTAGACTGAATAGATAAACTAAAGCCAGCTTGAATATGACCCAAAACTTATATCATTGGGACATACAAGTACGCAGGCTATATGTAAAGGAAAATCAAAGTATATCTTAACAAATTTAAGATAAGGTTATGTACGCCAACTTAAAAGTAGAATTAACAAACGTAAAAGTATCTTCAAAAACATATGTTGTTATTTGTTTTTTTTTACTTTATTTCCCATTTGTCAATAACTTCTTGTTATAAATATATTTCATACCAATAGTATAATACAAATCATTTATATTTGATTTTCTAAACAAAGCATTCTCAACCAAATTATTGCAAAGAATTATGGCAATAAGATATAGGAGGTAATAAAAATAAAGCAAAGATAGTGAAATGACACATATCATATTTAAAACCAATGAATAAAAAATGCAATACAGATTTTAATAGCGTTGGATGAACTTTAGTAGGTAGTAATTTGGGCGATCATTAAAAGTTTCACAGCCATCACTGTCCTATCCTCGTTTCAACTCGCAAGCTATTAGCGTAAGCTTCCGATTTCTTTGTAATTTAACAGATTTCCCCGTGGAGTTATATTTATAGTGCTTCTCTTAATTAAGCGTTAAAAGAATTTCATGCCAATTAATTGTTCAAATATCCAAAAGTAATATAAATATTATTTATTAATTCTTTTCACCGTCATGTCAAGTGTAACTTACTGTGTAATTACTAAGAAATATTCATTTATTAAAAAAAATGCTTATTCCATCCTTTTGCAAAACTACTTTGGTTAATGAGATCTAAGATTTTCGCGAGTATTCATTTAAATGAAACTAGTATTATTCGGATTTACTACGCGGATTTTATTATATTATATTACTTTGGTTAATACCAAAAACGATTAAAGCTGAAAACCCACAAAACGTTTTCTTTAGCTAGCTTGATCTAATGCGCGATCTTGATCTATTATATTTTATCTATAATATTTTGCAATACTGTTTGGTGTGCAATAAAACGTCCTAAAGATAGAATAAACACTATCACAAACAAGTCCCTACCAAAAAATTTGAAATTTATCATAAGCGCCCTTTATATCACGCCGGAAAAACAAATGCTCCATAGTGTCACTTGAGACCGAGACATTTCCTAGGTAGTCTCTATCATTAGATATACTGAAGACTTTCATTATAACTATATAGGTACAAAGTTCTCATCAATATAAATGAATTAAGTCCAAAACACAAGGTTACTACTGTAAACCGTAAAGTAGTTCTCTACACCATCCTTCGTCTTCAACATCAGACCCCTAACGACAGCCACCGCCTATCTATCTGTAAAGTTCTTATCAACACAAATTTATGAAGCTGAAACACAAAGAATCTGCTATTATTCGTTGAAGAGTTCCCTCGACCGTCTCTCATCTCCACCCTCAAATCTACGCCATTCCTTCATCAAATGGTAGTGCTTTAAAATACTTAATAAAAAAACTGACAAACGTACTAGTTGCCCTTACAATTTTTGAAAGTTCCCCTCGATTTCTTTAGTCTGCCATCATCAGACCCTGGTTTTCTTATCATAGGACCACCTTTAAAATATCTACTTTTCAATCAAATAATCATCAAAATCGGTTCATAAACGACGAAGTTATCTGCGAACAAATATAAAGTAATTATATAAAAGTAAATCATAAATAATTTAATTTAGAAGGGTGATTAGAATTCATGTAAGTATACTTGTGGGTTTATGTAAGTTGTTTCAAATCTTTACTTTTCAGTATCCTATTTTTAGGGTTTTTATAAATAAACCAGAAACTAACAGTCACAATTATTTCACGTTGTAAAACACGAGATTTGTAGCTCGTCCCCACTTTTGCTGGCAAAGCTACTAGAAGGTATATTACAAAATAAACTATTTTAGGACCTTCTAAGTCTATTTATGTGGACGAGGCTACCACTGAAAAGCCATTTTCACGATAACGATCGGTCCCACCTTGTTGCCATTAAGGGGCAATCGATGGTCAGATACGAAACAAATTATGAACTACACTTAAGTGTATTTGGTTCACGGTGTGTAGACATTGTGTACTATTGTGGTTAAAAATCTTATACGTTCCTATTTATGAAATAATTTAAATAGAGTAATAACGAGGAAAAACGTGTTATAACGTTTTAATTTTGTTTGAGTATTGCGTGATTATTTTTTCGTATAGCCATATCAGTCCAAATAAACTGAGTCACTTTTTAATGCAAGATTCATTAAGGTAATATGTTATAGTAGGTTACAAATTAATTTTTTTCGTCTTAAATTCACTAATAAAAAATTTAATAATCTTACTAATAAATAAAATTTATAATCAACTATAAAATCTTTATATAATTTAAAAGTGGATATATGAAATTCATTTCAATATTAATTTATAAATGGTAGAGTCTAGTTGTGGTCAAGTAACTACAGCTCAAACATGGGCAAGCTCAACCGGGAAAGTACCATCCTCTCACAGACGATCGTTGTGAAGTAGCCTTTAATGGCTGTTTTTCGCCCGATGAGTGAGAGAGCCGGTTGTCCTTTCCCTGTTTCCAACCTTACCTGCTCCTTCCTTATTCTCAACTCTACTTCTCCCTAAAAAATCAAGGCTGGCAACGCATCCGCAACAGAGATGTTGCGGATGTCCATGGGCGACGATGACTACTGCCCATCAGTAGGCCGTCCGCACTCTTGCCACCTATCTCATAAAGAAATAATGCAAAATGATTTAAAATTCACATCCATTTTTAACAACTTATATAAGTAATTTTCTTTAACTATGAAATACAATCCAAGTAAATAAAACTACTAGGTTACAGCGGGTCAAGTGTAGGGCCATGTCCAATATCGCCGAGTCCTCTCGTTAAGTCCTTCACACGCTCGATTACACAACCATATGCAGTCATTCGAATAATAGCAAAAAGCTTTTAGTATCCAGTTACACTTGCAAGGTATAAGGCATAAGGTATTTTACAACAGTTTTACATATTTAGATACAAATGTTAACGAGATTTTACTGCCCGGATTTCGCTATTTTTAATGTTTTTCGTAATTATAAAAAGTCAATTTTATTTGTGAATGTTTAAAAGAAAATCACCCTACCTACTGGAACTGTACAACTTTCGTTGCCAAATCTTTTTTATGTTACTCATGGCAAATAACTATAAAACAATTTGAAAAAAGATTAATGTCATTTTAGCTCAAGCTTTTGTCAAGCCAAGCCACTAATATTTAACATAAACTGTGAGGGAATTTCTAGTTGGAACCTGCATAAAACGGTAATAATCGCCCTTGATTTATGATGTACGCAAAGAATAACATTTTATTATCCATAATGTACAGTACTTGTAAAATACACACAATATTGCCATAGAAATAAACTTTGTTAATTCACGGAAAACGACTCAAGCGGTGGTTTAAAAAGGTGTACAAAATATACATTAAAACTAAAATATATATTACATAATAACTTTTACACAACATCGTTATAAAGATCTGAGAATGTTTTTTGAATGTGTTTTGCATTCAAGGTTGAGTTTCTCAATCATCATTAAATCGTCTTTTAGTAGTGAAAGAAACATCATAATTTACGAACTAATGGCAAAATGATTGTAAAGAAATAAGTCAAGCAACTCAATGCAAGGATTCAAGGGTAAAAGTATTGACTTTTTATTTCTTTTATTTTCTTTCCATTCCGAGATTGGTATAAAGTAATTTTTTATTTTTGATTTTGTTATAATAATTCAAAATACACTTACGTTAGATGTGATCGCTGGAATACATAAAGTCGCATTAAAATGTCTCTCATAAATTAAATATCATCTTTTATGGTAAGTATCTTTTTATGACAACGGATAAACAGATAGCTAAAACCTTTGGAAATGAATTGTCATAAATATAAAAGAACGTTCATATTATGATTTTATGTTTAATGAGAAGCCAGTTTTTACTTGTTATATGAAGTCTTAGTCTAGCTGGAAACTATATTCATATTGATACAATGAAGAGTAAAAACATCAGAAATTAGGAGTGTTTTATAAATATTTTAAATCACAACATTCCGTATATATACTCGAACAATATTTTTTTTATAACTATTGTTAAAAGTGTTAGACATTGAAACACAAACTTTAAGTTTCATTCGTATATAAGATAAATAATAATAAACTAATTAAAGCCCCTACCATTCGCGATTAATACAATTATGTCTTCCTAATAATGTTAGCTAATAGGTTAAAACGAATAAAATAGTTATATGTACGCGATGAGAAAAATATATATCACGCTGTATACTCACTGACCGAATTTCGCAAAGTTTGGCTTTGCTAGATATATTCAAATAAATCAGTTCCATCAACCGTAAAATTAAAAAGAGTTCAAGTTCAATAAATTTCGCGGGTTGTTGAGGACAACTTTTTAATTATTTTGGATAGTTTTTTGTATTGCATTTTGTCAAGTGAATCACTTCATCTTCGGAATATGGGTGTTATCAATCCGTATGGGATTAAAATGGAATAAAACGACTATACTCTGTTGTTATTGAATAACTATAAGTTATCGAAGCCTAGATTAAATACATAACAAGTTGAATCATAAATCGTTGTCAACAGCTTATATCAACGGAGGGAGTGAGTAATGTGTCCGGAGAGGCAGGGACGTTTTACACTGCCGATATAAAGCAACATAATACATTGTTCATATTCCCTGTGGACACATTTAATATAATATTGAGGTAGGAAATTGTGGCTTTGCTACAAAACAAGGGTGCCTGTGTCATTTTCACCTGGTACAGCAAATGACGTGACTACTTTGTATCTATTCAGAATTTCGTCGTTAACTATAGTAAAATTATGAATTTCTTGTTGATATTAATCACTTATTGATAACACTGAAACTAAAATTATATCTACAATGAAGGTGTTTTAAATTCTTTCCCCAGAAATGCCAGTATCAAACCTGCGATTGTTCCCAAGTTAAGTTATACAGTTCTGTACTCGTGCACGATTCCCGTCCCATTTATATTGTTTTATGGTTTCTTTCCTTCCCACAAAGGATTCAGCTCGGTAAGAAAATGGGAATCCGTTTTCCCGTTTTGGAATTTGTTACCAGGCAACGCAACCAAGTCTCTAATATTCTGATTAAGTTACATCATTTCAATCCAATTGCTCCGGAATATGTTTTGTAAATTGCATAGCCTTTTTTTCGTTATATTATTATTTTAGTCCAAATATGGGTTTTATAAAATTTTTGTAGGAATATTTGAAGCTTATAAATTTAAATATAGTGTAGTTTAATTTTAAGTCCTTTCATAGAAAAATTAAAATCAGAAATTTTATTATAATAAATGCAATATTTAGAAATTTTTAAGGATAAAATAAACTTTATTGAGTTCAATAATTACTATCTTAAAATCTTCTCTGTTGTATAGTAACTTTTAAACAGTGGTTTTAAATTCATCTTCATCATCATCGTTATCATCAGTCTATTGGAGTCCACTGCTGAGCAAAGATCTCTACTCACATGGAGAAGGGTAGAGCATTAATCACCACACTTGCTCAAGATGAGTTGGCGATTTCAATCTTATAATTTTATAGTTATAAGATCAGGTTTCCTCACTATGTTTTTCTTCACCATCCGTCAGTGGTGTCTAAATACTCTTAGAAAGTCCATACGACTCGAAAAAGATCACATTGTTACTTGCCAGGTTTCGAAAATGCGCCCTCACGCATGAGAGGCGGGCCTTTAACCTCCGGGCCACCAGGTTTTTTTTATTAGATTAGATAACATATAAATAACGACGTTTTAAATTAAATAACATATAAATTTTTATTCAGCAAAATTATTTCGGAATTTCGCCCGAAGCCAAAGTGATATGTCAATGTCATGTCTGTTTGTCATTAGATGTTTGTTATCACGTACGTTATTTGTTTTAAAACTGTTATGTTTACTTAGTTGTATCTTTTGATTCAGTAAAGAGCAAAACTCTTCATTATTTAAGTCCCATTTTTACAATATAAATCTGAATTTTTATTATTTATTAGAGTATTTCAAGTGATTGTCGGAATTTATCGTAAAAGGTAGCAAACTACAACTAATATTTAAAATTGTTTGATATAATTTTTCATCTAACTGTGTCATTTTACTAAGATTCTGAGTCAGTGAAGGTTTAACGTTCATTAGAGTGTTATCGACACCGCAAGTCATTTTTCTGCGTCATAAATCTTAGTCATAATTAATCATTTGGTTGACCGAAATCGCAGGCTGAAGCAAATACCCGAGAGATTGTTTTGTAACGAAAAGATAACTATATTTAAACTACTTTGGGAAGATTATATAAAGTTTATGTGCTACAAGATATATTCTCTATATATGACTATATTTTAATATATTTGACTTTCTATATCTTTCAAGTAATTTATTTTACTGGAAGCGACATATATGAAATTAGTTTGAAACCTTTTTTTTATTTTGGCTCAATAGTTTTGAATAAACATGGGTAAATGATTTAGTAAAACTGTTATAAATTACATTTCGAGCTCAATATGGATACTAACAAATTGTAGTTTACCTTAATGAACACTAATAAATCAATTTTGAATATAAAATGGAATTAGATTATTTTTTATGACAAAAGGGGCAAACGAGCAGACACCTGATGAAGGTAGTACTGTCGCCCATGGACATCCGCAACATGGTTTTGCGGATGCGTTGCCACCCTTGATTGAGGAATACGAAGAGGAAAGGGGAAAGGGCAACCGGCTCTCTCATTCATCGGACGTACGCAGCCATTTAAGATTACTTCACGCCGATCTTCTGTGAAAGGGTGTTACTTCCCCGGTCGAACCAGCCCATGTTCGAGCTGTAGTAACTAGACCACAGTTAGGCTCTACCACCTATATAAAGTTATATATTATTTGAAGTTATAAAAAAACTTAAAATATTCTGTAATCTTTTCAAATGTTGCCTTTATTTCAGTACTCATAAGTTAGAATCCAAACAATACATAAATGTACAATTAAAATACATTTTTCATCATTACTTTTAGACTTTCTAAGAATACTATTATAAGGAAGATTGTTAACGAGTATTGTAAATATCTTGAATTTTGATATTTTTTATAATTATCCTCAATTTATTATGTTTTGAACGAAATATGTGCACAGCGTCTTCACAGTAATCGTTTGTCGAGAGACTTACAATAAAGCCCCGTAAATCTCTCCAGCCAGCCGTCTTCCGTACCCTTAAAACCGGCTCCGTACTTATTCTGATTATTCGTAGTATGCAAATAGACTCGTATTTTCAAAATAGGAAATCTTTTCATAATTTTAACAAGCTTGAGGTATAACCTACTGTATATTCATATAAACTATAAAATAAAAAATAAACTACTTTTTATAATTATGTAGGAGGGGAAAGGAATTTAAGCCATTTTACTACTTTATAATATATAGAAATATCCTTATTAGTACAATCGTTTCAATCGTCAATCTAGAAATTAGATGTTTCAAAGCTTATCTGTAATATCATCCTGTATATTTTGACGTTTACAAGTTTTGTAGGGATTATGATTTATGAGAATATGTATGTGAGGTCTAAATTTATCGACATAATTTGTTTTATTAATTAAATGTATAAATTTTTAAACTAATTTGATATTCTATTCTTTTGGTAAAATATTTGTTGTAATGATATAAGTTTATTTTAACTGAAATAAGATAAGTTTAAAATGCTTCTCAGAATAAATTTTATTTTTAATTTCATTACGACTATTAACCGAAATCATTTACAATTCTGTTGTTTTACAATCATAAAATAATTCAATATACGATTAAACAAATTCAACGGTCCTACTGGCTATTTATAAATAAAGTTTGTGGTGCCCGTCAATTTTGCAGATTAATTGTTTTTACTGTGTGTTAAATGACATATCCATATTTACAATACCAAAACTAATAATTAAATCAAAACACTTCAAATTGTTGAAACGTCATAATCAAAATTAAAATTGCGAGCAAAAATACTTTTAGCTTTACTCGAATGGCAGCAACAAATTAAATAATAGAGAGTTACCAAACATATTAAACACCTCCGACGGAAACCAGTAATGTTCCCGGTGAGGCAAAGACATTTCACACTATTGAAATAGTAACCGTAATATATAACTTCCATTCTCTGTGGACTCATTGAAAGTAATATGAGGTAAGGAAATTTGATTTTATCACACAAGGTTGCTTTATATGCCTTGTACCTCCTGATACTGTTTCATATATGTTTGTTAAGAAGAGTGTAGAAATATTGATATAGAACTAATGTTGTTGGGATTTATAATAACTGTTTCGGTTACTTTGCAGCAACTGTGTAAAAATAATCATAAACGCGCAGTTAATCCGAATCGAATTAGTTTTATGCCAATGAATACTCGCGAAAGTCTTAGATCTCAATACTTAGAAATATTTATTAAAAAGAATGTTATCTTAAAATTTTGCTTTTACGTCTAAAATAAAGTGATGACGGTACATATACCGTTTACAATCTTAAAGGGCAATAAACGAGCAAGCGGTTCAATTGATGGCAGGTGGATATCATTACATATGAATATTCATAAATTTTGCTCTGAATGTTGTCTTTACTTGAAGTTGTTGGCATTGAAGAGTTATAAGAGATGAACTAAAATTTAGGAAAGGAAATAAAGATTCAGAGTTGCTGTAAAGTTTCGCTATGAAACGTAATCATTTCTGAAAAAACGGTGGCGGATAAAGGCTGGATACTTAGAACCGAAGCAGTTTGGGGGAGCTCCAAGTTTTATAATGGTCAGTCATAGACTGGCTTGGTTGATTGATCAACAGGAGAAATATCTGCAGCAGATATTTCTTCAAGGTTTTGATAGAAGATACCTAACGTGATTAAAATTCGAATTAAAAACCACAGACTCATAACTGCCTCTATCCTTCGTCGTTACTAAGAAATGTATGAGAAACAACACAAAATCCCGAAGATATTTGTGCATCGGCCTCCAGACCAGACAAATTTATGTATTCGCGAATTTTAAAGCGGTTTGTAATAATAGAGCTTACGGTTCCTTGGGAAACCAACTTCCTCAAAGACCATACCATAAAGGTCAATAAATATTACGAGCTCACTAACGAACTCATTCGAAATAGGTTCGTTGTGGATTTGTACGCGGTAGAAGTGAAAGCGAGAGGTGTAACGGTAAAATCTCTCTAAAACCTACTAAAAGACTTGAGTCTATCCAGAACTAATAGCAATTCATTCTTGGAAAGTACTTCGAAGGCAGCCCTAGTAGGTTCTGTTCAGATTTGGTTAGGCAGAGAGAGGAGCTTGGACGGTGGAGGTGAGCGTTTAACGTGCGTTAGATAGGGGCCCCTTAAACCTACACCTGGGTCCATTCCCAGGCACTGTTGAAGCTCCTCTCTTTGCAACATGATGGACCCGCCACCCGAACGGTGAATCCATTGAATGCTAAAAGGTTTCGTCTGTTTATTGGCTTGCTTTTACTAATCTTGAGAAAATATACACGAGACTAAAGTGAATAAAAGTCCAAAAAACTATATAACAAATATTGTTGTTATAAAATACTTTTATAATATACGTTGTCCTATAATCTATATATAACCTATAATCTATATAAAAATGTACCTTGTATTTGCATGTATACTATTTTAAATTAAATACTGAAGAGTAATTCTTGTAAATATACAAAGTTTTTCATTTTATTATGAGTTTTGGCATTTATGTGAGTTTAATAGAATTATGACTTGTTTTTTAATAGTTTACTTGTCATAACAAAAATTCGGTGGCACACAAATTTAATGCAAAATCACAATAAGTTTTCCTTTGCTTGATTGAGTGCATCTTGATTTACTGACACAACTTTTTGGTGTTTTAAAAATACAGAACATTAATTAATATTTAGTTCCAAATGGTTTCATCAAATATTAATAATATGTAAAGTATGGATGCAAACATATTCTAAATGTAGTTTTATTATACAGAAATAAGAATGAAACTTTTTAGTTCGTTTTGATTAAGTTACACATCTGGAGAAATATATTGGGAACTGATGTGGCTAGTTAAACTTTGGAATAGCGGCTTTGCCATTCTTTATAACAAGTTGAATTGATCCCGTTAAGTTTTCAAAACTCTCTGAAAGTTGTGGCAAAGTTGTGGTTGAAATAGCTTGAATTCCTAGATTGAATGTATTTTTGATTGAAATAATACGTCATGTACGCCAGAGAAAGATGTTGATTTATGGACAACTATCTTATTTGATTATATGCATTAAACTGATATATTTATTTATTTTTTCTTTATGTAATTGCTCAATGTGTGAACCCTTGTCATATGTTTTAAAATTATTTAAGTTTTGTAAATAATGTAATCACGTTATTTGAATTTTAAAGTAATTAGAAGTATAAAACATTTTAAAGGGAAAGCCTATAAAACCTTTAATAACTCAAAAGATAGAGTTTGAAAAGAACGATTGTGTCTTTAATAATAGAATCTTTGTACTTATTGTGACGTCGGAGGGTCATAATGAAGCTTAATAAGTATAAAATTATAAGTCTATATTAAAAACCTTATTGTATATTATGTTCTTGCCGTTAAGATAAAATACTTCTTTACATAAAAATACAATATAATGTTGTTACTCGTTTGTTTAGAACTGTTTGCTTTAGATTCAAAACTACCCTGAACACTTTTTTTTATGGAGACCAGTTTATAGCTACTAAGTAATTTTATGTTGTTTCAACTTGAAGAAAGTTATCTCAATGAATTTCGGATTAGCAGTTTTACAACTATTTTATACCTAAATGTGTGGTCAGAGAAGTATTATTATTCATACCTGTAAATGTGTAATGAAGATTTAAAAAATCTGTAGCATTGTGTCATTATAATCATATTTATTTACTTAAACAATTTTCTTTAAACCATGCCCTGGGGAAATTTCTTTAAACTAAGAAAACTAAAATTGAGGTCCCTAAGATCTATGCACACGATAGAAACTCTTAACAAGTATATCAATGGCATTTATAGCTTACTTTATGTTAATAACTAATGCATAAGCCACAAACGACTATAAAGGAAACCATAAAGGAAACCAGTATGAATTACAGTTAAAGAAGAAATGCCCATGTTCAAATATAAAAGAAGTCTTTGTGTTTTGCAAATAAATAAATTTCTTTTTGTCTTTGAACCCTTGGACCCATGTGTGGAATGGACCATAAATCAAAGGCATCTCAATAAATCTTAGCTGTGAGAATTTAGGTCGAAGATGTAGCCAATATATTGTGTACCTGAATTATTTATGTAAAAAGCAAAGTTCTTCTGATGAAAAAATGACATTTAAGGTAAATAATAATTACTATTTCATTTAACGCATTTTAGCATCAGTTTTAATTGCAGATATAAGTACCCCTTGTCAATAGTTTTCCTAAGATTTTGAGCGTTTTGCTTTAATAAATTCACAAAAATTTATTCTTATTTTTGAAAACACTACAAATTAAAGTGCTTCAAAATTATAAATATCTCAGTTAATTACGAAGATAGAAATTATAACAAAGATAGAATTTGAAATTCGATTTAAGACACAATTTGGAATGAGCAAACTGCGTTGATATTATCTCATTCGCTCCCCATCGATACGATTTCCTTAATCTTTCTTAGCGAAATTAAACCATTTGTAGACGTTCGGCAATGGAAAAGAGTAAATCAATCTACACATTGAATTAGTTGATGTTGAACGGTCGATTTCGGCAATATTTTAGCAGGTAGAGCGATAAAATGGCGTATTTTGCTCTCCAACCACGTTCTCAGCTATTCATCAAGTCGGCCAGGCTATTACCGCGCCCGCCACCTGCACGGTCCCCCTTTCGTATTATGCTAGATTATTCCCGGCTTTCATTTACCAAACCCAATAACTTGTTGAATTATTACTCGACTTCGATTGGAGAGATTATCTTCATCGGTTTACAAGTCATTTTCATTTCAATGAGACCATCATGAGTTAATTGAAAAAAGTCGCGTTAACGTGATTTGGTTTTGTATCAGTATATAAATATGTAATTAGTACACGTTAAACACATTTCTATTCAATATTAATATAATGCAAACCTTCAAGGGAATATCCTGATCGTGTATCATTTGGACAATATAATATTCAGTGTATCCGCCAGCTATACATCACTTGCGGCTTGCTAACGGCACCGACATGCCGGATTAAAGCTTTTCATATTTTGTGATCAGTTATAATGTGTTTATGTCATCCCATACAACACAATAGAAAATAAACATAAGCCACTTGTTTGTACGTAAAAAAAATCCTTGGTTCTAATTTCATTTTTCACCACTGTTGTAGAATTTTGTCTCTAGCTGTTACATAAGATGTTTTATATACAGCATCATAAAATATTTTTTAAGCAAATTACTTATAAGGGTATGAATTTGACAAGAAATTTACCAGAATGTTGTGTAAAACCGTTCAATTATTAACACTTAAATAGTGTGCTGTAATTCGGTTATTTGAAAAAATTATATACTAACATCTTAAATAACTTGAATAAAGTTCATTATTTACACCACTCTGTAAAGAAATTTGGAAAGAATTACATCTTAATACAGCTTGGAATGACAATGTCTTTGTTGTATAAAATATTTTTTTTACGTATGGTATTTAATTTTTTTATACTTAAATATAAAAAATATCGGATTTACGGTTTTTTTATTATTTTAAAACTACATACTTTTATTATTTTATAACTACATACATTCCGTTCCTTTGTATCGACGAGATGAAAATCTAGTCTGTCCGTAATTACGGTTACAACAATATACGAAAATCTGAGTTTTATTTAAATGAATACACATGAAAATCTTAGATATCATTATTTTTTACTTGTTTAATTTCATATTTTAAATTGATTTGGTTTTTAATAGGTATAGGAATAAACATATTTTGTCAATGATTCCAGTTAGAACTTACAAATTTGTTATTACCATTACCATCGCCAGATTAATACCTACATATGTGTGTGAAGTTGAAATTCCATCAACTATCAGTAGACATTAAAAATATTCCCAATTTCATTTTGAACTTTTTTTTATTGTCAGCTTATTGCCCTTTACAGTTTCACCACGCAAGATTGAGGGATTTTCAGAAAGGGACCTACCCTTGAAATTCTGATCCGAAAGGGGGGGGAGTTTAAGAGCATCCCAATGGTGATTACAAAGATAGATTTCGGCCTAGGACATCGTTGAAAGAGAGTGACATTTGGGGATGTGACATGTCGTTATCAAACGGCAAAATACCGAAAAAAAGTGTATGAAACTGGACCTTGTCTTCGCGAGCGAAGGTAATGAGTTTGAATGTGTACTTATGGTGAGTTGCGAAGGTATTCTTGGCTGAATTGCCTGTTTTTCTTTTGTCGATAGGGTGTAAGAGAACGTCTTTCGGGTTTCTCTGACCTATTGGAGAGTTGGGGGATGGGAAGTAGCATACTATAGCAGTAGTATAGTACCTGAAGTTTATTGTGGCTAAAGGGGGAGCGTGAATGAAGAAAAAGGTTGCGTATGACATAACTGGACGTATGCAGGTTTGGTAAAGTGTTTGGTGTTGTTTGTTAAAGTATTTCTAGGGATAATTTTACGACTTCTGCAGATAAAGGATAATAGGCGACATTGGATGTCGGCAGCTCGTTTTCTAATAACCTCTTAGTGAGTTCTATTTTTCTAAGGAATGGCACAGTCGTACCATTCAATTTTACTCTTTGGATTGCATAAACGGCTATCTTCTGAAGATAACAACAGTGGTGTTTTCAGAACATCTCTATCCTATATTAACAATAGCAATTGTCTAAATCATTTGCGGCTTTTTGAAGATAAGTCTAATGGATTTAGGGGACCTACATGATATCTTTAAACTGCTGTGTGTTCCGGGAAGAGTGTTAAGTTCGTTAGTATTTTAGGTTCCTAGTGCTCTCGAATAACGAGTATAGAAATGAAAAGACGACAGCGTCCTTAAAAACTCCGGCCTTTATATGATGGCGTAAAGTTAAGGTACTTTGCACAGCCAAGTAGGTTCGTGTGATGTGCATGAGCTTGTATGATACCTCAAGCTCGAACAGCTTGTAAAAAAAGTCCTTTTACCAGACCCTATCTGAAGTTTCCAACGTATCTACTATGTAGCCCTTCCCCGATGTGCTTTGACGAAGTTTCAGAATCTATTTCGTAATAGTATCAGAGCCCGGTAGTTTTTTGGGTTTCGTACAGGGAATTTATTTGAAATGACTAATAGTTCTTTTTCCGATTTCTTTATTTGCGTCAACTACTGGGACTTGCATAATTCTTCAAACTATATACACGTTTAATTTTTATATTACATAACTCTCGACTTGAAGTGCACAGGCTCGCTAAACTGTCCACTAGGTTTTCGGCCTATTCTCGGTCGTCAAAGGCATTCGGAAGATTTGGTTTTTTCTGCAGAGGCATTACCAAACAAAACAAATTCACTCTTTATCTCTCTTTAAATCGTCTAGAAAGACTAAAACGTTGAAGACGAATGAAAATTTCCTATTCCACCCATTTTCTCGAAAGGAGGCGTCAGCTGCCCTCACTTGCTTTTAGAAATTGCATGGGACCATGCAGTTTTCTTCGCTCCTTACTCCGTTTGAGGCTCCGTGAAGGAATTTCTTTTTCCTTGATTAATCATAAATTTCGGTAGAGAGTTCATTGCGTTTCCAATGGGTCAACGTAATCTCTATCGTCGAATGTTTATCGATGCTATTAATAATTGGATGACAACATAAGTTTCCATCGAAAGAACCGTGAGGTCAGCCAACGAAAGCAGGGAGGACCTGCTCGTACGATATATCGGATCACTATTGCATCATTCTCTTTAGAAGTCATAATACGAACGGTCACCATTCCGGCCGACGTGCGGTTTAGACGTATCTAATGCGTAAACAGCACAGCAGCTACAAATTAAATTACACCAAAATATTTTTTTTATGCTGTTAAAACAACCATCATAAGCATATTAATATTTATAGCACATTACTTTCGATGATTGTAGTTAAAAATGATATGTAGAACACATTTCTAAAAAAAATTCTTAGATTGTCGCAAATTTAGATTTAAAAATTAAAGGTACTAAAAATTAGGAGATTTAAATATAAAGTGAATTGATAATTTATATTTATTGTTTGTAGTCTAAAATTGGGTGTCTTAATTTATGTTGTTCGATATTTGTTTTTCGAGAGAGTTTTGATGTCCACCTGACCATATACAGATTTTCGATATGTGTGTAAAGCTTTGATTGCTTTTTGTGCGGCATTTACAAATCGATTTGGCTGACAGCCAATATCATCATTTTAATAGCCTCTTTTCAGATCCGACAGATCATTCGTTTATGTTTTAAATAAGCCATATAAATTTGTTTTTTTTTTTGGGAACGCCCTTCTTGTTTAGCTGCAAAAGTAGATTAACAGGAACTAAAATAAACACCTAATATATTAAATGATAATAAATTTTAAAGTTGTAACGTCATTATTTGACATCATCCATTAGTGCAATGGTTTAAAAAGGTAACACTTCATATTTCTCACAAAAGCTTCTAGGATTTGAAAATGAAATGAAAACTACAAGACGATTCAATTCATACAAAAATATCTTTATATTCAAAATGATCGGCTATGTAGTAGTCTTGGTTCGTGGTTGGAAGAAAAACTCTCATAAAGGCGACACAGCAAATCGGCGTTACATGTTTAGAATATTTTGTCGCAGCTATTTGTCTACTCGTTTTTGTATTGTCTAAATACTTGTGCGATCTTGAGGACCGCTTGTTATTTATCAAGGACATAGGAATCTATTATTTACAAAAAATATATAGTTTTATTATTCAATATGAAAGACACCTCTTTATAATAACGAATTTCCAATATCAATCACTGCATGTGATGAAATTTTCAATATAAAATATGATTAGTTTGAATATTGCTAGTCGTCGTTATAGTAACGAGCTTCATTTAGAATATTACTTGATATTTTCCTTTTCACTGCGTTCAGCGGCAATATAAGACGGAAAGAAAATTGCGAATTTGTAAGCAAGGATACAATAAGCAAATAAAGGGAGCTCGTTTACAATATCATTTCTATTTATTAATTTAATTGGCAAATATTCCCTTCCTGGTAAACAAATTATGCAATAAATTTATTAAATTGCCTTTTGAAACCATAATGATCATGTATATTATTATAAACATGAATAGCGGATAACTTTATAATATTATATTCAAACAAACTTTTATTTTGGGACATCTTGTATTGGTAAAAAATTTAAAATCAGTGTGACTTTTCATCATAGAAAAATTAGTTTTCCATGTAACTACAATTTTCGTTAGTCAAAAGAACCTAATATAAATGTAAACTGTTCCTGAATAACTTCGTTTGAGTTCGTTTTTATGACTCCCAGTCCACTTTCTATTGTAAAATCATCGTTTTATTTGTCGTTAGGAAAATTAAATAACGCCCTAAGTAATATACTCTTTAAAAAAGGTGAAAGTGTCGGAAAATAAGCTTACCTATTTATTATAACGATAATTAGATCTTCATTTTCCTTCCCATAATACAACTAAAACTTTGTAAATATGTTGCTAATACTGATTATTACTTTTAAAATTTTATGTAAAAGTGATATTTTAAATTAAAAAAAAAATAAGACCGACTCTATTTGTTATATGCCTTAAATATTGTATAGTATGATGATATTCTTAATTGCCAAAAAGAAAACGTTAGACATCTACTTCTATTAACATTTTTGGTGGCTAATGTAGCATTTAAACCAACAATAGTTTTATTATAATAAGTAGAGTCAAAAAAAACCCTTTATTATATAATAAAAAGGATTTATTCATAACTTTTTTTACGAGGTGTAAATAGGAAGTTGTGTCTTAATTCGACACTACAAATTATGCACAAGATATAATAGAAAAGTATTACATAAAGCAAAATGAAAATAAAAAACCATTGAAATGTTGAATATGAATACGAGATAAAAATGAAAATTATTTTCAATCTAGAGCACTACTGTGACCCGGAATCAAGAAATGTGCAAACATAGTCGGAATATTCATGCGTGTTAATATTCATGGCCACGCCACCTGCGCCACTCCAGTTATGCTGGGTGGTATGGGTACAATGAGCATTTCTACTTGCAGGTAGCTCAGATGTTCTCCTTGTTGCCACAATTTATTCGAAACGGTAGTTCTGTTGCGAAATAAAGCAAGATTATTCTTACTTTTGACGTATTCTGCTCTACTTGTTGAAAACATTTATGATTTAACAAAAATCCTAATTAATTAACCTTGTTAGTATGTTATATATGCTATACCTACTAGTATGTAAGCATAACCGTTTATAACAAAATTTAAATATGCTTAGTACAATTACACAAAATACAATTATATTAGTAAAAGCGTTTAGTTTTTAAGCTTACAACTCACGCAAGCCAGCTCGTAATATTGAATATAAAAAAATATATGTTTACTACATATTCATAGTTATCATGGAAGCGTATAATTCTGAAGTAAAATAATTTTAAATCCTTTTCTATGTATAAGCAGTTGACATAGGAAAGAAGAATCTATAGAGTGTCAACGTATTTTTCATTTAAGTGTAGGTAAACTATCATCATAATAGTGTTATGTAATGTCGTTCTACCCAGAACGGTAATAAATAAAGTAACTTTGCACGGTTCTCTATTAAGGTGAATGCAAACAAAATTTCGGTTAGTTTCTGTTTTACTTTTTAATGCTTTGTGTAAACTATATTAATAATGCGGGTATTAAATGAAACATCTGTTATGAATAGAATTTATTTTGCATAAACAATTATGACTATGATACTTTATGAGGAAACTAGAATTTGTATAGAAATGTGATTCACCACTGTTTTTAACTTTATAAAATTACCTTTATAACAGAGGACTAGGTTAGTAGACAACTTTATAGAGAGAATTATATATAAAATTTTCAGATCATCAGAACAAATTTTGATACAAATATCTGTTTTTCATTCAAGTGACATTTCAGCTGAAAAACGGTTATGTTAATTGGCGTAAAACAATAACAGCTATTATATTAACTACATCCGCTTCAAATAGTTACCACAAAAACTGAAAGCTATTTAAAAAATTAAAAAAATATATATATTTACAACTTTTTTAAATCTTATAAAGTAAATTAATAAGATGTAAATTATGATTTATATAATGAACATGTAATATACGAAAAAAAACTAGTCATAATATCATATCACAATTTATGTTCTTATACATATTGCGAATCTCGATTTCGTTTCCTTATTTCCTTTTTCTCATTAAAATGTTGCTCTTTACGGATCATTGTGATGAATTCACTATAGTTATATAATATCTAATAAATTGAAAAACGTAAAGCAAACAGTATATTAGAGGAAGTCGTGTGTCAGACATTTGTTTTCGCGAAGTAATCTCCGACGACCCGAGGTGCTTCTGTAAACTGATTACGAGTTCAAATTAAGTCGTAAAGTCGCTTGAGTTACAGCACGTTAATGTGGGCATTGCTTTTAAGGCAGTCTTAATGTTATCGTAAAAACTTACTCATTATTCACTGAGCTGACTTGGAATTTATAATTAAGCCTGGATTGAACGAGCACGTGTTCAATTTCTTGCTGAAATCTAATCCAGTTATAATTCTTTTTAATTCCAAATTCAGTAAATTCTTTAGGAAAATGCAGAGATGTAAACGGTGAACATAATAGTGCGAAATTAAATTCTTTAGACATTTTAGTGAAACGATTTTCACGCATTGTAATTAAAGACAACTTTCTTTCGCTATTTACTATATTTATGGTGACAATACTGAATGCTATTACTAATTACTTCTTAATAACTTTGTTTGAGTATTTCTTTACTTGAATAGTAAAGAAATAAGTTATCTTATGGTATCACAAAAATTGTTTATATATTTGTATTTAAAACTGAATATTATACACCAACTTTTATTCCAGGTCCATTCGGGTGACTATTAAAAATGATAATGAAAACGGTCTTAAAAATTCTATGGTTTGTAATCTCATTCTTAAAAAAGGAATGAATGTATTTCCAACTTTAAAAAAATTCTAATCAAAATACATATCACTTAATAGAGTTGTAATAAGCATTTTGGAATAGTCAAAAAAAAATTTATACAGGTTAATGAGGTTAGTTTACAAGTAAGCGACACAAAATGTTAAGCGAAGCTGGCAAGAAATTCAAGATTTGAATTTAACTCACATCTATCTTTCATAACATACACAAAGAAAATATTAGTGTAGGGAATTACTTATATATGAACTTATATTAAATATAATATATAAAAGTTGCATTAAACCTGTGAAATATTCTTAAAAATAAAATGCAATTCCGGACATTTCATAAATCGTCAGAAATTTTGAACAATAACTTTTAATAAAATTTTCAACATTGTTATTTCTATTATTGCGAGCTGCAAATCTTGCTTGTGTCGGGTCCAATAATTTTCAAGAGAAAGTGATTTAACTGGCGTTGTATTCGCAGAAATAAGTCGTTTTCTTTTTTATTATGACTTTTCTATGATTATTTCTTTAGAGATCCATCACTAATAGTAATGCGGTTTTTTTTTGACAAATTTATCTAACAATTTATACTTTAGTGTTCTTTCTTTTTAGTCTTTTGAACGATACAGATGCTTTCAAATTTCTAATAGCTGCTTACCCAAAATGGTTTGTTAAAATTAAAGTAGTTAGAAATATAAAGCCTCTCGTGTGGACTCAGTGTAAACCGATCCTATAAGAGTTATTGACAATAAACAGTATTTATCAATTTGATTACAAATTCTCATTAAAATTGGTTTGAGTTAATTGGGATTGTGAATCATATGTGTGGATGTATGCGAATAGAATGATGTCACGCTTTTATTCTATATTAAAGCATATCAACATAACTATAAATGAAATATGTCACTTTGTAAACTAACCAGCTACAATTATATGATGTGTTTATTTTTATGAAGTTTTCATAAAATCTTGTTTTACTGTGAACAATAGAATTGTGCAGTATCGCCGGCGGCGTGTCGACATTGCTTCCGGGGGAGCTATTTGCAGCGCTGAGCGAAATAAAAGGATTTATTATTAATGTGTCTCGCAGAATATCTGCAAGAAGATCTCATGGGGATGAATTTAGCAAACAAGATTCCAAGAATAAGGAGCTCTTGTTTTAAATAAACCTAGATTTTGAATTGAAACATGAGTAGGTTGAGCTATAGATAACATAGATTATTCCATTGATTATTAATAAATAAATTTTTATATCAATACTTACATACATTGTTTTACATTTGCTTTTGCTGTGAATGTTTATAGGACAGGAATTTAAATTCTAGTAGAATATAAAGAACGAAAAATTTATTTAATAATAGCAAGATTTTAGCCTAAAACCTGCGGAATACAGCATTCCGGCTCCCTTACTAATTAAGCTATTACGCCTATTTTTATTGTACATGTTTTTTTTTAATTTAAAAATTTAACATTGTTTGAAATTCTTTTTTTAAATTATATTATGATATGCATGTTATAATTGTTTATATTTACTTGTATCCAAAATTATTTGAGACTTGTTAGTTGAAATAATTTTACATTCGTAGTCTTAATAATAATTATGATTTCAATATTTGTCCTTATGAGACGAGAATTTCCTTTGTTTCAAACTAATGGCACACAATGCCACAATTATGTGTTCAGTATTGTTGTCTATTATTATACAGACAGACTTTGTGTGTCTTATACGAATACAAATGTACCAGGAACTGTTCTATATTGCAATATGAATTAAGTACTGTCACCTAATTTACATACATCTCTCTAAGTTTGAGGTAATGATGTTATAACCTTATGTTTCAAACTAATAATGTTTTTATACAAAGAGATGTAAGGGAAACATACAAACCCCTATAGGTAAGAGGTTTTCGATATAATTTTGAGAATGTATAGAAGATGCAATGTTATATCAATATACATTTTATGTTAAGATCTTTTTTGTTTAATATATTCTAAAATAATATTGAATTAACAATTTTGTTTTGATTGCAAAAGGATATCAGAAAATATTTTGATAAAATAATTTCAAATTTAAAAAGAATTTAAGGAGTCTATGAAGTTCAAGTAAAATTTTGATGATCTTTTCCTAATAATTGTAAAAAAATAATTATTAATACTTTTTACTAAGTCGAAATATATGTATAATCTATTTTCGAATTTTATAAGGTATCATTCCAGTTCTTGTTTTATCCACAACTAAATAGATTTGATAGCAGAGACCATGATCATGTGTGACACTTTCACCCTTTAGGTAAATTCCAAATAGGGCGATGCCAATATTATAAATTTAACTACACTAAACCACAAGCTTGTTTATTCCCCACTATGAATACTCCGTTTATCTTAACTTCAGCTTACAAAAAGCATATTTTTTTACACTATTCGCCTTTACTTATATTCTTAACCATAACTTAACTTTGGTCAATGTCTATAGGTTTGAGACAGCTCCGAGGGTCCTGGGTTTTGGTGCAGAAGTACTTACATTACTTTACGTCGGAACAGTTTCGTTGCCTTTATAAGTCAAATGTTACCAGGTGGATTTTGTTTTGGAAAAAATGTAAAAAGGCTTAAAGGATTTTGATAGAACCAATCGTCAGCCTTGAACACAGGTGTAAACTAACCAGCCTCATTGTTTTTTTTATTATCACATGCTTAGTGGAACACTGACGTAACTAAAAAAAACGTTTTTTTGGTAAATCGCAAAAGAAGTTCTGCTATGATGATTCATTGCTATTCACATGTATATAATATATATTACATACACAATTATGAAAGTGTGCCCAAGAATTGTTGATTTATTTCCGGAATCTCTTTTTTATCTTCCAACCACCAGGCCCACATCGGGCCTTCATCCTTTAGATGTACAACTTCCCGAATCCGGACAAAGCGGTCCCTCCTAGCTCAAAAGGATTGAAATGGTTAACCTGCATCTATGCTTCTTTTTATTTATCATCTGGATGTTTTCAAGGCAAGAGTGAATAAGTTTTTATAGGATGGTATGTTTTTATCATATGCGGCTTCATTTCCACTTTCCATCAGGTGAAATCATAAACAAGTTATATCGCGTCCAGGAAAGAGTTTATGTGACTCAAAATTACAAATATACAGGAGTTTTCTTAAAAAAATATACAACAGTCACAGATACTTTTATTACCTGTCTAATTACAAATTATTATTATTTTTTTAATTAAGCTAACATTATTCTAATATACTACGCGCGCTTTATTTTTGTAAAAAACTACATATGTACTCCCGACGTTTCAGTTACTTTTCAGCAATCGTGATCATAGGCATGCCTGCAGACGAGATGAATAAAACTCTCGAAAGTCTTAGATCTCATTATACAAATATTTTTTAAAAACATAAGCAAAATAAAATTCAGAAAAAATAAGATTAGGCTTTTGCTTCTTTACTTTTAATAATTAAGGCAAAAATATTGAAATAAATATCACAAAAGAGAGAAAAAGTTTTTTCTACAAGCTGAATAGAATTTATTTTATTTGTATTCACGTTTATATAGAATTTGTTCACTTCTGATGGTTTCAAATTACCCTCAAAATCTCATTTTTTTATAAATAGTAACGAAAAAAAATATTTAATGATACTTTACATTAATTACCTACATAAAACCAATTAATTATTATTACTAATGTGGTAGCTATAATTTATCTTAAACGGTTTACAAAAGGGTATTGAATTAACAAATATACATATATGGTTTAAAACGCTATATTTCGTCGTTTAAAAAATTTATGAATTATACCAAAATATTTTATTTTATTTATTTGTTAATATTAACTAAGATGTATGTTATTTAAAAACATCAAAATTAGTATGAAATTATAAATGAAGAAATATGATTTAATTATAGGAAACATTTAGATAGTTTCGAATTTTTTTTGAAGTTATATGTATATATCGAGATTTGTTATATAATCCTCATTCACTCACATTAGTTTCTGTGTCTGCAAACAGGGAACAGATAATTGTGTTGTAAGCCGATTATATTTAAAATAAGGTGGCAACAAAAACCATTATCACTTGGCAAACTTTATCGTGCATACATAAAATGCTGTTGCCAGTTGAGACCTAAAACGTTTCCCAAAAGGTGAATTGAAATAAATCAAAAGTCATGTAATTGCAAGGCCGTACTTTAATATTATTTTAACAACTTTAGCCTTCACATCGATCATGAGAATGATCATGTTCATAAATCATTTTTGACTTTTTACTGAAAACTGTTACTTTTTACTTTAACGATACAATTTTTACACTTAGGGTTCGAGATATTATTCGAAGATGAAAATACTAGACATCTTTTTTTTAATAATTAGATTTTTTTTATGACATTAATTTTTTTCATTGTTCTTGTAAAGTTTAAATTTGATATGAGTCCGGTACTATTGTACGAGCGCCTTTTGTGTAACTTTACTCACACTGATCAGTGTTTATTAGGTTTGTGATTTTCATACATACAAATATATAAAACTGTTTAGATATATGAAAGGAAAAGACTCATCTTTTTGTGTTTACTGGTTTGGTAAAAAATCTTTCAGATTTTAAATTAAAAATAATTTACACACATATATATTGACATTTTTTATGGATTTGTTGAATACATTAAAAAAACCTTAATTAATGCTATTTTCAATGTGAATAGTAACTTATATTCCTGTTATTATAACACTTTACTAAATAATTTAAATAATTCATGGATACTAAAGTAAGTTGACTAATACTTTTGTGATTTTCTAAAAGTTATACTGGGATTTTAAAATTACTCGAACTTATAGTGAGGCATGAATATTTCCGAAATATAATAACAAAACATCTTGTTGTTGCCTAATTAATTCTTGCAGTTTTGCTATTTGTTGAATCTGTTAAGATACCTTCAACAAAAGGTTTAAAAATTATTCTAGTAATACATACAAACGTATTATAAGGTTAGGGAGCGGGGCAAATTGAATTTTAATAATACTTTTTCTTGGTAAACGATGTTTTTGTCTTTAGGAGAACGGAGGCGACATTGTCATTTTGTACACAAAATATTGTTTTTAATTTGTTTGTGGTTTATATAATAAAATATCTTTTGGTTTTAATAACTTTTTAAGTATTTTTATGGAATGCATAGTTTTTTTTTAACACAAAGTAAGAAGTGTAGATACTGTATGTGTTATCAATTCGTATCATTATTTTTATCCATATAATTTTGAACCATAAGTAAATAAAAATGAAGCTGTAGAGGGTAGAGATCCAGTTACTTTCATTATTTCCATTCCTAGTATGTGGAAGTCGCCAAGACAAAAATATAGTTAAAAATATAGTTTTCTGAAATTTTGTAGAAAAACCTTCAACTAAATATAAGAGACATGTCGTGCTTCTGGTTGACCAATGGTAAATAAGATGATACAAGAAGTAACGTGAATCTTGTAAGATATAAAGAAGCTGGTTGGCCTTGTTACGCCTGGGATGTATAAAGAAAAATAAACTGTAAAATAAGTCTAGCCAGTTTTGATTCAAAAAAATTGTCTTCATCGACATGTACGTTACCTAAATAATTTTGTGTATAAAACCTTAAATAACTTTTTGTGTCTTATTTTAAATTATATAAAATTTAAATCCACTTAAAAATTATTTTTTACGGATTATAATAAAGATTTCATAATAAACAAAAGAAGCTTACAGAATACTAACTAGATAAAGTGACATGTTCTGTGTTTTTTCAGTTAAATTAAAACGGCTTTATCATTATTAAATAAAATACTTTAAGAATAGTATGTATAAACTGACTTCAAAAAAGAAGTAAATGATTTTTTAGTGCCATTTACGCTAAAATATGAACATAATGTTGAAGAATTATGATGTAATCAAATGAAATTCAATCGAAACAGACACAAATATAGTACATATGTTTTTGAAATTGATATATCATAAATTTTTGATTATGAGACGAAACCTCTTAGCATTCAATGGATTCACCGTGCGGGTGCCGGGTCCATTGCGTTGCAGGGAGTGGAGCTTCAACAGTGCCTGGGACTTGCGACCCAGGTGTAGGTTTAAGGGGCCCCTAACTAACGCGCGTTAAACGCTCACCTCCACTGTCCAAGCTCCTCTCCCTACCTAACCATATTTGAAAAGAACCTACTAGGGCTGCCTTCGAAGTACGTTCCAAGAACGAATTGATGTGAGTTCTGGACAGGCCTAAGTCTTTTAGTAGGTTGTAGAGAGATTTAGCCGTTATACCTCTCGCTCCCACTTCTACCGCGTATAAATCCACGACGAACCTATTTCGAGTGAGTTCGTTTGTGAGCTCGTAATATTTGTTGACCTTGATGGTATGGTCTTTGGGGATGTTGGTTTCCCAAGGAACCGTAAGCTCTATCATCACAACGCGCTTTAAGATTCGCGAATACATGAATATGTCCGGTCTGGAGGCCGACGCACAAATATCCTCGGGGATTTTGTATTGTTTTTCACACGTATCCATCATTATAGTCCAATCCGTAGCCGCTTTAAGGATGGAGTAAGGCTTGACATTTGTTTTTATAGTCCTAATGCCCTCTCTCACAAAACCTACTGATCGCTCGTTTGTGGTTATTCCTTTTTGCGCTCTGGCTACCGAAAGACTAACCGCTTCACGTATGATTTCCAGAACCCTATCGTGACGACGCGAGTATTGACCGCTATCGAGGAGTACCTTACATCCCACTAACAAGTGCCTAGCAGTTCCAACTGCCTTCTCACAGATATAGCAAGTCTTTTCGGTACCTTTACCCCATCTTACTAAATTACTCTGATCTGGGAGAGTCATCTGGAACGCATTGAGATAGAATTTTAGCAATGCTGGCGACCAATCATGGATTAAGGTGCGCCATTTTAGTGCTAATGGGATGCAAAAATCTCCTATGTCTAACCACTCGTTCTGCATTTCTAAACTTATTGCATGGATCTTATATTTATCATTCTCGTCTTGTCGAATAAAAGACTTCAATATATCCGTATCTTGGACCTTCCTACTTGATCCTAACCCTACTCTGTTACTTTGCGCTCCTATCATAAACTGCTTGTGGAATTGAAGCCTTGACTCTAGCTCTGGGGCATCTTTGTCTTTTGGGAGCGATGTAACGACGTCATCCTGGGATTTTCCCAAGATGTACCTCTTGGAAACTCTCAGGTGTTTATAGAGCTCCGATGGCCTTTTTAGACTCATCCCAAAACTATTGCGATCCCTAAATAAAGCCGATGAATCAGCCGTTAGCGCGAGCCCGAGCCACAACTTCAACATCTTTATGACGCCTGCATCTAACTTTGACAAAAGGGTTTTATTAAAATCATAAACGAGGAAAGGCCAATTTAAACGTGAAGTTAGATAATTATCGTAGATCCAAGCTTTTTTAACGTTACTGATCTGTTGGCTATCTACCTTGTTGAGATCGTTCAAAAAGCTATCTACTATACCTTCCAAAGATGGAGTACGACCTATATTATCAATCTTCCGACCGAGAAATTTAAATGGTGCATTTTCTGTAACCGTAGAAATGCATTGACCGCCTAACGATAATCCCGGATCGTATGAGGTGTATCTTGTACTCCGCCTACCGAGACACAGACAGTGACATTTACTTGGTTTTGTCCTCAATCCATCGGTCCACTCACAGAATCTATCCACTTCATCTAATAGTACTTGACAGTGTTTGGGGTTACGTGTCAGTATTGCGAGATCGTCAGCGAAGGCTAAAATGGATTCCGTGTATTTATTATTAAACTTGAACCGATACCCCCATTTTTTCTCGTTGCTGGTTAATTTATCTACTAAGATGTTAATTACAATATTAAATACAATTGGAGACAAACAGCAACCTTGAAATAGTCCTACATTGTAACTAAAAGTTTTTGAATGGCCTTCTTTAGTTGTTATAGAAAACTTTAATTTTGAGTAATACGACGCGATCATATCAGTAACTAGGGGCGGAAAGTTGTACCATCGCAGCGCGAATAGCATCAATTCGTGTTGTATCGACCCGAACGCATTCTCTAAGTCTATCCAACAAACTGTAATTTGCCTCTCGCTTTTCCTAGCATCTTTTAAACTCTCCGACAGCAAAGTGTTGTGTTCTAGGCATCCAGAAATTCCGGGTAAAAACCCTTTCTGGTGATTTGGCCTAAAATACCTGTTGCTCAGCATGAATCGCGTCATTCTCGTTTGTAGAACTGAGAAAAAGATTTTGGATATAGTATTTGTTAAGGCTATCGGTCTAGTATCTTTTGGATCTGTGACTCGATCTTTTTTGGGAATGAGGACAAAAATTGCTTTCCCGAAGCACTCCGGGATTTGCTTCCTTGACCAGATTTTATCGTATATATATGTGAGATGTTTACGAACCGATGGACATTTTTTAAAGACTATATATGGGATACCATCGGGTCCCGGCGCAGATTTAGACGATTTTTTCTTTATCTGAATACTTATCTCATCTAGCGTTGGTGGAATGCCGTGGAAATCGAAACGAGGAATTCCAGGTTTTTTATAATAATATAAAATTTTTGTCGTATTATGCTTAAAATGGCAACATTTGTACAATAATCGGGATCTTACCCTCGTTAATTCCTATGTCTGCAATTAAGGGCAATTGAGCTCTAAGCTGATTATGCTAAAAATTAAGTGGTTACACCGCACATTACCCAGAGTTTTCATAAATAAAACGGTATCACGACCCTAACGTGATATATCTACTCAGTTTATTAACGTTCATGGATATTTGAAAATTATTAAATGTGACTAGTATAAAAACTGTAACTGAAATGACGACATTTTAATTATATTTATTATTTTAAAGTATGACTTTTGAAAAAAATATATTTATTGTTTTTAAATAAAAAATAAAGTTATATCTTAATAATAACTATTTGTTTGTCTACAGTTTTATAATATTTACATATGTAACTGATCTCAAGGTAAATACTATTTGCGTACTTTATTGCACAAAATATGTTGTTTTGTCACATTCTACTCTCCCCTCTTACGAGTATATATAGTAGTCTTTCATTTTGTCTTTAACTATTCATTGTCTGCAAGCCCTTTCTTTTTTTGGTTTCAAAGAAATCTTTTTTGACGACTAATAACCATTAAATTTTATTTTTAAAACCTCACAAATATATTTAACTCTTACAGTGTTAGACGACGCAGATAAAGTTCCCGCATATACAATCTGACTTCTAAATTATATAATATTCATACTAAATTATAGTATGATATATTGTTCGATACATCATTAAGTACATCATTAATGCGACTTTTGAAAATACCACTGGATACTTCGGTCCTTTAGACCCAGAGGTTTTAAGGGTGAGTTGTATGTGGGACCACTCATTTTCCAGTGTGACCTTACAAAAGCTAATAACGGCTACATCAGCGACGAAATATAAAAAAGTCTGATTTTTTTAAATCTTTAACGAATCTTATTAATTGATTTTAGGTAATATTTGGAACTGTACAAATATATAATATTAAATCAATCAAAGGTTGTTATAAATTGACAAGTATTCTGACATGCCTGTTTCGTCTTGTCTAATAATTAATTGTTTATAAATGTTTACTAGTATCTTATTTTACCTTAAAACTATTGTTGATCTAGTAAAGGAAATTAAATTTTATAATATTTTTGAAATAACGTGAAATTTCTAGCTTTATTAAATATCCAAATATAATCCTTCACGTAATCACAAAAACTGGAAAAAAATATTTTAATAATTTAATTATAAAGGCTTATCAATCTTTATTGTTAAAATAAAGGCATGTGCAAGAAACCATCTAAAGTATTCTTTGGATAGTCGATAAAATTTGCTACATCTTAAAATTTTTAAAGCTCTTGGTTTGAAATAAGGAAGGATTATTTTTTTCTCAGCAGCGTAAATCGAGTGCAATCTACTTTCTTTGTACGTTGAACGAAGCACCTCTTGGGTGTGATGACGCGTGCTCTACACTGTGTTACTAAACCTTTGTTGTAGATTAAAACTTTTAACTAAAATCTAAGTATTATGTGACTTAAAAGTGCAAGTAATTTTATTTCATCCATTTCCATACAATTTACTTTTACATATCACGTTATCATTTTTATAAAAGTTGGTGTATTTAAAATAAGGTTTTCATAATTTAGAAAATGTCGTCTACCCGACTAATATTTTTTAGCCTTCTTAAAGATTATGCTTTGCTCAAAGACCAAGGATTTTAATTTTACCATATTTTTGGGTCGGGCTGTATGTTTGAGTACAAAATATTTGCGTTGAATGATCCTTTTATGAAAACCGTTCCGGGCTTTATGAAAATTATTTAAAAAAAATTACCTGGCTCTTTATTTAAGAACAATTTATCCTGCGCTACCAAAAAGTGGGTGATGAAAAGATGTTTAGTTTGTTGTAAAAGGATTTCTATTGCGGCGGTTCGTTTAGAAGCTTAATGTTTTCAAAATAATGAAGTAAATCATGAATTAAATGTTGAAAAAAGTTTGCTACGTGTGTATAAATTTAAATGTTCTTTAATTTAAAGTTTAACTTATTTTTATATTTGGTGGAACATTACATGAAAATGAAATAAATGGGATGAGTACACTTGAGAAGACAAATAATAATAATGAAAAATCAAATACCAAGTATTCTTGTATAAAATGTATAGAAATAAAAATAATGAGTAAAATAATTAATATTTTATACAATTAGTTATAGTTTTTATAACGTAAACAGTAACTTCATCTAAAAGTAAGTAAATTAATCTTGTATAGTTTGTTTCTTTTTAAGATTTTCTGATACTGATTATGTACTGACTGAGTGTTAGTGATTATAAAAAAAATATTTTCTTTAAACGCTGTTAATATATCAATGAATTTAAGTTTAAAATTTTCTAGCAATAATGTTATGTTATCATATAAAAAATTTATCAAAAAATTTTAACATTATTTTAACTTAGTTTATAGACTCGTGGCTTCAACTTAGTTTATATACATAGCCATCAAGAAGGTCTTTGTCAAGAACTTAAAAAAAAAAAACTTGAAAAATCTTAGAACGTTGAAGTTCTTTGATGTCAAAGTCATCCAATACTTAAGAGAACCCTTACGTAGAGGGTGGTGTTGGATTGATAAGTACCGAACGCAATTAAGCATCGCATTGGTGTGTTTGAAAGATTCCGGACGATACTTGACGGTTCGAACTTATTCATCTGAGTTTTTCAGTTATATCAAATAAAATAAAATAATTAGGTCAACCGCTGATCTGACATCGCGATTGCATTAATGGCTTTAGTAAGCAGAAGAAATTATACTGTTTGGTACTGGTAATAATGATGTATAGTTCTTCTTTTTATATTTAAAATATGCTAGGGACAGAATAACTTTATTTTGTCCGCATCGTGTTGCAATAAAGCAATAATATGCTTTGTTTCTACGAAGGTGATTGCCGCCTACGTCCAACGTTAAGCTCTATTGTGTAGAACTCATTTTAAGCGATCTTGCTTGTCTTATAACTTGAAGGAATTGCAACTTCATCGTGATAGCAACAGGAATATTCAAATAAGAAACAGTTTATTACATCTGCGTATATAACAAACGTGAACCATTAGAGTTGGTATTAAATTTAAGAATAGATTTTTTATAATAATAGTTATATGTGGAGCATAAAAAGTAAAGGTTATATTTTAATAATCTTAATATTAAAGTTAATTTACGCAATGTACTTATGTTTAAGAGTTTAATTATTTTAATATTATAGGGTAATTGAAGACATATTAAAATCAACTGCTTTAAATATTCATTTAATGTAAATTAAAGAAGTAGAAGGCTATTAGACTAATTCAGCAGAAATCCGCATTCGTTCCGCAATGGGCCATTTAGCGAATGCTGGATTTACGAAACATTGCCTCGTAAGCTCAGCTACAATAACATTTATTAAGAAAAACGTGTGTGTTTACGTTCCAGTATTTGTACTTCTCGCTTAAATATGCATTACAGCGATTATTCTCCCGTCATATTAAATTACTTTCTATTATATTTTCTTTAAATTAAGGTTTTAAGTGTAATAAAGATTTTTTTATTGTTCCTTGTATTAACCCGTTCATTAAGTATATGAAAATTTTTTATTTGTTAGCATTGCAGTAATGATCCGAGGATTGTATTTTATTTTTAAACAACAACAAGTTTTTACAAAAAAAAAAGAACTTATTTTTAATCTCTGTGTTCTCGATAAAAAGTTTTTTCCACTTTCCGGCCACTTTAAATTTTAAAGTTTTAGTAAGAGTGAGATAAGATTGTGTGCATAATGTTTTATATATTTACAATTTTATTTCATGTTAAAATTATTCAGTGTTTTCACTCTGAGTACTATTCATTCCGTAAGACGATTGCGTCATAACTATAAGTTATTAAGTTTATTTTATAACAGTCAATTCTGTGTCGGTGATCAATATAAAAAAGGTGATAGAATATAATAATTCAACGATGCAATTGCAAATTTTATAGTAAACCAACAGTTCCATACCGAAAAGCAGGTGAGCGGAAAGTTGTTTAATTTTTAATCTGTTGTTTATGAAAGCAAAATACAACCGCCCAACTAAACAAAGGCGTTAATATGATGGTTAGTTTGTCGTTGTAAATAAATGTATATACATAAAAAGCGATTTATTTTGTTATGTAACCAAAACTACGCCTTAGTAGTTTCTCCTTTACCTCTACTGCATTATTTTTTACGAACATCTTTTAATATTTATTCCCTTACAAACATTTTAAAATTAATAAACAGTAATTTACTTTACATATTATATTATATATTTTTTCAACTTGATTAATTTAAATTTGATTGTTTGACGCATACCCGAAAAAAATCTTTCTAACCAAGGGGCGGGTGAATTATATAAATGTAATATCTTAAAACAATTACGATCTTCAATTTATTAACTACATCAATAAATATATACGAATATTTTGTAATTCCGTTCCTATTCTGTTACTTAAAACCATTTTTATTATTTCAAATACATATTTCGAACTTTAAGCATTGCAACTAATAAGATTTTAGTTCATGACGGCTTAACACCTGAATAAATGTCACTAATATATATGTGCTGGTTTTAAAACCAAATATTGGATACAAAATCATGACCATACCAAAAAAAAAAACACACCGATAAAAGAATTTTTCAACTCCCAATATAGAGGTTGTTTAAAAAATCCGCAAATTAAGCAAATATATATTTTACATGTCAGAGTGAAAAATAAGCATAACAGAAAATACAACTTTTTTTAACTTTAATCTTTGTTGAATGCATTCTGCATGTACATATATTTCAATTTATGCAAAATATTGTAGCGTCATGACATTATGAATGTTTCAATACTCGTCCTTTATTAGACAGTTTAATACATTTGGCGTATGTTGCTGTTACATGTCTAGATTGCATAATTCTGTCAAACGAGCTCCATGAATAGTTTTATTGCATTTCTGTTGTAAGTCCTGATAAAACATTAATAAAGGTTTCCGCGAAACAAACAACAATATATTATGTAATTATTGGAAATACCGCATATTTATAAACACATAACTGTGGTTGTCAAAAATAAAAACACTCTTTTATTAAATATAGTGAGGTTAAGTCAAGTAAAATTAAGTTATAAAAATAAGCAAAGAATCTTTTGTTAAATTGAAATGAATCGTTGTTTAACGTTTTTCATTTGGACACTAATTAGAGGAAACTAAATAATCACAAAATCTCGTCCCACTTCTCGCTGTTAGAGAGAGGAAACAATATATGCAATTATATATTCCAACAGTGAGGCAATTAGCATGGAAATTCTCATTAGCATTTGCAAAGGGAAACTTTTGATGCTAAGGAGCAAGAAGAAAAAAATTCAGGAGTGACTCCAGGCCTCATTAACGTGCTTTTAATAATAGTAGAATACTTCTGAGTGGCCGTTTAGAAATTTAAAACGTTTTCTAGTTCTTAAACCGTTTAATATTTACAAAATAGTTGTAATATAAATATATAATAAAATCAAGAATTTTTCATAGAGTTCACTTAATGAGTTTCTAATAGATTTGGTTTCTCATTATTAATCAGTGATTATAATTTTCAATAACTTTATCTTCTTATAATATGAATTCCTGAAATTAAGACTGGTTATGTATCTTTTGAAACTGGAAAACACAGTCACACTTTATATTGAGAAGAAATTCAGAAAGCTATTTTTTACATAAAATAATATATTTTATTACAGAAATACATCAAATTACTCAAAATGAACATTTGTCACACTACCATGACTTTGACACACACATAGCATAATTTTGTCACACTACCATGACTTTGACACACACATAACATCATTTTGTCACACTACCATGACTTTGACACACACATAGCAAAGCGTAAATTCCTGGAGATTCCCCAATGTGTAAATGGTCAAAAAATTTCAAACATTTCCTTTCTAAAATTGAATTTGAACTAACTTATTAATTACGGCCGAGTATCGACAGTTCAGAGATACTCTATTAAATAAAAATAAGATGTTTAATAAAATATATAAATCTTCAAAATAAACAAATACAAGTTATACAAAATTATACGTAATTTAATTTCTTATTTCCTAGAAAGCAAACAATTTGCGAGACATCGAGGACTAACAGAAATATAAACTATCCTTAATTGGAAGAGTAACAGTTTGTTCGCTTATTTGATAAGATATTTCACTTTGTTTTCATAAAAAGGATGATTGATATTTAACTTGTATTAATTTCTAAGAAATATTAAATAACTTACTAACAAATTATACACATATTGACTATATTCAGTGGGATAAAATGAAATAATATGAATAAATTTAAGTATTAACTGTTGAATTACGTCAAAGGAAGAAATACACAAGAGAAATACTAATATTTTGTTAACCAACCATAGTTATATAGGGGTATGTTTTGTACTGTTTCTTACTTTGATTTTCGTTCTCTTTTGTTGTTCTATTCTTCGATGTTTAAGGGATAACGCTTAAATACTAACAGGTCTGTTCTTTTAAGCTTCACTAGTTAAAAGGTAAATAGGCTCAAGTGTCGAAGTTGAATAACTCTGTAATGTGATAAATTTATAAATTTGTGAACGTAAAGTGTGATGTTTTCATTACTCAATGGATATTTGACAGACATCTATCGTAACTGTTGAAAACTGTCAGCCAACGTGGGCTCGATCCTCGATTTAGCAAAGAGTGTTATGATGATTATTATTATTTGTCAAGCTTCAGATGTTAAAGGAATACATCAAGATGATCCAATCCACAGATTTGAAAAAAATATGTTTTTTACTAAATAATAGCAACTAAGATAGGTTCTAAAAATTTCTGTCCATGGTTGAATAGTCGTTTAATCTATTGTTAACATTACCGACAAAAAAAGCAAAATTGTTTTCATTATTTCTTAGGGTATTCTGACAAATCTTATATTAATATATTTTGTCTATAAAAAGATACAATTATTAATTTTATTTTCACTAGCTTAAATAAATATTGAAGATAACTAATTGAACTAGATTTGGTGAGTTACTTATTTAGTCGATATGAATTTCACCAATGTTTATTTTAAATAATTTCTTGCGACTCCCTCAAGTGCATAATACCGAGTTGTATATAACTATACTAACGAATATTTGTTATTACACAGGCTTTACATGTATGTATAAAACAATATCTACACACAAGCAAACAAAGGTTTAAAAAGATTTCTCAGTAAAGAAATTTCTCCTCAGGGCTATTGAATGCAATAAAATTTTCTTAACAATGGAAGCCATTAAAGGGCACAGCTGAATGTTAATCACAGTCTAGTGTGAAGAGAACAATCGCAATGTGGAAAAACTCGTTTTCCTTTTATTCTGTTTGAAACAAAGGCTTTGTAAGATTTAAAATTTGAAGTTATTTTGAATTAACTAAAGTAATATCTATGCCTGTTATATTTATGCATGTTTTTCTTTCTCTATTTTATTTAGATAGCTATAGTGTTTGTAAATGAAAATATATTTTTTTCTTTATGATCGCATGAAATTTAGGAGTTCTAAAGCAGAAAATTATATTCAAGTAATTTAAATCAATAGTTCTAATTTATCTTGCAAGCAATTTTAACACCTTTTTTATATTGAAACAAAAAAAATATAGTAATATTTTATTTATAAAACATTTGATAAACCTAAAACCAACGATTTAGTTACTTTACAACAACCGTGATCGCGGGGAGACTGTTATAGATTTATTATACTATAAATTAATATTTAAAGTAGTAATTATATTTAATTATTGGAAAATATATATATTTTTTTTAATTGGTGGCATAGAAACCTTCAGATAAAAGCGTTTTTTTACAAAAAAACTCGAAAGCACTCTTAGTTAAGATGATTCCGCTCACATAGCGTCTCAATTTTCCTAAATTCTTTTATAATTTCCGTCTGTATGAACCGTATTTTCACCAAGTTCCTTTGTCGTTAACAGGGTTAATTGTTTTTCTGTGCGAAAATGTCTCGGTCGGATCTTAATTAAGTGGTTAGCTTGACTAATTCTCCTTTTGAAGGTTTCCCCACCGTCTAATTATGAGCCTAACAAAGCAAAAAAGAAAATAAAATCGCTGGTAACAACCCGTTGTGTTTATCGCCCGTAAAATATCATTCCTTATAATCAAATCCTTAGAACCCTTATAATCTTCAGTATTTTAGTCATGCACCCAGTAAATATGTCAAAAGTTTGTAAAATATTTGGACGTGTGCTTCTTTAACAATAGGTTTCATTCCGAAATCAAAGGTCTACGTGACGTCACGTTATCATTCTATGTTTCGACGTGACAAAACACTATCTACCTAGTTTACCCCTGTTTTAGAAGCTATTAAGGCTTTAAGAAATATAAATAAAACAAGTATCTTTGACAATAAAAAATATATATATTCGTTTATATATTTTTTTGCTTTCTATTATAAAAATTTTAATTTTAACATTTGGAATTTTATATTTTAATTAATTTTAAATTGTATTCATACATATTATAAGCTACTTGGTGTTCAAATCAAAATGTGGATAAAAACATAAAATTGTGTATGGTCACTAATTGACATAAGTCAGAACCAGATGCCGATGTCATCGATATAGAACACGTTAATTATTGTATGAATTGATTTGGTTAGGGTCCTTCGTTATTATATTAAAATGCTTAATTGGTCTCAAATATACCTATTCGCTACATCAGTATACGGTGTGGTTTTATTTGTATATAACCCTCTCAGTATACACAGTACATTCGGGAGTAATTAGTGTGTGCGAAAAAGACCAGTAGACCAAACTAAAAATATATACTTAAATACTATTTTAATTATGACAATCTTATTACAGAGGTTATTATTGTTATTAGTTTCATATTATGTAAAGATGGTATTATATTTGTAACTTATTAATGACGACAATTCAAATTAAACGTAATATGTATATATGGAAACATAATTTAATTTTTATATAAAGTCAGGGTTTCCTTTATGTAACATATATGGGCGCTCGCCGGCTTATCGCCTAATAGTGATACTAATTTGTTTATTTTTAAAATTCGCGCCATTTAGTAGTAATAAGTGTCAACACTTTATCTTTATGTTTTAAATAATTCTAAATAATATAATATTTATTACAAAAATGTGATATAAATACGAAATTTATTTTCATTATAAGTAGAACTATTATATATCGATTTGTTATATTTAAGAGATAATGTTTTGATTAAGTTGTATAAGGTCTTTAATTACACCTAGTTTTTACCTGCGACTTTGTCCGCGTTAATTTCGGAATTAGTAATATATATAAAGCTGACCTGGCGAACTCTATTCCTCCCGAGAGGCCATAAATAACCAGATATTGAAATTTATAAAGTTTTTTTTCTTTTTCGATCGAACAGAATTAAATATCCTATGTCCGTCTCCTAGTTCTAAGCTATCTCTCCTCCAATTTTCAACCATACCCTACAGCCCTTCTTAAGTTATAAATAGTGTAACTAACCCAATTGTCTTTTATATATACAGATTTGCTTTGTATAAATTCAGATTGATTGTAATGTGTTTAAAAATAATATTATAACTCTCAATCAAAATTAATTTGTTTAGCGCTTTAATTAATAAACTTCGTTCTAAAAGAATTTAATATTATTTAGTAACGAGAACCCGTCGTGTGGCTCCACCAATAAACTATGTAAAAAACGTTTATTTTGATAATAAATAGATTTATTTGTTATAAAATAATTTGTTAAGAGTAATGTTAAGTTTATTGATAATATTTAGACATATTTCTGTATATTTGCATAACAATTTTATAATTTATTGTATTAACCAATGATAACTATTTCCTGTTAAAAAAGATATATAAATATTGTAAATTTTCACAATAAAATTATACTTCGAGAAGGTCACTAGTGTATAATGGACTCTGAACAAGAAATCCCTGGCTTGACGCCGACTTATACAATTAAATCCTAATTAGTTTGTATGTATTTCTTTAACAATCAACAAAAGTCGCAGTTAACATGAAGTTCAACTTTCAGTCATAACAATATTATCAGAAAAAAATATCGGCACTGTGATTAAAATCGATTCCGAAACGTATTTAATGTAAAATAATTGTAGTAAAACTTTGTTTTGGGTTAGTTCTCGGTTATAATGTATTTTGGTGTAATTTCTTAGATAATACTAATATTTTAGCATAGAAGTTGAAATTATATCGTTTCTTAAAAATATTTTTTAAAAATTGTATTTTTTTTAATGAGTTAATTAATAATGTTATTTAAGAGTTGACGCTTATGTTTTTTTTTTTTACTTTTGAGACATCTTATTATCAGCAATGTTAAGACGTAAAATATTAATACTTGTATCCGTATCTCGACGTAAGGCGTATCACGTACTTCCTAAGGCTATCTGGATTAAAAGCCGAGCGTGACAACATGTTAAAATTATATATAACTGAAAAATACGTCTTCTTAAAAAATGTATTCCATAGAATAATATCTGTTATAAGTTAATGAAAATGTATTTTTTATTTGACGGTTTAAGATAATAGACACAACACACCTTCTTACATGTAATGTAGACCAAACAATAATAAAATTTTTGATGCTTTTCAAAATGTATCAGACGGTCATATTCCTTTATGATGAAACGTTTTGTTGTACTCTCATAAAAGCCCCTATCCCCGAAAATTGCTACATCGACCTCAGAATTGAACAGTCAAGAGCGGCGTTTAAATTATGCAAAGTACGCGGCGGCAAAATTGATATAAAAATTGCCCGTAAAGCATAAAATTAAAATGTGGATCGCGGACGGTGTTGCAACATGCTAAATACCTGTCGTATTTCAAGCGCCATCTGTCGTAGACAGCACTGAGACTGCCGCTTTTAATTTATTAACCAATTTGCTGAACGCCCTGAACCGCGTTCCACTCGTTATTTTGTTTCTTGACTTAATAAATTTGAAGTCATAATCTGTGAAGGAGTATTTTTCATAGCGTTGTAAGAAGACTGGTATTAATGTAATGATATTAAAAGCTATTTTTATATTTTGTAGAAATTTACATAAATCTACAATATGTATCAGTTACGGTTTGGTTTCGTTGCTTAATAAGATTTTTTTATCATTAATATCGTCTCTCATATCATGTTAATATAAACTATATAGTTTTGGTACGAAAATACAAAAAAAGGTATTTCTGATTATATAAATTGAGTATATTATGATTCTTAATGATACAAATCTTAGGTTTAAAAAAATATGTACCTAATATAGGAGTGAGAAATGTTCGACGGACACACATAGGCATCTTGTATAGGATACAGAATTATTCATTTTCAAAACACATTAAAATTAATAAATATTTATACACAAGTACATAATTGTGTATAAATATTTCCACATTTAATTGTAATAATAGCTATTACATTGGCATGTCATCCTCGCTCAATTCTGATATATAATTTCAAGAGTAAAAGCTTACATAAAAATCATATTTAGAGAGTTTAATAACAAAAAAGGACAAGCATAATGAGCATCAAAAGGACAATGCCTTATAAAAAGATAATTCTTCTTCAGAAAGGAATTTGGAGTACAAAGTAGGAAATTAACTGTTAGTGTTCCCATAAAGTGACCGACACGACTTTGTAAGCATTGAGTGCTTTCAGCTATTACGTTAACTTGTACATTAACCGCATTTGGAATTGGATTCTTTTGTTGACTCGCTTAAATCGATATTGTAGATGTAATGTCGACTTGAGTGGAAAAAATGAAACACCGAAGAGCTTGTTGTATAGCAGGTTTACATGTGGTTTTGATATTAATAGGTTCATTGGTTTTCTTGCACTTTTAATTTTGAGTTCTGTAATTACTTTAATATAACATGAAAATGTTATATGTAAGAATCATTATTTAGCCTGACTTTTAGATCGGGATCATTATTTTATTAGATGTGTTTCTCCTCCTCATTTAGTTTTTTCCTATAGGCGTCCTTATGTCTGTGTCAGCCATATAAAATCTAAAGAACCTATTTGAATTAAGTATTGTTTGTACCAAGCTTTAGTTATGGACTAAAAAGGCCACAACATTTGTAATATATTAATGAGATCTAAGATTTTCGCGAGTTTTATTCATTTAAATGAAACTAGTATTATTCGGATATACTACGCGGATTTTATTATTTAAAAAACTACATAATCCCGACGTTTCGGTTACTTTGCAGCAACCGTGATCACGGGCAGACGAGGTGTGAATGTCTGTCAGTTGGTACTTGTTATTTATGACCTACCGCTATCGATTTCTTATTTTTTTTTCTTTTTTTTAATTTTCTGGCGTACCGCTCTGTATGCCGGCAGAATACGCTTACGGTGTCTTGAGGTCCTGCGGTGTGGTTACGGATGTGGGATTTTATATTTTTAAGAACGGGGTCCCAGGTGTTTGATAGATTCCAGCCATCTTCTCTATTGAAATTGGGATGTTTTTTAATTTCAATAGCCTCGCGAATTAATCTCGGTATATACTTGTCTTCCCGAGCGAGGATTTGAGGTTTATCAAACCGAATATAGTGGCCTGGTTTGTCCATTGTGTGTTCACACACTGCTGACTTCGACGCGTGCCTGTTTTTGATGTCTGAGATGTGTTCTTTAACCCTTTTACCGATGCTCTTCTTCGTCTGTCCAATGTATGACAAGCAACAGTCACAATCGAGTTTGTATACACCCGTTTGTTGCAAAGGAATGTTACTCTTGATTGGTCTCAAGAATTGGCTCACTTTCTTATGTGGTTTGTAAATAGTTTTAATGGAAACCTTCTTCAAAATGTTGCCTATTCTGTCAATAACTCCCTTCACATATGGTAGTATCGCAGGTTGTCATTCAACTGTGGGTGGCTTCAGGTGGTTCTTGCGATGCTGGCGAGGCACGGGCACGTGATCACGGTTGCTGCAAAGTAACCGAAACGTCGGAATTATGTAGTTTTTAAATAATAAAATCCGCGTAGTATATCCGAATAATACTAGTTTCATTTAAATTTGTAATATATTGTTTATTTTACACTCAACTATAGAAGGGAATAGTGAAAATAATCAAGAAAATGTTAGTATTCAAAATACGAATTGGTACATAATAAGAATAATAATAAGTCCTTTTTATTTGGATATCTTATCTAGATGATAACGTTATTTTAACTATTGCAGTCTAGAATATATCATTTATATAGTTAAAAAGTTATTGGCGTATTGCTTCTTTATTTTTTGGAACAGTACTTTAGAACATTTTTCATAATGACTCAAGTTTAGTTCCTATACATTAAGATTTCTAAGGAATAATACTGTCTTCGTGTATGTAATTTTTAGGTAAATTTAGTTGTCTAAGGTACAAATGTATGTACATTTCCAACATAACTATTTGATGATTTTACGTTTATGCTGTTTTTTGTCAATTGGTATTATTATTTTTGATTTTGTGATACAATTTTAGTCTTGCCCTTTGTTTCAGATGCAAGTTTGCGAAAGAATTTGTTTAGTTTTCCTCGCCGTTTTTGGATTAAAATAATGTCATCAATTAACAGCAAAACTTAATCGTTTTAGTGTATAGCCATAACAATTTTTGAATGTGGTTTTAAAAACCTTATTGAAATCTTAACGAAAGAAGATCTCTTTGCCCTTCGGTTTTCTTGTATTCTATAAAATAAACTTCTTTCTTTTCTAGCTGTGTACACGTGAAAGTGTTTTTTATAAATCTTTTTTAATTAATGTTATAAATTTGATAACCATCTATTTCACTCTTACGGCTGTAATTCTTTCCTAAGTGGATGTTCTTTTCTTACGTCATGGATATGATCGAGATCTGTGTAGTCTTTTTGTAAAGCCTGTCTATTTGTTTGGCTGTTATTCACCTAGTTTTCTTTCTATTCCTTTGAGTACGACCTCAACTGTATGGTTTGTATAGGTTTTGGTTGTATATGTTAGAAAACTAAACATTGATACAAAAGCTTGTGTATTTAAAATAAAAGCTTTTTCCTTCGTTGAGCACGTTTTTCTAGATTTTCTCAGCGTGTTTTTTGATTTTATACTCATATTATAAAAGTACATTAATATAATTACTAAACCGCCATCTTGGATATCCTACCATGTTTGAGGAAAAATGATTCCACAAATATAAATACACATGGAAAATTTGTTACACACTGAACTTGTATATGAAATTCAGCTTAATCGGTTGAAGATATCTGTTTAAAATTTTATTGCCCGAATTTACCCGAACAAATTACATATTTACATTAAAAGTTAAATAAAAGTTTCTAATTAAACAATAGACTCGAAAGAGTCATTGAATCAATAAAAATCTTTTTTTTCACATAATACAAAATCGGTACACCTTTATTATACATACATACGTATGTAGTACCGTTTCGATATAAATATCGTTCTATATCATTTTTTTAGTCCAAGCATCAAGGCTTTAATAAACTTTTAAGAACTTATTTAATCAAGTTAATTTTAATATCAACCCATTTTCAGTATTAACAAAGCTCAAACGCGATAGTTTTGCCAAATGCTTACAGTAAAATGAAGTGCAGCAAATATTTTACGTGCCAACAGACGTACCACTCTTTGGATGTTTACGTCAGGCGAGATTTCAAGTTAGTATAAATGTCGGCTGAGGATAAATAAACCCGTGCAGAGATCCGACTTAAAGATACATTTGCTTTCGCGCTTCGTTCGTTCAGATACCGTAGTACGCCGCTATTTCTCGTTTATGACGCTGAAGCAGAGTTCAAATGCAACCGTAGTTAATACAAGGTTATGAAGTTTATTTTAAAATTAATTTTAAACATCGTTGTTTCTTTTAGTTTCGAATAATTTACGAAGAATAAGATTTTGCTTGTTATTTAATAAAGAAAGTTTGAAAATATAAATATAGATCTGACAGTACAGCATGGAAATTTAAATAGATTTAAATACGACTTACGCAGTTGGAAACATAATTTTTGCATACTTTATATTTTAAGGTTTTTATATTCACTTTTTATATATATGAAATAAAATATTTTTTAAATAAACAAGACTTAATAATATTCTGCATTTTAATTATAAATAAACATTAGATTATGCTATGTTATTCAAATAAAATATTTATTTATTCATTTAAGGACCATCAGCAGTCATTACACTGACACTTGTATTATAAAAATATACTTTTTCTTTAGTTAGCACTCTATAATAGGATATTAAAATAACTGTGCTATTGCCTTGCAAAAAAAAAAATGTCTTTTCCTCTAATAAAACATTTATTTCTGCATATTGTACTAAAATTATATGTACTTCGTGTAAATATAGAAACATTTGCAAACAGAGCTTGGTATTAGGTAGCGGAAACCTTAAGGCGATATGGCGTGACAGGGACAGGCAACTAACAAGATAAGTCCTCACGCGACCCACAGTCTGCTGGACGCTATAATCTTTAGAGACGTTACTGTACTAAAGCTCGCATACGAGCCGAAAACTTTAGTTGGTTCTTAGGAGACAGGAAATTTTGTAGGGTAAAACTGTTCCAAAAGACTAAGGTTTGGTGAACCATTAAGTGAAATAAATTTTGAAATATACTGTTAATTGAAAATATATATATTTTTTTATTTCATATTTATTTCTCTTGTTTTTTTAATGACATACGATATGTATGCCATTTGTACAGACCTACATATGTGTTATTAGGTACCCCAAATTTTTTTCAGATTTGGAAGGATAATTCATAGATTCCCACAATAAATTTTATGTTATCTAGGCGTCTATGGCTTTAATTGCTAAAATCTGTGAAATAACTTGTTGAGTGTTTTTATCTTAAAAATTTTGAGGATTACTATTTTTCTTAAATTTTCGGTCAAATATGATAGGACGTGTAGAACAATAACAAAAAATATAAAAAAATGTGAGTGAATTCAGAAGTTCTTGTGGTAATATAAAAGAATTAATATCTAAAAAATACTCTCCTTCAGAAGTCTTAAAAATATATACATATATTTAAATGTAATGTATGAAGAAGCTTTTTTTTTAAATTTTGCTTCGGGGTTTCAGCCTTAAAAAGCTATTTCAAATTAAGCAATAAAAATAAAGAATCAATATCAAATTAAACAATAAAAATAAGGAATAAAAGCTGGATAACGTGCTAACAATAAAAATAAAGAAATTTTTATGGTTAGCAAGTTATCCAGTTCCTCGAAAATGCGATAAAACCAAATTTGGAAGAAGAACTAATAGTGAGTGGTGTTTGCTCACTTTATACCAATAATGTTGACTAGGTTAATCCCAGAGCTTTAAAGCGACAATAAAAACTAAGAGCGATTATCATTAGGTGAAATATCATAACAGAAAGAATTTTGATTACAATTCTCCCACTATAATATCAAATAAGATATTTATTTATTTAAATAGAAATCCAACGTTGTATACAATTTTAGATCTTAGTCTTAATTAATACTAAATAATTTAGTTTGTTACAAGTATTAGTTTGTTACAAGTATTAATTGTACACTTATAGGCTAAATCAACATTCGCATGTACATGATATGTACATGCGAATGTCGAGATTTAAAATTAATTTTGAAAAAGCATAATTGTATATGCTAAAATAACCTTAAAAAACCTTCAAGTAAACTTTATTAATAATGTCATCGAACACTATCTGACGTGATGTTAGCAAAGATATAGATACGACTCTAGTAATATAACTTTTAAGTTTATTTATAGCAATGATTTCTAGTTTACTACAAATGTATCTAATCCTTTATAAGACACAAAACATCTAGTATAGATTAAAATTGACAGTTATTATAACGTACGTGTTTTATGAAAACAAATCTGTGGTTTATATTCAGGACCGCGTTTTATATCATTTACACAGCGTCGCAACACTATCCTTAAATTCGTATAAATATTCATGAAACTGCTTTATAAGGGGACTCTCGCTCTCTTTAGCAACGTAAACAAGAGTTGAGGGAGTTAACAATTCCCTTTTCACGAGCCTATCATCAGCTTTGGATTTATAAATTGTTTACGCAGTTTATACTTTATTAAAACACAGTATTTATTTATATATTATTTGATATTTATTATTATTATAGTTATTACTATATTTATTTGAAATGTCTTTTTTATTTGATAGAGAACATAATTAAATAGGCTCTAGTATAAATTTACATAGTTACAAATTTAAATAATGATATGTTCAATAGTAAATAGATTCCACTGCTGGGACAAGGACTCCAATGAAAATTTGTTGAGAGCTAGAAACTTAAACCATACGTTTACTTCAGAATAGTTTCCTTGTTTACAGTTCTTATAATTTCTCCTTACATAGAACAGAACGATTTTATACAGTAATTTTTCAGGCAAAAAAATGTCGGTCATAATTTTGCTCTACTAGAAATCTGACCCAGGTACCGTCTTACTTAATACAATATAAATTCATATAGTGTTTAAAAGATTAATATTCTTAGATAAGATTGATCATACCGCGCTTCATAATAGAGCAGGGAAACCTAAATTTTACAACGATTGAAGACCAACAATTGGAGATCTCGTCACGTATCTACAAATCTGCTTAGAAGGACACCTTTCCGTAAAACCTTTATTAAAGCTCAATACTCTGAGGTAATAAACAGATTGTGAGATGAACACTATTTTTAGGTCAGTATTTCCAAATGATTTCTAGTTTTTTTTTTACTCATGTTACAATTATGAAATATTTTCATGTAATAATCAAAATAGAGTATTTTTGAAAGAATATATATATAAGCCAAATTAATCTTCCTGTATACCTAAATTACCTTCTAAGTTATATTAACGAAATTGTGGGTTGCAGATAAGAATTCTTTATTATGCTTAGTGTAATAGCAATTAAGATGTAAGCTTGGATACGTTCTGCCAATGAGCCGTAAACCTATCATTATAAATGGTTGAACTAGATTATGGGTGTTTTGGTTTGGTTATTATTCTGATTTGGTATATAACCATTTCCAAATTCAAAAACATACATTTATACAATAGCACAGACGCGTGTGATTTTAAACAATGTATATTTATTTAGTTATAAATGAATGAATATTGTGGCTTACATTTATAATATTTTTTGTCAAATCGTCTTCCTCATTTTGTTTTATACCAACGCATACTCACGAATGGTCCTAAATTTAAAATATATTATATTTTATACCTCAAATAATTTAATGCGAATAATTAATTGAAGTAATTCCTTGTGAGGTTATAAGGTGGATTATTTTAATTCTATCACTTCCCTTTCAAAGCACTTTGAACCACGAATCAATTTCCTAAAGTATTATTAATCCACAAAGAAACACTCTGCGTAAGACAAAGTTTGAAAAAGCGGAGTTCATAATACTTTATTAGACGATTGGCAGGTGTAAAACAGCTGACGCCAGAATGTATTAATCTAGTGGATCATAACAATATTTCTTTATTGTTTTTTAATGTTAACGATCATTCAATTACAAGTTATCTTTTTAAACTTTTTAGTTTTACTTTAGTAATTTTAAGTCTAGATTATAAAAACTTTAATTGCTTCTTTATATAAAAGAACGAAAAAAAAAAATTGGTAAATTTACTTGTACTTAAAATATTATGTTCAATAATCTATGCATTGGATTCCCACAACTGTAAATTTTTTTCGCATTATATAAAAGATAATATTTCTGGAATTTTGTGATGAAAAGAGCGGTGGTACCTTTACGTACTAGCCTCCGAAAATTTATGTCTGATGATGACCTCTTTAATGCATTTGTGTAGGGTGCTCTCAAGTGTCGTCACATTATCTGGTTGACAAGACTTGTTCACTTGTGCTACTTCTGCATTCCCATATAATACCAGGTGCCGATTTGAAGTGTTGTCGTACTGGCATTTATTCCTTCTAATAAATTTATCTCTCTCATCTCATATAAATCTTATTTGATGGGTAGGGGTGCAATACATGATAACTATTTGCAATGGTTCCTTGTTTTTATTTGCTCTATATGTAGTTAAAATTTACCTATATATATTTTTACATCCTATTATGAAGTCAATATATGTTACGAGTTATAATTTTGTGGCAGAAGCTATTGCGTCATATATATTACATTTTTAGAAACAATGTAGTCCATTATGGAATTTATATTTCAATCTATCCGTTTATAGTTATTAGTTATAACTATGTACAAGGAAAGACGCTCTTATGATACATATTTCTGCAGTAAATAATCCTAAACCTTCTGAAAAATTTACGATGTTAAAAAATTTATTTTCTTTTACCCATTGCTGCTTACCCATCTTAAACACCATTAGAATTTGGGCATTTGTTGCATGTTTAACTTATCAAAATTACCATATCGCCAATTTTTTTTGTAAATATATATAACTCCTTATTACTGAATTGTTCTCTCCGGTTTGACATGTAAAATTGGTATTTGCGATCATACAAAAATATTTTTCGTTTTGTCCTTTTATTGATTTTATTTATTTCTTTAAAAAAAAAACGATAAATAAATTGTAGAATTATCATTTTTTTAATGATATATCAAAAGTGTAAACAAATTAAAAAATAGTTATTTACAATTTAATTATAAAATAGACCAACGAAGGCGATGGCGTTTACAACGAGGAAAGTACAAAGTTACTCAACTTTCGTTTACGCTACTAAAGAGAGCAAGAGTTGCAGAATGAAGTTGATTCATGAATATTTATACAGGTTTAAGGATCGTATACCGTTGCAATGTAAATTATAGTTTCCAATTCTAAATAAGCAAATAAGTAAAATTTTAATGCGATTGCGATTACAAACTAATAATGTTCCCTAAAACTCATATATGTAGGAAATTACTGCTGGAACATTAATAGAGCCTTTTTAAAAGCTGTCGAACTGTTTTTTTTTAACAAATGATTCAAACAGAAACGGGGATTTTAATATTAATTAGGTAGAGGCTAGTGTGTATTAAATTTATTAATATAAACGTTTTACATAATCGCTATAGATGCAAACGACAGGTATTTAAAATGCCAATATTAATTGAAATTATTCCGTCTGAAACAGCAAGCTTTATAATTTTATTTAGTTTAAACTATTTCACTCTAGTTACAAACTTATTACGTGTATAATTTTTGTGTGGGCTTTTATTTTATAATCACACACTTAAAGTAGTGTTTTGAAGAAAGACCAGTTTCTTTTTTGTCTTTTTTTTACCTCATGATAGAATTATAATAGATATTTACCATTTCAATGTTTGTTATACAAGAAACTATGAAGTTGGTTTTCAATTTGTTTCAAGTACATAATGATATAGAGATGAATTAAATCCATATGTATTGAAATGAAATTCTGTGTTAAAGAACCTGCAAGAAAATTACAACTTGCTTTTTATAAGGCATTGAGTTCCTTTAAAATTTATATTGATTTAATAAATTAAAATATTTAAAGAAGCTGTTAGGGCCTAATTAAATTTCATATATTTTATTAAAGATTTTGGATCACTTAATGAGAGTAGAATGAAATATATATGTTATGGAATAGTTTACTTTACTTGTGGAGATATATTAGAAAAAAAAATCTAATTCGTTTTCAACACAGCATGAACATAATTAAAATTAAAGTAATAAAGAAAGCATACTGGAAAAAATAAGGGGTCACATATAACGTTTTATAATCGTAATAAACCTTTAAAATATTTGTTCATATTTCGTAATGTACTAACTACTAAATTATATTCTTACAATTACAGTATTATGATTTGCAGTAGAATGTTATGTAACGATGTACTAATACTGAGGCCGCATTTATATACGCGACCAGTTATTTGCGTTTTGAACTGACTTGCACGTAAAACTTTATCCTCTGAAAGTCATTGAGTACGTCCGAGTTACACTTGCATATTTAAAAGTGAGGTTGTCTGTGACCCATAGTACAAATTCCGAGTTAGCATATTTACGATCATAAATGTTGGATTTATTTAAATAATGTTTACTACTGATGACAATTGATTTATTATTTATATATCATAGGATTAGGGATAGGGATTTCAAAAAAAAAAAAAATTTAATAACAATAATTTAAAATCTTTCCTTTATGAAAATAATTTAATTATATAACAACCAAAGAATCAAGACTAAGAAAACTCTCTTAAGTTATAATATTTGCGAAGAGAAAATAAGTTAGACATCAAGACTTTGAAGATGAATGTTTTTAGATTTATTGTTGGTGTAATAGGTTATTGTTCCACTGGGAGCAGTTTGTTTGAAAATATTTAAATATTTACTTGAATGTTGTTGTAAATCTCAATAAAAACATAAAACACTATAACGTAAAATAGTTTTCAGTGTTAAATTTGAAAATCCTTCTAAAAATTTGCTGTTAAGTTACATGGCTGTTATATAACTTGTCTAATTTTTTTAAATAAAATAAAACATTTTCTTCATTAGTAGGTATACGTATGACGTAGCAAGTCACAATATTAATTACATTAAATAAGTTTATTATTTAGTTTAAAATACTGGTAAAAATTTACAGTAGGTGTATTTTTATAACTCAAGCATAAAGAATTATCATATCTAGTCATAATTGTGCAAATAGAACTGTTAGTTTAAGTTTAAGTTAGGCATTATTTTCCTTGAACTTAAGAGAACGCACTAAATAAATGCGAAATAAAGATTTGGATACGCTTTTTTAAATATACAAGCCGTTAATAGTCCTTGATAAATCAAACAATTTATATGCATTTGCTTTACATAGTAATAGTTATACAACATGCTACAACAATCCCTATTTTAAAAAGCCATGATAATGGTATTTCAAGATAATAACATATAATGTTAATAGATAAAACAACATCAATTATTGAATTACACCCATATAAGTGTTAATACAAAAGGGAATTCTATTTCTATAAATAATTAACAATACTAACAATGATTGTTTATGGGGAAGAAAGTAAAATGTAAACGACACACTTACGTAATGTGTTTAATAATTATTGTGACACTACACATGCTTAAAATAATTTATTAGTTTTCGTAGTTATTTAATCTGTTGACATTTATGCTTGTGATTAAAATAATGATTTCCATGGTTGCAGTTGTGAAACAGAAGAGCTGACACATAAATCAGTTTACTCTCGGATCTAGTATTTTGTTTCGTATACACTAGTTCGAGTATAAACCGTTTGCATAGCTGTTGCCAAATTTGCAAGCAAACTATTCTGATTGATGTCCCCGCAATCTGGCAGGATGACATTCGAGTTATTGATCGTGCGAATTGTTAAGCTCAAATACTTCCTGAGACGTGACTACCAAATAACTTTATAAAATCATCCAATTTTTTTGTCTTATTTAATTGAAGTTTAAAGGTTAGGTTTTATTTAAGAATTGTGTCAATGGAATAACAAAAAGTATATATATATATATATATATATATATGTCGGAGCGTCAGAATTAATTAAGATTTTATTTCCATTTTATTTTACAAATTATTACGAATTAGCTGGCAACGTCAAGCAGTTAGCTTGAGTGAGGTCACCCCGGTGTCGGTTTTGACGTTGGACAACTGACAGAGAAAAAAGGGAATGTCACCGACATTTTTTGGAGTGGATGAACTCGCTGCGTTACCAACTAAATCTTGTTCCATCGTTCACTATGTCTGATAATGAGCTATCTTCTGATCCTCCGTTATCAGAAGTGGGATGTAACCGGAACGCCCCACGTGCTGGAAATACATCCGAAAGCGAAAAGTTATTGTTGTTACTGGAGCAGCAAAATAGAAACTTTCTGGCCATGCTAGAGGCCGTGAAGCATTCGTGATCTCCGAACGAACTTCGTCTTCCTGATTTTGATCCGGACCGACACAATGTGGACGGACGTGCTTAGATTGCAACAGCGGACACGTGCATTACTGACGGATGCCAACATGGCGCCCCGTTAATTATTGCGTTGAGTCGTGCAATGAAAGGAGACGAATCCACATGACTGTCGACTGTATCATTTCCAGGGATGACTGAGAAAATTTCAAGAAGCTTTTCAATGCAAGGTACGCAAGTCCTGAGACTGTGGCATCTTACCTTATTAATATGGCTGGAAGCAAAACAAAGAAAATGAATGTCTTGCTGCATATGGTGCTTCTTTGATGACCTTTATTATATCAAGGTGGAAAAACTTGACGATAGAACAGATCGCGGTAGCCACAGTTCTGGCACATATTTCGCAGTTCGCGCCTCGTATTCAACGATTGTCCTGCAACTGCAAAAATGACTGCAACAAGAGCTTACAGCGGAGTCGTTTTAAAGAGAAGAGCTCCACCTAACAGTGACGTGCCAGATTTTAAGAGGATTCGCCCAGCTACAAGCCATGCAAGCATCAAGTGCTTTCACTGTGGGAAACTGGGCCATAAGTCTACTCAGTCCTTCTCGAGGAGGAATTTGAAGCCAAATGGAGACAATAACCAAACTCGCTTCAACAACTATAAGAAGCCTGCTGCAGAATACCTCTCCATCACTTGTTACTCCTGTCAAGGGCAAGGCCACTACTCATTCAGCTGCCCGAAGTGGAGGAGCAAGGGCGGAGGCAACGGTAGCAGCTTAGCTTCAACTATAGAGAAGCGGGTGAACCTGAGCAATATAGATGCGCCTACTGGATATATGTACCATAATCTCTTTAATTAAAGAATCTGTGTCTAGCAAATTTAGTGGTAGAAGATTGAATAGTATTATTAATATGACAGGCATAGGGCAAACATCTGTTAAATCAATGTTATAGATTTTGACTATTATTAAGATTGACGACATTACTTTAGAAATCCTATTTCATGTTTTACCCGACTATTGCCTTCAATATGACATAATGGTAGGACTTGAAAAATTATCTCAAAGCCTAACTGTCCACATGACTCGTAACTGTTGAGTGTAGAGAAAACTTGTATTATCGAATCGTGTAGTGTTAGCGAGAATGAACAACTTTAATTTAATACTGATGTACCTTTAGAACATCGAGCAGAATTAATTGACATCTTGAAGTCTTTCGAAAAGTCGTTTATTACTGGTGTACCTATGACTCACGCCAACACCGACCCTATGACCATCAGGCTCATTGACCCCCACAAAACAGTAAGTTGTCGCCCTTATCGTTTAAGTCCTCAGGAGCGAAAAATTGTTAGGGAAAACATTAACCAATTAATTTGTTTTAATTAATTAATTGTTAGGGAAAAAGTTAACCAAATATTATTCGTCCTAGTTTTTCACCTTTCACCAGTATCCTTGGTCTCCTATTTTAGGCAGCTTGTTGCGGGATTCTCACAGACAATGGCACCGTTATACGCGTTGACTTCGAGCTCTAATAGTAAACTAGATTGGAAGTCAGAGTATGAGGTGGTAAGGTAATAAATTATTTCCAAGCTACCACGGGAGCCGGTTTTTATGATCTACGATCCAGATCTACAGATCGAGTTGCATACTGATGCAAGTGCGGTTGGATACGTTTCGGTGCTTATGCAGAAAAAGCAGGTAAGCTGCATGCAGTTGCTTATTTTAGTAAGCGTACTACAGCCGCAGAGTCGAAATAGCATTCATACGAGTTGGAGACTCTACCGGTTGTAAACGTGGTTAAGCATTTGCGCTACTATCTACATGGTCGCAAGTTTATCGTACTAAGCGACTACAACTCCATTCAGTGAACTTGCAAAAGGCTGGATTTGACGCTTCGAGTTCAGAGATGGTGGACATTTCTCCAGGACTTTGACTTTGATGTAATTCACATTGATGGTAAGCGTATGGCACATGCGGACTTCTTTTCACGAAACCCTCTTCCAGTCAAAGAAGCTCACACGCACCATTCACAGGTACAGTCAGAACAAATTACTATTACTGAGTTCACTAGTAATTGGCTGTTAGCAGAACAACAGCGTGGCGAAGAAATTAGTAAGTTGGTGAATGACCTTAAAGCTAAGAAGTTGCCTGACGATATTGCAAAGACTCACGAGTTCAGATCGGGTGTCTTGTATCGCAAAATACAGCGTCGGGGTAAGTCCCGTTTCTTACCTATGAGGTGGTCAGTCATTAATGGTGTGCATGAGGGATTGGTGCATTTGGGATGGGAGAAGACCTTAGAGAAAGTGTACGAACTTTACTGGTTCTATAAGATGACCAAGTACGTGAGAAAGTTCTGTGACAATTGCATCACATACAGAATTTCAAAGTCGCAATCTGGCAAAACACAGGCCAAGCTTCACTCCATCCCAAAGATAGCGATCCCTTGGCATACTTTACACATAGATGCCACTGGGAAGCTTAGCGAAAAAAGTGATAGTAAGGAGTAGGTTTTTGTAGTTATCGATGCTTTCACTAAGTTTGTTTTGCTCCATCATACCTTACACATCGATGCGACTAGTAGTATAAAAGCAGTTAAAGCTAGAATCTCTTTGTTTGGTGCGCCTACACGAATCGTTGCAGACCAGGGCAGATGCTTTGCCAGCAAAGATTTTAAAGAGTACTGCGATTCTGCTAACATTAAACTACACCTTATTGCCGCTGGTAGTTCTCGGGCAAACGGGCAGGTCGAACGTACAATGAGCACTCTTAAGAGGATGCTTACTGCCGCCGAGACTGGTAAACGGTCGTGGCAGGAAGCTTTGCCAGATGTACAACTAGCACTAAACTGTTCACAACACAGAGTCACGGGGTTAAGTCCTCTGGAATTGCTTATTGTCAAGGTTGTTAGGCCAGCAGATATTTTGTTAGCTAGTGATGTAGAGCCTGAAGTCGATCTGATTGTTGTACGAGATCAGACAATAGAGAACATAACTAGAAATGCCCAGTATGATAAGATACGGTTTGATGATAGACTCCGTAGGATGCCTGGACCAGACTATGACGACTATGACTCTGACGATAACTTTGCTGTGCTATCTACTAGTTCTTGTTAAAACTGTAAAATTAGCGATATGTTATAATGTCGGATGCTGGGATGGTTGTCCAAGGCATGTTCGGACACCAGCACGGTTATCCATGTGTTGTCGGATGCTAAAAGGAGGTTGTCCATGGCTTGTTCGGACGCCGACCTGATTATCCTGATGTTGTCGGATGCTGTAAGGATGTCCATGGCTTGTTCGGACTCCGTTCAGTTATCCAGGCATAATAACTTTATGTGAGGTTGTCCATGGCTTGTTCGGACGCCGACCTGATTATCCTGATGTTGTCGGATGCTGTAAGGATGTCCATGGCTTGTTCGGACTCCGTTCAGTTATCCAGGTATAATAACTTTATGTGAGGTTGTCCATGGCTTGTTCGGACGCCGACCTGATTATCCTGATGTTATCGGATGCTGTAAGGATGTCCATGGCTTGTTCGGACTCCGTTCAGTTATCCAGGTATAATAAGTTTATGTGAGGTTGTCCATGGCTTGTTCGGACGCCGACCTGATTATCCTGATGTTGTCGGATGCTGTAAGGATGTCCATGGCTTGTTCGGACTCCGTTCAGTTATCCAGGTATAATAACTTTATATGAGGTTGTCCATGGCTTGATCGGACGCCGAATTTAGTACCCGCGTATATTATAATAGAAAATGATGTTCATTATTTGATTATTAGTATTCTGAATCATAGTTTACTTAAGTTAAATTTGATTGCTAATTTATGGTTGTACTTTGGTTGTTGTAATAATTTTGCTTTATAAAAGAGGATTAGATGTTTTCTGTTTGCCATAAAATAATTAAGACTATTGCGAGTTCTTTATTTGTGCCAGGTTGGCCGAGTGGAAATTTTTATCTACTGCAGAACCTTTTCTATTTTCACACGAGGACGTGTGAGATGTCACGATGGCCGTGTAGGAGCGTCAGAATTAATTAAGATTTTATTTCCATTTTATTTTACAAATTATTACGAATTAGCTGGCAACGTCAAGCAGTTAGCTTGAGTGAGGTCACCCCGGTGTCGGTTTTGACGTTGGACAACTGACAGAGAAAAAAGGGAATGTCACCGACATTTTTTGGAGTGGATGAACTCGCTGCGTTACCAACTAAATCTTGTTCCATCGTTCACTATGTCTGATAATGAGCTATCTTCTGATCCTCCGTTATATATATATCGGATTTTATTACAAATTCATTATTTTAAAGACAGGACGCCAGCCTCGCTGACGTCTCTAATGTCACTTGTTTCAGTACGTTCCAGTACGTTCCAGATATTTTAAAATGAAACTTCAATTCTTCTAAATATTCTTGTATTTCTCGAAGGTTCTTTATGCTCCGCACTCGCTGAACTCTGCAGTCCCCTGTCGTGCGTCCAGACGTCACATTTAAACCAGAATTCAAACATAGTTCTATTCTCTTTGATTTCGTTTTACTTTTAACAATAGTAACGACGACCAATAAGTTGTTATAATAATTGATGCCAGTTATTTCCATGTTGCATCCGTCATTGAAGCTGCTTGCGCCGATACGGCCATTCTGGCAGGCGGTGCGTGCTCTGCACCTGCCTAGTGATGTGTTCTCTCTTGCTTAGCTTTCGTAATGTTCTCGTACCCGTTGCAGGTCTCGTAGAATAGATGGGCCAGGTTCAAGAATTGATGCTTCATCATCCGAAGTCATGCCGATACGGTTATACTGATGCGTGCTCTGCATTGTTTTCTGTGATAACAGAGAGATACTTATGTAGTCTAGGTACTTCCACAGTAAACCTAGATAACTTTATATTGTTATAGTTATGGTTAACAAATTTGTTGTGGTCGTATGGGTTACGTTGTTTATTACGACTCATCGTGAGACGAAATCATAATATCACGTCCAATTATTTAATCTACTTATGGCTTTGGGGCATCACACGAACATTCATAACATATGTCATAGGACGTCTCCACTTTTTTTTTTTTGTTTTTCTATTTTTTTTTTCTTTCTTTATTTGTTTGGCGTAAGACGTCTCCACCCATGTACAATATTTTTTTTTTTTTTTTGTCGTAAGACGTCTCCACCCGTCTACATAATTGTTTTTTTTTTTTCGTAAGACGTCTCCACCCGTCTACAATATTATTTTTTATTAATTTTTTTTTTTTTTTATTTATAATTTTTTTTGTTATGGTTCGGATCCGCACGCCAAATGCATCTTTTATAGTAATATATCTCAAACTAAGTGTTAGACAATCACATTGCTAGCAATGATTAATGGTAATGCGTTTGAATGAAGCAATTTGAACAAAATGAAATACGCTCACCGGATAACTATTAGGTAGGCGAACCGTCCACCTAACTGCTTGCTTAGTAATTCTGTGTCGTCCCTCAGATGCTGTGAAGTCTCATTGTAGCTGGTCATGTGCCACATTCGTAGCTGGTCATGTGCCACATTTCGAAGTCATCCACGGTCTAAAATCACTTTACAAGATATTAATCATTCTCAATTATTTTCTGGATTTTGTATAGTTCACAAATTTTTAAATATAGGGATATCCGATTTCTGGGGTTATATTTTTATTATTACAATATCTCCCTTCTGGAATCTTAATCGTAGCTCGACCTCTCAAAAACCTAGCTTTGTATCTTCTCTCCGCCTCGACCATCCTGTTTTGAATGTGTTGGTGCATTACTTCGATTTAAACGGACTGATTGTTGAATTGTAATCTAAACTGTCAAAGCATAATTGACTTGTTCGTATGTGCAAAACATCGGCAAGGATACTAAATTTTCCACATGTATTCTTATCACGTAATAAATCTGCTCCGGTTAATATATTAGTAGTCGTTTCAAAACCTGGAACTATAGAAAATTATTTCTACATTAATAACTATTTAACTATTCATTGAAATAGTAAGGTCCGATCTCAATCCACGCAAATAGTTTACGATTTGTTTTCTACTCCCAGAGATTTTATTTGCAATTGTTTCTTTTATACGCACCACTGCAAACTTGCTTTTAATTTAGGGTACATTTACCAGTCGATATTGAATTGAAATTCGGCGTCATCTTCTTTTTCTCGTCGGAAACACGATTCAAACGCATGATCACGGTTAGCAGAAAAGGAACAGAAATTAGTTATATTCGCAATAGATGTATTTGATCAGGATTTTGGAGTCGAGTATGCTTTCGTTTGAATTACAGCATCGTTTTTGTAGAGGCACTGCCGTGTGTTAACCAGACATGTTGCAAATATTACTATGAAGAGTATGTCTATTGTCGTATTTAAATAAAGCAATGGTCTCAGTAGTTTGATATTAAAATCATGCAAGTTCTTATAGATCGAGTGTGTACCTTTATACTCAAGTCTTCCCAAGGCCTCCCTACGTCATCTCATGGTATTCTTAAGGATACAGCAAGGACCTGCGGTTAGCTCAAGAGTAACACGCGATTAGTTCAAAGGTACGCTTTCCACATCTGTGGTGTAGACTTGTCTTCTCACGGCTCCACAAGGCATCCCTACGGAATCTCATGGTTCTCTTATGGATACATCAAGGACCCGTGGTTAGCTCAAGGGTAACACGTGATTAGCTCAGAGGTCACGCTCTCCAGATCGGTGGTGTATAATTGTCTTGTCACGGTACCACAAGCCTTCCCTACAGAATCTCATGGTTCTCTTGAGAATACATCATGGACACGAGGTTAGCTCAAAGGATAATAACAAATGTTAGCTATGGTCTCACGTAATGCCTCTTGTGTAGATGTTGCAACTAACCAATCGTCTGCACACTTTCTAGCTCACTCCTTTAAAAGACTTTAATTCGAATGTCGTAGTTACTGATTTGGTACGTATTTACAGCCGTAAAGATGCGTTTGAATCAATCCCGAACACACACACTATCACCGGGATCAAAAGATGATAAAATTAATATGATCTTGTTAGTAATTTTAATCGTATCCCTTGTTTTTTTAGTAGCAAACGTTCGGTCACGCTCTGCATTGTTGACATCATTTGCATGAAAGACTGAGGAGCGTTCTTCATTACGCAAGTTCTCCGGATGATTATTTTCTTGAGCTGGATCAGGATTTACAAATACACTAAGACCGGCAGTAACTGATCACAGGAGCGATCCCACTTCTGATATCGGATTTTATTACAAATTCATTATTTTAAAGACAGGACGCCAGCCTCGCTGACGTCTCTAATGTCACTTGTTTCAGTACGTTCCAGTACGTTCCAGATATTTTAAAATGAAACTTCAATTCTTCTAAATATTCTTGTATTTCTCGAAGGTTCTTTATGCTCCGCACTCGCTGAACTCTGCAGTCCCCTGTCGTGCGTCCAGACGTCACATTTAAACCAGAATTCAAACATAGTTCTATTCTCTTTGATTTCGTTTTACTTTTAACAATAGTAACGACGACCAATAAGTTGTTATAATAATTGATGCCAGTTATTTCCATGTTGCATCCGTCATTGAAGCTGCTTGCGCCGATATATATATATATATGTATAAATATATAAAAGTAAATTGTTACGTCATACAAAAAAATATAAATAACAAATATTTTAGTCAAAAATAAAGTGACGTAGTAGTTTTATGCACTCCTTATTTATTTCTATACTTTTTTATGTATCAACATACACGTAAGTGGACAATTATAATAAATAGTACTTAGTAGTATAACTTTATAAAACAATGAATAGCAGGTACCTTTTGTCTGTCTGCTGGTTAGCATATCAGACATGCTGTTGCGTCGAATAAGTTAAACAGTACAGGTTTTTGAAATAAGAAATAGTGGTAGGTACAGAATTCAAATTAATATATTTAATTTTTGTCATAAGTCTAATAAGATTTGGTCAGTTAACTGGGCCACGTATGAAAATACATTCAAACTTGCAACTTACCAAGAAGTAATAAAAAATCTATTGTTTCTTTTTATTTATTTAAAAATTTTCATAAAGCCTATTAATAATTAATTAATTAATGCTAAATACTTTTAATTTTGTATTTTAAAGATTTATAAACTTATTATATAGTCACGTGTATGTTGAACGCATTACTTATGGTCGCGCTATTTGTGATGACACAGTGTTAAAGGATGACAACTTTGCAATGACCTCCATCAGAAGAAGCACCATTACATTGACCTTTTTAATACATGATTTTATACCTGATAAAAACTGAAACCGTAGGTTAAGAACAATCTTTTAAATTATTTGTCAAAATTCATGATAAGGAGATTAGTTAAATAAAAGTTATTAAACAATTAAGATTATTCGTCTACACAAATTATAATCTTAAATCTTAAAACAAATTTCATAACAAATAAAATATATATTGTTTATGGATTAGGTCGTCGCTCAGCTTGGAAGCATTTATTATATATATGTTCAATATCTTGAGGAAAATTTGAAAATACTTTTTTCGGAAGTTGTTTTTGCAGTATTCCGTATATAGTATGTTGACTTATAAAGCATTTATCCACTATTTTATACGTTTAATTATACATTGACGATAAAAAATGCATATTATATCTATTAGAAGTCAGAATATTGTATAATTTTTAGTCTCCAATAAATAGAAATTTACATGGTGATTTTTTTTAAATCCAATTTAAAAACTGGATTGCAATAGCCTGTCCAAAGCATTTCTTTTTAGAACAAATCAAGGTTTTAGTTTCCAAGAGACATATGGTGTTGAAATCCTATGATGACGTCGTTACATCGCTCCCAAAAGACAAAAATGCCCTACAGCTAGAATCAAGACTTTAATTCCATAAACAGTGTCTAATAGGGCCACAAAATAACAGAGTAGGGTTAGGATCAAGTAGGAAGCCCAAGGATACAGTCATATTGAAGACCCTGTCGGCAAGACGAGAATTTTAAATATAAGATCCATGCAATGAGCTTAGAAATGCAGAATGAGTGGCTACACATAAAGGGATTTTTGCATCCCAATAGCACTAAAATGGCGCACTTTAATTCATGATTGGTAACGAGCACACTAATGATGGATGGATGAGAAACAATTCAAAATCCCAGAGATTACTTGTGCATCGGCCTCCAGACCAAACATATTTATGTATTTGCGTATTTTAAAGCGCGTTGTGAGAATAGAGCTTACATTTCCTTAGAAAACCAACATCCTCGAAGACAATACCATCAAAGTCAAGAAACATTACGAGTTCACTAACGAACTCAGGAGAAATGAGTTCGTCGTGGATTTGTACGCAGTAGAAGTGGGAGCGAAAGGTACAGGTTAATCTTTTAAACTGAGAGTTGATTCTAGATATTTTATCAATTACGTTGAATTATAAAAAATATATATAGAGGTAAGATATAAATCTATATATTACAATGATCTGTAACATTATTAAAGGGTATACTTTCTAGTCTCGTTTCAAACTAACTTTTATCAAACCATTGAATTCGATTTGAACAGCCACCTTTATCCAAAACTTTTAAATGGCATAGATTTGGAACTAATGTCCTTAAAGTTTTGACAATATCCGGCCATTTATATGGAATACTTCTCTGATAGCTGTTCTCTACAGTAACTTATGGGCGAGCCTAACAAACAAGGGGATATTAAATCATACGCTTTAATTAAAGAGCACCTACAAGTTCTACTTCAAGCATAAATGTATTTAGATTTATTACTTTGGAAATTCTTATTTTTGTTTTCATTAATTATTTTTAAAACTTTTATTTCAGAAGAATATTTTATACGTTATTCGAAAACAACGGTACAACAGAATGACAACGCAGCGTAAAGAGACGATTCTGTGTAATGTGTAAATAATTAAACGAAACGTCAACAAAATGAAATTAGGTTACCTACAGAGCCTTTAAAAGGAATGGGCCTGTAGTGTCATTGACACTAGCTCTCATTAAGACTTGCCTAATGATGCAGCTTGTTAGTGCGTCATGTCTCGCTTTATTTTTAATTCATATGTACTTCTATGAATACATGTTATGAATAGATTCATTACATGGAATTACGTTTTGCAATGTGTATGTTTCAGAACACAATAAAATTTTAATTTCTTTATACATAAAAACGTTATATGTTACAAAACCCTTAATTAAAGCTTTAAAATGTTTATGCTTTAAATTATGATAAAGTAAAGATAGAAAATACTTAAAATTTAAATAAGTGGTATATTTTAATAAAAAATTTACTGATCACATTAAATAAATGATCTGTTCAAATTAACCATATTATTAAAATATGAAAGCTTTATGCGATAGGAAAATGATTAGTTTATTTGTAAGTACGTGTATATACATATAAGATAAATTATTTAACCTTAACTTATTGTTACTTTTTTGTGACTTATATTTTAATAAATAAACTTATAAGGCCAAATTAAAAATAAGCGATTAAATTGCCTTTGTAAATAAGCCATCTAAAGGAGTCTAATTTTGCAATCCTTCCGCTAAATGAAGTTGATTTTTATTAATTTATCATTTAATCCAACCATAGTCTTATAATTATTTTATGAAGACATGTGTTTGAAAATGAGTTTCTTTTTACTAATATATTAAAAAAAAAAGTAACAAATTATTTATTTGTATATGTTTGTAACAACTTGACTGTGATTCTACATAACGTAGTGTGATATGTCAAATATGTTCACCCCAATCACATATCTGAATCTACGCTTGACTTATTGTCTATTCGTATTTTCGAAGCGCATTCTCTATGAAAGTTCCGAAATTCAGTTCCATAGCTCTAGAGCCATATATCATTTTCGCGCCATAAAACGCGGTACAGATTTTTTTCATATTCTAAAAGATAATGACAGAACGACCTGTGTGAAATATCGCAATACCTTTTTAATTTAATTATAAATAAGCGTTAAATTGTTAAGACGATACCATCTGGACTAAGTGAATTTACCCATAGATAAAGACACTCACGCAGACCTATTAAGTTAAGGATAAAGATGTATCCAAACATAAAGATAGACAGGTTTACAAGCAAAAAATTCTACCAATTCAATTTAACAGTGTAGATAGATTTTTGTAAATCTTGAAATGGTTAAATATTGTAACTGCTACAATGATCCTCGAATTGGTAATATATAATTATTGATGTTTAAATGATTAATTTCAGTGCTTATATTTAAAAAAAAATCTATTCTGATAATGTAAATAAAAATGCTTAAGCAGTTATCTTTGGAAACTTTGGCATCTAGCGATGCTACCCTTCATTATCAAATATCAGATGCAAAGAAGATCGCGGTGTTTAGTAATTTGCTTGAATCACATTGTTACAGTCAAGACCTATCTTCCATATGGCTTCACCAGACAATATATAGAATCCCAACAAACTAGTTGGCAACTACTATTTCTGATTTTTGGTAAATATGCTGGGGGCGATATTGTGACCTACGACCTAATAAATGTATCATCTGAATCAACGTCTTATTTGCGATGTCTAAAATACTTATGGAATGTTGAAGCCTTTGATTACATTCAATAAGATTGATTTCTAAAAGATCAAAATTCGATAAAGACTTTCATTTCTTTCTTCCTATCGTAGTGATTTCATCTCCTACTTGTGTTGTTTATTAATTAATGAAGACAGTTTTACATTAAATGCTTTAACTATTTTAAAGCCAATTATATGGAGATATGTAGTATTAATTATGGTTATTAGTATAAATTTTAACTCTCCTTCTATTTAATATTTATTTGGGCAGAGTAATAAGACATTAAAAAAAATCGTTTAAAATATATTTTAGTCATATTGATAATAGAGTGTAACGTTAAAGGCATTGATGTTAGGTAACGTAAATTTTACAATACTGTGTTAATAAGCATTATTTAAGTATTTTAGAGTTATGACTTTAGTTCCCTTTTTCCGAAGTATTGTACCGAATTTTAAATTGAAGTGTCTAAAGGCTTATAAATACTAGATATTCACAAAATATCTATAATTTTTACTTAACCACATTACTAAAAAGGAAAAAATATAAGTATAGATGTTTTTCACATTTAGAGGAAATTTTATTTCCGCTTTATAGTTAAGCTTTATTGTTGAAGCTCTATATCTTTGATTTCCCAGGTAAAATATTTACAAAACAGAGCTGGTATTAAGAAGTGGAAAACTTAAGACGACTTGGCATGACAAGGACAGGCAACTAACAAGATAAGTCTTCACGCAATCCAACAAGCGTCGGACGTTATAATCTTCACAGAGGATGCTGTATTTGGGCCTGCACACAAGATTTACTGTCTATATTGTAGTCAAGTAGATATTAAATTTATGAGTTTAGTCTTTATGTCATACATATTTTTTGAGACTATACTAATGTATATATATAATTTTACTTGTTTTATATAGTTTTTTATACTATATAATTTTCTTAAGACACTAGTACACAACCGAAAATTTTATACTATAAATGAAAAGATGACTTTCATATAAAGGAGAAGCTTTATAAAATTGTTTATATATTATTAAAATAGATTTTAAGTTGATGAGAAAAAATATCAAAACGAAACTGTTTATTATATAGTTATCAGTTACCATACAAAATTTTTCGTTCCAAATTCTTTTATCCTCTATCAAATACTAGAAAAAGCAGAAAAGCAGTAGAGCCACAACTGTTATGAAAGCTTTTTGTTATTTTTAAACTTTATAATTATTTTTAAGAGAGGTCACAACGGGATTTATCTCGCTCGATTTGGAACGTCTGAACTGGTAGGATGGTATATCGGCGAAGAGCTTGGTCGATCAGGGGACTCTGTAAAATCATTGTTCGCTAACCACCCGCCGGATGCAACTATCCAAAGCCTCAACTATCAAATGTATTTTAATCTTCTCTTTGGGACGTAAATCCGCAAAATATCAAAGATGACAGCAGAGTTCGGGAGCCCTTCCATAGGCCACGCTAAAGTACATCAGAACCCATGATAATCTCTAAGCTGGTCTATCAGCGCGCTTTATTTTCTAAATATCTAACAGAGTCAATAGCCATAAACTATTCATTTCCCATATAAGAAATTAGCAAAAGAAAATAAAAAATAAAGTATTTACGATGGCTTCCCTTTCTAATTTTGTTAATATCTGCAATATCAGACGACTTCATTCTGACCTAGATGCTTTGCATTAGCATCTGGAGACTGCAAAGCCCACTATTCTTTTCTTAACCGAAACACAGATAGCCTGAAGAGCTGATACATCTTATCTAATGTACCCAAGCACAATCTAGAACATGAATTTCTGAGACGTGGTTTTAGCATGTATGTTGAACAGGATGCCTGACGAATATCTATAATTCTTGTGAGTATTGTTAATGCCTTGAAAGAGAAAGTAGTTATTACCTTATACTGTTACAGCCAATCAATATCCAGATTTAAAAGTATCAAAGTACTCTTATTCATTCTCTTACCTGTCAGGTGATTATGCACAATAGGAAAGATTTTGCGACAGTTGAGAGTCAAGAAGAAAAAAGTTTCCAGTCAGCCTTGATATATAACTTCTATCGAAGCTACCATCGTACGTATTACCTAAGGTACTTCATTATTGTATTGCTACCTTTATATCCAGTACTCTGATGCATCCGCATACCAATTTGGACTTTTTGACTCTAATATGAGATATGATAATTGTCATTAAGACTCAAAAAAGATCTTACTTCCCTGTTTGTATTTTAGCACCTTTGCAGTGGGATTTCTTTATAGGAACTGTTACCGCTGATGGACATGATACCGCTGTCTACTTTTTCAGAGAGAGAGAGGCAAAGAATACTTCTTCAGAATTTGGATTCCCACTGGTCGTACAAAGTTTATTTACAGCAGAATTTTCTCAAGCGCTTGCTTTCAATAAGAAATAAACAGGAAGAAAGAACAGAACTATTTGAATTGAAGGCTTCCATAAATTACGGCGATCATACATTAGGTGTCCCGTCGCATAAAAAATACTCTGTCTACGCAAAATAGTATTTTTATATTATTAATATCAGGAAAATGATATGATAACAATAGTATTGTAATATAATAGTCTCAAATACTCTTTAATACATAAGCCAACCTATCCCAACAATAGGTCAGCAGCAGTCGGACCAAATTCCTCCTTTAAATTACGGACCAGAACTAAGAATGCGACATTCTTGGTACAATGAACTTCTGCCGGTGCCAGTCGCTTGCTACTCACTCTGACCCCCACTCAAAAATGATTTATTTTGGCGAGTTTTTTTCGCATAAACTTACCAGGATAAACTTAACGCAACCAATTGATGTAGAGCCATAAAAAAAAATAAACATACGAATCCAAAATTGTATAAAACTTTATATTGGTATGGGTATATATATATATATATATATATATATATATATATATATATATATACATATCTTTTTATCGTATTGTTTACAAATACATTTAATTCGAGTTAAAGTAATAATTACACACATCCGTAGATCTCATTAAGTTACAAAATAATTGTAACTTAATGAGATCTACGGATTTTATTATTTTAAAACTACATAATCCCGACGTAAATCCGCGTAGTATATCCGAAATATATTAGTTTCATTTAAATAATTGTAACTTATTAATACAAAAAATGTTCAAATCTTTAAAAATGAAATAAAAGGACAAATCATTCTTTCTTATTACTTTTTTATTTACCGGATATTATTTACACTAAATTTGAAAGTAGCTAAGTAACTTTAATTCATACTTCTAGACATGGTCATCAAAATTCCTTTAAGATATTTGTGTATTCACTTTCTTTTCGTTCGCCGATTCCAATGTGTTTCAGTTTTTTTAAATCACAATAAAATTAAAGAGGCAGTTAATAACCATTTTCAAAATTCATACATTACTTATGACACGTTTTAATTTTCCGGCTTAATTTTTATGCGATGCAGTAAAATTTGATTTAACGTTATACTTTTTCCCAGGAGCATCAACGGTAACTATTCTATTGGTCTTGAGTAGAGCCTCATCCATACGCACTAAGTAAAAGCCAATTTCAGAGATTTCCGAAGGGCCTAACTTCATTTCCTTTTATATCTCCCCAGATACTTAGATTCGTCCAAGCAATAATAAAAATGTTACGAGCAGTAAGAATAAACGGGACATAAAACTTTATTTTCTGCCATGCTTTTGTGAGAAGAATGATATCACATGAAATACCGTCTGGTAAGTTTTGCAAAATCAAATTTATATCAATTAATAAAACTTTAAATAAGACAATAATTCAGGATCCGTAAATTAAAAAATAAAAGGTATCAACAGAATGTAAGTAGGAAAATATTTTTGCAATATTAAATTACAAGAAACTAAAGAAATGTGTGGCATTTACAAAACGTGCAATATCACATCTTGCAGATTATTAAATTCTGTTTAAAATTTTTACTCAGCTATTGGAGACTGAATATCAAATAAAAAAAAGAAGATCGAGGATACAATGGAGAGACCTTTTTTTTCATAAAAGAATGTCAATAATTGTAACATGCAAAGATACTATTTTTAAACTGTTGTTTTTTGAGATTCATTTGGTTCTCATCAGATACTCTCAGTGCTCATTAAAAGGTATATTTATAATATTTTAAATACAGCACTGTTTACACACATGAAAGAGTACTTATTTTTATGTTTTGTATAAGCTTTCTAGAATTATTGCTAGAAACACCGTTTCTGGGGTTAAAATATACTAGAAAGAAGTTATTTCGCCTAATGAAAGCAAAATAGTATAAAAATCTGTCTTTGAACACCATAAAATGACTGTTTAAAAGGGATATGGAACTATATGTTTGAATTTTGGTATAAATGCGACGTTTGGACGCATGACAGTGGAGTTCAATGTATGCGAATCATTGAAGAATGTGAATATAAAGAACCTTCAATAAATACAGGGATATTTAGAGGTATTGAAGTTTCATTTTGAAATATCATGGAATGTAATGAAAGAAGTGAAAATAGTAACGTCAGTAATGCTGATGTGCCTCTCTGTAAAGTCAACGATTTTGTATTAAATCCGATATATATATTACATTGGACTTAAATGATGTGTGCAAAAACTAAAAAATAAAAATTCCCTTGGCTCCTAGTTAAAAGGAGATTAAACGTTTACAATTTTCATAAAAAAAATGTTTTCAACACATATCAGCAGTACCTATTTTATGGTGGGACATGATAATGAACTTGATTTTAGTAGATATATTCTTAAAAAATATGCTATTTCTATATTATAATAAATACATTTTCCGATATTTATGGATAGTTACTAAAGGTGGAAAATATAAATCTTAAAGAAATAAATATTAGTCCTAAAAAAATTGATCGATAGAGAAAAAAATATTTTTTTTGGATGTGTTGCAAAAGTATAATAGATGAGTAATTAAAATTAAAAATTAAATTATCAAACTAATAGGAATAAGTTACTTCAACATAATTCAGGCAAAAAATAATTACCGGTCTTGATGAATACAAATTGCAATAAGGCATGATACAGTTTTTTACGGGTGGGAGTAAATTCTAGATTGATTTCAACTACTACTATTACTACTACTACTAATATTGATTCTCCAGCAATAATTCCGTTTTTACTAGATTTTAATAATAGATATATACTTAGTATCTAATTTTTTCCAAAAGTTTTCTTTCAAGATTTCTATCTAAACAAAAAAAAAATGAAATAGAAACTCAATATTCTTTACAGCTTTGTGAATAAAACCTGTAGTTTAGAACTTTCAGGCAATTAGAAGTATTAACTCGATACTTTGTTTTAACAATTTTTGACTTTCCTAGTTTTTTATTTTAAATGAGAATTTACCGCCTTACTATAATGTTATTATATAGAAAAAGATCAGTCCAATGTTTTGTATTTAGCTTAACTATTTTGATACTGTATATTTATTGCTATTGTTAGATCCATCTTCATTAAATTTTATGATTTGTTTTAAAATGCATTTTTTATGCATTACTAGGGCTCTTTTATATCCAATAGCATTTGTAGTATCTGTTGAAAAACAGACTCCTGTAAGAAATAAATTCTGTTGCCATTTAAAAATGAATTTATTTAAAAAATGTTTCGATACAAACTTTTATAAATAAAAGTTTTTATAAGGCAAAGAATGTAATAGGATTCCACGAAAGAAGAGTCTTCCATCTCCGCATTGGATTTAAAATGACATTACCTACTTTAAACTGCTTGGAATACTATGAGTGTAAACTGGGACAACTATGCGAACCTTTTCACGAGTATTTCAAATTTAAAATGACTTTTATAAACCTTAAAATCTAAAATATATTATTAATTTTCCTTAAGTGAAATTGAATTGACTTCTGAATTAATGAAATCAATGTGACACAAATGAGTAAAATGTTAACCTCTATTTAATTATAACGTTTTGATTTAATATTCACTTGTTTGTTAAACGCCATCATAAGTTACTTTAGAGAACAGCTATTAGACAGGTATTTCATATAATGGACGTATATTGTCAAAACTTTAGGGACCTGAGCTATAAATAAACCTATATATGTAATTAAACTTTTTTGGTATCTAGTTATAGGTCCTATGATACCTAATCTGACGTTTCAGAAATAATAATTTTGGATAAAGTAGTAGCTACATGAACACTTCATAGACTAGCGTAAAAGTGTGTTAACCGTAACCTCTTATTCTGATAATATTATAAAACCAAAATTTTGTATGTGCATTTTTCACATAGATTTTTATACATTTGTTACTGTTTCCTACAAAAACTACTAAATAGATTTTGACGAAATTTTTACAATATTGCAGGCCTACCATAATCATATTATACTGAGCCACATGAAGTTAGAAAAGCGACATATATTTTTTTTATTTATCATCCACGTACATATATAGATTCGTCACATTTTTATTTTATGTCCAAATGAAATCATAACACGTATAATCTAACATGAAACAAATTACCATATACTAAATACATATGATGACGATCGGTGAAAGCTAGGGTAGTGACGCGACTCTGGACTCGTTTTATACACAACGCTTAGTGATCAACTCACAAATGTGCAGTCTAAGTTGAGCTCTACTTCGTGTGGTTGATTACATAGATCTTAGGTCAACTTACACTAGTAAGTTAAATTTTCGGAAAATGATTACTGTAATGATAATTTTATATGGAATAAAGTTTCAGTTATTGTTGGTGAACAGAAAAATATAAAATAATTAATAGATGCATACATATATAGACAGTTGAATAACTAAATTAATTAAATGTTCAATGTGGTTATTTTAATTGGGACAACATTTTTATTTATGAGCTGATTGACATGAAACACATTCTAATATTAAGTAAAGCTTACCACAATATATTAGTGAAAACCACAATTCAATCGAATAATCTGTTTGTGAGATTGACGGGTATGAACGCATACACAAACTAGCAGACAAAAATTGAAATAATTACTGTTTTGGGCTTTATTTGTGTTGATAAGGTCCCAACGATATGTTTTCTTATATATCTTCCACGTACAGAGAGCGATCCGTTATATTTTATTGTATCATGTATAAATAACAAAAAATAAAGTTATGTAATGCATTTTTATAAAGTTATACGCAACAACAGGTCCTGCATGTGTATAAAATAAAAAACAATAATACAAATACTTTATTGTTAATAAAAACCAGGCTTTGATATAACTCTTATATCAATTTAAAAAATAATAATTAATTACATAATTTACTATTAAAATATGAACGAATTTTATTTCGTTCTTTGCTTTCCTGGCCTTCATAATTATAAACTTGTTGTTCTTAAAGTAAAACACACACGAGTATTAATGAAGACTAAAACAAACCTAATTCAGATGTTTGCTGTATGCAGAAAACCAATTCATCAACATACGTAAAATACGAACTGTTTTGTAAGAAGTTAGGTTAACTTTAAACTTAAAGTAAACTTGTAACTTTTAAATAGAGAAGTTCGAGGTAGGAAAACAAAATATTATGTAGTTATATCAAAACAAGCCATGAAAGAGCCAACTTTTGGAAATTGTCTTAATTAACTTTTTTTTTTAACTTTGGAATGTAATTTTCTATTTCTTAATAAAGAAATATTAATTTAGTTAATGTTTTTTTATTATTTACTATGCAAACACGGGTGTGAATTAGTAATTCAATTAGTTTAACTTTCGATCCCTTCACTTATAATATAATAATTGGTAACGTTAAATACGTAAGTGCACTATTCGAAACGCTATTGAATTTAAATCAGTGTTTTATACTTTTTTCAAAAGTACCTCACGCCGACTTTAAATCGAGGCGAACTATCTCACTTTAGTTTCTATTAAAATTCGAGATCTCAGAATACTACAATGCTAATTCAATCATAAGAAATTAAGAAATTTATATTTCAAAAAATTTATATCAAAACTGAAAAGTAAGATTAATGCAGAATTATCATTGTTGACCACGGACCGAAGATTAAACGGAAGTGACGATTGTCAGCGAGTGTCAGCATGGCCAGGTCCGAAAGAGTTCAAGCCTTTTAGGGTAGCCCTATGTTTATAAGTGAATGGCTGGATGGATAAGCTGATATGACGATGTATCGATTGAATTAAGGATTTATTTATCATTTATGGAATTAATTAAAATAAATGTCTCAGTATATACGAAATTTTTCTTAGAATATAAATTAAGAAGAAAATAATTAAAAAAATATATAAATGATAACAACAATAATTTAAAAAAGTATAAATATCATTCCTATGATAAAATTTGTTATGGGACGAAATCATGTATGGAGATTGTTTCGATAAGTTTCTGTTATTTCACTGAATTTAAATTGATTCTCTTTGTTTCAATCCTTTTGTTTTCTAATTTTGCTATTTTCATATAAGAAAAAAAATTAAAATAATACATTCATAAATAATAAAATTAATATACGAAAGTTTTTATTTTATTATCCTTTATATATTATTATTAGCGTTGCACATGTGAACATATCTGTTATTTTCTACTCAGTGTTATTCACATATTACTGCAATATAATAGAATAAAAACTGAGTCGTAGATTATTAGTATGAACTATAATAGGTATGAACCTATTATACAGTTAAATCACGCTATTTACGTTACGGTTATCAGTATATTAATTAATTACTGAGGGGAAAATTTATACCCCTTTTTAAGAAAAATGCTCAGTCAAAATTCATATGGAGAAGAAGTTTAAAAAGCAATTTTGTTTACAAAGCATATTTGAAATACATTTAAGTATTATTAATAAATATTACACAAACCGCCATGGTTTTACAGATACGTATATGTATTTAATGAAGAATCCCCAATGTGTGTATTGTCAGTAAATGTCGAACATAATGAAATTTCTAATGTACTATTCATTTTGACATAATCAATTAATTTTGGTAGTGTCGACCGTTTTGCGAAATCAAGCTATTGTAAATATTTAAATAATAAAACGTTTATAAGTCTTTACATTATTTCACGTATCACTTAGTAGTTATGGCGTAAAACTGTAAAAGTATAATCCTTTTTGAAATCTCAATTGTTTTGTTATTTCTTTCTATTTTATAAAACTTATTACATTAAATTCAATTCATATACAACTCATGTTTCGTTCAATATTTTTATTTGTAGTTTTTGAACGGGTCGATAATACGTTAACTTTCAACGTTTTATAACTTTGCTTTTCCATAAAATTTGTCTATTTATGATTATTGACGCGAAATAATAACGATAATTCACAATATCTAGTCGTTCTACGGGGTAATAAAATTGTTATTGCTATGAAGGAAGTTGGAGTGGGGATGGGGTTCGCTATTTTCATTAGAGCATTAAGTCAAGCTCCCGAGAGGCGGTGAACATTAATCTGTTTACGAAATATGAGGTCATGTAACTAAACTACCTGAAATACATAGAACATATTAATTTATGTTAAGATTCATTCGAAAAATGTATATTTTTAACAGAATCAATAATAATCAACAGATAGAACCTAGCTGTGGTCAAATTACTGGAGCTCGAACGTCGGCTGGATGGACCGGGGAAGTACCATCCTCTTACACAAGATCGGTATGAAGTAGCCGTTAATGGCTGCGTTTCGTCCGATGAGGGGGAGAGCCGTCGGTTGTTCACTGTGCCGGAGTGAAAGACCGGGTTAGAAACCAGTTAATAGCCGCAGGTTGGATCAGGGACCCTTTAACGCCCCATGCCAATGACACACAAAAGTCCACCCTCAATTCAGACCAAGGGCAATATTCTTTCATAGGATAGTTGGTGGGCCATCAGTATCCTTCCATTATTCCCATTACCTAAACGAAAAATATGGCTGTCACATAAAAATAATTAAGAATTTTATAACGGCAATCCTTTCCACGTTTGTAATGGACTTTTGCAACATAAGGGGTATACATTCCTATCTTAATGCCGTCCATTACTACCTAGAGATGGCAAAGCGGGCCTTGTTATTTCTGACAGAGAAAAAAATATCCAATCCTCGAGATACGTTGTATCTGCATTACCCCAGTTACAGACTTAAACACTTTTTTTTACCGCGGGTCGGGGTGTGTTATGTCAAGGAGGATATTTGTTGTCAACATCTTGACAGCCATGAACATAAGGACCTGTCAGTGATGTGGGTGCGGGGGGACAACGGTAGCTCAAGCGGTATCTACGCGAGCCTATGCAGCTCCCATAGTGGTAACACCGAAGTCAACCATCTTTTTGAACACATCCAGGAGGTGACAAATTTTTTACTTCAATGGTTTCCCAGCGCGGAGGTAATGATTCTTGGTGACTTTAACGAACACGATTGCGAAAAGTTAGGATCACGTCCCACAGACTACGCTGGAAAAGCCGAAAATAACTTTGCTCTGGCCTATGGTACAACTCAGGTAGTCCCAAAACACACTCGGATCCCTGATGTTCAGGACCATACTTCCTCTTTGTTGGACCTTCTGCTGACCACTCGCCCGGACTGTTACCAGGTGTCCGTCAATGCACTTGGGTCAGTTGACCACTGCCGGGTGCACTGCGAGGCACAACCAGAGCAAAAACGACTCCCCATCTACATGGGAGACGTCTTTTATGGCAATACAAGTCAGCAGACTGGGATGGATTGTGAGAATATTACGCATCCTACCCCTGGAGGCAGCTTTGTTTTTCTTCAGAAGAATCTTAATCTGTGAAAACGCCGTTGCGGATACTATTCTACAGGGAATGGAATGTTTCATTCTCGGCTCTGTTATTTGCACGGGTAGGGAGCAAGAAGGGTGACAGCACAGATCCGTTCAATTGCAGGCCTAGTGCTATTCTATCCCTATGTATTCTCAAAGGTAATGGAGCGAATTATCAATACACAACTTTTGAGTAATCTACGAGGATAACCAGCTTATTAGTGACGGCCAGTATGATTTTCGGCACGGGCAAAGTAGTGGGAATCTTCTTGTATACCTCACGTTTTGATGGGCTGAAGCAATTGAGAGCAAAGGATAGGCCATGGCAGTCAGCCTTGATATCGCAAAGGCCTTTGATCGGGTCTGGCATCCCGCACTTCTATGGAAGCTACCATCATACGAACTACCCGAGGAATTATGCAGCTGGGTAGCCAACTTCCTTCATGGGCGGAGTATACAGCCCAATAACGCTGGCGTGCCCCAAGGATCACTACTATCACCGACACTGTTCATTCTGCATATCAACGACATGCTACGAACCAGCAACATTTGTGCTATGCAGATGACAGTACTGATGACGCTTACTACATTGACCGAGCTAATATTCCTCTTGTATAAGTAGAAGAGAGCAGAAAGAGGCTTGTGTCTGAAATTGAGACCTCCTTGGAGTAGGTCTCTGAATGGGGTAAGCTGAATCTAGTTTAGTTTAATCCTAAGAAGACACGAGTCCCAGGACATTCGCCTTAAGATCAACCAGATTATTGGGATCCTTAGGGTTGACATAGCAAACGTCGTTCAATTCCGGAGACATCTGGAGGATAAGGCTAAACCAGCCTTTAAAAAAATAGGGGTACTGAGTAGAGCGCGTCAGTACTTCACACCGGGACATTTGCTTTTATTATAAAAAGCAATGGTTCGTCCCCATCCATACATGGAGTATTATTCTCACGCTGGTCCGGTACCCCGCAGTATCAAATTCTTCCACTTGACTCCATACAATGTCGTGCTATTCGTATTGTCAACGATCCTATGCTCACATACGATCTAGAACTCTTAAGCCTCCGAAGGGATGTAAGCTCCCTCTGTGTATTCTATCGTCTGTACAATGGGTTATGTTCCGAGGAACTGTTTGATGTAGTGCCATCGTCTCCATTCCACCATCGCACTACTCGCGGTAGGGTTGGATTTCATCCACATCACCTAGATGTATTCAATGCATAACTGTTCGTGGGTCGCGGTAATTTTTTCCACACACGTGCAGGATGTGGATTGTGGTTTTTCAATCACCAAGTGGTCAGGTGGCTCCTTTATAAACAAGGTCGGCAAAGCATCTAAATGGGCGACGGTAACTACTTACCATCAGGTAGGTCGTCTGCTCGTTTTCGACCTTTGGGACATGAAAAAAAATCGCAAATGTGAAATAAAAAATAAGCTTCACTGAACTCTTCATATTAGCTTTCTAAATTACTTCAAATTTATTAAAAAAAGAAGTATCTGGCCTAGCGGAAAAATAAAGCATTCAGTAAGAACTTAATATTAAAATTTTGTGGACTTAGGGGTATAGACATTTATGTCTTCTTGAAGTTTAGGATTAGTATTCATGATATACATACACCAAAGATTATAATATGATTTCTACGTTGTAAAATTTGCTTTAGGCTATGATAATATTATTATAGAATGGTTGACTATTATAGATTAAATTAAGAATTGATAATTTTTTTTCACAGATTTAAAAAAAAAAGAAATAAAGTAAAATCAGTCACGACCATTTAGTTTATACCTAAAATTATTAAGGCCACTATCAATATATAAATACAAAGTTCATCAATATTATAATTTTAATTTGTAGAAAAAGACATTTATTGAATTGTTTTTATATGGAGAACTTTGGCTACATTGTTGTTATAAGTAGGTATAGCTTCCTTTCAACAAATTCTTGAAAAATTTTATGATAGTTAACAGCGGTAAATTTAACAATAGGTTTAAGCAAAGGATTGTAAGTGCGCATGTACGGCTGCGCCACATCGTACGCCGACTGGCCCGCCGCCACTCCAGTCTGCTCGTACAACCGGAACGCTTTGCGTTCCCGACCAACTGTGCGGAACTACGTTGTATACATTTTCTTGAAGTGAATACTCATACTGTTGGTGATTTTATTTGTGAAAAGTATCATAAAAAAAGATTTTATATTACTGTGCAGTGTTATATAAAGATTTTGGTAACAAAACAAAAAGTTTATAATTTCATCTCATGTGTTTAAGTTTCTTCAAAATTTTAAATAAGTTACCGGAGTTATTACTATATGTCTATTAAATTCAAGATAAAATTAATATTTAAATAAAAACTACACGATAGTGTTTTAAGAACTTTCTTTATTTGAAAGTTGTTTTTAGAAATATCGAAAAGATAGTAAAACTCAACAAATTAATAAAACGTATATAACGTATCGAATTCATAAGGATTTTAAAATTCATTGATTTATATACAACATAGTTTTAGTATTTGTCTCAAAACTTTCTAATTGACATTGACACAAAAAGTGAATTAATCACGATAATATTTCAGTAATTATAAAGACCGGCTCTTCTCACTAGAAAGGTTTAAAGAGCTAGAATGGGATAACCATATAAGATTTTATAATAGAGATTTTATGATTTCTAAGAATATTAAATCCTTATTAATAGATCAGTGTCATAGTGTTATTCTATTTTGAAAATAATGGACTCTAATCATCCATAATTTCAAGTCTCATTTATATAATTATATATAATTAGTCGGGCTTACGAAAAAAATTTAAGGACTGATAATTCTTTAACTTTTATTGTATTTTATAGTAATTTTCAAAATTAATTTTTATCTGTACTTTTTTTTGTAGGATAAGTATACCATAAGGATAATCATTTACTTCAGTGAAATATGTTGTACTCAAATGATATAAGTTTTAAGCAGCACAAAATTTAGATTTATTTCTTACTAAAAACTTAATCTGTTTGTTTTCATGATACATTAATAATTAAAAATATTAAAATATATATTTTCGTCACAAGTACTTATAGATTGGCACCGAAATAAAGCTCATTAATTAATTATTTATAACGAAGGATTCAAAGCATATTCATATACTTACGATATTTTGAGAGTTATGAGTTTGAAAAATTTACCAAAGGTCTAAAATAACTATTACCTTTAATAATATATTTTGTAACAGCTTTAACAATAAATGCATCGTTTCACTCTCTACTCTCATATCTTGCAAATCAAAAAAGAATACTATGAGCTGGCAGGTCTTATTTTTATAGAATCTCCAAGGGCCTTTGCTACCTTGCTTCAACAATATATCCTTGCACTAAAAAGCTTGAATGAATAAAAGTTCTTCTATGTATAAATATTTATGTTTTGGGATCTTTTCATTACTGACCTGCTTTATGTGCTAATTAAATGCATTGTTTCTGTGTAAACTTGATTTATTCGCAATTTAGAGTAAAATATTTAGACATACTTTTGACCTTTAACTACATCGCAACTTTTCTCTGTTATCCATACATAAATATCCAGGTGGAATTCTTACTATAGCCAATTAAAAGAGAAATCGTCAAGTATGGATGGTGATTTGTATTGATTATAATTTATCATGGATTAACTTTGCATTTTTACTTAAAATATAATGAGTTCAGATTACAAATAAATAATAATTATTGTTATTGGTTACCCCCTTCTTCAACATATTACGTGAATCGCACATATTTGCTTGTAAGTTATTATAATATTTGAAGAGCAATAAAGTGTTGCGTGAAGTTTATGCAACTCTTTCTTCTTGTTATTATAAATTATTTTATCGTTAATATGTTTATTGTACTTATCTATTTTTTATTCTTTTAAAAATATCACCCATTATACTAAGGAAGTAATATACATATGCAAATTTTTTATCTATTTCTATACTAGATTTTGAATACCAATGAAAACTGGTTCATATTCTTACACTAGCAGCACGAGCAAAACAATAAAACCTTGCTTAAATAGTAACGTTTAACGTTATAGCTAAATAGTTAAAGAAGCAACAAAGATATAAAGAAAGGAAATAGTTATTATGACATTTTTATGTGTGTTTTAATATAAAATCAAAAATAGGTAGATGTGGAGATAGGCAAGTTACCTATTTACCTGTAACAAAATATTGACGACACAAAAGATTCACGTAATTTGAATTACTTGGTGGAAATTGTTCAATCGTTTTTTATTCACCTTAGTAACCAAGTTACGGGCTCGAAGGCTTCGCCTACAAATCACCTATATATAGTTTTAAGAGCAAAGGAAAAATTTCAACTCAATATATAATACAATTATCGGTTCATTTTCTACCTCGCTTTTAAACAAATAATAGGGGAGAGTAAGGAGGAAAATATAATTTTATACAATCATTATGACAAATTTGTTCTTTAAAAATAGAAAGAATTTTAGATACAAAGATTGTCACAGAATAATAAATTCTATTTTGTATCTGGATATAGGTATTTTTACTACATTTAATAGATAGTTCAATAAAAATGAAAACCTATATCGCATTAATTGGCTTAAAATAAAATATCTGGATATGCGCTAGCAATTATAATATATTTATTTATATCAGTAAAGAATGTTATCGATAAAATAATTAAAAAGCAATAAACTGATTGTAATCGTTATCATCACTTCATTTTTAAATACCCCTTTGGGGAAGACGCGTGTTGTCCGCTATGATACAAAAATGTTTATGTGAAGATTGGACATGTTATCCGAAGCGGCCTTCATTACAAACTCATTATGGATGTTATCAATAAATTGGTCGGTTATTTTTTAGGGCGATAGCCATCCTAATTGATTTTGTGACCACCCTGATGAGAGATAACTTTGTCAATAAGAATTAAATATTAGCCTTATTCATTTATATTGGAAACACAAACAAATAAACCAATTACTTTGTAATGCTAAAAAATTTCGGTATTTAGTGGTTATTTTATACTTAAATAGAAACTTTCTTCATAATAATTTTAAGTATTTTGTTATAACTGAAAAACTTCTAAATTTTAATGACCGAGGCGGTAATTTAAAATATGAATAATTGTTATTACCTACTAAGTCAAAAGACCTCAGTTATGATTTACTACTACTGGTAATTTCAATTTTTACTTATTTAATAATATTTATTATGTTTATTTTTTTATTAAAACCAGAATTAATGAGACCGATGGAGTGTTGAATAATAACATATGTGAGTTGTGTTTGAATTGAGTGAAATTTATGATAGTGAACAAGATGTGAGAAGTATCCACCATGTGGGTGGCGGAGTTGAGCTGTTTTTTTATATTATTTGGTAAGTATTACATATTGTATTATATAAAATACCGATATCTACGGTGTTATTTAAATATCATAATATTATTCTATGTCTTGGGTTCAATAATTACCCCTCCAAATTTAATTCAATCACTATGGTTACATGAAATGATCCTTTGATTTATTACCAGGTGATGCAATTTATAGTGATTTAGCGTTTTACAAACTTACAAACAGTCGTTGTTTTAAAAATTCGGCTTTTTCTATTTCACTGTAGGCTTTTGTGACTTTCCGTATTTAATTAACTTTCAGTGGGTACATCAAAGTATATTCTATATATCTAAATCACTATGAAATGTGAATTTATATTAATTTGTGATTGCATTCTTTAATTATGTATAATTAAATCATCTTCATTTGAAATGTAATGTGTTTTTTTGTGTAATTTACTTAAACAAAAATAACAATATAGTTATAACAATCTACAAGTGAAATGTAACCCATAGGATAAATACAAATAAACTTTTACTATTACAAGATAAAGGCTTTTGTAAACGCCTCCGGTAAAGGAGACAATAACGATTCTACCCTTAAAGCCGGTGCTTTTACGAAACCTAATAGTTGTTTAGAGAACAACTGACCATTTTTGTTGTAAGGTTACCATAGTTTCTTATACTTAATAAAAAAAGCTTTCTTTAAATTAAAAACATTTTCAAATTTATTATTTAAAAAAAAAAAATATTCTGTGTTTACCAAAATGTTATTGTTTAAAAAAATAAGTAACCAATTTAGGTAGGTTAAATATATACCTTATGTATAAACATTTATATTAAAACGATATGAAAAAAAAATATACAGAATAATTTTTCTGTCAAAAAAAGAATATATTGTTTGGTTCAATAAATATAATAACTATAATTATTGTAAATAAACTTCCGATAACATTATTATGATAAAACATGATATTAACAAAGAGCACTGTATTTAGTAGACAATTATGTAATTATGCTAGAAGGGTGTTGTGAAACAATAAATAATCTACATTCGGTCTAAATAATGAAATATTTACAAAATATCCCAGCTAATGTTTAAAAAGTAAGGGAATGAAAAACAACAGGACGTGACGGGAAACAAAGTACATTTTTATCGGCGCTAGGGATCGCAGTAATGGCCGGTATTTCGGTTCAGCTCTGTTGAAATCGGACAGAAAAATTCAGCATGATTCAGCGTTAAAGATTTTTTTTATGCTGTGAATTGTAGCAAACTAACATACATTCCTATTTACATCTTCACCATAATCAAAACTGTGATATGATAGCTTGCTTCCGAAGGGAAACCTATACATTGAAGTTTAAGTTTATTTATATAAAGGTATCCTTCCATTCAAAGCAGTAAAGTTTGTTGGCATTGACAGTCCATTTAGAGTTCGTGTTAAAATTGACTATAGGTGAGGATGGATAAGAATTGGGGATAGTGAATAGAATTTGTAAAAGCCAGAATTTAAATAATATTTAAAATAAAGCGTTAAAATATGTAGTATCAAATAGATTCCTAAGATAAAGTTTAATAAAAATGTGTACATAATATTTCCTCTTACATCATATTATCTGGAGAGCATATTTTATATAATATCCATTATTTGTTATTTTCAATTGAGAAAAGTATGAAAATAATATTAATACGTCGTTTTGATATAATAAATTTTTCGATTTATTATAATATTTATTTATCGCAATGTAATTAACACTAAAACTTACAAAATTTTGGTAACAAAAGTTTATATATTGTATACAACTGTACACCTTTTAATTTCTTCTTCTTCTTTAATTATAATTAAAATTAAATCTGAAAATAATTAATTTAAGTCTTTTAGGTATCACAAAGAAGAAAAATTAACTTTCGATTGTTTTGTTCTTTACGAGGCAAAATATTTTTTTTAAGGTTTTCTTTTGTAGTAAAAAATCTAACTCAATAATTTTTCCCTGCTCCATAATATTCGATAAATAATGTTATGCTTTTTAAAATTGTGTAATGCAAATAATTGAAATAAAGATGTTCTGTAGAAATATCGGTCAATATCAGTAGAAACTTTTCTAAATTATATAACTTTACGTTAAACAAACACACAATTAAAATTATTTACAAGTGTAAAAAATATATATATAAATAATCGTTGCTATTACGGCGGGTTTGTCACACCCTAAGATCATAAAGCAAAGATTGTTTAAGATATGTTTCTCATTTAATAAATAAAATCAGGATAAGAATAATAAAATTTGAAAATTTTATGGAATTTTCCGTTCGGAATCTCCTAATTTACAAACACAAATACATGCTTTTTACATTTACATTTTGCCTACCGCCATTAATGACATTTTAATAAGGCTTTTTGCGTAATTTGATCTTAATTCATACTATTAATAGTCTAATTTCAGCTTCTATAATTCCATTAGCTGATATAACTTCATTGTAATAGATTTGGACTGTCTGATAGAGCTCTTAATGGCGGTCTCATCTTTTATTACAGTTTCCCAATTCTATTAATTATTCTAACTAAAATTAATGTTATCCTGTTGATTTTGGATGTTTGTAAGAAAACATCTAACAGGACTATTCATTGGTGAAAAGTATTTGATGAGAGCATTACATTCGTGACTTAAGTGAAATACTGTATTCAGTGAAAGGTTGTGTACTCATCTATATTTATTTCAAATATTTCAAAAGAAAAAAGATTTTTCTTAGTGTAATATATATTTGGTTTCGTTTTATTTTTAGTCACATTCTGACCTTTGAATAGCTTTAAGACGTTTGATGTTTCAGTAATACTTAATTATTATCTATTAGAGAATACCACATACTTTCAAAACGTATTTTATCTCTATAATAGTGACCAAAATTATATCAGTAGTTATCTTTAATAATTATTTTAATTTATAACCAGCTTTATGTTACCAAGCATGCATGCACACGGTTTCACAATGTCCTCAAATACGTTAACATTTCCATTAATTCGAGTACGAACTTAGTTTACATGACAATGAAGGTTTCATAAATCATTTAACAGTACACCTTAACATACTAAATACAAATATATACAGGACATCCCTCTTTTATTGATATGAAAATAATAAATGCGTTCTCAATCAGAGTTGTTGCTCTTCATTAAAATTAATCCATCTGTTCTTTTTTGTTAAATCATTTGTTATATAATAAAGAAAATGTTTGATCGCAGGCGTAACAGCCGGTGGAGGTGGTAGCTGGGAGCCTCTAGGACAACCTTACTTTGACAACAGTACGAAGCGAGAGGCTACAGCTGCCGTTGGTCAACCTGCGTATCTGCACTGCAGAGTCAGAAATTTGGCTGACAGAGCTGTGAGTTTATTATCGATTCTATTTTAGAAGAATATATTTTTTGGGTGTTTACCAAGTATTGGGAGAACTTTATTACGTGTTTATTTCTTAACTTCCACCAGTATAGATTCACATCAGCGATACTAAATAGATCTACAAGAATTTCAATAAATTCTGGTTCTTGTTCTATAGTCAATTTTGTCTTTTAAGCTAAAAGGTACTTTAAATATATGTATATAAAATTTTACATATAAATTTGACAATGTAAAGTTCATTTAATAATGCTGGCTATACTTCCATATGATTTCGTATTTTAGAAGCACCAAGTAAGTAGTTTCCTAATTTTATATCATGAGAATTTTTTTTATTATAGTACATTATCTAGATACATAAGTTTATGTTTGATATAACAATACCCGTATAAAAGAATCTGATATTTAGTTCTTACTGTCTTTCAAATTATTAAGAAAGAAACTAACTCATGTCAAAATTTTAAACATAATATTGTAATTATATTAAAAAGTGTATAATTAATGAACATGTAATAATACCAATAATAAAAATCGTCAAGCTTATAATAATTCATGTCAATACACGAAGAATTAATTTATGGCTATTTAGAAATATATTGATTTGACATATCATCTTTAAAATAAAACTTCTTATAAAATAACAGAGTTCTCAACTTTTCTCTATTTCGTCTACGTGTTAACCTACTCTAGTGTAGACACAGCGGGTCGATTGAAAATTTCATTCAAAGATATTTTTATGTTATGATATTTCATTTCCAAATTAAAAACGTTACAATAAAAGTATTTTAGTTTAAAGTGTAAAGTCTGTTTGTTAGAGTTATAATTGATTTCTAAAACGTTTTAAGAATGCCGTTGAAATGATACTTTTTTATGCTTTCTAAAGCCCTTAGTGATGATTATTTTTTTAATAAAATCTGATATTTTAAATTATATTTTTATACACATTTTCTTTTCAACACTAATGAGTATCTTCATTAATTTTTTTTAAATAAAATAAATGTCGATATACAGATAGCCCTCGTTAATCATTATAGCAAAAAATGGTATCTATTACTTAAGTAGCGCATAAAATTCTTCAACAAATCACTTTGTGAGAAATTAATAAATTATTGAAGTTCGGCCAAAGTCATTATTAAAGAAAAAGCATCAACTGATAGTTTCGACCTAACCACCCAGAGTCACGATTTCTTGCAATTTGTTAACGTCCAAAATAGATTTAACACCAATTATGTTTCATGTTTTTCTTTATGAAACTACATTAAAGTGATGAAAATAAAAAAGAACACACTGTTGTTATAGAAATTATGTGTGTGTGTGTGTGTGTGTACACACACATAAACACACGTGTTTCTTATACAATTATGGGTTATTTAAAATAAAATAATTGGAACGACCTACTCTTTTATTAAAGATTGTCCCTTCAGTATGATTACGTTTTATAAATTAAACGTATAATTAATTAGCGTAATTAATGCTACTAATACCATACTTAAATCCAATAGGTTTGTGAAGAACTTTAGGAGGATTATTTATAAAAAGTGAAAAATCTTTAACTCTCGAGTCTTAATGAGGCATACTTTTTTTACCTCACGAAGAAAAACGGCAATTGGATATTAAGAAGAACATTCAAATTTGAATATAAAATGTAGTAAATACTTATGGATATTTTCATTTTTTATAATACTAATGGCTTAAGGCATTCAAAATAACGCTCTGTAGATTTCACAAACTTAAAATCACTAAATAATTTATCAGTAATGTTATTTTCAAACGAGCAATTAAATCTTTTTACTACTTCTTCATGTTTTGTTTATATTACTTTTGTTACATTATAGCTCGTTGGTTTAATCTCAGACTAAAAACAAACAACCTTTGAATCCGCGTTTTGGAGTTTTTGCTTGACTTTTCTAATTTATAGTCCTATGAAGGTATGACGTTATCAACCCATATATGATATTAAACACGACAGTACCAATAAGATAAAAAGTTTTAAGCCTCTATATACAAAGGATATTTACATACAAAATCTATAGTAGGTCTAGAATAACACAATAAAGCCAGAAGTTATGACAGTAACGAAATAAAATCTAAAACTGTAAATTTACTTACACCACAACATAATTACTCTTTTGCAAACTAATTTGTAGTTACTAAACGAGGTATATCGTTGTATGAAAAAAACAGTATTCTGAAAGGGAAATGAAGCTTATTTTACATTAAATTTTTTATTAAGAGATATTTATTTATTGAACTAGAATTTGTTTATTGGACTAGAATGTACTAGAAATGTAATATTAAGATGAATTTTCTAAGCAATATGTCATCTAAGACTTCCACGAGGATACATTTTAATAAAACGATGTTCCTTTGCAGTAACCACAATCAGAGTAACTCTGTAGTAATCGACACTTTAGACAAAGTGAAGAATAATAAAATACGCTACATAAATCTGGAAATTATAGTTTTATTTAATGATGATGTTAGATATTGTACCAACTTATTCTATAAAGCATAATTAATTTTATAGTAAATGTACCTAATATTAATATTTGCGTTTTTATTCTGTTATTGAGAATTTTGTACAATAATTTTTATATTTAATATATTCAGTAGGTTATGTGGGCAAATATCAATAGTGTATGAATATATGTACATATGTACATGTGTGGCGATTTACTAGTGACTAAATAAAGTTAACAGAAGAATATCGAACGTGATTTCCATTTCAAAAGTATATTAAATAATAAAGTACAATTCTTCCTTTTATATTATGTTTTCACGTAAACAACAAAACTATGGTCTTCATAATGATTTTCGACCCAAATGAATATTACAATATTTTACAGTTTTATTTTGGAATTGATTACTACTTTTTGATAGTATGTTGGATTTGGAAAGATATTTTGAAGAACACCATTTATTTTAGAGATAGAATATTCAGAATTATCATGGTTTCCGATGTGAGCTCGGAATGAATAGAGACCAAATTGCTATTGAAGGGTTTTGCTACGCTTACTCATTCTCCCCGTAGATTGCACCGATTCACTCTTACGACTATCATTTTGGTAAATTGATAGAGGAACAAAAAACATACAAATATCTTTTGATAGGGTTCTCTATCAAATAACTTTTTTTCCTGATTTTTTTTTTAGTTTTTTAATAAATTTAAAGTTTTAGCGGTAACATATTAACATCATACGACGATTCATATCTATCACAAGTTCTCTATTTCTTGAATTAACTTCTCAAAGCCTAGACAAAAAGCATAAATCCCATTATTTTCTTTTTGTATATAAACAATAAACTTAAAAAATAAGTAGAATAAGATAAGCCGAGATTTTTTTCCGGTGCTTAGTCACAGAGAGTAGTGGGATCCGAAATTTTTTAGGTAATTTAAGTGACTTAAAAGATGGGAAACCAAAAATCAGATATACGAGTATTTCACTTTTGATTGACCGATATTAAATTATTCCACGTTTGAATATTGACGAACGCCGAATTTAAGCTGCGAGTTTTTATTCAACCCTGAATGATAGCAGGCTTTAACTGATACTATCAGTCGACGGGTATTTAAAAGTTTTTTAACGCAATGTTTAGATATATTGAAAACTGAAATGTATTTTTTTTACATTTTCAGTGGCTCGTAAAATAATATGATGGCTATTTTGTTATTGATATGATGTAGAATGAATTCGGTTCGATTAAATTGTGTTACAAATGAATATTTAATTTGATTTTGTGAGATTTTATCTGAATTAAAATAAGGTTAAAGTAATTTAAATACTTGATTATTTTCCTTATTACTTATCCATAGTATATAATTTCAAGGTGTTGAATATATTTTGATGTTACCATAAAAATTTAAATGAAACGAATAAGTTATTAACGTCTATAACTTCTTTATTATTATTAGCACATATGTATATTTGAAAACGAATCATTTGATAGGGATAACAGAAACTAGTTTCTATTTAAAATTTTACTGAAACGAGCTTAATGCTGCTTGATCCAGGCTTGACCTATAAAAACTTTAACGCGAGTAAAAGAATAGTTTGTGAATATGCAGTTGTACTCAGTTAGATCACTTAGTTCCGTCGCTACGAAGCTTTTATACGCGATGGTAAGAAACTTTTAAATCTCAAGGCGAAACCTTTCAAATTCTCCAATACACCGCCATATTAAAAGGCCGCTGCGTGAAATAGGTCAGGAATTGTTGTATAAAAGTAGAGGAATACTTATTTTACTACTTTTTTTTTGTAATTTAAATATGCCTTATTTTATTGCTGTGGATTTCCAACGTACAAAATTGTAATATTGTAAAGATATAAAAGTATATGGGATGCTTGTATTTAAGTTTTAATTTAAATGTTTACTAATAATATTCAATGCTTTCATATATTTAATTGTTACATCTTGTTATATTGATTACCTTATTTACTTAAAGTGAGAAATTGTAATTGTAATTTTCAAAAAAAAAATAAAAGAAAATATATATATATAAATTCAACTGCTATTATTATTATTATATATGTTGCTATTTTTGTCATTAGTATCTTTATAAGAATCAAAGCCATGACTTAAATAAAAATATTTAAAAAATCTATATTATTGTTCTCTTATAACATTTATAGTTGTAGTTATAAAATCTTTTTTCGGTTATTTTACGCAAGTTTTTCTAATAAATAATATCTAAAAGATCTTGTAACGTAATGCCAAATGAAAAATATTTATTTACTCTTTAGCTGATCAGCTTTTCCGCGCATGACTGCTCTATATTGCCAATTGAGACACATTTCTCACATGTATTTGTTCTATTGCGAATCAATCAAACCCATTCAATGTAATCCTTTTATGCGATTGAGTGAGCCATCAGACCTCCAGACGCCTGGAATTATATGCCTCAGCTCGTAACTTCGTCCGCGGGCTTTATTTTGGTGATGTTACATTTTGTAGATCAAGAGGAATATATTATATTTTTTTTGAAAACCATTTAACTTGAAATGTTCATGTTTAACAGTTAAATTTACTAGCTATTTTCAAGCATTCATATCCACAGTTATGCTTTTTATATTTTAAAAAATATATATTTTTTAAAAAGAAACTGGTAGGAATAATGAGATCTAAGATTTTCGCGAGTATTCATTTAAATGAAACTAGTGTTATTCGGATTTACTACGCGGATTTTATTATTTAAAAACTACAAAATCCCGACGTTTCGGTTACTTTGCAGCAACCGTGATCACACACCTCGTCTGTCCGTGATCACGGTTGCTGCAAAGTAACACTAGTTTCATTTAACTGGTAGGATTTTTTTTTACGTGTATACCACAGCACATAGAAGTGTTTGTTTATTCTTTGTTACGTACGCCTAACATATAAAAAATAAATTAGCATCGCCGGGGCAACATCGTTGTATGGACAAAATATCATATTACGAGTGACGTTGCTGACTCCGTGGAACGAACACCAAACTGTGTGAAGCACAAGATTCCTGATACCACAGAAGCAATGGAATTTGATGGATATTCTAAAATCGGGGCAATCATGTAGTCTTAGTTATAGGTTTTATTATGTAATTATTATAATATACATATAAGTAAGTTTCGTAGTTTTCCTGGAAGCTTTGGTTGCCATCCTATATAATTCCTTCTATGCAGTGTCCCTAATTGCTTATTTCCTTAAATGTAAACTTAACTACAATATGGATACTATACACCTTATTTTATACGTTTAAAATATTATATGTAAAAAAATTTTTAAAAATATTCTGCGACTATGAGTGTGACAATTCTTAAATTAGCTTTATTTAGATTGAAGTTCAAAATCAGAACAGTTTTCGATCTAGTATACACCCTTAATTAATAAATAGTACTTGAAAGCTATTTTGTCTCTCATCAAATTTGAAATATTTAGAGATGGAATATGTTAAACAACCACATTTATATGGCATTATCACATTCTGCCCTCATTTTATTACAATAGCCAAACCATAGAAGTAGACTCACAATGCACATTATATTCATCTTCATTAAAGTCTTCACAATTTCCTTTTAACGTGACACTGCGAAGTTTTTTTCTATATAGCAATTTAACTGATTTGTCAATTTCTTCGTTATCCACTTTTTTTTGTTACATGTGTTATTTATAACGTGACCTAAGGCTTTCGCGAGTATTCCTTTAAATAAAACAGATATTTTCGGACAATCTTGTCGGAAATGTTAGACATATTCATCTCGTCTGCCGGTGATCACGGTTGCTGCAAAGTAACCGAAACGACGGCAGTATGCAATTTTTAAAATAATAAAATACGCGTAGTAATCCGAAGAAAATATTAGTTTCATCTAAATGTGTTATTTATGTTGGGTATAATTTTTATCATATTTTCACTTAAATTATGCTTTCTGTAAAACTTTTTTTTTTATTATCTTCAATCGAATGTGACATGTATGTGGCAAGTTAAAAATTTTAAACGATGTTTAATGACATACTTCACAGTAATGGTATTCGATTTATCATTATAGTTTTGTGTATATTTTTTGTAATTTATCCTGTATATACTTTTAAAACAAATATAGATGCTAATGCTATTTATTTGTTTAATACGAAGTTATTAAGTAATGAAGTAAATACTCAGTATAAATATTGGAATGTGTATCCTTTCAAATGTATAAAAAAGAGTAAATTATATTTAATATGGTATAATTGAATAAATATTTTTTTTTTGTAATAAGTACATATAATGTTCACTTAAAGCGTATTGGATAATAACGTAATTCAGCAAGAGTTTAAAATACATTAAAGTTCATATCAATTATTTTATGATTGTCTCTAAAACAAATGGATTGTATTTTCCAATTAGAACATTTACTTCGCAAACGAGCACTGAAAACTTTCAATCCGTGGACTAATTCTATTGTTCGCCGTCCGTCTTAGCTGTTCCAGATTGTAAGGTGCTCTTGGTACAACGAGAAATTTTAAACAACTTCACAATTACGGATAATTGGTTCTCGGGCGTCTTTACCGAAAACGAAAAGATTTTATGAAATCTTAAGCGTTTTAATTTATATACCTTCATGGAGGCAATTGAAATTAGGAAGATTTCAAAGAACTTTCCCTTTTCAAGCAATCATCTAATGGATGTTTTTTACCAAGTCTGTCGGAATTTTATAAAAAAAAAAGTTTTTGAAACCAGATCAGCATCTGTTTTTATCATCTAAACAATTTTAGTTATACAAATATTTATTTTAATCGTTCATAAGCATGGATATATATTTTAGGTATCCTGGATTCGCAAACGTGATTTGCACATCCTGACTGTGGGTGTTCACACATACAGCAGCGATGCTCGATTCGCAGCACTTCATGCGGACGGCTCTGATGAATGGACACTGAGGGTAGCACCAGCTCAACCACGAGACTCCGGTGTATACGAATGCCAAGTGTCTACAGAACCTAAAATTAGTTTGTCATTTAGACTCACCGTTGTTGGTACGTATAAATTCTGAAATAGAATATCTAAGTTTATTATAATTCAAAAAGGGATTATTTCTTCGCAGTTTGCTAAAATTGCAGAATATTATTAGACTTATTTTATAAAATAATAATAATTAAGTATTTAATAACAAACGCAATAATACAAAAATGTTAAGCAGTAAGTAAATTTTAAGATATATATTGCTATAATTTAGGAATAAAATACAGTTAAAATGCTGCGTAATGACATGATTGGGCTTTAATTACCCTTTCATTCCGATCTCATGCTTTATTTGATTTAATTCAGTTGATAATTCTCTTATTTATTAATTACTCAAATTCTGCATGTGTTTATACTTTCCCTGTCTGAAGGATTTATCCACTGCAAGTTACCTTTTATTTTTATATTTAAAAATACAATAAAAAAGATAATCATAAATATTTAAGCATCAGTTTATGAAAGAAAGAGAATTTAATTTTACAAGTAGCAGTAAGATTATAGACTTTTTTATAAAAAATAAAATACTAAAAGATAAGCAAAACAATATCTATTTCATTACATTGAATGAACGAGTCATTTAAATATTTCAACCATTATTAAATTTTAGGTATAACTTATATTTTTTTTATATACCATTTTATTTTTATTACAACACAATAAATAAATACAAACGTTTGTATTGTGTTTATTAAAAAATACCTAAAATTTTCATCACTCGTTATCTTTTAACTGTTAAAGATTTAATTTACTTGCATTGAAGCTAATTTACATTTTTAAACCATCAAATTTTAACATTTTCAATAAAATTTTGTTCTGTGTTTTTTTGGACATATTCGACATTAATATATACTATATATGATAAAATTTTGTTATCAGTTGTTTAAAAATATCTATAAAGCTAAAATAGTTATTTATTAGCCTTTTCAGCATTGTAATTTAAATTTAAGGGAAAGGCGATATATCACTAAAACTAGTAACCTTATTACTTCCATTATAATACAAAAATCTGAAACAAAGGTACTGAATAATTAAAAAGATTTAGTTTATATTGAGTTCATACGTTTCGTCCACCTTACACGTACATATGTAGCTTAACTCGTGCCCTCTTTTTAACACTCCAGGCAACCTGTCCATTTTCACAAGACGCCCACCTCACGAGAGATCGATGTCCTTATAAAAAAAAGATTTAAAGAAAAATTATAGAGAAGATAATGTGCCGATATATTTAATAAATATTTATTTAGATGATTTTTATATTAGTGAAATTAAATTTAACTCCCACTTTATAAATTTAACTGTTTAGTATAAGCAATTTTCAAACAATTGAAATGATAAAATAGATTTAAAAATGATAGGATAAATCTGTTTCATGGAAATATTCAATTTACTTGTTAGCCTCTGCCAATACAAACAACCTCTCATATAATTGAAGCCACTTATTTTATGAATATTACGTAATTATCAGCAATTTTTAATATCAATTTATTAAGCCCGGTACGTATTCTGCTTTTGGGTTATCTTATAATGAAAATATCTGAGAATTTAACTTACAGGAAATGAATAAAATATTTAAGTTTATTTCATCTCCCTTCCTCTGTTCAAACTAATGTCCCTAATTTCTTATCAGTTTTGTTAGCTATCTGTTAAATAATATTAAAATTAACCGGATCACAATTATTACAATGCTGCAAATAAGCAGCAATAATTAGTTTTAGAAATAGAAATCTATCTAAACATCTATTTAGCTAGCTTTAACTGAGACTAAAACTCATTAAAAATCTTATATCTGTCAACAGTGTCGAAAGCTGAAATTTTATCGGGGCCGGAGCTGTTTGTGAGGGCGGGTTCAGATATTAATCTCACTTGCGTCGCAAAATACGCTCCCGATCCCCCTAGGTGAGTAGATTATTCTAAATATATGCCTTATGATTTAATATTATACAAATTTGCAATAAGCATTTCATATTTTTTCTAGCAAAGTTGAATATATCAAAGAAAGAAATATATATCCTAATATATAAAAGAAATATTTTTAACATTACAGGATAATATTTAAAAATATATATTCAGGAATTTCGTTCGAATATTTAAAAAGAAAATAACAATATGACATTTGTCAATGAGATTTTAATTAAAATGGACACGTATAAAAGGTAAATTAAGCAACAAAATAATGATCTGTAAACACCAGTATAACAACAAATAAACTACTTACATAGTAGTACAACGCCTTAAAATAGCCTTAAAACTAACTGCTAACACAATATTGACACGTTAAATCCTTGAATGATGTCACCTCCACGACCGACAACCGAAATGTGAGACGGCGCTACTTTCGCGTACTGCTTCTATTTTAGTTTTTTTGAGAACTTCCTTACTATATAATATCCATTTGTAAAGTATAAACCTCAAGAGATCCAAAAATTAATATAATACTTAAAAACACCAAGATTTTTGAAGTGTAAAATATTATAACAATGAAATTATTTACAGTAAAATTTTCTAATATAAACAGTTTCAAAAAAGGTAGCGAGATCGTTTCCACAAATCCCAATATATTTATTTAACAACCTATTTATTCTCGCATATATGAACATGATAAGCTTATTTTCTAATAAAAGGGTCGGTTGAGGTCCCTAAGTGAGGCATTCTTTGCCTATCACCATTTAATGGGACCGTGTGCCTGAGATCTTTCAGTGAGGGACCTTCAATTTGAATATTGATAGGTTGATTTGCTTCCCAAGAAAAGAAGTTTTTTATTGAGGCCACCTCATGAGTTATGCATGTAGTATTTTTAGTTTTCAATAATAATATATTCTGAAGGCCAGTAGCTTTTAATAGCTAACTATTTTTTTTAACAAAAAACATTATAGTTTTCTATTTTCAGATGTTTATCACATTTATTAGAAACACATTATTTTATTTCGTACATAATGAAAACGTAACGGAATAGTAATTTCCCTTTGGTCAAAATTAATATAAAATACAATTTATTTTGCTTATTTATATGGCATTAAGATATTGTGTTTATGAACACTGGGAAAAAGTCGCATATTAACAAATTAGACATGTTCATATATATTTTATTTGACAGCTAACATGAAAAAGAGACGGCGAATTTGTAACTGATGTTTTTTTAGACTAAAGTCGTTTTTAGGAAAACAATTTTATTAAAATGTTAGAAAGCTTTGACAAAACTGAGAAGCTATGGACTCTTCTTATTTGAAATGGGGTTACGAGTTATATAGAGGCTAATGAGCTGAAAAGGCTTATAACAAAAAAGGTTTATATGAACGAGATTAAATGAGTCTTTCCACGAGACTTGCTGTGTATTTTTCTTCTTGTATTCGACTCGAATGACATATTACAATGATTTTTCATAATAGCATCGGGTTAATTCTGTTTTAACAAAATATTATTTTCTCGTCTTATTGACTCTGTCTTCCTATAAACATTTTTGTTTTAAAAGTATTATAATAAAATATTAAATAAAAAGTAATTTCTAAGACTTAGTAGGTCTTACATATATACATACATACATCATCTATAATAATTAATTTTAAGTACAATGCTAACAACAACTATTCGTGTACTCAACATGGAATTACTATAATATAACAAATAAAATATTTTAGTAATGAATTTAATTAATTTTCAACTTATATGGGTCTAAAGTTGAAGTATAGTACTCATCAGAATATTTTCGGCTTTCAATTTTGTTTGGATGTGTCCATCCATGAATAATGAAGATCAAAGATATTTCATAATCAATTTTAGAGTAAACTATTTTATTAGTATTTTATTTTAGATTTTGTAAAATATCACGAAAATAAAATTTAAAAAGTTGCTAGGTTAGTTAATATCTTCAGTATAAAAAAATATATTGTAGGTGGTAAAGCCTAGGTGTGGTCTAGTAACTACTGCTTGAACATGGGCTGGCTCGACCGGGGAAGTACAACCCACTCACAGAAGATCGGCGTAAAGTAGCTTTAAATGGCTGCGTTTCGTCCGATGAAGGAGAAAGCCGGTTGCCCTTTCCCTATTCCCTTTCCTGCGCACTAAATCTTCTTAGGCAAAAAGGGAAACGCATTAGCTATTTTTATTTAACAACTGCCATAAATATTATAATAAGTCAGATCACAGTTACTAGATCAATCAAAACAAAAATCAGATTTCCTTAATATTTAAAGATGATATATATTAATAATTTTTCATAGCTTTATATACTGGTATCGAGGTGAACAAGTGGTAAACTACGCTCAGCGCGGTGGAATCAGTGTTGAAACTGAGCAACGTACCCGTACAAGCCGTCTGCTCATTGCACGCGCCGCACCTCATGACTCCGGCAATTACACCTGTGCGCCGAGTAGTTCAGGTAAGTTTTGCTATCCTAAAAAGTAAAAACGAATGCAAACTAACTTAACCACTAGTCAAGAGAATTAGTTTTTCAGAAGCTGTGGTCTGTAACATTAAAACCTGGTTTCCATACTAACATTTAAGTACGAGTATTTTTTGTGTTTTTGGTAGAAATGAAAAGTATAGTGAAATAAAAACCTTAAATTTTTCTATTTTGTGGATTCTGGTTTTGATTCAAAGGATCTTATCCGAAGATATCAATTATTTTAACATCACATTCATTTTTAAATAATGACCAGTTCATATTTTTAAGATAAAATAATGAAATGGCCACCACGTTCTTGACAATATGTGTGTACAATAGCTAGAATGCATTTCTCGCACGACTCAGTACTTGAACTAGATTATATCGTGTTATAATCATGGAAGCAATAAAAAGGAGCAAGTATGTGCATACTAAAATGTAGAAATAAAACGCGACACACTACATAGTGATAGTACCACGAGGGTGAACAGTATTTTACGGTAGCTTATGTTACTATTTTGACTTTATCTTAGATATTTTTGCTGAAAATTTAATTAACTTAAGTCGTTTCTTCAATGCATTAAAAATAATTATATATCACTACTATTAATAACAAAGAAGATAATGATATTTATAGATTTATTTAATAATTTAATTTTCATATGCGAAAAATAATGGATAAAAAAATATGTTCCGGAAATTATACTTTATAGTCTCATAAATATCTTTTGTATCAATTGTGTAACTTTGACCGATTGGCATATTTCTGATTTAAAAAAAAGATACATAATCTGTATGTCACTTAATTTTATTTGTTTACAAAGACGAGTGAGGCTTTTATAAAATACCTTAGAAGTTCAGAGTAAATTTGTTAAAATTTCAGTGTCGATCCTCCTGACTAGTTTCAGCATTACTATTATTAATCATGCACGTGTCTTATAAAACAACTCCTATTTGTATACTTTCTTACCAAATTTTACTTCTCAACTAACTTTTTAAAATTAACTAATTTATTGATAATATTTTATTTATAATACTTTCATTTTTATCTACACTTCGTATCGGCATATTTCATTAAGCAGTTATCCTAAGTTATTAATATTTTTTACGAGTACTTTTCTTTTTATAGAAATAAAAAACAAAGACGTTTTCTTACTACTACTTCCATAAAAAAAACCTGGACGTGACTTATCATCTTATCTCCACTTCGGACGAGATCTTACGTCTCGTCATGTTTCGCTTATTATATTGTTCACAAAGTATAGACAGGTGCCTCTTAAACATTTGATATTATGTTTTAATCTATACATAACATATGATATTTTTTTATTAACTATAACACGTTTTGAACATTTTGTTTTTATAGACCTTATCTTAAGCTAATTACCTTGAATACAGTTAACAAATAAAATCAAGACAAGGTTAACGTCTATCAAGAATGTGTAATTTAATAATATTTGATACGTAAATGGTTTCAATTTTAATTCGAAGAAGACTGAAGTAGTTTTCGTAAATATTTTGTTTTAACCTAAAACATCAATATATTCAACCTTTAAAAGGAAAAATTACAACAAGACCAATTAAATATTAATTAGATAATGTTTATACGAAATATTATACTGGTATCAATTCATCATTATAGTTTATTTAGTAATTTTGACTTTATAATAAAATTGTAAATCCGAAAAAATCATAGTGAATTTTTTTATATTTATTTTACCCCGATGTAAGATTAAATATTTGAGTCCATCAAATTTGTTAAAGTGGCTACAGTAAATAAAAAGTAGGAACTTGGCCACCTGAGACTTAAACGCATTTTGGCATTAAATTTAATGTTACCAGTATTTTACCCAAAATTATAAAAGAAACTTTTACAACGAGGTTCAGAGGGATATTTTTATTATAATATTTTTAAGGTTTCTTTTCCATGTCTAGTAAGTTACTGCCATTCATCTACCTGTCATGGAATACACCTGATCCTTTAGAATTTGATAAGATATTATAAATAAAATTGCCAAACATTTTTATGGTTTTATTTTATTTTTTATTTCTTGGTTTAGGATTTACTTTGCTAGTATTTGTGCTTAAAGAATTAATAACCTACTGATATTTAATGTTTTGGATTAGCTAGATAACTTAAAATGAATAATTACTTTTTAACTTTTAAAAGATAAACATTATTCACGTAAAGCAGGGTTACGCCCCTGAACACAACAATAATTGAAATACAATGCAAAATATCTTGCAAATCTCAACACTTCTAAAGGTCGTGGCCCAGATGTTTTTTAAAAGCTTTTAATATATCAATATGTAAGTAAAATATAATAATTCGGATTTTTAAGCAAGATAGGCACAGTAAAGGTTAATGAGATCTCAGACTTTCGCGAGTATTCATTTAAATGAAACTAATATTTTTCGGAGTACTACGCGTATTTTATTATTTTAAAAACTACACTCCCTACGTTTCAGTTACTTTGCAGCAACCGTGATCACGTGATTTTAAAATAATAAAATACGCGTAGTAATCCGAAAAATATAAGTTTCATTTAAATAGTAAAGATAATTGTGTAACTTTCTAATTAACTTAATAGTTAATCCTGCCTAAGTTATCTGAAAAAAATATTTTTTATGACACTGTGTGTTTTATTTTCACAGAACTATTACTAATTACTCAGTAACATAGATCCACGTTCAGTCGAGTCACATTTTATTGGGCTTGTGGATGTGATTTCTATCAACTAAGGAAAGAGAACATCAGGTTACTGTTGTGGCTACTGATTTTAAAAGGTTTCCATTGAAATCCGATGTTCAAATTTAAATAATGTATACATATATATATGTGTGATAAGCCTATTGGTTCAAATGTGTAACTCCATATCTCAGAGTTAGAATCCAATCAGTTGCGATAGAAAGATATGGCTACATTAAACCGAGAGTACGTCAAGGCCTTTATTTTATTCACATAAATTTTTATAAGAATATGTAACACAATTTTGATCCCTTTTTACCATCATTATAGTAAAAGCAGAAATAATAGTAATTTTAGGTATCAAGTTTACAAACATTAAATTAATATGATGTAGCTGTTCTAGTTGTATTGAATTTATATTTGTTTTTGTGACAGAATCTGCTTCCGTGATCGTCCACGTACTGAGTGGAGAGCGACCAGCAGCAATGCAAAGTTCTTGTCCGCCCCCTCCAAGCCTGAATCGAATTATCTTCATTGCGACAACAATATTAGCAGCATCAACGACGAAAAACCGCCGGGATGTCTTGTTCCCATTAATATTATACATAACCTACAGCTTTCTTCAAGTAATTGGAATTGTTGTATTAGTTCTTGCAATTTTTTCCATACGTCACGTTCACTATTCATTTATTTCAATGTCTGAAATGAGATGACCATCTAAGTAAATTTTATATATGGCAACTGTAGATGCTTTGTGTTAAGTATATCACCGTTAAAATATCCACTTGAATACAACGAGAATGTAGTGAATGACTGTTATCTGTAAAGTTTGTTAAAATTTCAGATCATTTTACAGAATTATATTTTGTGACATAAAAATGTATAATAAGAATGAAGCGTTATTAAAAGTAAAGCTTAAATAATTAAATTTGATAATAAATGTTTCTAAGAAGATTAGCGAATCGCATCTACTTCAGTGGGTTTAAGTCTTGAGGCGATTATTCGCCGCTTATTCTCTTTCGTTTTTCCAGCTAACTACGCTTGTCTTAATCCTCTACCAGGATTAAGAACAAATCGAATTCGTTATTCTGATCCGCCATGAGCTGAGATTCAATATAGGAGGCTTAAACTATGTGTTACGTATTTAAGCCATTGGTCGACCTCTTAGCCACGTTATTTGCCTTGCCATCATCTCGAGTAAACAGTGATATCATTTATATTCAGTAATAACGATTACGTTATACGCTACGTTATACTTTACGTATATATTAATATAATTATAAATAACTATTATTTGTATAGATGTTAATTTTTAAGCATCGAAATATTATATTCAAAATTGTTAACAAATTTTAGAGTGTGAACTAGTCGAAAGAAGTAGTTGGGTGATAAAATCTTTAAAAAAGTATCTAAACAAATGTACTATGTCCCACTGTACTTCCGAACTATCTCAGACTACAAAATTTTATATCATTGTTATTGCTTTAGACTGAGTTGGTGACATTTGGATTGGTTGGGTTAAATGAATTATAAAAATGTTAGAGGCAAGTTAAATTAGAGTCGAAGACAAAAAAATATATATATTCAGTTATTGAAAATAATTACCGTATTATGGTTTAATGTTGTTTTTTTTTTTAAATATAAGTGTGTTCGATATGTGTATACTATATATGTTGTCGATTTTATTTTAAAACACAAAATTTACTCATTTGAAACATATTTTTTTTGTTCCCATCATTCGCAGTTGAACTTTATATTGTCCCTACTACATAAGCGGTGAGCATATTCAAGCGCTTGGCAAACTTTCACAAGTGATGTGAATTAATTGAATTTTATCATAAAAGAAATGGAATGAATAAACTCAATTTTAATTTTGCAATTTTAACTTGTTTTGAAAAAATACTTCTTTTATTATAATACCATTTCTGGTCCAAGTAAAAATACAATTTAATTGTACAAATGTAGAAGAATTTTTGTGTATCTTTATCTGTTACTTAATTATAAAAAATATCATTTTTATAAATGTAAACAGTTTAGGATATTCTTGTAAATTAGTTTTTTAAAGCTATTATTGAGTGACTCAGTTCGTTTTAGTTATTATTTACTATATTAGTTACCATATTATTACCGAGATATTACAGTACATATTCCTTTTAATTTAGCAACAGAGACGTCTCCAATTACGACTATCGTTTCATTTTTATTTTTCTTTCTCTTGAATAATTTTATGAATCGTAAGACTTGTGATTATTCTATGTAAATATAAAATACGTTTTGTACATATTTTATTGTAAATACAGTTGTTAAAATAAAAAGTTTTGAAGGTAAACACATGTAATATTAGTTTAAGCGCATTCTTCGCACCTTAAGGTGCTTAAGCTGTCTCAATAATGTGGTAGACAAAAAGGGTTGTGTAATAAACTATCAAATGTAGATGTACTTCACTACAAGTATAATAAAGAATTAATTAATATGGAATAGTTTTATTTTAAAGTAAACTTTACTTAATAAACATATTGTTAGCACTATTTTATGATTCATCAAAGGGTAACACAGGTGACATTCTCATTAAAACTGGTATGAGTATTATTTAACAAAAAGGATTTCAAATTTCAATCATTAGAGTGAAACGTAGACAAAAGAAATCATTATACCAAGATGTTAAATAAAAAGACACGGATAAAATATAAAAGAGATAATAAAAGACTCGAGGCATTTTAAAATAAAATACACTGACGGAAGCAATGTTTTCTGCCTTTATAGAGATTATACAAGTATTGAAGGAAATCATTGATATGTGATATGCATTTTGATAATGATGTGAGTAAGTAAAAATATTTCATTTTTAGAACGGTTTAGATCATGTTTTTCTAAGATTTAAAAAAACGTATATCAAGAAAGTCGTTATTGAAATTATAATTCTTGAGATTTTTTGTCTGCTACATTTTCTTATATAAAAATAAATTTTATACTAAAAGTGAGCCATTACATATTAATCGATTATTTTAAATATAAATATTCATTAAAGGATGTACAAAACCTGGCGGGTAATAAGGCATCTACAAATTTCACTTCTAGTTGAAAATTCTGAGATTGAGCACAGTCACAAAACTGCAAAAAATTATACGACTTTTACATTTTTTGTAAGTAGCTTTTTTTTTTGAAATATTAAGTATAAAAATTATCACATTTTCATTTCACTAAAAGAATAGAAATATCAACAAAATACACACTCAGCTCCATCTGCAAATAAAATGTTTGATGGGTAAATACAATATTTGATTTCTTGATATCAAACTCAGCAACAAATGACGTGCCACTTATTATTATAAACTTGTGTGATTTTTGTACTGAAAAATATCGCGTGAAACCAACATTTCATGTTACAAATTAATAAATTCTTATTGTGCGGCAAATTTAACTGAAACGTTAATACAATTGATTGAAATATAAAGGAATTAAATGAGAACTAATTTGCTCCATTTCGTTAACAAAAGTAATATTTACCTGTACATATTACCGCTTACGTTTTTGTGAGGTAATAGTTTTTTATACATTATTTTTAATAAATGCAATAAACCAATCGAAACTTATTCTCCCTTACCTCGAATATATCAAAATTACAGAGAAGATCATATTTTTATTAGTGCGCAATAATTTTCCAAAGTGTATAAAATTAAAAACTAAGAGACTGATTTAAATAGAGCCATAGTTTTAATAGCCCTGTTTGCAGAACCCTCCACGGAGTTCAAAGATGTGAGGTAACATTTTTCAGCATCTACCCCAACGTAACAATGGCATTCCATAAAGAATGGCTTTATCTTTGTACACACTAAGAAGTTGCAGAAGATGTACTGTAGATTGTTTAAAAGCCACGAGTTTCCTTTCAGCTCTGAGCAGTCGTGGAATGATTAAATTGCCTAAAGCCAAGATTCGGAGTCACCTTAATATCTAAAAACTGAAAACGGTGGGTATTTTAAGGACTCTTTTTTTATTTAGGGGCGACAAAATTCATAAAATTGGCATCAGCTTAATCGAAAAATGGCTGGAGTTTGAAATTGAAATGATGGCCAGAGAACTCAACTGCTACCTGTTCACAACTGTACTGTTATCGTTACCAACTACATCCGGCAAAAGTAGGTCATAAAGACTTTGTGAAAAATGAATGCTTAATAAAATGGATAGGATTTTAGTAAGATCTTTAAATATCGTAAGCCTATGGGTGTTATGTTGTCATACACTTCTTCGAATTTTTATAAATTGCAGTTGTTTTATACATTGTTTAGCTAACAAGTTTATATATTTTTTTAAAGAAATGGCTTCATTTGTTTTCGGATAGCTGATTGTTGTGAAAAAAAAAACAACATTTAAAACTGAAGCCTTTAAAATGTATGTATATAAAGTAGTAGATACCCTTGTTACCAGACACGTGTTCATTAATTAACAAAAGACGATAAAATTTAAGAACGGAGATAAATATTTATTCTAAATTAAGCTCCTACTAGCTATCTTACTTAATTATGTATAGGAATTTATAACAAATGAAGAAGTTCATATAAAATATGTTCATTTAATAACAGTGAATTAAAATTATATATTGTGAATTTAGCATAAGGATTTATCTTTATTGAGAGTGTACATGTTACAAGTTTATTGTAGTGCTAAGTAAGTCTTAAAGTTCAATCGCACTTCAAAAGAAACTATCGTCATCACTTTGTTATTTAAAATTTTCAATAAATATGTTGGAGATATATACTAATAAAAATGATTTACAAAAATATTTGTATTTTAATAAGAAAACCTCGCTCATATCTCCTGTATCATTTACGATTTGTTACGTTAAAATATTAAATAAAAAAATATTATAATAATCATCCATTTTTCATAATTAAAAAGTTTTTTCAAGATATGAAACCTCTCAGTATTCCATGGATTCACTGTGCGGGTGCCGGGTCCATCGCAGATATATTTTTTTTCAATATATTCGAAATTATCGCACGACATTTAATTGTTTCAGGGCTCACAAAGGCTTGTTTTTTCAATATTGTTCAGGACAGTATGCTCTGCTAACACGAAATGAGGTCACTTCTTATTAATCCATATACTTGTTTTAGGGACATATTAACTGAAAACCTCATTTGCTACATATTTCGGGATTATATTATAAGAAGACATTTAGTATTATTAGTAATAATATTGTTTTATAATAATAAAAAAAAGAATGGAATACTTTACGAATAATTTCTTCTCTTGGCACGAATTAAAACGTTGAGATTATATTTCTAGATGCTGAACATTTAGCATTATGACTCATTGACGTTACCATCATGACTGTGTACGTACAGTTTGTAATTTAACATTTTCCCCTTTTTATACTCTTTATAATCTGCTTTTTTGCTATAGTCCTCAACAATTGGTTAAAATATTGTCCGCTATTATAATTTCAATTATTGTTTTTTTTTAACAAGTTGCATAATTATGACAGTAATATAAAACTATTAAAAAAATACATCCTAATGCATCTTTACTTATTTCTTATTATTACCAAATAAATTACTTAAAAATATATTTTTCACTCACAGAACCGACACTTTGTAAGAAAAACAACGGCCTAGATTCAGTCTCAAGGGCATTCGGTGACATCTTTCTCGATATTGTAGCGTAGTCATGTTCATTTTTCATCTGGTTTTTATTGCCTAACAAATTTCAGTAAATGTTTGGTCATATTTTCGATATTATACCACGGACAATTGGGATATTAAACATTTATCATAGTAGAAAAAGAAAATAAATGAGTTTTGTAGAGTTATGATACATATTTATATTTTTTTTTAGTTCAAAATTTTACAGTGAAACTAATGAAAAAATAATATTGTACTTCTACTATAAAGAGGGACTTTATTATAATAAATTCTAATTCCCACTACTACTCTAAGTCAACTTCTGTTTTTTGAGCTTTTTGGACTTTTTAATCTGTTTACATATTTCTAGACCGTTGGGTTGTATATTTCAATAATATTTCTATGTAAATAATATTATTTTAAAATATACGTTCCATTGTATGTCATCTGAATAAGACCAGGTTGATGCTTTTCAAATATGGTGGAAGGAATACTTTATTCAGTTTTGTATCCGAAGGATAAACTCGAACAAGAAGTTTTAAGGTATTATGAAAAAGTCTCATGAAAATATTTTAGTTTTTGGTCAACCAGGAACAAGTTTGATCAACAAGGTCTAGTTATTCAGTTAGTATATAGTTTTTTCTTACATATTCATTTCCTTAATTTCATTTCATATTTTCCGAAAACTAACCCTCACAGTCGATAAACGACAGTGTAAACGGGTCTGATGGTTCATTAATATGTTGTGTTTGTTTTCGAGTTAGTGACATTAGTTAACGCAATCGCATTATACGTTTTTTTTTTTTGATATCTTATATACCTTTTTGTTTTTTTCCATCTCATCACCAAAAACATCGGCCTGGGTTTGTATTTTCTTATATAAACTTTAATTTCTTCATCAACACATTTTATTTGTATATGTATGTATACACAGTAAATTGTCGAAGGCTACGAATGCGATAATTGGAGTTTTCACTCTGTGAGTGGTAATTAAGCTGGTTTTATAGCATCCAATCTTGAGGAACTATTTATAATTACTTTAGAGAATTTTTAAACAATACTATCAATTCTTTATCAAGAACCCGGACTATTTTACTGTGCAATCTGTATGTTTATACTCCTTAGCATTCCTTATAAGATTATTTTTTGCCCTTGACCTGTCACCTTATTCCAATACTCTTAAGTTATTATTTTCTTTTCGCAATGGTTCTTACAAGTTAAAGGTGGTTACGTGTGCGAAGTTAATAACGCTATAAATTGTTGATTTAAATTAATAAATAAATAATTTCCTTTTCTTTTGTTTGAAATGATAGTTTCTATAAATATATGTACCATAATTCCGTAGTTTCTTTATTTATAAAGGAATATTCTCTATGTAGAGATCTATCCTTATCAAAAATTTTGTTTTATCAATTAATGCACTCTCCCTGCTCCTGTAAGGTTCTATGGTTGGTTTCGCAGTATCGTAGGGCGGTTATATCCTATTAAAATACATTGGGGAAAGCGCTAGCGTGATTCAGCGCACCAGTAGCGCCATCTAGTTTCATGAGAATGAATCATACATTGCCCTCGGAGGCTGCTTACTACTATTTCTTGATAATATCAAAAAAGTTAAAAGTTTTGTGAAACGTTCAAATTCATGATTAAACTATTATTTCTTTTAACAAATAATAACGCAATATTGTGTGTACTAGTAAAACACTATTTATTGCTTAGCATTAAAAATTATAATAATGTAAAGTATTGTATTTATTCGTGTTTATCACAATCGCAAAATTATATTAATTTCCGGACTAAAGAAGTTAAAAAAGTGGATTATGTTATGGTTTCTAAGTTACAAACCCGAAGCATTTATTTAAAAAAGAAAAGATATTTAGAGGGGAAACACCATTCTATCGAGAAAATAGTGTATGACGAATGGCATTTCCGACTTCGTGGAAACATTAACTAGCTGGGGGGAAGAGAAGAATCCTAATACCCCACAAGAAATATTATGTCATTGGTATCCTCACAGAAAATTATTTTAACTATATCTTATATACTTTAATTGTATATTTATTAAATTATGTGTAGTAGTAGGTTATCATAATTTTTCTTGAAAATTTGTCAGTGGTGGCCCGTAGTTACTTAACTGGCTGAATATTGGAATCCCTTCTTAATCTATAAATAAAAATAATAGACAAACATGAATACATATAAATATATAAAGGCCATTTGTAAAGTTTTTCTGTACATATAAATAAAATATATACGTAAGTGTATAAAAAAGCAATTAGAACTGTTTGGATCTTGAAGCAGTGTTACATAACTATAAGAATTTTACGGAGACAAAATCATTGATCATAACAACGCTTCAGCTATTTCATAACCCGACTTATAATGGTTAAATCTTGAAGGCATTGATAGTAATTATAAGTTATTTGTATTAAACCGCCATACCTTACGCTGTGTGATGAAATAATATTTCCTAGAAATATGAATTCTTTCTCAAAAGATATAGATCATAAACCCGTTAAAAATTGTAAATACATTTTAAAATTATAATATAAAAAAAATATTTATTATAAAGTTCAAATAACTAACCTAACCTAACCTGATAAATAACCGTTTTTTACTAATAAAATAAAATTTAAATACTTTAAACACTTTTTCATAAATCCCACTAAGTTTTCTCAATTATAGTTAAAGATCTTTTATTTATCTCCACCAACTTCTAGGCTTCCCGTTTTTTAGGCATTCATAAAAAGTTGTTCTTTGTCGAAACATTTTAAAAATAATTTATTCATCATTCTATAAGTCCTCACCTTTTCTTATTTTGAATTGTTTTAATGACACCTGCTATATAATAGGGCCAAATCCTTATTACTTTTAAAATTACAGAAGACATTTATTGACTACTATCATGAAACCTACGGCAGGCTTTTTCTTCTCGTTGTAGATCTTCGTTGTATGTGGTCGAAGAAATTTCCTTCTTATGTACTCATAAAAGTCATTTAGTTTTTATTAAGGGCAGGATAAATAGTTGGGCACTGATGAATTATTAAATATAAAAATATATTTATAAGTCAAGCTTAAAGTTTTTAATTATTTCTTTTTATAAAAGAGAAAAGATAAAATACACGATTTTTTTTAACTGGATATTTGCAAGGACTGGTATTATTGCGTATCTATATTATTTCATAGCTTTACAAATATAGCTTCATTTAAGTATGCTCAATTAATTTTCTTATTCTTTACTTAAGAGAAACACATCCGGCTTTAAGGCATTTCCTCTTCACTTAACCATATTTAGAACGTGTGAGAATTAATTTTCAAGCGATCCTTTCTTAAAAAAAAAATCATAAAATTTAATAACAGGAACCAGACAATGTATCAGTCTCTAGCAACTTCTCAAAAAGTGTTAAGATGATTGATCAGAATTAAATTTTTACTTTATCAGTGTGTTCGTCTTTTTAGACGATGTATTCTACCAGCGACATACCATCCTCCTGTTTAAGGTAGATATCATACGCTACAGTCAATTGTCAGAATGCGTCATTGCACATAATTAAATTTTTCATACACTGAGACGAAACCTCGGATTCACCGTGCGGATGCCGGGTCCATTGCGTTGCAGGAAAAGGAGCTTCAACTGTGCCTGGGAATGGCGACCAAGGTGTAGGTTTTAGGAGCTCCTATCTTATGCGCGTTTAACAATCACCTTCCAAGCTCCTCTTTATTTAACCAAATTTGAAACGAATCTACTAGGGCTGCCTTCGAGGTACGTTTCAAGAATGAATTGATGCTAGTTCTGGACAAGCCCAAGTCTTGTAGTAGGTTGTAGATTGATTAACCTGTTATACCTCTCGCTCCCACTTCTACCGCGTACAAAGTTACGACAAACCTATTCCTAGTGAGTTCCTTAGTGAGCTCGTAATACTTATTTTCCGAAGTAGCATAAGCTCTATTAACACAAAGCGCTTTAAAATTCGCAATACATAAATATGTCTGATCTGGAGGCTGAGGCACAAATACCCTCTGGGATTTTATATTGTTTCTCATACGTATCCATCGTTATAGTCCAATCCGAAGCCGCTTTAATGACAAAGTAAGGCTTTTACGTAAGACGCTTATTTAGAATTCTCATCTTGCGAAATAAAAATCTTTAATATATCCTTGTCTTTGGCCTTCTTACTTGATCCTAACACTACTCTGTTACTTTGTGCTCCTATCATAAACTGGTGATGGAATTCAAGTCTTGACTTTAGCTCTAGGGCATCCTTGTCTTTTGGGAGTGATGTAACGACGTCATCATGGGATTTCCGTCGGAATTGTCTCTTGGAAACTCTTAGGTGTTTATAGAGCTCCGATGGCCTTTTTAGATTCATCCTAAAAATATTGCGATCCCTAAGTAACGCTGACAAATCAGCCAACAGCACGAGCCCGACGAATAACTTCAACATACATAAAGAATTACAGACCAATCTGTTTACTATCTGTCTTCTCAAAAATTTTTGAATCATTTATTAGCCCTCTACTTACGTGGCACATGAAGTCTACAATGATAGATAATTAACACGGCTTTACTAAAAAAAGGTCTACTATGTCTAATTTAGCAATTTTTGTTGACGATATATCAAAGGCTATGGACAACTCGGAGAGAATAGATTGCATTTACACGGACCTGGAAAAGGCCTTTGATTTAGTGGACCATCATATTTTACTTCAAAAACTTAGCGACTATGGCATCGATAATTATCTTTTAAGGTGGTTGGAATCATATTTATCAGGGCGTACTTTGAACGTTGTCGTTGGAGGTTACCAATCAGATGCATTTACTGCGACCTCGGGTGTTCCTCAGGGTTCTATTCTTGGTCCTATTTTATTTGGAATTTTCGTCAATGATATAGCTAAGTGTTTTAAGCATTGTGAGTTTCAATTGTATGCCGATGACCTCAAACTCTATAAGACGATAAACGACATTAAAGACGCAAGGAATATGCAGATGGATGTCGATAGGCTTGGATTATGGTGTGACCAGAATAAATTAAAATTAAACCATTTATAATGCTACGCTATTACCTTTAGCAGAAAGGAATCAAATTTCATATTTGATTATAATATTAAAGAAAACGTACTGAAGAGGTTACATCAAATATCCGACCTAGGAGTTACACTGGACCATAAACTGACCTTTATTCCGCATATTGATGATATTATTACAAACGCATTCAAAGTATTAGGTTTTATCATAAGAATCACAAAGGAATTTAAAAAATCTTCAACCAAAATTGCACTCTCTAACTCGTTGATACGCAGTAAACTGGAATATTGTTCTGTTGTATGGAATCCGCAATATCAAACACATAGAGACAGAATCGAGAGAGTACAGAAGAAGTTCTTACGTCACCTGGCCTACAAAGATAAAGTCTTAAGACAGAATGACAGTGACGAGGATTTGTTAAATCTTTACCATACGCCTTCCCTGTGTAATCGTAGAAAATTAATAGATTTATGTTTTCTTCACAGAATTGTGAAGGGTGATCTTGATAGTGCAAATTTGTTAGAGAGAGTTGGATTGGCGATACCAAAATATAACTCAAGGAGCCACATAAGGAATAAACATACTTTCAGGGAAAGGTTTGCTAGGACTAACATCGGCCGTAATGCTCCCATCAACAGAATGATTCTAACTTATAATAACGTATTTAAAGGAGCTGGGTTAGATATTTTCAAGCATTCTCTGTTACCTTTCAAAAGACTAGCAAAGGGCTACCTGACTACTTGAGGTTAGTCTCAGTAATTCTACGAAGTAAGGTCTCTGTGGAATATACTGCGCAAGAATGTCTTGGTTTTTGGGCTTAGTATTATCATAATTTATTATTACTACTCTATTATCAGCCCAGTATTATTATTGCGTTTTGATTATGATTTGTGATCACACTTTTTCTTTTTTTGGTTCTCGTTACTTTTTCCTTAAGTCAGTGCTTGTAATTGTTTTACTTTATTTGTACCTCATTTTTTACCAATTGTTGCTTTCAACTGTTTCACATTTGCTATTGTTTAAGATTATTATTAGATTATTATTATTATTACTATTTTTTTTGTTCGTGAGTGAACATGCAAAGAATGTTATTTTATTACATATCATGTACATGCGAATGTCGAGTTAGCCTATAAGTGGGGTGTACAATTAATGCATGTAACAAATTAAATTATTTAGTGTTAATTAAGACTAAGAACTAAAATTGTATACAACGTTGGCTTCCTATTTAAATAAATAAATAAATAAACATCTTTATGACGCTTACATTTAGCTTGGACAGTAGGGTTTTAATAAAATCATATATGAAGAAATGCCATTTCAAACGTGATATTAGATAATTATCGTAAATCCAAGCTTCTTTGACATAACTTATCGGTTGGTTATCGACCTTGTTAAGATCGTTCAAAAAGCTATCTACTATGCCTTCTAAGGATGAAGTACAATCTATGTTGTCTTTCTTACGACTGAGAAATTTAAAAGGAGCATTTTCCGTAACCGTAGAACCGCCTAACGATAATCCTAGATCGTATGAGGTATATTTTGTATTTCGCCTACCGACACACAGACAGTGATATTTATTTGGTTTTGTCCGTAATCCATACATCAACTCACAGAATTTATCCATTCTATCCAATAGTACTTAACAGTGTTTGGGGTTACGTGTAAGTACTGCGAGATCATGAGCGAAAGCTAAAATGGATTTTTTGATTTATTTTATAGAATAGAAAAAACTTCTAGAAGAGCGAAAATTCCCACAAATAAAGTAGCTGTAAAAATTGGCTTTAAAAAAATTATAATAGACATAATTTTCAAAAAAATAATAATAATCGGAAATTGAATAAACGCAACCAGTGGAAATTAAAAATTCGCAGTATTCTTTAGTGGTTCTTCAAAATTCTTGTTTTTCAGTATTTGTAACTATTGCATTCTTTTCGACAAGGTAGCACGATTATGGTACAAATATATTTCATAGTGCGTTGTGTAAACATATGACATTGTTAAAGGTTCAACATTAAGTAACCGCGAAATGTTAGCTTTATTTTGTTACATTTTAAAAATATGTCCTTTTTTTACATACTATTTATATTTTTTTTTAAATATATTATATATTAGTAATATATTCTAGTTGTCATAGGAGGTTAGGGTTCTCTTTTCGTTCGTAACGCTGGTTGGTGTGATAAATTAATCGATTGCAGATTTTCGGAGTGTATTCAAATCTTCCCTTTGTGTTACAATTATGTAAATTGAAATCTGAAATGTAAATTTAATAAATTAATAGTGTTATTGTATTGAATTTTTTTTTTAATTCAATTGTCATTTTTTTTTTACTATATATTTTAATATATCAAAATTATGAATAGCTGTGAATTGAAATGTACCAAGTACCAAACAGCGTTTGAATGAAACAAATTATCTAAAAAGGTATTACCAACATATAGGAATTTTCTCTTTAATAACCTTTGAAAAGGTAACTAGCTTGCCTCACGAAAGCTTTCCATTTACCTATTCTGTTTATGCACGTTATACGTTGTGCCAATTACATTGAAATGAAAAAATAGTGTTGAAGTACTCGTACTATTATTTTTCCAATTTAAATTTAAAAGATTTTCGATTTTACAAAAATTAAAGATTTATATTACTTATACATGTACATAAATATGATGATTTATAAATATGATATTATTAGTATCAACAAATATTTAATTTGTTAACATTATTGGTAAGAGGCTTTTATTTGTAGATTGAATTTCATTAGAAATGAATAAAACGAAGACATGTTGACTCAAGAATTTAATCTACTTTCATTTTTATGGTCAAGAAACTTTAATTTATTACATACTTATATATTTATACATAAGAAAAATTAATACACGGTACATGTAAATTAAAAGTTATTATGTTTCGAGCGCAATTATATTATATGAAATAAATATTGAATTGTCGTTTGGAACGAGTAATATTAGATTAACGTCAAAATAACACTATGAAAATTTTAAAAATAGAATAACACTGCCTTCCTGTGAAAGATTCTGAGTTTTTCCGTAAAATTTATCTTTTTGCAATTTAGCGAGAACTGAAGCTATGTTTGAAATTAACTTTTGGGAATAATTTGTGTTACTCATATTTGTTGATTCCATTTAATATACTAATAATATTCTATATAGTTTACATAATTATAACATTTATAAAATTATATTACGAATCCAATTTATAAGTTAATTAAAGTATATAATTTTTAATAATCACACTGTTATTCAATGAATATACTGTTTTATTCATAACCATAGTGTGTTAAGATTTATATCGACGTCTAAACAGTAAAAGGACAAAGTCATTAATCATAATGAAATTAAAATAAATAGATTTTAAACCTACAATAAAAGGTAAAAACTATCATGTCACCAGCACTCATATCTTGACGTTCAATAAACTGTCACGTTACAATAAGCTGACACATTCTGTCACGTGGTAGAAATCTTTTTTTTATCGGTTATACGATTTTACTTATTAGAAACCAATATTATTAATTCGATGTTTCCAGGAAGCATTCATAGACTCTTTTCTAATAATACTCGTATATCTGACCGTTATAATGGGTAAACCAGAAGTAATGTGCGAGACAGTTCTGTATCTTTTGCAGAAAATAACTTTGTTCAAAGATGAGTGGTACAGTCACCGAAGTGGTCCTTACAAGTCACCATAATAATTTGTGATTAATAAAATAATTTAAAAAACCATGAATAGGATTTCTTCTTGATCGCTTCTTAGGTGAAGTGACTACTATTAGACTTACTATTTGATTATGCTCATAATGGCTATAATAATTTTTTTAAACATACTTAGTGCAACAAGCTAATGGATAAGAAATTGCACCTATATATACAATCTGTAAAAAATCTACCTATTATCTTTAAAAGTGGGCCAACACGTAACTTAGAACACAATTTTTTGAATTATGATCTATTTTAATAAGTTAATAAAACCTAGAAAGTATGAATGAAAAATTAAGAATATTAGCAGTTTAAAAAAATGTTTAATGAGTTCTTTTGAGGAGCGTCAAATTATTTCAATGGTTCCCAAAAACAAATAGACAGACTGACAATCAGACAAAAGTTTTAGTTATAATATGAATACCTTAACATTACAAAAACATTATAAGCAGCTATTTCGACATCAACAAGGACTCAATTGTTTCGTAAATGTAAATGTATTTAAATGAAAGGTCTTTAAACATCATCAAATTTTTAAATTTGGATTTGCGAGATAGAGTTAAATTGGAATTTAAGAGAAAGAAGAGTAATAATAAGTACATAATATCTATGTGAAATATTAAAGTCTTTGTGAATATGTTGTTTTCTTTTGAAGAAGTTTTATTTAGTTGAGTAGTTCTTATGGACAGCAGCAAAAGTTTCAGGTCACGCATGGAAAACGTGTTTTTACCTTTCGCTTTGTAACCTCAAAACGGCTTCAATATCCACGCTTTCACTTAAATTGGGAAATCCTTTTAGTTCAATACGCAAACAAGCCAAACTCGTTTCACTTTTTATATTTTTTCATTGCATACGGCAAATAGAAGAATACAAGAATTTGTTTTTTATTTGACTTTCTTTAACGAGACTTTATGCCTTCCCTTTATAATAAAAACCGTAAAACATCTTCTTTTATTTTTAAGTAATGAAATTAAGCTAAAACATTCTAATACTAACTTTTGTCCGCGACTTCCTCAGCGTTTCCGTCGTTTTTGTAAAAAAGTAGCATATGTCCTTCCTCGCGGTTCAGTGGTTTTGGTGTAACAGACAGATTAAGTTTCGTATTTTGGTACGGTAACATAATATGTCACTCCAAAATACTGTTGAAAAATATAAGGAACCGCAGAATATTATTATTAATAGCTGTGTCTCCGACTCCGTCAGCGTGTAAATCCTTGTTTGTTATTAAGTTAATGTATTGCTTATATTGTTTAGATCACTTTCACATTAGGCTTAAGTACCTATGGAACGAAAATACTTCAGCACAAAATTTCCGGGTAAAATATGTTGAAAGTTTACTCATCCGGCACGTGAACATAAAGATTTGTAGAGCTGCTTACCCGGGAAAGAGCGACGTATAACTGACCATGTGAGAAACAACTAACACCGAGATCTACTTCAGCAACACGAAAAGTCTACCCTTGAGCCTTATTAATTGTCATTACATTACACACCGATACTTTTAAATTGGAATGGAAAACTATTTGGTATTATGGAATTCTGGGAATAAAAACGGTTTCTCCTGCACCGCAATCTGTTAAAATTTGAGCCTCGATTATATTTTGTTGCAAATGAGTTACTGATAGCCGCGTTCCATTGCAATGTTGTCGCAATGCTAATTTTCTAAACAAATTTCATGAGAAGGAAGTCCGAGCATATTTAAAGAATTGAAGAATTCTATCGGGTAATCAGGGGCTTCTTGTTCATCGATCATTCTATTCATTGAACTATAAACTTTGCTTTTGCCCTGTATATTAGACAGTATTTTATTATTAATCTTAAATAATATATAAGAAAATTCACAATCATCCGGGTTATCTCCAGTTTCCACTCGCATATTTATAGTCAAATGTACCGATTGTTTATCACGCCACAAATAAGAGCTTTTCAGGCAAGCCCTAACCTCATCAGCTCGGGGTACCCGTGGTATTACCGATAACGTTTGTCGGAAATCACCACAAAATTAAACCTTGATACCGCTCATTGGTCGACCATTTTGTCTTATATTTCTTAGAGTTCTGTCTACCGCTTCTACTCCTTTTTGATGGGCGATCGTACATTCATCCCATATGATTAAATTACACTCACGTAATACCTTATTTTTGTCGCTATTTCATAAAATACTACATGTTGGACTTTCCGTGCGATCTAAATCAATTGGTATTTTAAATATAGTGTGAGCAGTTTTATTTCTTGGTGGCAATGTTGCAGCTATATCTGCTGAAGCCACGGCAAGAGCACGCTGATTTCGAACACAAGCTAATATATATTTATTCAAAAAGGTTTTCCCAGTTCCTTCAGGCGCATCTAAAAACCATATTGTTCTTAAATCATTCTGGACACTCTCACACACGCGATCATAGACTGAACGTTGTTTTGCAGTTATTATTGGGATACCGTTTTCTAATTTTGCCAGCAATTCTATTGAGTTGTAATCAATCTCTGCGGAGTATACCCTTTTGGTAACCTCTCCGACTGAGGTTGGTGTTGGCAAACCATATTCACAGAGTCATTTACCGCCTACTGCTGTTAAGTCTTCCTAAAGATCTAATAAGCTCTGATTTATGGCAAGATCACGGAAATTATCATTCGTTGCGCATTTATCATTGTGAGATGGCAAGCTGCATGGATAAACAACATCGTCTACTTTTCTCAAATCTATAAATGATGTTGGTCCTCGCAGTGTATGTAAAAATAGTCTCAAATAGAAATACTCGGCGGTATGAACGGTATATACTCTACTAAGAACATGTTCTTTGAAAATACCTGACTCGCCATCTACAGGCCTGCCACGGCGGCGTCTACGGTTAAAGACACCTTAGATATAATACGATGGCACTTCCTCATACAAAAGATATTCCAATCAATTCCCAATGTGAAGCAGTTTCAGCTTCTCGGGATAACGCACGTTGTTCTCGTTCAATGGTGCCTTAGCTCTCATTGAGAAATGCTTTGAGACGCCCGTGATGTAGCTCGTCTCTTTCTGTCAGCTGCTAATCGAAACTCTCTCTCTCTCTCTCTCTCTCTCTGGAGAGTTTCCATTGGCTCGAGAAATTGAGGCACATCACATAGAGTTTAATCGATATGCCCTTTCCTCTGCCGATTCTTGGGAACTCGTAATTCTCATTCTCTTAGGTTAACTCAAAGTGCGAGATAAAGAAAATCATTTTTTAGGAGGCATTGTGTATTTTATTTTTAATCGACGGTAACTAAAAGGCTGTCAGTTACTTAGCAAAATAACCTACGTTAGAGGTACTACCTATAGCTACCTTATACTTTAAATCTAAATGCCTATTTAAACTAAAATATTCTAATAGAATTATACCCAGTAATTTATAAGTCGTGGTGGCCTGGAGGTTAAAAGATCCGCCTCTCATACGTGAGGGCGCAGGGTCGAAACCTGGCAAGTACAATTTTTTGGATTTTTCCGAGTCATATGTACTTCTAAGAGTATTAAGACACCACTGACAGGCGGTGTCACCGAGCAGTGGCGGGATAACCACAACCCCAGCCGAGAAACTGGCTGGAAGGAGGCTACAACAAGCCTTGTTGGGGTATAGATAGCCCAAAAAAGTACTGGTGCGGAAGGCAAGGGGAAACCATGGCAACTAGTTTCCCAAGAAAGTCATCATGTATACGGATCACAGATACGTGATGACCACGACGAGTCTGGAAAGACTCTTGCGACGATGATGATGATGATACCCAGAAATATATACGTACAACTTACAACCGAAAAAGAAATGAAAATAAAGTGGAAACGCCTGTGCAATACTATCCACCTATACCTACTCCACTTAAAAATAAATGCCTATAACTAGTGTAATTAATAAAAATACATAGGGTTTTACCTACTCAATACAAAAAAAACTAAACACAAATTAGCCAAAACTAACCTATCGGTATCTAAAAATCTAAACGTACTACTTCTACTAATAATTTGGAATTTGAACGAATTTTTAAACACTACTAAACCAACTAATACCTATTTCTTAAAAAATAAACTATTTAAAGGCTAAAAGTCCCGTCGATAAGCACGGTTTATAATATCAATTATTTTCTGTCAATAGAGTCGAACGCTCTGAATGCATCAACAGCCAAATATTGAATGAAGCCTGCGCTCGTCTCCCACCTTTTTAGGGTTCCGTAGCCAAATGACAAAAAACGGAACCCTTATAGATTCGTCATGTCTGTCTGTCCGTCCGTCCATCCGTATGTCACAGCCATTTATTTCCGAATCTGTTGGGCCAAAATAGTTGAAACTTTGTAAGTTGATGTACTCTGGTTACCGCTATTTGGATTTGGAATAAAAATGTATTAATTTAAAAATTAAAGGGGGGACATGGAACTGATTAAAAAAATATTTTTTTCAGCTTACTTATACGTGATGGGTGTTTATGGATGATACTTTAAAAAAGACATTAAGGTTTTTAAAACCATTTTTCGTCGAAATCAATTATTTGAAAGATAGACGCTTCCAAAGTGGAAAACTGAGTGACCCCTCTCTAACTTTTAAAATAAGAGAGTGAAAAAACTAAAAAAAAATATATATGCTGTAGATTTCACTGGAAGTTTTCAACGAAAATTGGTTTAAACGAGATATCGTTATTAGTTTTTAAGAAATGATACATTTTCAAAAAACGCATATACAACTTTGTCGTTCATGGAAACACTATGTAAAACCAAGTTATTTTTTTATAAAATATCGATAAAGTTACAACGCACTACAATAACTTTTATATTATGTGATCTACTTGCTGCTACAGAACCCTTCATGGGCGAGTCCGACTCGCACTTGTTTAATTTTTATACTCTACCGCCGCGAGCCGCGTCGAAGGCAGCAACCGTTACGCAAAAAAATAATCCTAATAGCATGATTCAGTATTCCCGCGCAATGGCTTACTAGCGTATTTCATGTATGAGTTTGGTGTTCTATATAGATTTCTATGGTTTTTTTATTGAATAGGTAATAATGTAATTTTTTTTAAATAAGGGATGAGTGAGAGTATTATAAACGTATGTGTTAACAACTATAATCAGAAAGCTCCGAACTGCTAAGCTATCAGGAGTGACACGTGTTATTGTGAGTCAACCATAAAAGACAGACATATTCTGTTGTGGGATATTTTTTATATAATTTTATGTGGAATATTTCCGTCATACATGATTTCTATGTAGCTTAAACCATTAAGGCTGCATACGCGACGGAAGCTTAAAAATGAAGTAATTTCACCCGTTTTCCCAACAATTGCCTTCACTCCTCTGCTCCTATTGATTGTAATAGAAAGTATGCTATAACTTGCCCAGGAGTATGAAAAATAATTGAACAAAGTTTCGTTAAAATCTGTCAAGTAATTTTTGTTTATATAAATAATATACAGACAGACAGAAAGACACAAATTTTCCTGATTGCATTTTTGGCATCAGTGTCGATCACTAATCACCCCCTGATAGTTATTTTGAAAATATATTTCATGTATAGAATTCACCTCTCTACAGATTTATTATAAGTATAGATTTATCAATGTCCTACAAAAAAAATATATATTTTTATGCAATAAAATAAAGAAAATTTTAAATATATATATATATATATATATATATATATATATTTAAAATCTTTTTCTTATTTTATACCTCTTTGATAGAAATAATCTGTTTTTATTTTACATTTATCCAAATTATCTTACATTCTTTTTTTTTCATTATGCAGAACTATGAAGCAAGGTTTTTTAAGTTATTATTTACCTTTATTGGTATTAAAGTGACATGCAGTTCATATTTGTATATTTTTTGTTAATAACAATAAAATTAGTGATACTTATAATTATTTAGACAACTATTAAACGGTCTGACTTTAAATTTGTCTTTTAAGTATTGTTTTCCTTACCTTTGTATCTTTAAAAACATAGTTTCGTCTTTCTATTGTGAATTATATCGTGTTCTAGGTGAAGCTTCACACTTGATTTTTAATTTCAGCCTTACTTCCAGTTGTCTTACAAAATGGCTGAAGCCAGTATTTATAGTTTTCAAATACAAGGTGATACTAAAATGTTGCCACTATAAAATTACAATTCTTCAGTAGCATAATTAATTATAATTATTTATAAACATAATTCCAAGGATACAAATATATTGCAATTAGTACGGCACGGATGGAGCCACTTGTAGCAATAATTTTATTCACAAAAAAATATGCGTTCAAAACTAAATTCATCGATACAAATCATACCTTTAGTTTTTTGGTTGAATTATACCACTCGTCGAAGACTTCAGGCAAGGTCAGGTTCTTAACTATCACATTGACATCGATAACCATATTTTTAATTTAATATTGTTGAAAAAATTTTTTTAAAGAAAATGGCCTCATGTATTGTTCATTAAATCTTAAAACGACGAGTTTGTTCTATAATTAATTGAATGTAATGTCATATAAGTTTTTTAATATATGAAATTTGTCTTATTAAATTAAATATTACAATTACGTCTCGAGTAATTTCATTATGCTACTTTATACGAACATTAATCAATCTTTCCAGTGTCAAATTAAAGACAAAATGACTACGTAAAAGTGGCATTACTTAGTCAGCCATCATTGTAATAAAATTAAAAAATAATTTATCACAAAGAGATATCCTGAAAATTTATGAACTTTTGTATGTGGAAATTGGAACTGGAATAGTGGAATGTAAAGTATGATTATAATAAACGTCACTTTAAATCTTTTATTTTATAATCCAATTAAGTTATGGACTATATTCCCGATTGGACGCCAATATGGTCACCTCGTAAACAACAGTATTGTTGCAATTGATTCGTCTTGTCCTTGTATGTTGTTTGATGAAGTGTTACGGATGAATGCTTGTATTGATTGATTGATTTAAGAACTTTTACCTTGAAATTTGAACCGAGTAAATTACGCCGTGATTTTCGATGTGCTAGATTCTTGGTCATAGATAGTATTGGGGTCGGGAGATATGTGCTCCACTGGCCGCCTAATCTTTCTCTTAGCTCTTACTTAAAGTAGTTGCATAAGATTATTATTAAGTTATTGTATTTTACTATTGGACGTATACAAACGAACATAAAGTATCCAATCTTAACTTAAATCTACTTCTAGTTAAAAGGAGTTCAAATAAAATTTATTAAAATATTTTCATAATTTTAAGACTGAAAATATAAATCAATTTCAGTATGGATAGCTGAAAAGGGAAAACAGTAAAGTAGTCTATATTTGTTTTCGTTAGCCTAAAATAATATTCACTGTTTCACTGGACGTAATTAAAAATTAAGTCAAATGATTTTGTATCAGTGATGTAATAAATGATATACAAATAATAAAATATTCCTATATGGGACAAACCCATCCAGATAAAATTATCATGCAAATATTAAAATGAGCTATAAAAATAAATAGAATAGAAAGAGCAAAATCGAAAGTTATTTATATTACCCCTCCCTTCAAAACATCATAATACAAAAGTATTTTTCATATTTTAACCTGCACTGTTTTGTAATCTAAATATTTTATCTTTGTGTTATATTATATTTCATTTAAGAAAACTATTGACTTCAAAACACATATATTTCTAGTACATGATATTTTACATAATAATGTTTTAATTATTCAAGCATATTATGTTTATATATGCTAAATATTTTTTATAGTATGTTGGCAAAATATTTCTGTCATAAATATTAGGAAGCTGGACAAAGGACAGCTTACACGCCATAATCTAGGGTGAAAAACTACATATTGGCTGTCGTTATATTGAACATGCGAACATCAATTTTCTGTCAACTGTTATTACGAGGTATGGACACAATGATAGCATTCAGGTTCGTTTACATTCTTTAATAATATCCTTTTATAACATTACATTACCTTTTATAACCACAATTCGATTTTCTTAACAACTTAAACTAAAAGTTCAAGAAAATACATTTCTGTTTTGTTACATCATTAATAACTTGAATAACTGCTCGAATGACTTTTGATTTGACAGATAAGTTTCCAAACTAAACAACAGAAAAATATAAAAAAAAATATTTATGATCTTATGTAAAGCTTTTTAACTTACGTTAAAAAGGTTATAAATACGATAAAAAATTGTAAAACTCTATCATTCATCTCAAGCTCCAAAATCCATGACGTTAAATCAAAATCTTTTATCCGGTTTTGCGTCGACGTTTTTAAATAAAAGGAATACCACCTACTTTCACGAACATAAAATACATTTGTGCTATTATTTTATTATCATAATAGCAATGTGGAGCTAAAACTTAAAACAATTTTTTTTATTAGAAAATGTAGAATGAAAAATTCATCAATACGAGCAGCATTGGCATCAGCAATTTTGAAATATCGCGTTTTATTTGCGTTTAATAGGCCGAAATTTAATTTTTAATTTTAGATGTTTAAATTTAAACTTTTATTTATCAGAAAAACCTTACGTTAAAACATTTGATGAGGTTCCGGTTTACAAAAAAGTTATATTTATGGAAAAAGGGTAATCAAATCAAAGAGCTATACCTTTTGGTTTATTCTTAAATAAAACTGATTTGTCAGAAATGGAAGAGTATAAAAATTTACAGGATAGTGAAATAGTTGTATGTAATAACTATTCATAACATTAACTTTGTTCGTGATGTAACGTTTAAGTTCTATTACATGACTTGATAAAATGGTAATATTCCATAACTCAAGACCAAGTAGACCTTATCACGTCGAAAGGAATCCTTCAAAAAATCTATAAAACAGCTTTTAAAAGGAACATGTGCATTACAAATTTCTTGGAATGCCAATGGGGTGCATTATATTTCATTTTCATTCGAAAAGGGGATAGAAAATGTTTTAATAGAATTACAGACAACAATATATGTGGTTTATTCCTATAGTACTGTTAGTTCTCTAGAAACATATGCATAATGGATTTTGGATGTCCAATTTGTAAATTCAATGAACTGATAAAAAATTAAAATATAGCGTCTCATATGATACGCATTTGATTTAATATCTTTAATTGGATTTCGTTTTCACGCATAGATATCAATGTATAATTATTTCTATTTGGAAGTTAGAGCAACTGCTACAATTTTGTAAGGTTTTAATATATCGAATATTAGATTTCCATTTGAGTTTTAAATTTTGCTGCTAATTACTTTTTAGCGGAGGTTGGATCCTTATGAAAATTCCACAAATAGAAATTAATAATGAAAACTGGACTTCAGTTATAGATCATATGTCTAAAATTAACAACACTGTTTCTTAAAATTTTTACGGTTTATTTTTTATTTTGGTAATTCAACAGTGCTTATAATAATGACATTATAGAATATAACTAATTAAAACTTAAACATATACAGCATTACACAGTTACAGTAAAAGTGTAAATATAAACGTAACATAAGTATTAAGTAATCACAAATCACAATACTAATCAGCAATACTGTTAGTTGTGTGTGTGCGTTTGTATATGTGTGTGTGTGTGTGTGTGTGCGCGCGTGTGTGGCCCTGTGTATATGCATTTGTTTGTTTTAAACTGAAAATTCTATTTTAATACCTATGAAAATATCTACAATCAAATTATTTTTTCTTGGAAATATATAATTAGCATTAAAAATGTTACATGTTTTTTTCGAATTGATCTAAAATAATATAGATAATATGTACTTTGACATAAGCCTATGTTTGATATGCTGATCCTAAGTGTCTTCAGTTATACTTTTTATCCGCTCAGTTGGTAGTTTAGTTTCAACATAAACAAAAACCTTAGAGATTGCCAAGAATGTTTTTAAGTAAAACTGATTTAAATCTGTTCAGAAGACAAAAGCCTCTATTACCTCCATCTTCAAAACATTCAAATTTCAATATTTCAATTTGCTTAGCATCAATTACTGTACCTTAAAATTATTACAAACTCAAGTACATCGTAAGGGAAGCTTAAGTGAGTGTTAAACTTTTAAAATACTTACACAGCACAAACCTATCAAAATTATTGGAAATGCTATTAAAATTGGTAAACCAGTATCGTAGATGCTATACTTGACCAAGCATATTTATTGAAATTGGTTAGCTAACACGTTGAAAGGCTTACTTTAAATAGAAGTGCATAAAAAAAATTAATTGATCATCAATTCTTAGAAACACTCCTTATTGTTTAGTTGATTCGATTCTTAACTAAAGAGACAAGACTGTTATAATTATCTGCTGAGAAACACCGAATAGAAGCAGTTATCACCTGAAGTGTAAACTCTATTAGTATCCAGAAACTGTGTTAAATTAGTTGAAGTTTGTCTTTGCAGACTCTAGTTTAATTAATTCTATAGTAGAACAATAATTATTGCAGTCTACTCACTACTTATAAGAGTAATGATATTTTAAACACAATGCTAAAATTAAAATACGACTTTTGTTTTAGGATGAAAATCCTATTCAGCACTATAAACTTTCGCCATAGTATTCTCCTTTGAAATTTTGCTACATTATCATATTGGAAAAATTTTACTTAACATGAAAGTGCTTGAACTTTTAATTATAAACTTTTATAGGCTACGTCCTTTGCATTTTAGTTATAAACTTATTTAACAGACTTTCACATGGTAAAAATAAAAAATATGAATTCTCAATAATGAGATCTAAGATTTTCGCGAGTATTCATTTAAATGAAACTAGTATTATTCGGATTTACTACGCGGATTTTATTATTTAAAAACTACATAATCCCGACGTTTCGGTTACTTTGCAGCAACCGTGATCACGGGCAGACGAGGTGTGATCACGGTTTAATTTAGTTTAAATTAGTGGAAAGGCATATTAGAACCAGGAGACGGACAGAGGTAATTGGACTTAATAAAATAAAATCTATGCTTATTTACTACCTGTAAAGCGGAATAGAGTTCATCGGGTCAGCTATACTCGTACATTTAGAATTCTGAAGAAGACGCGGACAAAGTCGGTGTAAAAGAATACTTATATATAATACATATATATTTATTAATGTAACTCCTATTACTGGTTCTTAAATAAATAAAAGAATCAACGGACAAACGAAGGGAAGAACAAATGAATGCCTTTATTATGCCTGCATTCCGCGATGAGCTTTCAGATAAAATAACTATATTATCTTATGAATTATTGATACTATAGAATAAATATATTATCTAAGACGACCTTTAAAAATTAAGAGTTCGTTTTCTCTAATTAGCCTATTTACCAAGCTCGGTATCAGTAAAATGCGCGAAGCACTGAGAAGTATATAAGCCTTATACATATGTAAATATATATTATAGACAAAAGACTGTAAAGAATGTTTTTTGCCGAACAAAAGTTATATGGCCTATTATGTTTTCGAACATATATTTATATATATAACTATAGGTATATATATGTACAAAAATGTTCAAAACTTACTTTATTAATTGCATAACTTTCAATGCCAGTTACTAGTTACCTAGCAGTAAAAGTAAAAGCTTTTTTTCGAAATTAAAAAATATCGAATCAGAAATAATAAAATAAGAAAATTAAATACGTACATTAAGGAAATTGTTCCTTTCCGTACCATTAGGCAGTTTTACGAAATTTGTCGAATGATCAGAAACATTAAAGGCTTTGTGGTACATCGTTTTACCAATTTATTAAATAAAATTGTCAAAACCTCTTAATATTATTTGTATTACATATAAAAAAAAGGATTAAGTGTGTATGGTATTGTGATGATATGTTTAACAAAACAATCAAATCGTGATACAGTTATTTCAGAATAATTTACGATATAGAAAAGTTTTGCGAGGAATGCACTGGACATTTAAATGAAACTAATATTTTTCGGATAAACTACGCTTGTTTTAGATTCATATCTCGTCTGCCCGTGATCACGGTTGCTGAAAAGTAACCGAAACGTCGGGAGTATGTTGCTTTTTACAAAAACAAATCACGCGTAGTTTATTTTATTTAAATGAATAAAACTCGCGAAAATCTTAGATCTCAAAATGCACTGGACACTTCAATTACAGTTTAAAATTTTTATATTATAATTGATACTCTTGATATGTTACCTAAAAATCGCTTGAGAAACAAGAAATTTGTTTCTATTGCAGAATGGTGTAATTTACACATACATACATGTTCTCTATCTTGAGTCTAAACATTCTTTTCCCTGCAATATCTTTTCTAGACTTTATCATTATTTCTTCTCCTAATTTTGTTATAAAGCCCAATATCTCTCCATATCATGATTTTTAAGTCTCTTTTATTTGACTTATATTTGCCAGCCGTAAATAGCTGTTTTTTATAATCAAAATTTAATTGTCTTTTAATAGCTGTTAATGAACTTCTATGACATTCATGACCAAATTAAATCAATAAAAGGTAAAAACCCTCCTGTGCCTTGGCTAATATAATATAGGAATCTTAATTAACAACTTGATCTGTGCTCAAAATAAACTAAAATGAGAAAACACTGAGTAAAATTTAGAAGAAAATCATAAGGGCTGAAGGACACTGTGAATAGATAAACTTCGATTCCAGATTCACAAATTGAAAATGGTGACATTGGAAAAACATGGAAATTTGTCCAGAGCCTGAGGTCGCGGTCCAAATACTATATCAATATTAATACAAATCTTCTCAACAAATAATTTTCCAGCACTTGTCAATGTATAATATAAGTGATCGTATATATATAAGTCCTCGTGTATTTTTTACTTACTAATACATGTATCTCCAATGGTGACAGATTGGTTTCGGAGTTACCTCGTTCCGTTGATCGTCGGCAGCGCATTTGGATAGATAAATCTATGCCTTCCTGGCGTGATGTAAAATCAGGGGTTTCCAAGGATGGTATGCTATATCCATTACTATTCACTATATTTATTAATTCACTCGCACCGCATATTTGTTTTCTCTCGCATATTGAAAATGGCACTCGCTTATTGAAAATATGCCATTATATTTTTCAGAATCATTAACCACTTAATAATGATTAAAAAAATTTAAATCGATTTGGTTTTAAAATTAACCTTGAAAACCTTGCCATACAGTTCATATAGATCTTGGGGAAATATGACTTCATTTCAAGATTTCGTCAAAAACTCAATTCTATTCGTCGACGCTGGAATCTTTACGTGTTTTCTCTTTTGTCCCGTGCTTTGTTTCAGTTAGGATCACCGAATAATTTACAAGAAAGTTTATTTAGTGTCCTGAAAAAAATAACTCATCATACCTCGCGATCATATCAAACTTAAGTTCTTAAAATTCCGCGTTTTATAATCAAATTTTATAGACATTCGTTTTCCATTCATGAAATTAAATTGTGGAATACTTGGCCCCTAAACAAATAAAACAATCTCAGCCTAGTTAAAAGGACTTTGCATATTATATAAATGTATATGTATATATATGCATATATTATTTATGTGTTATGTGTATATTATATTAAAGTAAATATATTTTTTATATTATTTTCATGTTGATATATTATCATAATACCACTAGCAGCACCTTTATATTCCACGTAAATATTATTCTAAACTTCAAAAGTATTTTGTCTGAAAAAGATTGCCATTGAGATCGTCTAATATATATCGCGGTATCAAATTTTTGTTCTTTTTTTTTCAGGTAAATTATTTATTTATTGTTTGTCGTCCAATATTACGTTATATAAATAAATGGTATTTTAAACACTACATATTTTTTTTATTTTAATGTATAATAGGCCACCAATAGTTTTATTTATTTATTAATCTAGTAACTTTGAAGTAATATAACCAACCTGTTAAATTCATATACTTTTCTAACTGGTTAATATATTTTACGGTATTGTTTTGTTAAATCAATCTATACATTCCCAAATTGGAAAAAAAATATTTTAATTACTCAATTTAATTTTTAAATTAATTATTTATATTAAGACAATAACAATTTTTGTAATCAACTTTAATATCTTTATTAATATTCATAGTTAATGAAGGAGCAAAATCTTCATAACGTTCATGTTAAGAACGCTTCTAATAAGAAATTAATAAGGTTAATAAGTAAAATCTCAATAAATTTTAAAACAAAATAAGGGTCATAAATTTACATCTTGAACAATATAACTATTAAGCGTCTGTTAATAACAAGTTCTAAGAATACAAAGAGAATTATGGTATCGTTATTTTGTTTGGTTGACTTTGTTATTGCCTATAATTTGTGATTAAATTAAATTTACAGTTATATATACTTCGCCATCTATTACAATGTTGCGAACCGCGCAGCTGTTTGGAATACTCAGGCGCAGCCAGCATTCTTAACGCTTGGTTAAATCGACCGTACGTACAACAGTTTATTACAATTCGAGAAACAGTCACAAGAGGACACTACTGGTATAAATTCTATCAATCTTCACTTATTGTTAGTAAACAATATGGAAGAAATTATGAATATGTTACGAAAAATTCAAAGCGAACTTGATGAACAAAAAAACACTATTTTGAAAAACGGTGAAAAGGTGACCGAGCAAGTTACCCAAAACATAAATGGTTTATTAGAAGAAAAGTTTCCAATACTAGAAGTTAAATATGAAAACCTTAAGGAATAGTTAGAAAATCAAGAAAGAAGGTAATATTTTTTAGAAAAAAAAGCAAGACAGAGAATTATTGTTTTCTTTGGAATAGAAGAAACCGAAACCTCATATTTAAATTTGGAGAATAACTTGATCAACTTTATGAAAAAGTACTTTTATCTAGAACTGAATAACAGAGGTATCCCAGAAGCTAGATGAATTGGAAAAAAAGGAGATAAAGCCAGACCAATAACCGTCTCCTTTTCTACACTTAGCGTAAAACTACGTTCCTTAAACAGAAAAAATCATTAATGCACTCTGGCTACTGCATTCAAGAAGATTACCCGTCTAATATTTTAGAAAAAAAGAAAAGAACTACAAGAACAGGTTCGGATTGAAAAGCAAAAAGGAAATCTAGCTATTGTAAAATACGACAAACTAGTAATACTGGAAAAAAAGGAAAAGCCAATGAGTAACAATAAAAGAATGCTTTCAACATCTCCAGAAAATAATCAGACTACCAACATCTAAAAGGTATCACAGGCCAGTAAGAAGAATAAAACCCAAACATCACTCAGAAGAAAATCTAGCTTGTCGGATGGAGTCATGAAACCCGGAATTTTGAACTTCTTGACCACGAAAGGCCCACATAAAACACCAGCGCAGCAAGACAATAAGAACAAAAATATATAGCAACGAGCGTCCCATTCTGCCACAGATAACAAAAGAAAATTAGAAAAACAAGACAAAACACATCCCCAAGCTGGTTGGTCACCGTGGGGGATCATGACCTAAATCCTCCAAAGGATTCAAAAGAACTAAAAGCACTAAAAGAACTTATAGAAACTAAACCTAAATCAAAAAACTAATTTTATGTCATGACATATAATGTCTACACTCTGTCTTCTCACGAACGCCTGATTTAACTACACGAAGCTCTGAAAAACATCAAATACGACTTAATAGGACTCTCTGAAACTAGATGACTGGGTTACAAAATTGAGGAACATGAAGACTTTGTACTATGTCATACAGGTGTCACATCTGGCTTGCACGGGGTGGGTTTTATGATAAATATACGTCATAAAAATATCATAGAGAGTTATACAGGCCTTACTGAGAGAGTAGCTTTATTATGTATGAGAAAAGAAGACACCCACTTATCTTTTATACAAGTCTATACAACAACAGAGAAAGCAAATGTAGAGGATATAGACAAATTTTACCAGACTGTGGATAAAGCATTAAAGTTGTCTCATAAAGACTTTATACTAATGGGCGATTTAAATGCATAAACAGGAACTCCTAAAAAAGAAGAATATTTAATGACGAAAGAAAATGAATACGGTGTAAGGAACGAAAGAGGGCAGAAATTGGTAAACTTTTGCTATAGAAAACAAAATATCGATTTTAAATACATTTTTCAAGAAAAAATCTAAAAATAAATGCACTTGGAGATCACCAGATGGAAAATACACTAACGAAATTGACTTTATATTATCTAACCGTGCAAAGGTATTCCAAAATATTGAAGTATTGAACTTAAACTACCCTTCTGACCACAGGGCGGTTAGAGCAACAATCACACTGGCAACGACTACAAAGATAAGAAGTAAATACAACACTAATCAGATAAAAAAAATTAACAGTGAAGATGAAATTACAAAAATTCAAGACGCTATGAACACAAACACATCAGAAAGTCTACCAGAAACAGACGAGAATACGTCAGTTCAACAATATTATGACAACATAATATACTCAGTAACCAAAAGTCTATAGTACGCACGAGTCAATAATAAAGAAAAAAATAAAATCTTATCAGAACGCACTTTGAAACTTATATGAAGAAAACAAGAAATGCAAAGAATTAAACCTAAAAGTCGAGTGACTAAAAACGAGCTTAGTGCCCTTTACAAACTAACAAGTAAATATATAAAGATGGATTACAATAAGCACAGACAAAATATCATAGAAAAATACATAAACTTAACAGGAAGTACAAGGAGAGCATGTAAAGAAAGCACAAAACATGGATAGAGGGAATAAAACTAATTGAAACAATACTGAACAGTGATATCATTACAGTAGCAAATGAATTTTACAAAAACCTATACAGAGTTCAAAATCCACAAGATATAAACAACATAATGGCCTTCCATATAAGCAAGGAGAATGAATGCGCAAGGGTTCAAAAAATCGAAATAAATGAAGTTCTAACGGCACTCAAAAACCTAAAAACTGAAAAAAGTCCTGGACCAGATAAAATTACTAATGTTAGCTTAAAAATTGCATCAGAAATGCTCGCCAAACTATTGGCAAAATTGTTCAACCTCGTTTCGAAAACACGAGAGACACCTATCCAGTAGTCCAAGTCTAATATAATTCTAATTTATAAAAAAGGTGACTCCAAAGATATCGCGGTCTACAGGCCGATAAGTCTACTTCCATGCGTCTGCAAATTATTCTCTTCAATCATAAATCAAAGAATAAGTAACACAATTGATGAGAGTCAACCTGTAGAACAAGCCGGCTTGAGGATGGGATTTTCGACTGTAGACCATATACACACGCTGGAACTACTCATTGAAAAATTTCAAGAAATAAGAAGACCACTTTACTTAGCTTTTATAGACTAAAAAAAGCATTCGACACCTTGGTACATGATAGTATGTGGGAAACATTAAGAACACAACGCAGAAAAAGAATATATACAATTAATCAAAAATATCTACAGTAATAGCAGAAGTAGAGTAAAACTAGAGAAAATTGAGCCGTGGTTCCCTGTGAAAAGAGGTGTAAGACAAGGTGATTCGATACCCCCAAAGCTATTTATAGCTACACTGGAGGCCATATTGGAACAACTAGACTGAAGTCGATAGGGCATAAAGATTGAAACGAAGTACCTAAACCACCTAGTTTGACCTAGTTCTTATATCAGAATCTGAGAAAGATCCCTAATCCATGATAGTTTCTTTGATCATAGGTAGAAAAGAAGTTGGCTTAGAGATGCATCAATATAAAACCATGCTTATGACATACAGTGTCAGCAAAAAAACGCTTACAGCCTGGAAAGGCCCACTTGGTAAGAGGAGAAGAGGAAGACCCTGCGCAAGATGGGAAGATGACGTAGTTAAAGTCGCCGGTGTAGATTGGTTTCAAATAGCCAAATCTAGAGAAGACTGGTTATTTTTGGCTCCTCCAAAAATAACCAGTCTTCAGAACCACCTTCATCTGCAGAGGGGTTCTAGCAGAAGATTAAATACAGAAAAAAAACCGTAGATTATAATTACTTTTTCGTCTAATATTTTGTTTTTTTAAGTTACGTTTCATTTTTTATTTTTAGTTACTTTATTTTATATTACTTTCACTTTTATTTTTTTCCAATTAATTATTACTAACTACTTACCTTCTGTTTAGAAATAAGAGGCTTTTTATTTTTATTTATATATACTTAAATGATACGTACCTACTTCTAGAATTTTGCTACATAGTAAATATAAAAATATCGGTAGACATATTGAAACACAAAAAATTAAGATAAAATATATACATATGTGTGTAATATAATTATACCGGTACAAAAATGGATCACAAAACAATTAAAAATTAGGAAAAGCTGGAAAATTGCAAAAATTGTCAAGGATGTTTAAAGAAGAATAAATTTATGAATAACTTTTATGGGCTTACTATATATAAGTTTCAATATTATAAAAATCCAAAAGCAACAATACATCAGAGAAAAACCAAATAAAATGTAACTTTTATTCTAAAATACACAATCCACCCAAACACTCGCATAGTTAGGAAAAAAAGCTCGCATAGTTAAAATGTTTGCTTTACAAAACAGCATTAAATTTTCTAAAAATAGTCTAAAAGCAAATCAAAATTTTATTGTAATGTCTGAAATAATTGTAAATTTTTAACTCATCAAGCCTAATTCTAAAGTACAAAGTGTTAAATATTATAATTAAATTCTTCATACGCACATAAAGGATTTTCAAAGCTAACGTAGCGTTTTATAATTAGAAGCAAAATGTATTTTCAGTGTGTTATTTTTTCTGGTCACTGGAGAGTCACGGTAGAGTTTATATACCGCACTGCGACTCATAAATTTGAGTGAACGAATACTTCCAGCCTGTTCTAAATCCCCGAACACCACTATTTATAATAAAACCTTAAGACAAAGTTAATATTAGATCAGACATTGCTAATTGTTATGATTACAAATAAAAGGAAAATCACATTATATTAAAACTGATTTGTCAATAATTCAATCCAGTTTAATTTTATATCGATTACACTCGTGAAAAACAAACAGAATGTCGAAAAAGATTAGATTCTTAACTCATTCACTACTTTTATAGAAAAAAAAACTGCAATGCCCTTTTGATCAATAACTATCCCTATTCACTAAAGTCATCTCTTTTTTAAATTGACTTGACATCTTTCTTATTAATAAATTCAAGTTTGAACAATCTTGACTTAACATCATCTCCCTAATGGAATTGCTTTAACATGATAAAGAAAACCTCTTTCAGAAATTTAAATTACTATTCGTAACTATCTCAATTGTTTTGAAATAGAAATGCCAATTTTATATTTCTTTATCTATCAATATATAGGAAATGTTTTATTTTGTACACGGAACCTTGTTCTTGCAGTCTCTGCATTAAAGATACCTTTAATAACTAAGAAATAAACCTAGTTTAAAGCCAATTAAGTGGAGGAAAAAAGTTCACTAGATTTAAGTAGTGAGTTCTAAAATTTTTGTTGTTAAAATCACATAGTTTTATTTAATTAAATAAGTATTTTCAAAAAAAATATGCAACAAAGTTTTCTAAAAATTTTTGTTTTTTATATGTTTTTTTTTACATTTTATTTATTTTCTTTTTTTTAATATCGACTTGGGGTTATGACTATCACTTATATTTTTATATTAAATTCGTAAAATGTGTTGGTTACGCCATTTTATATCAAATACAACATAAGATAGACAAACGCTTTGTTCTAGCAGAAATGTTTTCAGTTCCACAGGGAAATACCAGTAGGAATGATCTTTTTAATAGATGTGAATAAAATGCTCACAGGATTTATAAACGGTTGGGGTTCCAGTTTTTCGACAATAGTGGGAGTAAATGTGTAATATATGTATATATATGTATGTATGTATGTAAAGGGCTCTCCAGTCAATACATTACATATATTAAAAAAACACAAACAAAACCACAATTATTTTGTCCGTTTTTTTTCTCTCGAATGATTTCTTCGTACTGTTTTGAACAAAGTTTAAAACAATTGATAGATTGATTTGAAAATTTCGTAAAGCCTAGAATAATTTTCTGGATTCTTAATTTTCACACTAAATACCTTTTTAACAGTGTCTGGAGTAATAAGCTGTATCAGTTAAAGTGGAATTCGAATAAGGGGTATCACACGTCTCCGCCATTCTGAAAAGTATATAACAACATACTCGTACTTTTTCAAATAACTTACCTCGCGACAGGAAGTTCATCTTTATAACTTTAAGATAAAATTACCTAGTAAACCGAGTGGAGTCGAAGTCCTGCAGCTGGATATCAAATTAAAGAGATTTGTAATTATTTACTCGTTATCGATCGTGGTCTGCAGTATAAAAGATGATTCGTTGTATCGTGCCTTTTCATAATACGATAATTGTAAAAACCCGGTACTGAATTCATTCTCTCTAAATTCGGTCTAGTGACTGAATCAAATTGATTATTACTGTCCATAAACCGTCATTATTACGAAAAAACATAATGGGATATGCAGAGCTTTATAATAGAATTGGTGCAATTCTTTTATATGCTATGAGTATTTATATTGACATTAGTGATTATTTTGTCTTTCAAATATTTGACTGATCATCAACAACACTTCCTCCGTAGTTAGAGAATAAATCGTCTTTTATAGGTTTCTGATACTTTTTTGTCTACGTATATGACATTTAAATATTTATTACAATCTGTCAAGACTTTATCTGTTGTAGTTTTAAGATTAGTTACTTATTTATTTTTGCTCTGAATATGCCTAACTGTGTTTGACCAGTTCAAGTTTAAAAACTACAAAAATATAAAAGGTTCTCTTTCACAATATCTAAAAAGTAGATATATTAAAACTACGCAATTAAATATATCCCATTTACAAGATTTGAACTAAAAATGAGCATCACACAAAACCATATCTTCAAAACATAATCTATATAAAATAATATGCATTAAAACAAATATTTTTTTCAAATAATAAAATAATTCAACAAACTACATAAATGATAGAATAAAATCTATTACAGAAACTTTAAGGATGAACATAGCTAAGTCAAATGAATTATTCCATAAAAGATATTATTATTATATTATGTACATATTTTCAAGATTGTTAATGTTACATCTTTGATGTTGATGTTGATGATGTTACATCTTTTCAAGACAAGTCCAAAAATTTTGTTTAGCATGAAACAAAAAAAAACTAAAATTGCATAAAATGTCCCTTTGTACTTAATTTGTACCGCAACCTTGGAACTATAATAGTGAGCTACGTCCTACATAGAACTTCAGAATTGCCCCGATGTAGGGACACCAAATCCATCACATCCATCAGTTGTTACACAATACACAATGGCATTCAAACAAGAATATAGCGCGGCGATCTTAGTCACGTACTGCATTTTATTGTATATTATATTTTATTTACGATAGGTTTGAATGCTATCATGCATAAAAGAGCTATTTATACATTCAATTTTACATTGAGTGTAGAAAACTTCAACCTCAAATAAAGTAAAAAAATACAATAATAATAATGAAAACACTTGTGCTTCTATCTTATAGGTTTTTTGTTTTACTTAGTTAGGCAACAGAACTTACAAAATCTCACGTACCCACTTACATGCATAAAATAATGTATAAAAAAATAAACATTGTAATAACCATTAATAATTTATTTTATTTTATAACTTTACGATGTGTAGCGGTATAAAAATAATTATCTATTAGATGTGGTGTATCAAGAAACATATCCAGAAATGTAAGTAGTAAAAATGTATATAGAAATTCAATAATTTTCTATATTAATAGATAACATATATAAACTAGACTTTGATAACACCAGGACGTTTCTTTAAATTTATATAATGCAATTGTAAGTTTAAGTTTGAGTTTTTAGTGTAAGTGTAAGTAATTGTAAATGTAAGTTTGAGTTTTAAGATGAATGGTACTTACTGGCTGTTGCATAATTTAGTTTTAAATTGATAACTGAACATAAATTAAATTTTGTATATATATTTAAAAATAAGAAGAGGAAAAGTCAATGTTACTGGAACGTAATTGGCAGTCTTGAAATCGACTAACATTAACAGCAGTGAACCGAAAAATTATTTTTGACGTCATAAAGGCAAATTAAAGTTCTCTTTAAACATTTCCCGGACTATAAAAAAAAGCAAATGAATATATGAAAACAAAAGACCATACTGATCTTGTTCCAAAAAATAAAACAAGCGTCGAAAGATTAAGACAAAAAAAAATGAACACCGGAGAAACTCTAAGAAGTAGAACATTATATAGAGACTAAAACTGGTCCTTATTGGAAATCACCTAGTTAAGACGTTAAAGAAAAGGGATGGAAGTTTATAAAATATATGGCATTCGATCTATAATAACAAACAAAATTAGGGAATATATAGAGCATTTTTGAAATATTTATCTTTTAGTTAAAGAATATCCGTTATCAATACAAAATATTACTTAAACTTATCGACCTGTATAAAAAACTACAGCGTGGCCAATTCTTAAAACATGCTCTCCAAGTAATCCTAAAAATGCATTTCTAAAAATAAAAAAAAAACACAGTAAGCGATCTAACGGATAAATTCATAATTTAAAGACATGGATTGAAAAATAGAAGTAAAAATTGCAAAATGATACAGACAAGATTATTTTAGGATTAACAGTGGCAAAATTTCAATAAAATATAAAAAACACAAATGGAAAAGTTTTTAAAAAACTTTGAATAATATTGAAATATTTTGATTTTGTTCAAAATAGAAATGAAAAACAATTAAACAGTTCAGTGATTTTTATAATCCTACAAAGGGAAAACCTCTGACTGAATATAAAATGGTAAAATAGTTATCTTCTTGGTTTTGCTGATGACATGATATTTTTTCGATCATTTTTTTTTGTTATTCACCTATATGGGTTGAAATTTATGAAACAAAAAAATAATGCGTGGAGTCCCTCCGCACAAAAGAAGGAAAAATTATCGTAATGTGGTAATAAAAATAACTTATCATCATCATCATCATCAGCCTATAGGAGCCCACTGCTGAGCAAAGGCCTCTTCTCACATGGAGAAGGATAAGGCATTAATTACCACGCTTGCTCAGGATGGGTTGGCGATTTCAATCTTACAATTTTATATTATAAGACCAGGTTTCCTCTAGATGCTTTCCTTCACCGTCCGTCAGTGGGGTCTAAATACTCTTACAAAGTACATATGATTCGGAAAAGACCACATTTGTACTTGCCAGGTTTCGAACCCGCGCCCTCGCGTATGAGAGGCGTGCCTTTAACCTCCAGGCCACTACGACTTACAAAATAAAATAACTTATATGTGTATCAAATGAAACTAAAAAATTATGATTACTATAAATAAATATATAAAACAACAAGTACATATTTCAGCTAATTTCACGACGCTTACAAGAACGCTTACGCAAGAATACCATGCGCAGTACTTGGAATCTACGGACTCACTCTCTTTCTCTCTCCTACTTTCTAAACTTCTGTATTTTTCTTTATCTCTGGCTCTTGCGTTGGAATGTTGGACGCTACTCGTTCCTTTACTACGCACTCCCTCGCTCTGTCTCTTTTTATTCCCTACTCCCAAGTTCTTTAAACTTTTAACGCAACCTTGTTGGAAGTCACATAAGAAATTTCACTTCAATAAAGATAAGAAATCGCGACTAAAAGTAAACGTAGGCAAGTAAAAAATACTCAATTTCATGACGTTTCTTATTAATAATATAATTAAAGAGATATTCAGACAAATAAGCAATATATGTAAAAAATTTTGGAATCTTAACCAAATAAAAAAATTCAAAATAAGGTCGTTAAAAGCAAAAACATTGTATATAATAGGTAGACACTTTGCCTTACTGATAGACAATGTTTAATATATGTCTGAAATACATACAACTAGCAGAAGACAAGGTTAAGTTAGAAAGGTTTAGACAAAATCAAAATAAAAAAATGCACACGATATTTGCAAAAATACAAACACTTATTATAAATGGTACCTTATCTTGATAAACAAAACAAAATAAAAGTTGAATACAAAATGGTATCCGACGGGCAATATGAGTAGTAAACGGAGTCAGCTCAAAAGCTGGAATAAAATGATTCACTGCCTATATACGAGCTTAATATAATAATTGATTGATAGAAAAATAAATAAAACAGATGTTGCGAAAACTTAATTCATATCATGATATTTCATAAAAGACATATTATTTGTTCATTTTATTTCTTGTTTTACAGACTTAAAAAATTTCGACCTTATCGTGTTACAGATTAGACAGATTTTTTTACTTACGTAACTTCAATTTCCTTTCCTTCAGGGTGTGCGGTTGCAGCAGCTTATGCTTAGCTTATAAAGCAACTGGCTTTGTATGTGAGATACGCAGTACTAACAGACACAATGCCAAACTCTACAATATTATCCTTGAGTTATATGTGAATTAAAAATCCAAGGACACCTTGGAACAGCAGATTTCCCTTGCAGAAGAAAGCAAGGCGACAGCGTCCTATCAACATTTGTCTTATACTATTTTTTATTTTCGATTATTTGGACATAAGCTATCTTAATTTTATCCAGGAAAAGCTAATAAGCTTAAGAGATTATTAAAACTATACAGGATCTTTCTCAGTAGTAGTAAAATTAAACTTACCCAAATATGATCACCACTCAAAATTTCTTCAGAATCTCAAATTCAATTGGTTGCCTATACGTTGTGCCCGGAAGGGTTCTTTTTCATACTATATATTATTCCACACGAACAAGCCTTCTTACTAAAAGGGAATTTGTTGAAAGTTTTGCTGATTCTTAAACATTCTAAGATTTAATACTACAACTATTCACTGTTTGGGCTGTTAAATACTTTTCCTCTATCAAAAAAAAACAACATTTTTACCAGCATTTAAGTCTGTAAAAGTCTTTTATCTATCTCTAAAAACTAAGACAACTAATAATTAAATATTAATCAACAATACATACCTACTGGACGAAGCTTCATTTAAATATTTGCCAATAGTACTTTAGTTCCTCTTTGATACATATACGATTAAATTTATTTTTAGAAAGTATTCATTATATAGACACATTTCATCACTTTACCAAAGTTTTTAGTTAATAATTATTTGTATATAATATGTTATTAATGATACTACAATTACCTGTCCAATCCCTATGTTTTGTTTGTCTACCCCTACGGTTCTTTGGAAGAAATTATGTTAAAGCAAGAAATAGCCTTCCATCTACTTAATTTTCTAAATAAGTATAATATTTTTGATTGCATATTTTGTTCTTTAATTTTGATGTGGAAAATTGTAACAAATCGTTTTACTTGTGGAAATTGTTATAAAATTATTTAGACTCATTAAGTTTTTAATTTATCCCCGCTTTATATAAAAAAACACGTAGATTTAAAATTATTTTTAAAAATTAAAACATAAGTATAGACGTGGCATCACAGTTACTCTTCATTAATGTCCATAGTCACAAGCCAATTAGGTCAAGAGGTAGTTGTTAGATCTGTAGGCTACAATGCTCTCTCGTAAATCACAAACATCTTTTGGTTTTTTGGGTCATTGGAGCATAATAAATGTGAAAGAATTTTTAAATGACAGAATTATTCCAAAAGATATGAATGAAAATAGATCTATACAAATAAAATTTGTTTCAACTTTCTATCCATGTAGCCATTTTAAATAACCAATTCTACTACTTTTATGCTCTATTTTTAAAGTACTTCAAATGACACAATTAAATTTTACAATATTTCCCCTTAAATTTTACTTACTGTTGTTATTAGAATTCGGACCAATTAAAATTTTGACTATTAAATTTATAAAAATCATATGTTTAACTGAGCTTCTTTATTCTAATATATATTCTTCTTTATTATAATATACTCGTATAATACAAATATATTTCAGCGAGAAAAAGATATTAAATCGATTTTTTACCAAAAACACAAGGTTTTTACATTCTTTAAAAAGGGAGACGGTTGCTCTAGTCTACCATATACATATATTTTATTTTTATGTTTATTCAAGAATGACTCCGTCCTTTATGAATCGATTTAAATTAAAAAGATAATATTGTAAAAGAGTGGAACTATAATAAAAAAAACTATAATTTGATAATATCTATCCAAAAAAATTAAATTGAGCCTTGAAACTCAGTAAATTAGGGTTTTTTTAACAATACGATCTGATTTCTGCGCTTGACTCTCGTTCTTTGGATTTCAAACTCTCTCCATACCATATTTAACCACAAGTAGTACTTTATTGTTTGAATATTTATTACTTTCCTCTTAATTTTTTAAACGTTTACGTGTACCATTTTGATTTCCAAGTACCCGTCATCTCCTCATTTGAGAAAAATCCTTGTTACAAGTAGGTCATATTGTTAAAGTACTTAATATCAAGGTAACTTTAAGCTATTATGTACTTGAGTACTATCTTACAAACTAATGCTAAATGAAAACAATACAACTTAAACATATAGTGAAAATTTATATAAAAAATATAGCCACCATGTTTCTCGTAATTATTGAAATAAAACATTAAAAAATCCTAATACCATTACGTTTGTATTTACTTTATACAATGGGTACTTGACCTTAAATATCAATCGTTCTGTTTGATCACTTAAAAGATATAATTTTAGGTTTCGTAATGTGTTACCTTATTATTAAAATTCATTAATCATTATTGTAATTAATTAATTCTTTTTGACTTAACCGCAATTTTTTATAATAAATACTTAGGTAATATTTTGAAATTTTTGCATACATTTCAGAGACGACAATATCTAAAGTCTTCTATTATTTTTTTGTTTTATAAAAACAGTGAGGTATAATTCGTCAGGTTAACATTCCCATTGCCACAAAAATCAGTCACATTAAAGACTCTATTTGACAGACTGCATATTATGGCAAAATATTGAAATATCCTTTAAGAAATAACAAAATATTATTTTTTTGCTTATAACCTATGGCTTATTCTATTTATATGTATAATAAAATGATAATTAGGCAGAAGCGGTTGCTTAAAGAACTATTGATGGTATCTTTAATTTATTTTATCAGTTCTGCAACGTATTTTCTCGCGTTGACAGCAAGCTGCAGGTTGTTTTTGTAATTTATGGAACGTATCGCATGAAGAAAGTCCATTTGTCTAAACTAAAGCGGATGCTTGGAGCCTTACAACGATTACATGTATTTTTACATTATTTGATTCAAAGTTACGACTAAGATACGAAAATACGTATTTAATGAAAGAAACTTTCACTACTGTTGCATAGGCACTGCATTTTATTTGTGACTTTATTGTCATTTGAAATTTTATTTTAAATGATATAGTGTTAAGGATGCGATATGTCACAAAAGTGACATTGTTCGTCGGACCAACGGCGTTATTTGAGTAAAATATAATATAACTGCGCAAAACTATCAAGATCTGAATATAGAAAATCTAAGGTGATTTTTAAGTATGATATCACAGCCTTTCAAGAACCTATTGCTATTCTTGGCACGCATTTCAAAAATGGTCAGATAGTGGTGAACCAAAAGTCAATCTAATTTATTTACAGTCCAAATATATTTTTTTTATAGAGTGTTGAATTTTTTTCACCAACTCCAATAAAAAAACTTATATCAAGGCCAAACATTATTAATTTCATAGAGTCTCTTTGAAAATACAATTATCCATACTTGAAGAATGGCACTTTTCCTTCCATAGACTACAACGCTGAGGTAATTATTATAATTGCTTCTAAAGGCATATTAAACAAACCCCTTTTAAGGAGAATACTGTCGTTATTATTGTTAAAATTTATAATTTTAGTATACATTACTAACAACTGACTTTATGCATTTTATGACTGAATATTATGCATAATGAGATCTAAGATTTTCGCGAGTATTCATTTAAATGAAACTAGTATTTTTCGGATTTACTACGCGGATTTTATTATTTAAAAACTACATAATCCCGACGTTTCGGTTACTTTGCAGCAACCGTGATCACGGGCAGACGAGGTGTGAATGTCTGTCAGTTGGTCCTTGTTATTTATCATCTACCGCCATCGATTTCTTAATTTTCTGGCGTACCGCTCTGGATGCCGGCAGAATGCGCTCACGGTGTCTTGAGGTCCTGCGGTGTGGTTTCGGACATGGGATTTTATATTTTTAAGAACGGGGTCCCAGGAGTTTGATAGATTCCAGCCATCTTCTCTATTGAAATTGGGATGTTTTTTAATTTCAATAGCCTCGCGAATTAATCTCGGTATATACTTGTCTTCCCGAGCGAGGATTTGAGGTTTATCAAAACGAATGTAGTGGCCTGGTTTGTCCATTGTGTGTTCACACACTGCTGACTTCGACGCGCGCCTGTTTTTGATGTCTGAGATGTGTTCCTTAACCCTTGTACCGATGCTCCTCTTCGTCTGTCCAATGTATGACAAGCCACAGTCACAGTCGAGTTTGTATACACCCGCTTGTTGTAAAGGAATGTTACTCTTGATTGGTCTCAAGAATTGGCTCACTTTCTTATGTGGTTTGTAAATAGTTTTAATGGAAACCTTCTTCAAGATGTTGCCTATTCTGTCAGTAACTCCCTTCACATATGGTAGTATCGCAGGTTGTCGTTCAACTGTGGGTGGCTTCAGGTGGTTCTTGCGATGCTGGCGAGGCACGGGCAGGTTGTTGATGGTGAGAGCATGTTTTACATGCTGCAGCTCGGCCTCTAGGTGGTCAGCATCACAAAGGTGTTGGGCTCTCTGTAACAAAGATTTGCCAACGGTAGCTAACTGTATAGGGTGGTGGTGTGAGTTACCGTTGAGGTACCTGTCCGTGTGTGTGGGTTTCCTATAAACAGTATGTCCCAAAGTATTGTCAGGATTCCTAATGACAAGTATATCAAGGAAAGCTAAAGAATTATTTGCCTCCAATTCTATAGTAAACTGAATCTTACTATTGATAGAATTAAGATGGTTCAGAAAAGCAGATGTTTTATTTTTATTTAATATTGTGAAGGTGTCATCTACATACCGTTTATATATTAAAGGTCTTATAGGAGGAGAGCAAAGGGCTCGCACCTCGAAGTCTTCCATGAATATGTCAGCGACAACGGGGGAAACCGGCGAACCCATTGCAACTCCATCTACTTGTATGTAGAATTCATCCTTCCACATGAGGTAGCCAGATGTTAGGCAATGCTTTAATAGTTCTGCATATTCTATAGGCATATTGTTATCCTTTAACTTACCTCTTACAATCTCAATCTTCACTAGTATACCTGTTCTTGACTGCATTGAGATTGTAAGAGGTAAGTTAAAGGATAACAATATGCCTATAGAATATGCAGAACTATTAAAGCATTGCCTAACATCTGGCTACCTCATGTGGAAGGATGAATTCTACATACAAGTAGATGGAGTTGCAATGGGTTCGCCGGTTTCCCCCGTTGTCGCTGACATATTCATGGAAGACTTCGAGGTGCGAGCCCTTTGCTCTCCTCCTATAAGACCTTTAATATATAAACGGTATGTAGATGACACCTTCACAATATTAAATAAAAATAAAACATCTGCTTTTCTGAACCATCTTAATTCTATCAATAGTAAGATTCAGTTTACTATAGAATTGGAGGCAAATAATTCTTTAGCTTTCCTTGATATACTTGTCATTAGGAATCCTGACAATACTTTGGGACATACTGTTTATAGGAAACCCACACACACGGACAGGTACCTCAACGGTAACTCACACCACCACCCTATACAGTTAGCTACCGTTGGCAAATCTTTGTTACAGAGAGCCCAACACCTTTGTGATGCTGACCACCTAGAGGCCGAGCTGCAGCATGTAAAACATGCTCTCACCATCAACAACCTGCCCGTGCCTCGCCAGCATCGCAAGAACCACCTGAAGCCACCCACAGTTGAACGACAACCTGCGATACTACCATATGTGAAGGGAGTTACTGACAGAATAGGCAACATCTTGAAGAAGGTTTCCATTAAAACTATTTACAAACCACATAAGAAAGTGAGCCAATTCTTGAGACCAATCAAGAGTAACATTCCTTTACAACAAGCGGGTGTATACAAACTCGACTGTGACTGTGGCTTGTCATACATTGGACAGACGAAGAGGAGCATCGGTACAAGGGTTAAGGAACACATCTCAGACATCAAAAACAGGCGCGCGTCGAAGTCAGCAGTGTGTGAACACACAATGGACAAACCAGGCCACTACATTCGTTTTGATAAACCTCAAATCCTCGCTCGGGAAGACAAGTATATACCGAGATTAATTCGCGAGGCTATTGAAATTAAAAAACATCCCAATTTCAATAGAGAAGATGGCTGGAATCTATCAAACTCCTGGGACCCCGTTCTTAAAAATATAAAATCCCATGTCCGAAACCACACCGCAGGACCTCAAGACACCGTGAGCGCATTCTGCCGGCATCCAGAGCGGTACGCCAGAAAATTAAGAAATCGATGGCGGTAGATGATAAATAACAAGGACCAACTGACAGACATTCACACCTCGTCTGCCCGTGATCACGGTTGCTGCAAAGTAACCGAAACGTCGGGATTATGTAGTTTTTAAATAATAAAATCCGCGTAGTAAATCCGAAAAATACTAGTTTCATTTAAATGAATATTATGCAACTAATATGTTTAACATATCTGTCGAGTATAAGGATGTTTTTAAAGTATGAGTTTTTCCCCCTTTTTCTTATATTAAAAGAAATTATCCATCTATGCACCTACGCATAAATTTATAATGGGAATCTAGTTATAATATGCTACAACTTTATATGTAATAATAATGAAAAATTGATTACATCCTTTATTGAAATAATAATAGTTTCATAGAAAAAAAATTGTCTTAAAAGTTAATTATTTCAAATAAGAAGGTACTTACCCTTATCACGGCAGTAATTATTCTGTTACTCGTATAGGTAAGTATATTTTAAATCACATTTGGTTAATATAAATACGTGACAGGTCTAGAAAATCTTTTAATACTTGTTTTCGTTTGGTTAACATACTAATATGAATGTTCAAAAAGAAAAACTGAAGTCCAAATTCCGGCCTTACTTACCGTATGGAGTACTTGAGCCATATGACAGTCTCAGCCCTCAAATGTATTACGGGATACAGATGTACTGGTTAAAATTTTTTGGGTTATGGTACTACGATGTTAACCCAAAGAGTCTATTATTCTGGTTACAATTACTATATACATTGCTAGTTCTATGGCTCGTCTGCTTTTTGCCTGGACTCGGAGAGGTTTTCTACTTGCTGAAACGTCAAGAAAGTATTGGTAACATAGCGGAAGGGTACATTTTACAGTTTTTATATAAATTTAAACTACACAAAATACACTGTCATTAAAGTGTTGAAAAAATAAAATAAAATAAATTCTAAACTTACTCTGAGACTAAATTTTTTTTAAACAGATAAGTATCTAATTATTTACATATTTTTTCAGTTTATATCTATTCCTAAGCGAAATGTACACGTATTTTAAGGTCGCAGTGTTTTGGCTGAATAAAAAGAAAATTTTAAATCTTCTGAAATTTTTATACTGCGACGAATTTAGGCCCGAAGAAAAAGAACACACTGAGATTTTGAAGAAAAGCATTAAATTGGCGCGCTTTATAACAACTTACTATATAACTATATGTGTATGTGCTGTATCGGGTAAGAACAAAATATACAAATTTTAACAATTTCAATATAAAATCTGAAACTGATGTCCTTTTTCAGTGGCCATAATTCTACCAATCACTGAAGACTTCGAAATTTTGCCCACTAACGTTGAATATCCGTATTTTGATGTATACAAACCGCCTTTATACGTCATTGCCTATGTTCATCATGTAAGTAGTATTCTGAATGGCGTTTTTGAATATGTAAAATTCATTCAAACATTATATTTTTAGATATATTATAAGCCTGCCACTTGTATAATCGATGGTGCTATGGATACTATATGTGCCGTGTTTATAACCTTTGCAAGTAAGATTTCTAATTTTTTGTACTAATTCTTGTTAAAACAGTTATGCATGAGGAAACAAATAATAAAATAGCATACAATTTATCTCAGTATTTTTAATTAGTTATCTAAAATATATTGAAATATGACTTATTATAATATATTATATTCTTAGAAACAAGGTAAGAATTGACTTTTTAAAAAATAACATTCGATACAATTCCACTGCAAATTTATTAAATTTACACAAAAATAAAAACAATTCTAAATGAATAACTTTCAACTATCTTGATTTAAACTAATCGTTAAATGAAATCCGAATATAATACAATCGAAAGATTTAAACACACTTCGAAAATCTACTAACGACTAAACTATCACACCAACGCGCGTTACGAACGAAAAAGAGCCCTGATGTCCTCTGACAACTGCTTATATGTCGTTTTAGTCTCTCCTACCCTCTCATATTCCTACATTGATTCTCTCCTACCCTCTCATATTTCTACACGGCCTTTCCTGACATGAGCACGTCCCCGGGCTCCTTTGTGTTTAATTTTCTTGACGTCCAAAACGTAGTATTAGCACCAAGGGCAGGAAATTCTTTTCATTCGCACTAGACGTATTCAGTTTTGAATGTCTTGACATTCCAGACGGGCTTGGTTGCGGCTCAGTCCCCTCCACAGGCAGGTCAACCTCCGGAGGCAAGTTGGCGTCATGACACAACTCTTCTCCCTCATTGTCTACGTCTGAAATTGAGAAATATAACGGCAGAAATCTTTTCGATTTTTGATTTAACTAAACAGTAACATCATGGTTAACGTCAATGTAAAGTGAGCTAAACAAACATAGCCCACAGAAAGTGGTTGTAAAACATCCCAATAACCAACCACTTGGGGCGGGACTTGTCGGAAGATCGCCCCCTCACACCTCGTCAGAGACCCACAAGGAATTGCTTGAGGCATGCCTTGGTGTGTGTGTGAAGGTTATTATAAAAACATGTTCCAAAACATACCATCTGATACAGGCAATGTTGGCCGACCAACATCCCATAAATAAACTCATGATCTTTTACAACCACAGCTCGATAGACAACTCACTATCAAAGTCAAGCTTCCGAACATACTAAATTAATTCCTAACCAAGAGACCAGATCCTCAGGATAACGTATCCGATGCACTCCAAGATAAACAATTATCCCAGGCCTATGGTCCCTCCTGGGATAACCGAACCCGATGCACTCCAAGGTAAACGGCTATCCCAGGCTCAACGTACCTCTTAGGATAACCGGCCCGATGCACTCCAAGGCAAATGGTTATCCCAACCTAAGCGTCCCCTCCGGGATAACCGGCCCGATGCACTCCAAGGCAATCGGTTATCCCAGACACAACACCACTTCTAGGACAACCGGGCCCGATGCACTCCAAGGCAAACGGTTGTCCCAGGCACAGCGCCACTTCTGGCATAGCCTGTCCGATGCACTCCAAGACAGCTATCCCAGACCCAGAGATCTAACCTCTAATACAGCGTGTCCGATACACTCCAAGACAAACGCTCACATCGTAACAAGTAACTCATGTCTCCTCGCTTTAACCCCAATACATTTAGAGATTTGTGTCAAAACAAAATTAAAATAAATAACACAATGGGATTAAGTTTCAATAAAATCTCAAAAGGAGTTTTAGTCAAAATTTCAGGCAGAATAAGGCAAATACCTCACCATCAAAGAAAGCAGAACACACATCGGGAGTCCATTCTCACTTCCACGGGACCATATATTCCGCAGCTGCTCGAGTCGATTTGCCATATGAGCCAGCTAACATCTGCAGCTCATATCGGCAGTGTGATAGTGTCTGCATAACCCGGTATGGTCCCCGCATACATGAGTCCAGCTTCCTTGTTGACTGAGCCACCTTGCTAACAAAAACTAAGGAATTTAGTTCAAAAGAGTGAGCTGTTTACGTCTCTAGTTAGCATAGGCATCTTGACGAGTTTAGTTGGCACGAAGGAGTTTAGATGCCCTCTGACGACTCATTTGACAAAGGACTTCTCGATTACCACTTGAGCCTTCAACAGTAACGTCTCGTATCAAACTACGTATGAGCGGTGTGGCAGCTTCAGCACCTATAAGCAGGTTTAAAGCAGAATATTGAGTTGTCTTGCGTTTTGTTATGTTTAGGATCAGCTGTAACCTCAACAAAACAGCTGGCCAAGTCCTTGACCCAATTAATAAAATCAGTGCTTTGAAACATTGAAACATGCGTCCCCGATCAGTGACAATTAATTTTGGAGTTCCAAAGAGAGACACCATGGTAGTGAAGTGTTGCTTTAGTTCGTCAGTGTCTTGTCGGAACATGGGATACAATAAACAAAATTTTGAAAACGCGTCTATAATAACAAGTACATGACGGTGACCGTCAGTTTCTGGTAGGGGGCCCAAGGTGTCCATATGGACTGCCTCAAATGCTACGTCTGGTTTTCTCCCATGAATGAATGAGCCGTGAAAGAGCACGAGCTACCTTTTTATGAGAAAGGCAAACCAAACAATGGGAAATGTATTTTTTTTTCTTTGCAAATGTTCTCAACCCTAGGAACTAAAAGTGTTTTGTTATCAAGTCTACAGTTTTATCAACCCCTTGATGATCATGTTCGTCGTGAAAATACACATAAGACAGTCTATGGCCTTTTGGAATATAACAACAAAAATTAGGATTTTCACCAATAGGTGAGAGCTTGACTTAAAGGATGTCATAACGACTGAGGTTTAACTGCCCCTTTCACCAGTTTTTGTTTTAGAGAGTGAGTTTTCTCGTCAGAAGCCTGAGCAACTTGCGCCCAATTTAGCGGTCTTTTAATGGTACATAAGTTAACTGGATTGCGGCTAAGATAATCTGCATGGGACAAAAAAAACAACCTTTTCTATATTCCAGGTTAGAATCGAATTCTTGGAGGTATACCCACCACCGAGCCACCCTTGGCAACAAGTCTTTCTTACGTTGGGTAAGTTTTAACGCGTTACAGTCAGTAACCACGATGAAGTGTGCAACCACAAGATAATGCCTGAAATACTCTAATACCTTAATCACTGCCAGCGTCTTCAGTTCGTACGAGTGCTACTTCCTCTCAGCCCCCTGAGTGAGTCTACTACAATAAGGCAGTACTCGTTTACGATTTCCCTTATGCACTCTCATCATGACGACTCCGTAACCAATCGAGCTCGCATCTGTGTAGTATTTCTATTGGCAGCGTAGGATCATAAATGGCGAGTACTGGCTCACTTGTAAGACAATCTATGATGTAGTCACGAGCGGCCTGTTTTTCAGCACCTCAATGAAAGTTAATTTTTAGTAAGTGCCGCTATGCAAGCAGCCCTTTGGGCAAACCCAACTATATACCGCCTAAAATAGCTAGCTAACCCCAGAAATTGCCTTACTTGCTTAAGATTTTTTTTGTTCGGCTGAATCAATTAAGGCCCGCACTTTCTGACGACTTGGCCTATCCTGACCTTTACTAATCGTACGACCCAGGTATTCAATAGTGGTAGCTAAAAACGAGCATTCCTTTATTATTTGCTTTTCAAGCAAATCTGTTATTATGTCACGACCACGGATCGTTTCAGCGTGTGAGAGTTGATATGACCGATTATACACAGGAATGCTGGATTTAAGTTTAATTGACATGCTACCTATGTTTACGGTTGATGTAGCAGTTCCCGTAATCAAGTACCGAGAGAATTCATTAATTATCCTCTTAGTAACCCTCTCTAAATAGTTACCTACCAGAGGTGTATCAATTGTCATCGAAACATCAGACTGAACAATCATCACCATTAATTCATAAAATATGTGCATGATTCGAGCCTAGATAACTTAACGCCCTCACTATTTGATAAACTCCCTGATAACCGTTCGATTTTGGGTCTCTTACTACACAAAGCTTCTTTTTGCCCCAACTGCCCACCGAAAAAGCACCTGATATCACTCAGATTACGTTTACGTGAATACTCCAGAGATCGTCTATCTGTCGTAACGTTTCACAATTCCGAACGCGAGTATAGTTGTCTCGAAACACTAATTGTATTTGGTTTAACATAGATTGAAAAGAATTCGACTAAATCATTCGGAAATAGTTTAGCATTTGTCGCCGTAGCCCTAATATTTGGATCAGTGACACTGCGAATAATTATAACCGAAATAAGCTCCTCATCGAGTCCTTGCACTATACGTAAGCAAAGTATCGACCGGCGTACATATTACGCGTACGTTGGATAGTGATCGGAATTCTTAGACATAACTTCAAACAATATTCCAGCAAAATCTGGTACTTCAGGACATAAAGGTTTGAATTCTTTCTTAGAATTGGTCCAACTACGGTAGCTAGACACCCATTTATTGAGCCAAGATTTCGCATCCCCTAACAAACAATTTCCTATTCGTGAAAGGCATTCTAAATCATTAAAATTGTTTAAAACTTTCGCGCAATCAATTTGTATGCACTAATCGTCAAAATTGTGTAGATTTGGGTCAAAGTTCGAAATATAGTAATACCGAGATTTTTCAGCCGTACTAATTGATCTGATGGCACTAGCAATGCAATCGGTGACACTCGCCTGTACTAATTCCAACGGTATACCCGCGTCGCCTACTTGTCGTGATCGAGCGAGGTCTCGGATCCTGATGATGATAACATTCTGAATGGTAGCTTCACGTCAAGTCACATGCGTCGGAGAAACCAGATGCCCTATCGACGATAATTCACGCATTCTATAGGGTACACGACGATCGGAAACGCGAGATATATCGCGGACGCGCGTTGGTGTCTGCAACTGTCGTGATGACTGCCTATTACAAACGCTACCGGGCGACAAACCTTTGTAACGCAATTCCTCATAGTCGTGTGAATTCACCGACGCGCGGTGCGGCATGGACGAAGCCCTTGTTTTCGCCTCTAACGTTTTAAGACGAGACATCATTGCCTCCATATCAAGTCTCAACATGTTATTCTCATCAAAGGATTACTCACGGGAACTATTACCCTGACTCTAGCTACGATCACGACGAGGATTACTATCAAGACCACTGCGGCTACAATTGCGTTCACGTTCAGACATTTTAGTAACAAAATAAAATAATTAAATAAGTATGATCGCTAGAAATTAACGTATCAACAAACAAACGCAATAAAAGCTTACTCACCGCTTAATCAAAGTAATTAACACAAATTAATATTCTCGATAATAACGTAACACGATATTTAAAATAACTCAGTGTCTAAAAAAAAGTTATAAAGAAATATTTAATAAAACACAAAAAAAAATAATGTGTGGGTAAATTGAAATAACAAGGCCTTACCAAACGGGGTTCTCAAGGTACGTATCCCACTTCTGATCTTAGAAACAAGGTAAGAATTGACTTTTTAAAAAATAACATTCGATACAATTCCACTGCAAATTTATTAAATTTACACAAAAATAAAAACAATTCTAAATGAATAACTTTCAACTATCTTGATTTAAACTAATCGTTAAATGAAATCCGAATATAATACAATCGAAAGATTTAAACACACTTCGAAAATCTACTAACGACTAAACTATCACACCAACGCGCGTTACGAACGAAAAAGAGCCCTGATGTCCTCTGACAACTGCTTATATGTCGTTTTAGTCTCTCCTACCCTCTCATATTCCTACATTGATTCTCTCCTACCCTCTCATATTTCTACAATATATATAGCCAGACAAAAGGGACATTTTTTATAAATCATCATCACTGTGTTAATTTCACCTAAATTATGTATTTTTATTAACGATATAGTTGTCTTATTTGCAGTTGGACAAATAGATATATTGGCATATAACCTACGAAATTTTGATGTATTAGCATTTAAAAAATGGCAAAGAGATCTGAAGCATCATAAAAATACAAGTTACGATTGCAAACATTATGTAAATTATATATTGAAGAAATGCATTGTACATTATAATGCAATTATAAGGTTTGGTTTAAATACCGCATTCTTTTGTTACCATATACTGTAGTTACTTAATACTTTAGTAATTCCACTGTACTTATTGTGTAAGTATATCAAAAGTTGTAGATATTCATGAATATTTAAAATAAAATCTTTTTTTTTTGTTATGAAACACAATAAGTAACCTTGTTCTTGTCATACTTTACTGGCTTTTACACGATGTGAGGATATAATTTACTTTGATGCTTATTTAAAAATTTATTAAACAAGCCAGAATGGAAATACAATAAATTATCTGGAATAACGGATCATTAAAGAAATATCAAAAATAAAGAAGAGAAATTTAAATAATATCGAGAGTAATATTTTAACAATTGTTGTAAATTTTTAAATTGTTAAAATAGAAAGATTAACTTCATGGTGTTTGATTTGAATCATGAAATTGTAATAATATTTTTTCTCATATTTTATTTTTATTTTGCTATTATTTTTCACAGATACGTGTCAATGATTGAGGACGCATTCAGTTTGGCTTCTGCCTTACAACTAATGCTGAGCGTCATGGTTTTATGTTTAGTAGGAATACAAATACTGTCGGTAATTTCTAAACGATTTAATATAAAAAAGTGATTTTATTTAACATATTTTGTGCTCTTATTTATTTTTTATGGTTTATATATATTTAAGATTGAGAATCCAAGAGAGCACCCAATGCAAATGGCGTGGACGGCTGTATACTTATCGTGCATGCTGCAAGAGGTTTTTATTCTGTGCTGGTTTGGAAACGAACTGATCTTGAAGGTGTACCTTTTTATTTAATTTAAAGGAGACTGAATATAATTATACAAATTTTTATATGAAAGACATATTCTAGTATGCTTGTGACGCAAAAATATGGATAGAATTTTATAAATTGTCATATTAGTTATATAATTATAGAACAGAGAACACAATGCGAAGAATTTCGTTTCAGTAAGACGTAACATTTAAAGCTACGGAAAGCGTCTTATGATTCATAAAGCTTAAACTACAGGAACACCTTTCCGTATCTCAGTCTTATTAAATATGAAGGATAGCGAGACGAGTCAAGCTCTACCGAAGTTATATTTCCAATTGCCATTTTTGTCATAAAAAATAAAGTTGTAAAATTATCCACATATTCAGAGACTTACTCTGAGACTATTATTTGATAATTTATATAACAAATGAAGTTATGGAGTTGTAAAATGCTCCAAGGTATCACACATTTAGGCATGAACACACAGAGGCATATCTGGTATTGATGATAATAGCATACAAAACAAAAAAAAAATAAGTCATAATATAAAGAGGGATGAATTTAATTAAGATAAAATTTATATAAAATAACCTAAATTCTTTGATTTAATAGAGTACTGAACTGCGACAAGCTGCTTTTGATGGTCCGTGGTTGAAGATGGACTACCGGACCATGATGCTCATTGTTATATTTCTGGAACGTTGTCAACGACCCCTGCAGGTCTCAGCAGGGAAAATATTTATTCTGTCACTAAACACATACACTTATGTAAGCAATTTGTATTATAGTATAACTTATAAAATCAATGTATAAATTTTGAATATTATTGCAGCAATCTCTCACTGAGTTATTATTTATTAAAAACTTCGTTTCAGCTTATCAATTGGTCTTACAAGGCTTTTGCACTTATGACGAATATGAAAAAATAATGTAAAAAAAATATTATCGCCCTACTAGTTACTCTAATAGCAATCGATTCATGAAAATAAATATTGAATAAAAAACGTTGATTTTATTTATCTGCTACCTATATGAAGGTTTAAACTATATTAATTCATTTAATAATGTAAAAAAATGTAACTTTACCTATCATCAGAATTCATCGACTAAATTGAAAAACGGATAGATATTTTTGTTTGAAAGAGCATAAATTTGGATCATAGATATCGTGATATGTGATAACTGATCATATTCTAGCATTTTTTATATAATATATAAGTATAAAAATTACAAATGACTACAATCATATAAAAAATGATGCCTTATTATATTATACAGCAAAGTAAATAAAATGGAAATATGATATTAATCAAAAATAAAAGAACATTAACGAAAAAGCTTTGAAATTGTTCGTATTTTTTTTTAGGTTATGTATTTACACTGGATTTTGTATGAAAAAAAATTAATATCATTTATACCACATCGCAATGGTAGACATATATCTTGGTTTATATTTTATAAACATATCTTCTCATATCTTTAGGCTCATCTTAAAATATTGATCAAAGGTTTCTTTTAGGAAAAAAAAATCATCTCGTGATGTTTCAACTTTTAAATTAATTGTTTTTATTTTTTCCAGATGTTCCAGCATGACTGAGTAACAGATATTATTTTATAAAAGACTTTGGTTTTGTATTTTCTTACAACTTTTAAAACTTTTTTTTTTAAGTTTATTTACAGCTTACCAAAACAATTTAATTTAACGTAAGTATTTCTGTTGAAAAATTATCACGATCAACATATGCAGACGGTAAAGAGTCAACTTTAAAAAATATATTTTATTAAATGCAGTTTTACAGTTTTAATAAATAATTTTCAGTAATAAATGGCGTTAAAGTATTAACTTATATCATAAGTTTTCAAAACATATCTGATTGACTACATCATAAGCAAAAATCAATAGTGAATATTGCTTACATATTTATTCTTTCGTCCGCAAGTGTTGTATCTATATCTATAACTATAACTTATAAATAACCTTAATAATCATAAGTATATACTATATAAACTATTAATGTACAAATATCGCAAGATTGAAATACATTTATGTAAAATATATTAATGTAACATTATATTATTGTATTAATGATTAAAAAGCTTTGGTCAAGTAAAGTTATTTTCGTAGAAAAATCTGTAAAATTTTGACTTATGACTGTTTATGTAGTGTAAGCTTTTTAAAAATGTTTATGTCAAAAACAGATTCTTTCAAGTAAGAACACCCAGGTCAAAGAAATACAAGTATGTACTATTTCTTGAGAAGCTTAAAATAAATGTTATAGCGTCTTATAACATTTAAGTATCTTCTAATATAAAAATAATAGGTTCATTAAATAATGACAATATTACATTTTATTAAATTCTAAGCAGAGTTAAAGGAAACAAAAATAAAATACAGATATGTTTGCAAATAATGTGAAACATATATTTAACAGTTGTTAGGTAGAAACAAGTGTTAAAAAAATACTATATTCTATTAGAACAAAAAAAACATTATTTATTTCAAATAATAATATCTTTCTGGTTTATTTTATAGATTCGTTTTTTGCGAACTATTTGAGGGTTTAGCTTTATTTAAAGTGTTCATAAAAATAATCGGTTCAGTAGTCCATGGTTTATTTGTCTACCAGTTATGTAAATAATATTACATTTTTATTAACCGGTATAGCAATATAACTAGTGAAAACTTCGATTGTGTCTCTATATAGAAATGTATATTTTTTGTTTCTATACACCTTCGAATTGCTTATATTCTCGTATATCAGAAGATTAGTTCATACAATTTATTTCAGATGATATACTTTCGTTTTGTACTTAATCAGGATATTTATAGGATTTTCTCAGGATTGGATTCTGAACTATATAGAATAACTCTGGATTTTGACTTCATTAAAATAATCTAAAGTTGTCAAATCGGGTGAGCGAGAGGGCAACGCTACCACACCTCCGTGACTGATCCACGGTGAATGAATTTCATTTAAATATGATAAAGGCAACTCCATGACACTCTCAGATAGCTGAGTCTCCAGGTCTTAAAATCTAGCGCCGTTTAATGTGGGAGGCAATTTCAATGGCCCTATCAAACGGCCGTTGATTATGCGTGCCCACACATTCGCCGGAAATTCTTATTGAAACGAACTTGGCGCACAACATTTGGGTTTTCGGAGCACCAGAGATGGTTGTTTCTATGGTTGGTAATGCCAGTTCTTATGAATTTTGCTTCGTCAGTCCAAAATATCTTTTATATAAAATTACAGTCCTGTCTCATACTTCGATTAATCCACGAACAAAATATCGATCTTGAGACATTATCAGTTCCGAGTAAGTCTCGGAGTCGTCGAAAAACATATGGGTATAAGCCTCCTCTTTTTTAAATTCTCCCCACATGACACTTAGATATTTGTAGTTACACTGCAATCCGTCTAACACTTAGTCCAGGATCACGGGTTATTGGGGGAGCATGAGGGGCCTGAAAGAAGGAGGGCAAGCGCCGGCGGGGGACTGGATGTAAACCGGATTCCCAGGTTACCCTATAAAGGGACCCTATTTCCCGGGGAGTCCCACATACCCCTCTCAGTCCCTCGACGGAAAGGGGAAGCGTAGGGCATTTTAACCAGTGCGCAAAAAAAAAACGATCACGGGTTATTAGCCTAACCCCTTCTTCTTCATCTTCGGGCTATATCGGATATATTCGAATATATCGGATATATTCGGCTACTAAAAGAATGCGTTTTTTAACTGTACCTTCGTCGATACTCTTGTCCAGCCATATTATCACTCCCATTGCTAAAACCATACACGAAGTGTATGTCGGTGTATGTGTGTAAGTGTATGTATGTTGCGATGAATAGTGACTAATACAGAATGAAAACAGCTCGGGCACTAAATGTAAGTAGCGATCACAACGCCGGGCAAGGGAAAACTAATTTAACTATTCAATATCCTTAAAACTTTGTGAGTATATTCCATCTCGCTAACTACCTCTGAGAGCAAAATAGTATTTTTATGCTTTTCTTCAATGGAAAGCAACAAACGCCAGATGTCACTTAACGAAGTCCTTTTGTGCATGCGCATACGCTATATTCAAATAAAATTAAGTCTTAAGTAATAGACATACAGTTGTAAATTAAATTTTGTATTGTAGTTAAGCGCAAAAGCTATAGGCTAGGTAAAAACATTAAGTGAGTCGAGGGTAGTGATTTTCTAGTAATTAAATAATTTACGTATATTTTCTACTCCTTTTTTTAAAATTTCATTTTATTTTTTCGTAAGTTTGTAGAAAGGAAACACGTTGTTTAATGTCAAGGACAGGCAGTGTGGTTACCCATCTAATTAGCCTATTTTTATCTCAGTAAGACCAACATATTTCGAGATATGATGTTTTTTGTACACAAATAGAGAAATTTCATAAAATAAATTAAAATGGCTACCATTCAGCGTAGAGTTGGGTTGGACCCAAATTTATGTATATTTAAATATTTATTTTATAAGTATTAAGAATATCGCTAGTCCATACCCGGACAGCCTGTTTATAATTAATCCTTATATCCCTTGTCACGCAATCAATCGCAATCGGTTTTTAAAACTAAATTCGTAGATAATTTTTTTTTTCATTTCATGTGTTACTGAATCCTGAATAGGATATTCGTTCCCATTTTCAGTGCCAAATAATAAAAATATATAGGCCTTTTATTTGCATGCAGCGTGTCGATAGTAAAATATGAGAGTTTTTGGCACTCAGCCAGACAACATTTGCGTTTAAGAACCTTTGTGCATTTTATAAGGATTCACATATACTTCTTTAAAGTCTTAGAATATTTAATTTGTTGGTTTTTATTGACATATTAAAATAATCTTCATGATATTTACAACGTGAATATCAATAAGTATTAAGTTGAAACTTATCATTTAAATGACTACATATTTATTACGACTTTCTACATGTTTATAAACTGCCCATAAAGTAAGATCATAAGATTATTTTTATTCCTCATTATCACCTCCATCATATTTTTTTTACTTTTGACAATACCATAAAAAAATAGCGATTTCGTTTTGAATATAAATATACCTTTGCTAAATTAAATAATATTTTGGGTTTAAGCTTAGTAAAGGGCACACAGGATATCAAATAGTCATTTGGTCGGACATCTTTCACAGAAAAAACTCTGGTCCAGGGCAAATAAGTTGGACGTGAGCCTTTTTACTACGTTTAATTTTTTTACTACTTTAATTTCAGATCTTGAAATGAAGTTGAAGTTTACACCTATCTTTAATGGAAATAAATAACTTAAGTTATTATAAACTGCACTGTTTCTTGATGATACTTCGATTACTGGTTTATATTTTACAAAAAGATTTAACATTTTGTTACTAAAAGTCGTCAGGACTTTTATTGTTAGAAGAAGTATGTAATATTGCAATAAAGTTTGTTTGGAAATTAAAAAAAATATATCATGTTATAATTTATATGACTTTCGCCACTTATATTTTTCGATACAATTTAAACAGAAAATTTAAACCCTCATAGCTTATTTTCAAACCTGCAAAGTATGATTTAGATGGTGCTTAAATCGAATATACTACCTTAATCTTAACTGGTTAATCTTATACGGGATGAAGCATATAAGCAGAACATGAGACTGAAAATACTTGTTTACTCAAATTTATGAGGCGCAATGCGGTACATAAACTCTTTCGGATTCCTGTTAAGCAACATTTTGTTGTAATAAATTGAAAATATATAATTTTTGCTTAAAAATATACTTATTTAGGTTTACAAATACCAAGAACGATTAATACAGTAGTTCTTTATATTCAGAAATAGAACCTGTTTTACAAGAATTAAAAAAAACTGTTTATTTATTGTAATCTGACGTTTTTTATTGAGAATTTTTCTCTGACATATTAATATAATACTTACACTTCGTGATTTCCTAACAATAAACATGAATATTTACAGTATATTAGCTAATAAGACTATATTTTAATGATATCTAAGATTTTCGCAAGTTTTATTCATTTAAATGAAACTAATATTTTTCGGATAAACTTCACGTGATTTTTGTAAAAAACTACATATTCCCGACGTTTCGGTTACTTTTTAGCAACCGTGATCACATCTCGTCTGCTCGTGATCACGGTTCACATTGACATTGATTACAATTAATCAGATTTAGTCACCTTGTCAGTTTTGATTACCTACAGTCCTACATCAATTTACTTTGAATAGTGTAGTTATAAACCCAAACATAGACAGGTTTAAGTGTAAATCTAATACGCATATTCATCTAATAAACTCTTATTAATATGAGCCAAATGGTGCACATCAGAAATTTTATAAAGATTTAATTTCTTGTAATCACCAGATCGTTCTACAGCTGTGTTTGAGTGTGTTTAATTTTATGTGAACCTGTGCATACTTAATGCCATAATTTCCTGTATATAGGCAAAACAGAAGTAATGTCCTCACCATACCAAAATTTTTGTTTAACTAATATCGTAACTCAGCTTTCAAGTAAAAAGGTGAATATGTCTGTTAAATTGTTTATGTGGTATAATTCAATATTAGTTTGCACAAAATACTTACTAATCTTATTTTATTTCTTACCTCATTTGTAAAGTTACTTTCCATTATATTATAATATTCTTATATTACTGTTATTAATAATATTATCATCACTATTTACAAGTAAATAATAAGGCTTTTTATAAAATTTTGTTAAAATATAGAGAATTTCCATTACTCTAAGCAGGATAGCAAAAGATAGAATGGGAAAAATCGCCATCGCTGTAATTAATATCTCGATGAATTTTGGCACTGCCATAGTCAAGTTTGATAAAAAAACCTTTGATACAATGTATTCTCCGGAGCGAAGTTTATTTGAAAAATAAAAACTAGAAACTAACTAACTTTGACTGACAGTGGGTCTAAAAATCCTTTTTTCTCTACTGTGGTTCAATTCAATCAAATAAACTTATTGATAAAATAAAGCTTGAAATAGTTGAATATAAATTATATGAGCGTAAATGATGTAATTTTGACGTTGTAGCATTTTATAAAATTTAAACAAATTCTTTTTCTTTAATGTTATACCTAATAATTTAATATTAAACCTTTGAAGGGAAGAAAATATGATCTTTGACATATCTTAACTGATTGACATATCTTAACTCTGTAGTAAGTTTCTATTAAGTTGATAATAAAATGTAAATTTATAGTTTTGGTATCTACCTTTCATTTCACAACAAAAGTTCAAAATGTATAGTGCAGATTATGATTAAAACTAATAAAAGTTACATTTCAAAAAGAAGCTTTCTCTTCCGTAGCTTACTTTCTGGTGAGAGCAACGATATTATTGTCGTATCCTCCACGTGAAATGCTTTCCAAATGTTCTCCGTTATAAGTTCGACTTTTACCGAAAATATACCTTGAGAAATATAATAGTTGAACCTCATTTTCTTTTCATAGTTAATGTTTAATTCTTAAAAATAATAAGATTAAAAAAAATCTTTACGTCAATTGTGCTTAGTCTCATTACAAACTGTACAAATATTACCTGTATATAAAAAATACATGTCACAGTCATATATTACTGACAAATTTTATATCTTCTTTTTATATACCGGAAATTTTTACATTAAAGTAAAGTTAAAATTGGTGTAGTCTTGAACTATTGACTGACAAACGGCCAGCAAATTTTTTAGTATGCAAAATATTTTTACGTCACATTTTATAAAAGGTGTATAATATTATACCAGTACTGTCATTTACAATCCAACAATGTACGTTGGAGTTTTGTCAAAAAACTACTTTCAGGTCACCTAAAGTTGACAGGTAAAACAAAATTGCTGTTATTTCCCTAAGCGATCCACATTAAGCTACAGATGCGGGTCACGAGAAGCTTGTTCTATTATTTCAGACAGTGTGTTGAATTAAAAACCAAAGTTTCAAGGTTAAGATTAAATGCTAACTACAAACTCTTTATGTCCTGGATACTAGGTATGAATTCTTTTAAGGAGTACATTAGACTACATTTTAATTTTAAAGGCTATTAAAAAGCCTATATTAGAAATATTGTTTTAATAAAAAGGGCATTGTTCTAAGAAAGTTCCAGTGTCACTAAGTCAGTCTGTGATAAAAAGATCTTCGAGAAATCGAATGTAGCCTCATAACACAAAACAGCAGACAAAATCCAGTTATAATATATATTTTGATCGTCGACTATTTTTATTTATATTTCAACATAATTTCCTTTCCTATGCTCATTTGACGGCTTGCGTTACGTTTACAAGAGTGTTACCTAGGAATGTTGCCAGTTATCAAAATATTTCAGATTATTTCAATATTTACTGATACGAAAACCTTAAAACTCTAAAGGTTAAATAATATATAATAATACATTGTATAATTTGTTGAATTCCTTATATTTGTTGGTTTTTAAACAAGTCCTATAATAATCATTAGAACAAAAGTTCCATATTAAGTTGATTGATTGATACTTCATTTCACAATGAGATATTTCACTTACTTTTCTTTTTTTTAATATATCTATTCAAGAAACATGCCTAATAAAATTGTTTAACAAATGCAATACTTCATTCCATCTTCATGAAAAAATATTAATTAACCTATATCAGATCTCAGAGTTTTTCTTATAAATGTGACAAATATGTTAGCGTGTTAGACAAAATTAATTAATATAGTACCGATTTTATCCAGAGGGTGTCCTACTAAGTATTTTTCCGATATTTAGCCTTGGGCATACGGGTACGCGACCCCGGATCCTCGAGCCACCACTTTCATACCTCTATCCTCAGTCCATGAAGGTGGTGTCCTGTACCTCCCCTCATTCCCCTTCCTAACCTCTTTCCCCCCTTCTCTATCTTTTCCTTTCCTGGTTTTACCCGTAAAACGGGGTTTTGGAGGTCAGACGGCAGTCGCTCCGTTAAAACCACTCCCGCCACTCTTATGGTTGCAAAAGTTTATGGACTGGGTACGGCTAGGGCGTCGCCGATAAACGACGCGCAGGCACATCGCCCTACACCTGCGATAAGTGGGCAAGGGCTACCGTGTCAAGTACGGGCACGGCTAAAGACGTTAGTACCCCAAAGGAAACTCCGCTTTGCAACGTGGAATATTGGCTCTCTAACCGGACGATGCAGAGAACTCGCAGATGTACTCATGAGACGTCGGGTCCAGTGTGCGTTCCTCCAGGAAACTCGCTGGAAGGGCAATAAGTCTCGGAACATCGGACAGGGTTACCGGCTGATATACACTGGGTCGCCTTCAGGTAAAGCTGGTGTAGCGGTAGTGCTATCTGAGGAGCTTCGGAATGGTCTTCTTGAAGTTGATCGTCGCTGCGACCGCCTGATGCGGGTGCGGGTACTGGTCGAGGGAGTGATTACTAACTTGATCAGTGCTTATACTCCTCAGGCTGGATGTAGCGGGTCCGAAAAAGAGTCATTCTGGGAGCAATTTGAAGAGGTTCTACGTGCTATACCAGCTGCTGAAGTAATCATAGTTGGGGGAGACTTAAATGGCCACGTAGGTAGGGCTGCGGAAACGTTTGACCGTGTACACGGTGGTTTTGGTTATGGTCGCCGCAATGCAGAGGGAGAAAATATTCTCAGAACCTGTATTGCGTCTGACTTAGCCGTCGTGAACACGTTCTTCCAAAAGACTCCACAGCACCTTATCACGTATAAGAGCGGGTCCCACTCAATCCAAATAGATTATCTGCTGACCAGACGGTGTCATATCAACAAGGTGACTAACTGTAAAGTCATTCCTGGTGAAAGCCTGACGGCCCAACATCGACTTCTTGTTATGGACTATGTCGTTACCCCGAAAAAGAAAGTGGCCGAGAAACGTAAGCCTCGCATCAGGTGGTGGTTGCTGAATGGAACGATGCAGACCAGCTTTCGGGCAGAGGTTGAGAGTCAAAATCTGTCGACTAATACCGAAACTGCTCAGGAAGTTTGGGATCGAGCCCAGTCAGCAATTATCACAGCAGGTAAACGAGTTCTAGGCCTTTCTAAGGGAGGACGGGTCATTGACAAGGAGACATGGTGGTGGAATGACGAAGTGCAGGAGGTGATTCGTGAAAAGAAGACTGCCTTTAAGAAGTGGCAGCAATCAAACTCTCCTGAAGACAGACTAGAGTACATAGCAGCGAAACGTGCCAGTAAAAGGGCTGTTGTCAGAGCCCGCAGTGATAGGTTATCACCATTATATGATACACTTGAAACTGCGGAGGGGCAGAAGCTCATTTACAAATTGGCACGAGCTCGGGATAAGGCGACGCAAGATATCGCAAAATGTCTTAGCGTCAAAGATTCCCAAGGCACGTTGCTGTGTAATCATGCCTCTGTGAAGGAGAGATGGAGATGCTACTTCAAGGAGTTGCTAAATACTCAGCACCCGTGCAGTCTTCCAACCGAAATACCTCCTAATCTTGGACTTATTGCCCCGATAACACCTGACGAAACTCGGAATTGTCTTCGACGCATGAAGAATCGAAAAGCGGTGGGACCTGACGATATTCCGATCGAAGCGTGGAAATCATTGGGCTCTCTTGGTGTGCTCATACTGACGGACCTTTTTAACCGCGTCTTGAACACTGGGACTATGCCACATCAGTGGCGTTATAGTTACATTACCCCTATATACAAAGGCAGGGGCAGTGTTCAAGATTGTGGTAGTTATAGGGGCGTTAAGATCATGAGTCATACCATGAAGCTCTTTGAGCGTATTATCGACCTCAGGCTCCGCCGAGAGTGTACTGTCTCGGAATGTCAATATGGATTTCAGCCAGGATCGGGCACCTTGGACGCCATCTTTGCCATCAGAACTCTCATGGAGGCATACAGGGAAAAAAGGAGAGCTCTGCATGTCGCATTCCTAGATCTGCAGAAGGCCTTTGACTGCGTTCCTCGTCAATGTATCTGGTGGGCATTGCGATTCAAAGGCATCCCTGAGGCCTATATTGACATCATTAGAGACATGTACCGCGATTCCGTTTCAATGGTTAGGACTGCTGTTGGCGATACAAAACCCTTTCCGATCTCAGTAGGGTTCACCAAGGCTCGGCTCTTAGCCCCTTCTTGTTCAATGTAGTGCTGGACACTGTCTCGGCTAACATCCAGGACCAGCCTCCATGGCTGATGATGTATGCCGATGACATAGCGCTCATTGATGAGAGCAGGTTGACGCTAGAGCGAAGAGTGAACCTCTGGAAGGGTACGCTTGAGAACGGTGGTCTTAAACTAAATGTGACGAAGACCGAGTACATGGCTTGCGGAAGCCCGGACTCTTGCACTATCCATATAGGTCCTGAACCAGCCGTTAAGTCGGAAAAGTTCAGGTACCTTGGATCTATTCTGCATGAGTCCGGAGGCATCGATCACGATGTCCAAGCCCGGATCAGCGCTGCTTGGGCGAAATGGCGTGAGGTCACAGGTGTGGTCTGCGATCGCAGAATACCTACCAAGCTCAAGGGAATAATATACAAGAGCATAATCCGACCGGTTCTCTTATATGGAAGCGAATGTTGGCCAACACTGTCCAGGCACACTCAGGAGCTTCACGTCACGGAGATGAAGATGCTGAGGTGGATGTGTGGCGTAACGCGAGCTGACCGTATACGTAACACATTTATCCGAGGTAGTCTTGGAGTCCGTGACGTAGCGGATAAGCTTCAAGAGAGTCGCCTGAGATGGTATGGTCACGTTGCACGCCGGCCTGAGAATTACGTCGGAAAAATTTGCCTTGATATGTCGGTCCCTGGAGCAAGACCCCCAGGACGCCCAAGAAAGCGATGGCTGGACACCGTGAAACAGGATATGAGAGCCAATGGACTTACCACCGCGGATGCTAAAGATCGTGCAAAGTGGAGGAGTTTAAGCAGGAAGGCAGACCCTGGCTAATGCTGGGATAATTGCCAGGATGAAGAAGAAGAAGAGTACCGATGCTGGATATTTTATTATTACATATCGTAGTTCAAGACGGAATCTGATTGATTACCAAAACCTCTATCACACATGATTAATCATTTCTATTTCTCATGATTTCCTAGGAAACTGATACTAATTAATTATTAATTGAGTAGAGATTTCTTTGAAATTCAAGGTAAGTCGCAAACATATTTGTTTGTTTAAAAGTATTACATAATATTAAGATCAATAAAAAGAGGATGTCAATGTCTTAACTTGATTACATAATGTATACCGTTATTTTTTGATTAGACAGCGTAAACCAAGAATCGGCCATCTTTTGTATTATACTCGTAGAGAAGGTGATCAACTTTTTAAGACAAACAAAAAATGTTTGGTCCACAAAAATTTAACTGATAACGTTTTAGAAATATCTAGTGTAGCATGTGTATGTCAACTAAGGGTAGCACATTTTATACGTCTGACTACGAGATATACGCACCGGCTTCAGAACACTCAGGAGGCAGCATACATATACTCTTTGAGGGTTCTGCCAAATACCTGTTTCTTAATGGATTTTAACCTTAAAGTGGGAATAAAAACTAGTCACCAATACTCAGTGGAACAACACTTCGGTGGTAGTACGAATAATAGAGGACCTAAGCTTGTAAACTTTCTGGAATAGAAGTTTTAAAATCGGAAGCGATAGGAACGATATTGATTTAAAACGAGAACGAGCTTAATGAAGATTTGGATCCAACCAAATTCCCTGCAAGGCGATGTAGGTTTTCAAGATTTCAAGACTTTAATTAAAAATCGTTCGTATGGACCAGAAACTTAAACAAGTATTAAAATGCTTTAAAAACCAAGAGAACTAAATTAATTGCAGTTAAGCGTATATTGAAAAAGACTAAAGTTTCAAAAGAAGTTTTGGGTTTTGAGATAATTTTGATAGTGGTAGAGCCTAGATGTAGTCATGTAACTACAGATCGAACATGGGCTGACTCGACCGGGGAAGTATCACCCTCTCACAGAATATTGGCATGAAGTAGCCTTTAATGGCTACGCTTCGTCCGATGAGTGGGAGAGCCGGTTGCCGTGTCCCTATTCCCATCTTTTCCTGACATTCCCTTATTCCCACCCTTCCCTATTCCCACCCTTCCCTATTCCTAAAAAACAAGGTTGGCAACACATCCGCAACAGAGATGTTCAAGGACGATGGTAGCTACTGCCCACCAAGTAGGCCGTCTGCTCGTTACCACCTTTAACATAAAAAAAAGAGATGACAAAATCTTGCTGAAAACTTGTTACAACCTCGGAAGCTCAAAGACTCAAAGACCAGGAAGTTCGCGAAACCCTTCCTCTGAGTCTTTAACATCATCATCATCATCATCATCATCAGCCTATAGGATCACCACGACTTATTGTTATTAAAAAGATCTCTCGAGTAGACCAGAGGTTGAAATTTTTTCCAGTCACTTGGGAAGCCACCTGACAATGCTGATAACATAAGTTGGATTGTTTATCACCTGTAAGCCTACATAAGATTCCCTTTTTTAAATAATTGGTTATTCTAGTCCTTGTTATAATTTCTTGTCGTGATAATATAAGTTGTGATATATTTCTTCACATTATTCCTTGATTTCTCCTCGGCAACAGATAAATTTCCTGTGTAAAATTCTAGAAAGTGCTTGATTACACAACTTTTGAAATTTCCGAATCATAACCACCTCTTCTATCTTCTCAAACAAAATCTGAACTGTACTTAGCACCACCAGAGAACTGATAAAGTTGCCAAAGATATCAGACATAAGAACTTACCGTCTTTATTTTACTACCTTTTAGAAGCGCTTTTTGTACTTTAAAATCTTTTTTTTGAATTTCACAGGCAGCCTTAACACATATCCATATATATAGATATATGGATGTCGGCAGAAGATCTATTCTGAGAATTTATGTTTTGTATGGGCTGATCTGGGTGTTGGAGTACTTCAGAGTTGTTTATTTCCTTTACTCTTCTTCAATTTTGTTTGCAATAACCTCAGAATAATTATCATTGCTTCTTCCTGAGAGGTTTATTCATAAGAGTTGCAACTTAATAGAGACATATCTAGTAACTAATCTTGTGCCACACAAGATAATCCTAATTATGTCCATATGTAAATAATGCATGGGTTTCCTCGTAAACCCGAAAAAGTCTAATGATTTCGAAAATATTTGACATGTAACTTCCTTGGATCTAATTTTCTTTGTTGCTACCTAAGATGAAGCTTGAAGTTACCTAGCAAGGCTATAAAAAGAACTGTGCTAGGACTTTCTTTAAGAGATCGAATTTAAAAAGTCGTTATTCTGCAAATTAACTGTTAATCGAAGCGATTTGTAATAGATTCTGTAGCTAGATGGGGCGACAATATCCGGCAGGTGGCAGAGAGAGAGAGAGATTGAAGAAGAGCTGAAGATTGAGAAGATTTTTATACTTTACTCTAATCTTCACATATTACCGTTTTGTTGAAGAAAATAATATATTACTGTAATTAGACATTAAAGGCCATTTGTGGACACAACAATCACCCCTATCCGCTAAAATAATTTTGTAATTAACCTACTTCTAGATCAAAACAAAACAACAATTTTTTTCTTTAATCTGAAACACATCAACTATAAAATATTTAGTTTATTACAGTGGTGGATATATATCGCTCAAATAAAATATTAGTGTTAACAATTTTTTATATTGGTACAATGCGGAAACGAAAAACTATGTAAACGGAAAGTAACATGGTATAATTTTATTTTATTTTATAAGTTACTCTACATTTTTGACAACAGGCATCCTCATAATTTATGTACATAAATATTATAAGGCTTGATGATAAAATTCGTTATCAAGGCAAAGCTCGCTATTTAATATTTCATGTTGGATGTCAACAATATCTCTGTTAATTTTAAACGCTACGTCACATATTATATATATATATATATATATAATTGACAACTCAAAAATCTTGTATCATTAATGTTGTATCCATACAATGTTTTTGAAAGAAATATTTATTTTAATGATGATAGAATAATTGCAATTATATGTGCTTTTATTTTTTTTTGATCGTTGTGGACGTGTCGCATTTCATAGTATAATTTTATAGGCTTTGGTGAACTTATAATTAAATTATTCTTTTTTAATTTACCTTTTATCAATTTGTATTAAAAATTCAAATAAATTGTATTAAAAATTGAAATAAATATTTTTTGTCTCATTTAAAAGCAATTGTTTTTAATTATTAAATATAAAAGGCACATTTTTTTGCATAATCAATTTTACAGTTCAGTAAATCAGTTAAGTAGTATTTATTTGTTTCAAACAGATTTTTTTAAATAATACTCTTAAAAATGTTAAATAATTTTATAAATGTTTATGTTACCTTAAAATTACACATATCTCTACCATCCAATAACTGACAGCGACATATGTATATTAAATTCATTTTATTTGAGATGAGTCACTATGTTGACATTTAGTAACAGAGAAACTCTGGCCTATAAGACATGTCAACTGTATTCATTATAATTTTTATACATACGGTTGAACATATGATCTATTAAAATAGTCGTAATGGAAAAGTTCACTTGAGCTCATATTTCGCACATTTCTGTATCTACACATCATGGTATATTTCAAATGTAAACATTTATAGTTAAGTGTAACTTACAAATCAAAGACTTAAGAAAATAATTACTGTGGTTTGAAGTTAACCAACGATACATTTGAAGCAATCCAGACACCACACACACCGTGACACCTACATACATTACCCTTTTGCATAATTTTTCGTGCTTGTATAAGCTTAAGTTTCAATAGCTTTTAATCTTATCTTGACCTAAAGAAAAAACCTTATTTATGACTATGTGTCAACCTAACATATAAATGTTGTTTGTTATGTAATTTTGGAATCTCAAAAGCCTTGTTTCACATAGAAGCTTTTTAATGGAACAATTGACTTCAAGTGTTAAAAATGAAAACATAAGTTTTTAATCTTTTTAGAGATAATTTCATAATATTTGATTTTAGTTTAACTTGATTTTACAATAAAAGTGACCACAGCTAGGCTCTACCACCTGTAGAAAGTGACGAATTTTCCTTAAAAGCGTAGCTAATATTTTGGACATAATAATGTTACTCGGAAACATCTCCCTATACAATGCAATGCGAGGCAACGCGATGCAATGCAATGCAACGCAACGCAACGCGTCGCAATGAGAGAAGCTGCAACAGTTCCCGGGATTTGCGAACTAGGTATTAAACGCTCACTTCCACCGTCCAAGCTCTTCTCTCTGCCTAACCAAATTTGAAAAGGACCTACGAGGACTGCCTTCGAAGTACGTTTCAAGAGTGAATTGATATTAGTTCTGAACAGGCCCAATTTTTTTAGTAAGTTGTAGAGAAATTTAGCTACTTTACTATCTCGCTCCCCCTTCTACCGCGTACAAATCCACGTCGAACCTATTCTAGTGAGTTTGATAGAGAGCTTATAATATTTATTGATCTTGATGGTATTGTCTTTGGGGATGTTGTTTTCCCAACGAACCGTAATCTCGATTATCACAACGCTCTTTAAAATTCGCGAATACATAAATATGTTTGGTCTGGAGGCCGACGCACAGATATCCTCTGGGATTTCGTTTTGTTTCTCATTCGTACGATTTCCAAAGCTCTTTCGTCATTACGTGAGTATTGACCGCTATCCAGGAGTACCTTACATCCCACCAGCAAATTCTTAGTAATTCCAAATGTCCTCCCACAAATAAAGAAAGTTTTTTTGGTACCTTTACCCTATTTTATTAAACTACTCTGATCTGGGAGAATCAATTGGAATGGATTGATAAAAAAATTTTGGAATGCTAGCGACCAATCGTGAATTAAGGTGCGCCATTTTAGTGCTAATGGGATGCAAAAATCTCCTATGTCGAACCACTCGTTCTGCTTCTCTAAACTCATTGCATGGATCTTATATTTGGCATTCTCCTCTTTCTGAATAAAAGAATTCAATAGATCTGTAACTTGGACTTTCTTACTTGATCCTAACCCTACTCTGTTACTTTATGCTCCTATTATAAATTGCTTATGGAATTGAAGTCTTGATATTAGCTCCAGGTCATAATTTTGTCTTTTGGGGGCGATGTCACAACGTCATCACGGGATTTCCCAGGATATATGTCTTGGCAAATCTTAGGTGTTAATAAAGCTCCGATGGCCTTTTTAGATTCATCCCAAATTTATTGTGAACCTGAATAACACTGATGAATCTTTATGATACCTGCATCCAATTGTGACAAAAGAGTTTTATTGAAACCATAGACAAAGAAATGCCAATTTAAACATGAAGTTTTAGTAATTGTCGTAGATCCAAGCTTTTTGACGTTAGTGATCTTTTGGCTATCAAACCTGTTAAAATCGTTTTAAAAGCTATCTACTATTCCTTCTAAAGATGAAGTACAACCTATATTATCAATCTTACGACCAAGCAATTAAAATGGTGCATTTTCCGTTACCGTGAACGCATTGACCACCTAACGATAATCCCGGATCGTATGAGGTAGATATTGTATTCCGCCTACCGAGACACAGACAGCAACATTTACTTGATTTTGTCCTCACTCCATCCGTCCACTTACATAATTTATCCACTTCATTTAATAGTACCTGAAAGTGTTTGGAGCTACATGTCAGTTTTGCGTGATGGTTAGCGAAAGCTAAAGACATTCTGTGTATATATTATTGAACTTGAACCGATATCCCCATTTTTTTTTCATTGCTGATTAGTTTAACTACAAAGATATTAATTACAATATTAAATACTATTGGACATAAACAACAACCCTGAAATAGTCCTATATTGTAACTCAAAGTTTTTGAAGGGCCTTCTTAAGTTATTATAGAAAACTTTAATTTTCATTAACCTGACGCGATCATATTATTATTATATAACTAATTATTTTTATTGAGATTGAGACGTGAATGATATGTATTAAATAAAATTGTTTTGTCATCTGTGCATTAAAAATTAAGAAATATTCCCTTAATAGAAATTATTCCCTTATAAATTAAGAAAAGAATAACAAAAACAATGATAGGGGCTTAAATAGAAAATTTGAAAATACAAAATATTCAGATTGGATTTGACTTTGGAATTTAATAAAAATAAAATTTAAATTATATTTTTCCCATTATGTAATAAAAAGTTTTTTTTTAATATTTCCAATTAAAAATTTTAACTACAGGATTAAGATTATATTTTTAAAAAGATCATAAGATATAAGAAAAAATTTTCTTTATAAAGATGTGGCTTCGTTGCTATTTTTATTTGTTAATCAAATATTTAGAATTCACATATTATTAAAATAAAGTGTTTTACGATCCTATCTCTCAAAGTTCGAAATAGGCTCCTGCTCTTCGAGATTATTTTCAAAGGTGGTTCTTTTCCAGCTTATCCATCAAAGTCGACCAAAATCTGCCTATATCAATCCACTTTCTTCCCCACATATTACTTAAAAAGAAACTTTTCTGCGTATAATATAAGGTTCGTTTTATCAGCCAGTGGTTTATATATCTTAACAGTAAATATAGGCAGCGCAAGCTATAAAAGACAGTAATTCAAGGGGCGTTTCGTGAGTTTACATTCTAAATGTAATAAGATATTTAAAGACCTATAGTCCCGAAAATATCTTAATAATATCATCCTTAGAACGTGTAACTCGTAGCTTTTAGAATTTGAAACGTTATGTTGCATAAAGAAGAAAATGTAATATAAAAGAAGTGAAAACCTTTATAATATTTTTTTTTGTGGTTTGTGTATAAACTTTAAAGCCCATATAAAAATACAAGAGACGGCAAGAAAGTCGTCGATTAAAACCTCTTTTCAAAACCGGACAGTGAGAATGAACATCGAATATATATGAGAACAAAGTTTGATCGATTTATTTCACAGTTCACTGAATGCACACCTCAGGCACATATTGAGGTAGAATCAGCACTTTCTTGTTATATTTAAAGTATAGTAGTGAGTAAAGTTTTATTCGGTTTTGAAACCAGTCTTACCATTTCAAAGTTTCTTTTCGGTTCGTCGGTTGTTTTTGGTCTTGTTCTTGTTCCAAAATGATATATAACAACTCTTTTGCTCCTTTTCATTTAAAAATTTTAATTTATATCTATTTTACATACTTTTATTTAGCTTCACGTGCATGTATGTATGTATGGATGTGTGTATGTATGTATGTATGTTTATAACCGACTTCTTCCAACTCGATTTTGACCCATTTTAAACGGACCGAGATCGCTCAGATTTTGTAGGCTTAATGAGATCTAAGATTTTCGCGAGTTTTGTTCATTTAAATGAAACTAATATTTTTCAGATAAACTACGTGTGATTTACTTTTGTAAAAAACTACATACTCCCGACGTTGTCGGTTACTTTTCAGCAACCGTGATCACGGGCAGACGAGATGTGACTGTCTGTCAGTTGGTCCTGTTATTTATCATCTACCGCCATCGATTTCTTAATTTTCTGGCGTACCGCTCTGGATGTCTATCAAGTCATTTTGTAGGCTTATCAAGTACCTGTGGCCTGTACCTGATAGAAATTATATCAATTTCATCATTAGGATTGCCAGGATCATCATATCATATCATAGATCCTTTACATGAGAGCGACAGAGATAGAGCATGCTCTCTCAAGCGCTATTGTATTTGTCGGTAAGCTACATAGCTGCATTATCAACAGCCAAAAATCAAAAACTTTTGATAAGGGGAATTTTATATTTAATTTCTAAGTGATTGATGTGATACTAACTTAATCGCGATAATTACAAAAAATATGCCGTGTCACAAATATGACTACTGGCAGGATCACCCAGGGAGATGTGTTCGGAAATAGAACTTCGTGATTATATATAGATTAATATATATATAAATATATATATTTATATCATAGATGAAATGAATCGGTTACGAAATATTAATTTATAAAAAGTGACCAATAAGGTTTTTTTTTACATAAATCGTCACACTACTACATTGATTGCAAGTAGCTACTTATGCTAACAATAAAAAAAGCCTTTGTTTTAGCACATACACGAATTGGAAATGCAACTCTGTAAACACAGCTTTATATGTCAATGGATTAAAAATTAATGTAGCTATTTGATAGTAGAATCAAACATTCGTCGTCTAGAAGATTAAAACATCCGCGTTGAAGACAAATTGACCTAAAAAGTATTACTTTTTTATACGAATTATACTTTTTTATAGTTCAAAAATAGTATGAAAGATATGGTATAAAGCGCCCCATGCTTTTCTCATAACAATGCTAATATTTTCCGCCCACTGTTATTGTTAATGTTAAAGATTATCTTTTACTTTTTAGATGGGTTAATTAGAAAATTTTAGTTTTTTTTTAACTATATTTTATTTTTTATAATCTACATTTTGTGTAATTCACAAATATTGCATTAAATGTATTTTTTTTAATTAACTAGTTTGTGTAATGCCCTTCATTCAGGAATTGGTCAATATTTTTTATCAGCTTACATAATGAAAGTCAAGAATAAACAACAAGAAAAAAAAAGAAAAGGTCTCTAGAATGATGTTTATATTAATGATTTTTGGAAACACTATTTTGTTAATAGAAATAATTTTTTTTTCTACATTTATCAATATAAATAACTAATAAATTTACGTACCTATATTCCATCCTACTAAAAGTTATTTAAAAATTTGTATGAGTAGTAACATAATTTGGAATCACTTAAATGTATTTTTTTTTTTCAATTATGAGAAAAGACTCGTTTAAATTGTTCATTAACGTTTATTACATTACTAACACAATAAATATGTTGATTAAATCTAACACGATTCTGTTAATAAAATTTGTATACATTCTAGATATCTTAGTAATAATATTGAAGAAAAAATCTATCTACACTGATTAAAACATTTCGCGGCATACGCAAGGACATTTTGAATACAGTCTGAAGGTTTTTACTCTGTTTTTACTAAAACGTTACTATTTATATGACTTTCTTTTTCCTTTATTTTCTTCCTGTAGTAAAATGATTTACAGCAGCTAGATTTACAGCTAACAGTTTACAGTTATATATTTTAAGATGTCATTACATGTAAATAATATATCATTATGTATACGGTAAAAAATGTATGCTCTATATTAACGAGACCTCATTTTTTATATAAAAAAAAAATTTGATTCAAGAAATATCGACAGTTGCATTTATTAAATAAACTTTTAAGCATTTATATTTTGTTAATGAAATATAAATGAGGTTTCATGAAGAATAATTTTTTAATTTGCAATAATAATACTTAATAAACACAGCACTCAATGAAATCAATATCGTGTAAAAGGGATTTGTGTATGTAATTACTGAATAAATAATAGGTATATTAAAATATTGGAAATGAAATTGTACTGTTTAATTAACACAACTTTTCCTGTGCATATTTGGGAGTATGAATTTTTCACATATATTCAGTTCACGTCCCTCGACAAATTTCTACTCACGTCGGCTGAAGGGGTTGGTCCGCGAATTCTCCTAATAACCGCCATCAGACCATCTGCCGTTAGCTATTTTGCTATTTGTTGAAATCTATATAGAATTTAGTAAGACATTTTTTATTAATAGTGTAATTAACTAATAGAATTAATTAATTATAAATATTCCCAATAAAATGGAACAAATCTTATTTTTTTATGCAGAAAAAACTATTATTCATCTATTTTTTCAGACAATACCTCACTCAAGCACAATTCAAAAGTCTTAACTATAATTTCATCATATTCTTATTAATAAGAATTTGCGGAACGCATTAAGGACAAACTTACAAACATTAAGTTTTAATTATAAAGATAAACATTCATCCGTTGACTTATCGAAGAACTATTTATTCACTCAAACTATCCTGAATTATTAATACAATCAATAAATAAAAAGTAAACCTTATATCAAAAATAATTTTACTTTCTTTGCTATCTCGTCACCACAGAAACCATGTCGCTCCACACCATGTCAGATACTCATCTCTCGCTTTAGTGATCATTGAATATACTTATGCTTCATTAGACTAATAATAAAAAACTTTCCAAAATTTGAGGTTGTTATATAAAAATTATTATTTGCAAGTTCGAAACACTATGAGCCTGAATATCTAATAGTATGATTTTTGTGTGAGATTATTATTGCTTTAAGTTCTTATAAATTCAAAATATACATAAATGTACTAAAACATGCTACTATGTTGCTAGATGTAGTGCAGCAAATTTATGGTAATATTATGCATCAATGATTGAAAATGTAACGCGACTAATTTAAAGTTGGATCTTAATAACAAACAATTTTGTTAATTTCAAAGTTTCACAAATTGTTTTGACTTTTGTCTGGAGTGTACATCATTATTTTTCGAAGTAATCTGAACTCCCTGAATATTTGTTACAAGCATTTTTAAAATTAGATTTTTTTTTTAAATGAGATTTACTTTTTCGCATAGTATATCTAATGTTATCTCATATATTAGTCTTTATTATATGAAATTAGAAAATAGCTATTTCCATTAAAGTTTTTTAACATCATAGTTTAGTCTTGTTATTTTTAATACAAAATCAATTGTCTTTTGTAACAGTAAAGAATTAAAGAAAAAAAGATAACCTTCACTGATAACATCAACAGACTCTTAACTACAAAGATTTTACCTATTATTCCGCTTTTAACAATTAAGTTAGGCTAATAATGTAAGCTTCATACTCGTATCAAAACTCGTAATGTAGAAGAAAAAAAAATTACATGTAAAGGATTTCGATTTATACCAACAAATCAGAATTTTCAATCTACTACATAGATTAAAAAAAAAAATGCTTACCGATAGTTTCTAGCTTTACATTCGAAAAGAGAAATTATTATTAAATCTTATATTTTTTTTTAACAATTTTCAATAAAAAATCAAAAACTAAAATTATTGAGAATAAGACAGATACGTGATCTTTTTTTTCGTACACAATAAAAAAGAAAAATAATGAAGGTTTGATTAAGAGAAATATATTAAACTTTATACTTTTCTGTTCAACACACGTTATTTATAACAAATATTTTAGAAAGTTCGTACTAAAAGTAATACCAAATTTAAATAGGCCTCATTAACTCGTCACATCTGCTATTATGAATATTAATACCAATAATAAAAATTGTGGTTTAAAAAGTACAGAACTTTGTAAATTTTAAATGACATAGTATGACGGCAGAAGTAAATTAAAACTTACATCATATACGATCTCGTAAAGGTAATACAGGTGATAAAGGTGTTGGAGTTGTGGCTCGCGCACGTGCTTTCGGCTGATTCGTTAGTTTTTTTGTTATCCGTCAGGAATCAAAATGATTTTTGGATGAATTTAAAAAGGATGTTGGAGCTCTATAAACACTTAAAAGTTTCCAAGAGACATATCCTGGGAAAATCCCATAATGACTTCGTTACATCACTCCCAAAAGACATAGATGCCCCCGAGGTAGAGTCAAGACTTCAATTCCAAAAACAGTTTATGTTCGGAGCATAAAGTAACAGAGTAGGATAAGGATCAAGTAAGGAGGCGAGAGATACGGATATATAAAAGTCTTCAATTAGGTAAGACGAGAATGCTAAACATATGATCCATGCAATGAGCTTAGAAATGCAGACCGAGTGAATATAGGAGATTTTTGCATCCCATTAGCACTAAAAGAGAGCACCCTAACTCATGATTGGTCGCCAGCACTTCTAAAATTTTATCTCAATGCGTTTTAGATGACGCTTCCAAATCCAAGTATCTAAGTAAGATGGGTTAATATAATGGATTAGATCTTGTGGATAGATGAAGAATCTAGATTTATTGATTTAGTCAGAAATACAATTTTTTTTAAATAAAATTTATTACAGCACGTTATAATTACCGTCCCGTTAAACAATTATGTTACCTAAATCAAGTTACATTTTTCCTCTTCTTAACTTAATAAAAGAATAGATAAAAAATACCTATATCACATTTTAAACATTAATATTTTTACTTTTGTTTGTATAGGTACTTAGATTCAACTTTAAAACAAACTTTAAGCGTTCGTTCAATTGAAAAGTTTCAAGTCACTTCTATTGTTATATATATATATATATACATATCTGTGTGTGTGTGAGTGTGTGTGTGTATTAAGATTTAACTAAAAAAAACACACCACTTCAATACACTTATTAATTAAATATAGTACAAGAGGAATGAGCGTTAAGTAGTTTCCTGTGAATACACTCTTGTTTTCATTTGTTTGATGTATTTGAAATTTAGATTTTTGTGATTTTTGATTTGAAGTTTTTGTTTTGAATATTATTTTTACCCTGTAGGTTTAAGCCACTTAAAATCAAAACAATAATTACTAACTGATTACGAAGATACTTAATCGATTGCTGTTTCATCTGCTCATATTAGTTATCTAATTTCAACAATCAACCAATATATTAGGAATATTCTTAATTGTTGTATTTTCAAAGTTTTATTTTATCTGTGAATAATTTAAGATTTAAATTTCATTAAATTTATATATTTAAAATATCTTACAACTTAAATTCAAAGATGTCGACATATTATATAGAACTAATTAGTGTCCGAGATTAGGAAATGTCATAATAACACGATGAATTCTATAACTTTCCGAGTATTTTAAAATATAAAAGTGAAGAGAAGTATTGTCAATACTTCTCTCTATTAGAAGTTCCTAGAAGAATATAACTACTAGAAAATTATGAAATTTACATTTGATTTTATGGAAATTTTACTGAATTTTCCTTTTTTTTTTTTTTTTTTTTTTTTTTTTTTTTTTTTTTTTTTTTTTTTTTTCGGGTTGGAAAATCCTCATGGAGCCCCGTCGCCCTCGGGGAAGGGCGAAGGGGACTGTCAGACTCTTACTGACTAAAAACCAACCCGTGCTCCTCATGTACCCGTATGTCAAAGGGGCGGGTATCGCCAAAGCATTCGTCGCCACCCCCCCGACAAGTATTGACCCACCAGATGGTCAGGTGGGCCCCGTCAGCCGCTCTGCGGCCGTCACCCGGCCACAGGACTCAACTATGAGGCGCGCGCGGGACACACGCCGCCGCCTCGAAGCCTGCAACTGTTCGGACGACTCGATGCCCCGAATCTGTCGTCCACAGGCCGCGCTCTACGGTGGCCGGAATTCGGCCACCCTTCGGCGCCCAATGCGTCTGATGCGGGAGGGGAGAGAGAAGGCAGCCTCTCTCTCTCTTTCCGCCGCCTCCTTTGCGAGCATCACAGCCTCGCAAAAGGTGGCGACGGCACACCACCCTGACTCACTCCCTACCATAGCAGACACTACAGTCGGAAGCGAGAGATTTCCCGCATCACCTATAGCCGCGACCAAGTCACGGCGCTGCTCGGCCTAAGCTGGGCACTCCGCCAACGTATGCAGCGCCGTATCATTGCGGCCGTCACCACAATGGTGGCACTGGGACGTCTGCTCCCGGCCTATACGACAAAGGTACTTCCCGAAACACCCGTGTCCGGTGAGTACCTGCGTCAGCCGGAAGCTGAGGGTGCCGTGGCTCCTATTGAGCCACCTCTCGAAAACAGGCCTTACCGCCGCTACAGCGGCGTGACCGGCCGTGGGTTGCGCTAAGCGCGTCTGCCACTCTGCCACTAGGACCTGGCGGAGCTCCGCCCTCCGTGCTTCAATCTGTCGAGGCATCAGGCGTTCGCCTCGCTCGACCGCCTCTACGCGCCACCAATAGAGCGACGTGAGGAGCTTTGCTTCGAGGTCCCAGGGGGGGGATCCGGCTAGGAGGCTCGCTGCCTCAAAGGAGGTTGTACGGTACCCTCTTATGACCCTTATAGCCATCACGCGCTGCGGCCTTCGCAGGGCAGCGACGTTGCGGGCCGTCAGGGCCTCTGCCCACACGGGCGCAGCGTATAGAGCCATCGACCGTAAGACCCCCATGTAGAGTCTCCGGCATGAGCATTCGGGCCCCCCCAGGTTGGGCAGCAAGCGCGAGAGTGCAGAAGCGGTGACCAACAACCTAGGGGCAAGCCGTGTAAAGTGCGGCCCGAAGTTCCACCGACTATCGAGGATTAGTCCAAGGTACTTCATTGTCGACTCGACAGCGATGGAGACTCCGCCTACTGTGATGCTGGACCTCGAAGGTAGCTTCATCCTTGGCCCATGGAAACAGATGGCCTCAGACTTGTGCAATGCCACCTCTAAGCCCAGCCGCCGTATTCTTCCCACGACATGCGCGACACCAGCAGTTGCACGTATGGCCGCTTGACGGTACGACTTTCCACGCGCTGTAACTAGCGTATCGTCGGCATAACAAATGACGCCGACACCGTGAAGAAGCGCACCGCGTAGAGCCCAGTCGTACCCTACATTCCACAGTAGCGGCCCCAACACCGAACCCTGCGGAACGCCGCACGACGTCTCTCGCCGACCCCATTCTTCTCGACCCGGGTACACCACAGATCGTTCTGACAAATATGCCTCGACAATGCGTTGTAGGTAACGCGGCACCGCATGGTACCGCAGTGCCTCTCGTATGGTGTTCCAGGGCAAAGTGTTAAAAGCATTGGCGATGTCGAGTGACACTGCCATGACCACCTCACCTCGAGCGACTGCCTCCTCCGTGAGGGTCTTCACGCGCATGATCGCATCCACTGTGGAGCGCCCCTGGCGAAAACCATATTGGTTGTCCGCCAAATCCGGTCCCACCCTTGTCATGTGCTGGACGAGGCGACTGGCGATGATTCGCTCAAAGATCTTACACACTTCATCCAGCAACACGATTGGCCTATACGCAGATGGTGAGTCTGCGGGGCGCCCCTCCTTTTTAAGTAGGACCAGCTTTCCTGTCTTCCACCGGCTGGGAAACTGGCCCCGCTCCAAACATGCGGTTAAGAGCCTCGCTAGACGGGGCCCGAGAGCCTTCATGACTAGGACCCAAGCACGGCCTGGAATGCCGTCGGGTCCTGGGGCGGTGTTCCTGATGCGGGACACCGCCACTCTCAACTCTACCCGGGTCACTTCGGGCACGTCATGCTCAATACCATCTTCCGCGTCGGGCAGATTGTGAGGTGAAACCATAACCGGTGGTGTGTGTTCTGGTCTCGACGGAAACAACGCAGAAATCACCTCCTCCAGAAGCTGTGGTTGGAGACTTCGGGACAATGGGGGAGCCCATCGACGCAACTTGCCCCGTACCATGAGGTAGGGGCGTCCCCACGGCTCTCGATCCAGAGTCTCCAACAGCACTTTGTTGGCCTGGGTCTTTGCCTGGACAATGGCTAGCTGAAGGGCTTTCTTCGCCTCTCTATAGCGGTTGTATAGTTCCGCCTCTTCCTGTTCTGCCGTCGCTGTAAAGGGACCACGGCGTCTTCTTCTTCGGAACCTCGCGTACCGACGTCTTACCTGCGTACAAGCGATGCGCAACTGTGCAATCGACTGCGACCACCAGTACACTTGACGCCTGGATGGTAAAGGCCGAACTCGGGGCATACCAGCGTCGCAGATATGCGACATGCTCTCCCGAAACCACTCCGCCTCCTCGTTGATGTTGGTTGGCCTGTCTGGATAGTCCAGCCAAGCCTTCACGATAGAAGCCTCGAGAAGAGCCTCCCTGTCCAGCCGCTTCAACGCCCAACGCGGACCATCTCCAATGCCCACCGGAGCCGCTTGAACCGGCCCAACCGAGGTCTGGGTGGAGACGCTAAATCGAATATATCGATGATCGGACAGCGTCTCTACCTCCTCTAGGACGCGCCAGTCGTGGACAGTGCGCGCAAGATCGGGGCTAGCGAATGAAAGATCCACTATAGACCCACCCCGCTGTCGCACACACGTCTGCACGGAGCCTCGGTTCAAGAGAAGCAGGCCCTGCTCGACTGCCCACTCTTCCACTAACTCACCCCGCGCATTCGTAGCTGGGGAACCCCAAGCCGTAGATTTGGCATTGAAGTCCCCTAGGACAATCACGGGACAAGGACGGCTGCGATTGATTTCCGTGCCCAACTCCAGGATGATATCCTCCATGTCGGCGAGAGAATGGCTGGGGGCAAAGTACACCCCCACAACCATAACTTTTTCCCACATTGCCGCGACATAACCCCGTCCTCGGGTGACCGCCTCGAAAGGAGAGGTGTTGGCGGCAGACCTCATAATCAGCGCCACCGAACAGTTCGTATCGCACACCCAGTCATCCCTAGGTGGCACAATATAAGGTTCAGCGACAACTGCCACATCGATCGACCACTGCGCCATACTCTGGAGCAAGAGATCCTGAGCCCTGGCACAGTGGTTTATGTTGGCTTGGAGGAGATGACGTAGGGCCATTATTGTGTGTCCATGGCGGTTGTCTCCTCCCTGACTCTCGGCGAATGTACTGCCGCAACCGGCGGGTGAACCGGTTGGGAGGAGCTGGTTGCCTTCTTGGTCCTATCCGTGATACTAGCCGGTGGATGAGCCGGTTGACTCCTAGTATTGTTCTTCTTGAGCCGGGCACAGGCCTTTGACCCAGTCTGGTGGTCGGCTGGCTTGCCAGATGCCGCACAGATGACACAGTGCGGCGTGGCAGTGCAAGTGCCAGCTTTATGACCGGGCTGACCGCAGCGGAAGCACATTTGGCTGCGGTCTACCCCAGCGGTACAGCGTGCCCCTGCATGTCCTTCTTCTAAACAGCGATAACACCGGTATGGCTTTGGAGCTAGGAGCACGACCTGCGCCGAGACCCATCCAACTAGAAGCCGTTTTTCTTTTATCTTTTTGGCCGCCGCTACGGGACAGCTGACAAGAATTGTCCCGAGACCGGATACACCCCGGCGTATCATGCCCGTTTTTATTTGATCCGGCGGGCATCCTCCCAGCTTGGAGACGGCAGCGGTGACCTCTTCTTGCGTGACAGAATCATCCAGGCCTGAAATGCGCAGATCTGCGCACTTGGTTGGCCTGGACACTCTTACATCATCCGAGCCTAGAGACACCCTAAGTCTATCAGCGAGGGCATCTGCTTTGGGACCACTAGAAGATCCCGATATCTCCAGTAGGCGACCGCCGGTAGCAGTTGTTTTGCACCGGAGACCCGTTATACCGAGATCACTAAGCGAAATCTCAGCTTTCGCTTTTGCCAGGATCCCGGCATATGTGAGGCCCCTCTCCTCCGCCCCTGGCTTCAGAGTGAGAACCACTGCTGTAGAGCGGGGTATACTGAGCCTCGCGGTCTGGCACTTGTCCGCCGCTTTTTCCTTCTGGGCCTGCTTTTTGGCCCTCTGGCGAGCCGTTTTACGTTTTTTGGCGGCGCCCGCAACTGTCCACTCCGCCTCAGCTCTAGTGGAGGGTTCGCGCGTTCCTGACCTAACAGTTTGTACACGCGGAGCCGTATCACCTGCCTTTTTGGCCAGTTTGGCCTCTTTTTTTAACTGCCTATTCGATTTAGGCCCCGCAGTTTCCTTTTGCGAGGCGGCAGTTGGAGCAGTCATCTTTTGTGTGGCAGCAGTCACTTGGTCAGCACGGGGCACTGCGGCTTTGGCCGCATATATCGTCGCCGATGTGCTACGTTGGTCTGCAGCTATGGGGGGACGTAAAATCCTCCCCTCAAGCACCGAGAAGCGCGCGTTGAAACTCGCCATCTCCTGACGGATCAGGCGAATCAACTCCATCTCCTGTGACGTCTGTTGCTTCGACGGCTGTGACGGCAACTGCGGTAGCGGTGTTACGTGTGGAAGACCCACCTCCCGCCTCAGCTGCTCGCGACGGAAGTTGGCCATCTCTGCCTTGAGCTCTTCGTGCTCCTTTCGGAGCTCCGCCATTTGCGCTGTGAGCTTTTCATTCTGGGCCCGCAGCAGCACCGTCTCCTCCGTTGTAGTGCGAGTTAAAAGCACCTGAGCACTTTCCAGAATGGAGGCCGTGGCCTCTTTAAGTGCTTTCTGGCTGCAGCCGCTAAGGCCCTTGGAGACCTTGCTCACCCTTTTTATTGCTGCAACCGCGTCGGCCATTCTTTGATTAAGATCGGAGGCAGGTAGCTCTTCTGCCTCAACTCCTATGTCAGAGACGGCAGACGACGATTCCAACAGGCGAGTGACTCTCCCTTCCATCACCTTTTTCGTCAGAGCCGCAATCTGTCGCTCATCCTCATCTAACTTTTCGGCGACTGCTGCGGCTTTCATTGCAGCCGCAGCCTCACGCCTGGTTTGACCGATACCAACATATTTGCCCGTAGTAGCGGGCCTACCTCTCCCTCTTTTTTTGGTACCGACCTTAGGGGCTGGCATTACTGTGTCACTTAAGACCGAGTCTGTCCCTGAGTCTGCACCCTCCCTCGGGCGTTTGCGTAAGCGTTTTGAATTTACGCTCGCCACACTCATACGGCTTGACGCGCTATCAGAATCCGGCAGCACGCCCATTTGCTCAATTAGTACCAGAGGTACTTTTCCACCCACTACGTCATTTTTTGTGTTTGTTTTATTTAATAAGTTCTCCATTTTGGTCCCACGAGTATAAAGCAAAACAGGTCACCCCGGGCAGAGGCTTAAATACCCGGGTAAGCCTACATACTGCTGGGGGCGGCAGGTACCAGCAGGTGGGAGCGCTAACGACCGTATGCCCAACGACCATTCATCCCCTCGCCGCGCTCCCGAAACTTAGGATTGGGTGGTTTTTTATCTTAGAGGTGTCCTTCCTCTGAGGCCGGGCAGTTAAGCCAAGCCCCTCGACAGCGGCATTAAACATGCCTCCGTCCGCTGTCCGGCCAACCCGAATCAGCGGACCTGCCGAAAGATTTGCTCTTTAATGAATAAGGAGACAAAACAAAGCCAGCTAAGATGCGCCTACACCTAAGCGGGTGTGGTCGCGTCCTCGCCTAATCGACTACTTCGATAGGGCAGGAGCGACCCATCCTGCAGAGCTCCGAACAATAATACTCCTCTAGTCCACCCCCCGAGAAGAGATTATTGGCCGTGACTTACAGTGCACTAGGGCCAGCGACTGCTCCTCTGGGGGATTTTCCGCTAACCTGGACCCAAGGAGGTCAAGCTCCCTCCCCTATTGACTGACTGCACCGGTTACCCGGTGGGCGATGGGGTCGTCACGTCCCGACGCCGTTACTGAATTTTCCTCCCAAAGGAAACTAGAACATATTTTATCCCCTAACAACTGGTTTTAATGAAAGTAAAATGATAATCTACTGTTCAACTTTAATGGAAACCGATTATTGCCAAATCTTTACAGTATTGAAATTCTGACCGTTATAACAAACAGAAATTATTTAATAATCATAATATTTTAAGTGATTAATTTCTTTCATATTTTCCAAAACACAGAAATAAATAATAAAATCCATTTCAAAAGAAATAAATTACCTTTATTTTAGGAAGTAATATAATATTTTTTTTCATACAACATTTTCAACTGAATGTTAATACATTGTTAATAGGAATGTTAATAGGATAATCCTATCCATAAAAAATAAAAGTCAAATACAAGAATCGATATAATGCAACCATATGCACCGTTAAGATGAACAAATGAAGAGAACTCGATGCATAGGCCGGCACAACATCAGCATCAGGTTACTTTCTTTTAACAACATAATAAATATTAAATATCAGATATCTTTTGCTTCAGAAAGCCTTACAATGTTTTTGAAGTGATCACTCTTATACATATAATTAATAATAAAAAGTATGAACTATTTATTAAAAATATACTTAAATATAGTTGGCATAATCGAAAAAATATATAATAAAACTTTTTTTTATCTTATATATGTATGTAATTATATAATTAAACTTTCATTGATATTTAATAAGCTGATTAAAGTAAACCGTTAGTTCAGGCCTTGTAACAATAGACTGTATCGACAGTTAGTATATTAGTATCGACTAATCCTCGGTCGTATCTGACGTTACCAGTTCGGACGTAGCCCATGGACGTGGAAATTCAACACCATTGTTAAAATTGGTTAGAGTTAGGTTTAACTTAAGCTTTAATTACTGCATTTATTTTGAATTGAAATTATCTTTGTTTCCATTGTAAGTTAATCTCGTTCCAGCTTTTATTGACATGCTGAAACCTAATTACTTATTTATTCCTGCTTGTAATATGCTTATAATACTCCTGATACAATACATTATTGAGGAATAAATCTTATTATTCTCCTGTTTCAATATCAGTGGTGAGAATTATCTTCACAGATATATAAATTATTAACCGTGATGCCAAGATCACTGTTTAACATCTATGGTTGCAAAAGAATTACACAATTTTAATTGAAACATACCATTGACATCCTTGAATTATTTTATAAAACGCTAAAATTTTTGCTTGTTCCAGCTTTATCCAAATATTGGTAACAACAGGTCCTGATACAACCTTCTAAACAAATCAGAACTAAGTTTTAAAAGATTAATTCTTTAAGAAATATTTGATTTCTTGATCTCTTGAACAGAAACTATACACACAAACATTGTATATATGTGTGTGTATATATATATCGAACTCAACATTCTTTTTCACAGTCGTACTTTTTCATTAGTATTATTTTTTATATAGAAGCATTTGTGTTGCTTTATCATGCTTATGAATGAAAATTTATTCTTTATTTCGTTTAGAATAACTTCCACAGGAAAGTAACAATTGTTATCATTAAGTACTATCTAAAATGCTGGAGGAAAATTACAAGAGTGACGAAAACAGCTACGTCTAATATAATCATATATAATATTTACCAAAACTACAAATGATTATTATTTGTCTCTTTCGTCATTTATGTATAACACAGGTTTTTCTTATCCCCACATTTTTAATACAATTTATTGGGCAGCTATTACCTTGTACATCGAAAATTGCTTTCTTTTAATAATATAAGTCACACATTCATGGAACAATTTTAATAGGATGGTAAAACGTAAAACTGAGTTATTTTGTTACCAAGATACTAAATGACTTTAACCTGCTCTGTGTTTTACTAGTTTTCTGGTATCGATCATCTGCTGATATGTATTGCTTGCCTATTATGTAAATGAAGTCAATATGTCTTGTGGTCTGTTGAACTATTGACAATTGTCCGATCGGCAAACTGAACTTAATACTGACGCTTTTATTATCCAGTATGTCATGTAGAATTAATTACTTCACGTCGTACATTGATAAAAAAAAAGTTAATTTGTAACTAACTGTCATGTTATATGTAAAAAAGAAGTGTTCCTTAATTAAAAAAATATTGTATTTCGTAGGTTATGAAGTTCAGCTTAAAATAAATAGGGTAACTGTGCTTAGAAATGCAAATTTTACGAAAGTAAGATTTTTATATTGAAAGTCCTAAAAAGTATTTTAATGATTACTTTATAACATTGATGGAATATATAACAGATTATAACTTGCAGATATTTTACTTATTTGCGATGTTAGCTGCTTATTTAATTTTTGTTGTTTAACGAGTTTAAATAAGTTTAGTATCTACTTTTTATATTGTTTCACTATTCAATGATTTCAAAACCTGACTATACCTTGCAACTAACATGCTGATGTGTAATAAATTTTTAACAAACTTTTTGCTTTTGATCGAAGCATGCAGTACGTGTTGTGAGTAGGCTATTCATTATCCGTAATTAGTTAATGATTGTCGATCGGCTTTAATGACGCTACGCTCGTATATAACGAGCCACAAAAAAAATTACACGAGTTGTCAAGTTCTGATTAATAATGACAATTCGTTTTTAATAATAACATTTTATAATGCAATACCCAGTTATTGAAAAAAAAGTATTATAAAATTTAAAATTTTCATGTTCATCGACACTGTAAAGAGGGAATATGCATTCGGTTATTTCAAGTACAGGTGCAGTCTCGTGTATATATGAGTCAATTGGTAATATGTCAATGTGTTACGGAAGCTGGCTGTAAGCCAACATGTGCAGGGATCGTTGCAATATTAAGTTGGCTCGATAAAGCCTAATGGAGGTGAATGGACTGTCCAATTATGATAGTTATGTTGTGGAGACTATTATATAAATTTTGGTGATTGGTTATTTTCTAGTTGTTTAATCCGTCTGAAAGAAATATATGTGTACAAATATGTATACTAAACTTCATAAGAAAATAATTAGATGTGTTATTATTCACAGGAATTTAGTAATCTATATCGGAAAACTTTATTATTATTTACCTTTCATCATATTTTTTTTCTCTTTTAAAAAAACTTAAAAATACTCTCTATATTTTTTAACGTTGAGGAAATTATATCACTGCAAACCACCCGGTGCAATCAGAGGGTTGATTTTCACTACCACAAATCCGCCAGTATGGCATTTCTCCAGGGTATAACGAGCCGTGTCCACTCGCTTATCAAAGTAATGGCATGCAGGTGTTGCCTGCCCAGAGAGTACCTATACAAGAATCCACTGATAGAACTGGGAGTTAATCGCCTCCACTCTTAACGACGCAGCTGCCCTTCCTACCGTCTAATCAGGGCTCGGTCAGGTAGATGCTTTAACTGAACTACGTTGGACCTTACCCTCTTTGCTCCTATTGCTACAATGTAGGTTCTGAGCCGTAAGTATAGACGGAGTGAAGAGAATCGTGCTATACCCCTGGATCAATCTCACCGCCATGGTCCTCTACGTTTTATTTGGGAGGGCTTTGGATTATATGGGGGCACCGTAGAGGTCATATTCCTTATAATGATAGCGTGGAATCGCCAGCATGGTACCTGAAGTCCACTGACAAAGGAAAAAGCTTATACAAAGCAGACGTTCAAGAAGGTTGATTCCGGCGAGAACCATGAAACAGGAAGGCCTCTTTATGATAGAGACGCCTAGCGCAGAAACCAGATATACTTAAAGTGTCATAAGAGGGGTTTAAGAATCGAGTTCTGTGGAACTCAGCACTAAACTCCAAAGTAGTGGACCGCGCTTGGGTTACGCATAGCCAAAGGATCTCTTTGTCCTGTAGGTAGGGTCCAACAGTTATTGGACATGGAGTGGTACCGAAACGCTTCAACCAAAGAATCGAACGGTAGGTTATGACAGAAGTTGTTGACATTCAAAGTCACTGCTAATGCAATATCGCCTCCTACAGCTTTCTGGGTAAGATTTACCACACTTACTAGACGATCGTTGATCGACCCCTTAAGCCAAATTGAGTAAGATCCACCTCCTTGAGGTGCTTGTTGAATCAGGTGAATATTATTCTCTCAAAGAGTTTTCCCGACTCAACCAGCTTCACCATTGGCACGTACGCGGAAGGAAGGTTAGGAAATTTACCCACCTTTGATAGCTGGCACAATCTGCTCTCCTCCTAGGCTCTTGGAAACTGTTTAGTGCGAATATACAAATTAAAGAGTTCCCGAAAGCTGTCCCTTCCAGGGTACCAAAAATAGTCCCAGTAATCCAGAGCAATGGACGGAAGATGCCGTGACGGAGCAAACGGAAAGAGGGTGACATTCCTTACCTAATAAAACCTATAGTTGAATAAACTTTATAGCTCTATTTATTATATAAAATTAAAAACCTCATATTTTAACCGTAAAAATAAAAGTATATAAATACAACAGATGCCTTGTTTTTTTAAGTCTAATAAGCTTTTTGTGAGATACTCATTTTGACTTCTACAAAAAAAATAATAATTTGAAAACCAATATTTCACATTTTTATTTAATTAAAAAACAAAAAACTTTTATCTTCACATTATTCTAAGACCATACTTAATAAAGAATCACGACAGGGATGAAAGAATTGACGATACCACTGTCACATTCATAGTCTATCAATCATTGTTCAAAAGAAACAACGCCAGCATTTCTTTCGTAATCTCTCTTAAATTGCATCTGCAACTAACTATCAGTGATAATAATCATCACTTATAAGATGCACAATAGCTTCGTTTGAAATATTTTTATATTAGCTAGAGATATCAGAGTCATGAAATCATTACATGTGTAATTGGATGTTTATTGGATATAAAACCGCGTAGTTTGTTATTATATTTTAGATTTTACCTTACAAACACTGTAAACTTTTATTTCGTCTAACCGTAATCAACGTTGCTGTAAATTAAACAAAACTTTTTTAATACGTAAAATATAGTAATAAAAACTCGGTAGTACGAGTATATTTAAAAACAGTTTCAATCTAAATGTGTACTCGTGATAATTCATTAAACATTAATAATTTAAAGCATGTATACAAAAAAACAACAGTAAGTTTTATCAAAGTAAAGTAAGTAATAAAATTTTGAACGGTTTACACTATAAATACGCAAGAGAATCCTCATTGGCATAATTATCATTCTCAAAGCCCTATTAAATAAATATATGATTTCAAAAACACTGCATAAAACCACTTTCATTACAGCTTGCATTTTCACATGTCAAAAGCATTTTCTACTCCAGAGAAAATAAACTCCGTTTTTTTTTTTAATATAAATAACTTGTTAAGATAACAAAAACAAAACAACTATCTAACAATACACTCGTTTTTTAGGAAGAGTATTAATATCAAAGCATTTACAGTTCTAAAATAATTCTAACAAGCTCTATGTACATCAGTTGTCCCGTTTTTCCATCAACACTTCGTAACAATGTAGTTAAACAGAGGTAAGGTAGGCGTCATCTAGATGGTTCTTTGGTAACAATTACACTTATGGGGCCCAAATTTGACAATACTCCAAAGATCAAACTGTTGCTAGACGTAAAAAAAATATATTACTTATATATTATATCCATATTAATATTTATTTGATATAAATAAGACTATCTAATAATTTATTCCGTCTTCTTTCAACATAAGTTTATTTTGATCTATATTTAAATCTTAAGTAATTTCTAAAATGATGTTATACAATTATTATATACAGGCTAAAGCAGGGTCAAAGCTGTCAATTTGTTTTTAAAGTTAGATAAATGCTTTTCTAAAAATATCTAGATATAAAAAAATCTTTTTTCTGAATTCAACACTTAATTTTTATTTCACTTCTTAAAATTGTACAAATTATTATTATTTTATTAAAAAGATATTTATACATTATGTGATAACCTAAGTGTTTATATACGAGTGTGCATTGCGATTCTATAATCAATAACCCAAAACCTATTGGAAAACTTTTAGACTCAATATATTTTTGACTTAAATTTCTAGTTTATCTGTTTCGTGTATTTTACTTTATGAGTATATTTTTATTATTTTTTTTTCATTATTTTACAAATAACATTCACTGCTTCTTTATCATAAATAAGATTTCCGTTTCATGAGCACAGTGTTATTAAAAGATATAGGTAGATTATTATTTAAAATTTAAATATCAACATATAGCACTGTAATGTAAATCCACTTTATAATACTAAATCCAAGTTAAGCTATGCAATATTGGCATACTAATTGATATATGGCTACTATTAGGCTTCACTTATACACTAATAAGTAGTAAATTATCATAACCGACATAGGCTATTACATCTTAGCCCCTTTTCTCAGTAAATATGTCTAAACGATTTATTTTGTTTATTCAATAACCAAACAAAAATATGATTACCGATTCAACTTAACTAGCATTTCATAGATATGTTAGTACGTAGCCTTAATGAGAATTATGTTATTTCAGTTTAACTTTTTTTTTTAAATAATACAGATATTGTAAACACTCCTGAAGTTATGAAATGAAAAACTCTACTAAGAGAAATTTTATTTCACTTCCTTTTTTACCGTTTTAACAAATATGTAATATTATAAGTCCTTTAATACCTAAGTTAACCCGTGGCACCACAAGAAATCTCACACAACATTAAATTCAACAAAAGTTTGTGGCATCCCTTGTGCCAAGTTATCAAATTAAATAATAAACATTTGTTCCTTTTAGTTTTTTCAAATATATTTGTGACTTAAAATTTAAAAAAAAAAATGTATTGTTCTGATGGCAAAAATATAGAAAGGACTTAATAAGCCGACTTTATTAAGACTGAAAGGCCTTTTTTTTTAATTAAGTGATAGCAAGGGTCGATGATTTTTTTTTAATTTGAAGTGATTTAAATTTAATTCAATGTTATACTTAAAAAAGCATATTTACATAACTTGTCACAATGTTGGTTATATAATAAAACCAACACTGGAGTTCTAAAATACAGCATACAAGTAAATATTTTAAGTGACGAGTAGGAGAAAAGGCGTTGTAAATTTTTGGGTAAACCACCTAATACTTAAAATCTACAATCATTTTACTGAATAACAGTTGAAATTAATAGTTTAAACTTTAAGGTATGAAAACTTGTAAGTCCTAAAGTTTAAATTACCTCATTTAAATCGATAAAAATTTTAAAGAAATTTTCATTTCTGCACCCATAGCATAAAATAAAGTTCTGATTAATCGAAAAGTGAGATCATTTCTCTTTTCTGGAACTTTAATAATATCATCCTATTTCCAGTTAATAGTGCTAGGTTTTCATGTTTTTTTTTTTGAAGCAGTTACAACATTGATACTACAAAACCAATAACTGCCTGTGTCATAAAGTTTTATGTCCCAAATCGTACGATGTAATAAAGGTTTTACGCTGTTTTTACTATGCTTAAATCAAGTTCTAATACAAATTACATTTACGTATAGAATAAAATAATATTTTTATATAATCTGTATACTTCTTTCTTCTCAGTAAAAGTATTTTTTATTGTTTCTAAAATAGTTTATTATTTGCTTTGAAGTAACTAGCACAATAAATGAAATGTTTATGAGGTTTTAGTCAGCTAGTCAAATGGCAAAGGTGTGCCAGACCAAACGGACAAGGATCATTGCAACAAGATAATGAATACGAATGAGACTACCATGTTCGCAAAGTTTACGAGATTAGTTTGGGACAAAATATTATCTTGTAAACACAGATTGATAAACGGGAAATAAAAAGAAATAGAGAGGAATGATGACGTAAAATCAAGCGATACATTTGAATATATACCATTGTCGTGCACTAACCTTTATCAGGTTCAAGTCTACTACGATTTTGATCGTACATATGCACTTAAAAATCTGCTTTGCCAGGAAGATGAAAGGAATTGACAATAATAGGATTTTTTTTTCTTTTGCTCAATATAGCTCTTATGGTAATCAACTGCTGTAGGATTATAAGAAAGGGTGTAAAGTGCAGATCATGAGTTTTTGGTTTGGTGTGTCAAAGTGGAAAAATAGGCAATGTAATAGACCTTCTACTCTTTTCACTCGAAGGCCTAGGTTCGTGCAATATATTTTTAATCGTGACCTCGTTTTCATTATGGTGTAATGGTAAGAAATATCGTGCACAGGCTTTTGATAGGTTGTGAAGCCATAATAACAATATTTTTTAAAACGCCACCCACAGAATTAATTCCACACATTTTCCCCAAATCAAATCATACCCAATTCAGATAGCTGAACGTAGATTTTTAGGCAATCAAAAGTGTTGTTTACAAACGAGAAGATGATTAAGACACAAAGGAGACCAATGAAGCATCGTGTTGTGGAAAAGTTCAAGGAACTCTTAAAACTTTATTAATAAAACGTGTTTTTTAGAAGCTCGACTAATAGAAGCCAGGGTTGAAGTTTTGAAAGTGTTCATGTAATCTACAACTAGAAAGTTATTATTATGGCCAAAATCAGCACTTCTCTCACATCCCCTTTTACCATAGTGTATCGATATAATGGATATAATTCCGCGACCAGAATGAACAAAATAATTCAAATTTGACTGTTCTATAAAATTACACCCATGTTTGCAATTTTGCGTAACTTCTAAGGAAAGTAACTTTTTCCAGGAGCTTATTCGACTTACTTAAGCATTCATATCTATCGTAACGTAAAAGAAAAGGCCATCCTTCCTTCATTTAAAGAACCACCTACTTCGCATAAGAACGCATTTAAATGACGACTGTCAAATACAAACTATAAACCATACCCGGTGGACTCTTTAGACCTAGCGCGATGTAGCGAAAGATCAGTTTCTTTTGTCTTGGTTCAGCTCATCCCACTTTATCTCAAATTGATCAGACCAGAAAACTTTATCTGATAATAAACAGAGGATTAAAGGATTATCCTGGAACTTGGAAACAGAGTGTGCATCGTATTTTTCAGGAACTCCAAGTCAGGATATTTCTGAAATGAGACCCACTATGTTGGAACAAGCTGCTTGTCCTTTGCTAGCATCATAAAAAAACGTCTAAAGGAATCCATACCTAAATGAACACCTGCCATATATTTTGTATGTAAAGCGAGTTACTGATGATTTAGGTCATATTGAAAAGGAGGTTTAAATTACAACAAAATATAACCCAAAAAGAAAAGCGTTACATCCGTTCTAATAAACCTATATATATATATAAATTTTAATTCGCTAAGCTATTGAAATTTAAAAAGCTTTTTAATTACAATAGAGAAAATAGCTGGCAATTAAGAAACTCTTAGGATCAACTCAAAGAAAAGGTAGGGTGTTTTGGATTTATCAAAAATAATTAGAGAGAAAATCAAGAAATCGTTGGCGGAAGATCACTAAAATTAAAACAAACTGACGGAAAATTTGATTATTTCTTTCTTTAATTATAATAAAAACGTAAAACAAAACGTACCTAAGTCATATTTAACAAATATTAATGTATTTATCTTTAGAGATATTTGCAATATATAAGTTTTATGTATTCATTTTAATTATCATTTCAAAGAACTAAAAAATACTAAATAAATTAAAAAAACATAACTTGACTTAATAAATATAATAAACAGTTAAAAAACAGGTAAAAATAAAAACACCTGGATTAAAATAAATTTCTACAAACAAGAATTTCGAAAGTTCATATTTGACTCATCGCATTATAATTAATAACCATTGCCAAAGGAAAGTAGGGTTAAAAAAAATATTTTTTCCTCCTTTTTACACCTGGACAACTGTATTCGCTAAACACCAAAAAAGCAATTTATTTTCCCAGAACAGTTTTTTCATTAGGAAACAGCAATGACGTGTGGAACAACGTGTTCACATTGACGAGGGACTCCGTAAATAAGCTATGGGAAGCAATTATCTCGAAGTTTATATGCGTAATTTGTTATTAATTGTTTTGTTTATTAATGTATTCACATTTATTACTTTTTAAATAAAAATTGCTTCTTACAGTCAATAGGAGCAGGAAATCGTTAAATTGTCGTATTTAATTTAAAGTTTTTATTTTATCGTAATTTACAAAGCGACTGAAATACGATCTCTTTGAAGTGGAAGTTGCAAAAGCGATGGTTGAATGTTGTTGATATTGCTTTTAACGAACGATAATTTTAATATATTAGTTCTTGCCAGCGACATTATCCTCCTGAATTCACTCATACTGTCATACATATTAAAAAAGTTATGCCTTGAAATGCGGGAGGAATAACAAATTCCTCTCAAAAACTATATCGTCTGTGTTATTCTCATAAGTAAGCTAAATTATTGTGAAGTTTCATGAATTAGTACGATTTAAATATTAATTGAAGACCTAAATTTAAGTTTAATTTTTACGTTTCAAAGCTAGAATATTAAAAGAATATTACAACTTGTCTTTAAAAACTTTTTCAATACTTATAAAATGGTCTCACTGAAACTAGTTCAGTAATAAAATTGTTATGAAAGAAATTATAACGCCACTCCTTATTTTTGAAATACTTTTAACATAACGAACCCGTCATTGTTTATTATAAAACAAAAAAATATATAAATAGACCTTTATAACTATTCATTTAGCATATTAATATTATCTTTGCACTTCTGCATTTGTCTCCATACGGTTATATATCTGAAATAAAAAGAAAACGAATGACGTAATAAGAACAATTGTTTTATTTTTTACGAAAAAGCAAATAATGTTTAGCTCCATCCGAACTATTTGTTACATACCTTATATTATAACAAACTACACATTTTTAGATCTAGAAAAATTATTTAAATAATTTCAAACTGTCGTTGAATGCAACTTGTAAAAAACTAATTCCTCAGCACTACGCCCGTATTTTATATTATTTAAGTATTTTTATAAGAAGGGAATGTGCTACACTTTATCACAGCTACTTTATGTCAAAAACAATAACTTCTCGCTTAAAACCGTTGAGTAGAGTAACAGTTTTAAGTTTTATTTATAAATACTATTTTATTTTAAGTAACATTCCGTTCCTCGATATTTTCTTTACGAAATGAAGGTGAAATTTTGAGAATGCAACTTTTTTCTGATCGTGAGTAATTTTTTTTTTTAAACATTTGTTATTAATCATTGAAAACTGAGAATATAAATGTGAAACCAATTCTAGATATTCAACTAAAAAGGTAGTATTATAATTTGCGTATAAGATTAGTGTATATACATTAAATAATAAATATCGTAACCAAATTCAATCAATCAGATGATGAAAGTAATTTTAAAATGTGAACAAATTTAATGAAAATCATTAAACAACATTCACAAGCACCGTCAAGCACTTGAGTTACTATTAACTGAGAATATTAATACTGCACAGATAGCTTATGCGAGCTATTGAACCGCCACTTCCCCTTTTGGATTTTCCGCCGAGCGCTTTTCACTTTAGGTCTCCTTCACGACCAGGTACTACGCGACATCCGATGAATTGATAAAACAATTTGCGGTGATGTACAAAAAGTTTCTCATTAATATTTTTTTATGATTTGTCATCTAAATTTGAGACAACAAAGAATAAACAAATTCAAAATTAGGGTAAATCTTCAAGTCATATTTATTTAGTTATTATCATACAAAACAATTTTTGCGCGATTCATTTTAAAAACACAACGCTTACTCTCATTTACGTATTTCAAAACCAAAATAAACATTTCGCGCTAATTCAGAAGTAAGTTATATTGTATTTTTTCTGCAAATTATCAAATTGTTAGAATTGAAATAAAACTAGATATTTTTATTCAGAGCTGAAAATTCATAAACTTTGTCACAAGACAGTGTTTTTCTTACAAGATGATATTTTAAATGATTTAAAAATTTAACAAACAACAAGATTTTTATTTATATCTATATTAAAAATAGATGAATAAAACTTTAATTTATTAAGTATTTCAACAAGAAAGATTGTTCATTTTTATGTTCATATTTTTTTCCAAAATATTATCAGTTTTGAAATTGTATGTAGTATATTTCATACCATGCAGTCTTTTTTTTTAACTTTTGTTTTCATTTTTTTTTCTTAAAATTTTGAATACTTCGCTTACTATTTACTTATATAAAACTATATATGCTATATAAAATCATATGAGCTCTCTTTAAAGATTGTGTTATAGTCAAGTAGACAATTTAAAACTCACCGTGACTCAAATTAATCTTACATTGACAAATAAGAGACTAGTAAACAAACCGTCTTTAAATGAGGGAATTGATAAATGAACAGTTGCGGATATTCCTATTTCAAATATAGTACAATTAAGACAATTTGAATTGCGAATATCGGGTGCATATATGCATCTTTTGTTTGTCTACGTAATGTAAGTTTTGTCTTTCCACTATTAAACTCACAAAGAATCTATCTAACAATTTAATACTAAATTAAACAAAAACGCTATAAACGGAATAATATTCTCAATGACTAAAAAGCGTGAAACACTCAATGCTAATAATTGTACTACCGTTAAGCCTGGCAGCTAGCCAACTATTACTACAGGTACAAATATTTGTTATACGAAAAAACATAAACATAAATATGTTAGTACCAATATATTATTAAAGTAAGATCAAATATGAGTTTTTTAATAATTAATACTCCTGATATAACAACAATAACATGAAAAATGTTAGCAAACAATTAAAAAGGAGACAAAATGAAATATCATATTTATTCGTACTTCATCAATCTTTTTGAAAAATATTTCTTTTTTGACAAGCAAATTATAATAAAATGTCGTAATTCGTCTTCATCAATCTTTGTTAATTAGTTTATAAAAGTTGCCAAGAACCGCTCAATAATAAAGCTTTATCGTATTAAAGGTTGATGTGATAATGAAGTAGGTATAGTTATAGCGTAATAAGTTAGAATATTAGAGCTAAGACTTGAACGTCTATTTATCCATACACTGGCTTTATGTAGATAACTGTTTAGTATTAAAATCTCAAATTATTTAACCCCGAAGTACGAAGTAGATAATATAATAATTATGTCCGCGATCCGTTTTTAACGGCAATTTTTTTTGTAACAATCAATCTTAAGAATAAAAGTTTATTGAAACAAAATATACCAGCATAATACATTTTGCCTCACAAAATTATAAGGAAACATTTATAACAGCGAAATATCTCTTAATATCTCTATATATATATATATATATATATATATATACATATATATATAAAATGGAATATATATGGAAGTATGGAGAACAAAGGATGGTTGAAAATATAAAATCTTAGTTTGATTTGGCAAACACAACAGTCGTCTTCACATCGTATTTTATTGTCTATTAACATTTCTCTAGTGTTGTTATAGCAAAACTCTGGGTTAACTTACAAAAACACCAAGTGAGAAAAAATAATCAAAAAAAACTAAATAATAAAAGCCTCTTCCCATATATATATGAATGTAATATTTATCAGAATAAAAAAGTGCTTTTTCTCGGTTCTATATTCAAAAGACAAATCATATTATGAAAGGCACCTCCTGATATGGATATGTATATATATATATATATCTGTCGCAGGCTATTCATGCATCAAAACGAAATTTCTTTGAACTACGGTCCTTAAGGCAGGAAATCTTAAATGAAAACCTTTAATTTCATCTCAAGTCCTTGAATTATAAAATGAGATTATTGGATTTCTCTAAGGAGATAACATAAGGAATTCATCACCTTTTGTTACAAACGCCAGACATCTGTTTAGGTTAATAAAGTCATTATTCATTGACGTCCATACTAAAATTATAAAAGATGACCTTTAGTATTACAATAATCATATAAAAACTAAATACATTATTTAAAGATGTTTGGAGACAATGTTTTTAATTATATGAGATTATTCATTGTGAGAATTTTTTTCACTAAACCTTACTTTTATAATTATTGTCACTTAAAATATATCAAATTGTTTACATCGGATAATTTATTTCCACTTTTTTATAATATCCTATTTTATCGACAACCTTAACAGTAAAAAAATCGAACTTCAGGTACACACTAGTCCATATTCAGTGAGGTAATATAGGCGTGATGTACATACATGAGGCAGCGAGCCTCCTAGCCGGCTCTCCCCCCTGGGACCTCGAAACAAAGCTCCTCACGTCGCTATATTGATGGCGCGTGGAGGCGGTTCCGTGAGGCGAACGCCTGATGCCTTAACAGATTGAAGTATAAAGTCTTAGTGGCGGAGTGGCAGACGCGCTTAACGCAACCGTGTGGCTCGATAGGAGCCACGGCTCCCTAAGCTTCCGGCTGAAGCAGGTACTTACCGAACACGAGTGTTTCGGGAAATACCTATGTCGCAGAGGCCGAGAGCAGTTGTCCCAGTGCTACTATTGTGATGACTGCCGCAACGATATGGCGTTGCATACGTTAATGGAGTGCCCAGCTTAAGCCGAGCAGCGCCGTGACTTGGTAGCGGCAGTAGGTGCTGCGGGAAACCTATAGCTTCCGGCTGTTGTGTGTGATATGGTAAGAGGCAATCAGGGTGGTGTACCGTTGCTACCTTTTGCGAAGTTGTAATGCTCGCAAAGGAGGTAGCGGAAAGGGAGAAAGAGACTGCCTCCTCTCCCCCTCTCGCAGCAGACGCATTGGGCACCGTAGGGTGGCCGAATTCCGGCCTCTGTAGAGCGCGGCCTGTGGACGGCTTGTCTTGTCGGCGGCGGATCAGGTCGTCCGAAAATAGCTGCAAGTTCCGAGGCGGCGGCGTGTGTTCCATGCGCGCTTCATAATTGAGTCTTATGGCCGGGTAATGGCCGCAGAGTGGGTGACGAGGCCCGCCTGACCATCTGGTGGGTCAATAACTGTCGGGGGTAGTGACGAATACTTCGGCAATACCCACCCCTCTGACACATGAGGAAAACCAGGTGGTTTTTATTCAGTAAAAGTCTGACTGTCCCCTTAGCCCTTCCCCGAGGGCGATGGGACTCCATGAGGATTTTCCAACTTGACACCAAAAAAAAAAACAAATATACGTACAAATAGGTCTCAAATTTATCACTCAATTACAGACCTTAATTCTTTATAAGAAGTAAGTGTTGTTTGAAAAATTACTGTATTTTTTCAAAATTCCAGTTTAAATAGAATATCTATGTTTTAAAAAAAATCTCTCTATTATATACATTAAAAAATAATCAATCGTCAAGACAATGTTACAAAAATCAATCAATTTATAATATATTCAATGAACAAATTTAAATACTTGTCGCTCATATGTATAAACTATTATTTCAACATAGACCACTTTTGATCTTTGTTTTCTTCAACTTTTTACCAAACACGGTTTACATTTTTACTGATGGCAACACAAGGGTCGTAAATAAGTAGAGGGTGATGAGTTAGGCGCTTTTTAGTGTAAGCGAATGTTGATAAATATCTCAACATATAAATAAGTCTTTTATATCAAATGATTTATTTAAAGAAAATATCAGCTGGTCCCAACTATTCCAGGTTTGTTTAATTGACAGAGGAGTTGATATCTTAATTGAACCAATACTAACAAGATTAAATGAGATTAGAGATTAGATTAAAAGTAGACAAAATGTGTTTAGACTTATTATTCGCACATAATTTTAAAATTCGTTGTCGATGGAGAGTATTTCTCGGTCGAAGTCAATTTTAAAATCAAGCAAGAATCCTTTTAGATTAAAAGGGTAATTATGAGAAATTGTCAATCAGATTCTTTTTCATATCGTAAGTTTTTGTATGTATATATTTAAAACATATAAAAATTTATGATATGAATACTATGGATACGTTAAATAGATAGGGGAAACATGTAAAATTTTTTTTGCACATTTATTATTTCTATAAGGGTAACAAAATATGAATTACGTGCATACTCAATTATAATATTGATAAAAATAAAACGTTAACACCAGTTTTTTATGATTGACTGACTCAGAATAAGCTCGGACTATGGCAAAATGTATATCTATTAAATTATAAAATGACAATCATAAAGAGCATATCTTTATGCGAGTAAATAAGTTATAATTTTATATTATTTAGTAAGTTCTATATTTGGCTAATAATCTAATCCGAATTATTATTTTATGACAACCAGTTAATTTTGAACTACTATTTCATTTTATTATTTTTATTCTATTAAAAATGTTATGGCATAAATGATTGCATGATATTAAAATTTTATAATGCAGTTGTTGCTTTGGTATGAGAAAATAAAATTAACTTATTTAAAAAGGCCGTGCAGTTTTCCATACCCGTTTATTAAAATATGTAAATTCGTACTGTAATTAATAGATTAATTACTGAGAAAGCTTTGCATAATTATAACAATGATAATGATTAACATATAGCCATTACTCTGTTATGCATAGCAACAACTTGTATTTTAGTATTTGAATAAATAATACAAATAACAAAAGAGGTGAGGAAATTAATAGTAATTCTCACGAAGGGATCCTAACAGCAAAATTTGAACCACATATAATATCATGAATTTAAAAAATTTAACACTCCAAGAATATATCAACAAATTATTTTAAATATAAAGCAATATGAAACCAAATATTTGGGTCAAAATTAAAAGAAATCTAGTAGATGGGACGAATAAACGTATTACATAAATAGAATACTGTGAAAATAAATAAATAGACAAAAAATATACTGAACTATTCTAAAACAATCTGTCTGCTTCATGCCTAGAATGAATTTTATCGCCGTCCGAAGTTGAAAGGTCATTTGTTGTTCCATGTCAGAGTAACAAAATATAAAGTACACTGAAATAAAAAACTCGACCAACTGGTCATGTTTATGAAAATATAATCATGTACAAAATAACTTAAACAACATAAAATTATTTAAATACAGCTTTGTTACATCTAACCACAAATGAGTCGGTTTTGACAATCTAAGAACACTTCATACATTTTCGGTCGTTCTGGGTATAAGCTCATTAAATTAACTGTTTTGGTATTGTTATTGTCCACATTACTACGTGCTTGTAGATTATCAAAAAATATAAATTTTTATGATAATGTCTAATTCATAATTAAATAACCTATGAATTATGGAGACAAAGTGCAAATATGAAATCTATGAGTATATTTCAATGGTTAATCTAATCATGAAAAAATAATTTCAGAATAATACAAATAAAACAATAATATTAGGAATAGTTATCAAACAATTCAAATATTAGATATACTCGTAGATATTACATAAACTCGATATATAATAAAATATACCTAATACGAGCGAGTTAATTAAACTTGTGGTGTTTTAAACGAAAATCTTTAAAGGAAGATTTTAAGCGACATTCACGAAGAGATACGGGAATAACAAAATATGAACAACTCTGTTATTTATTTCTATATTTTAGTAAGAAACAATATAACTTTTCAATTGATAATATAAATAAAGTTTCCCTATCCCAGAAATAAATGACGGTAGCGTCCACCTGTAGTCTTCTTTAAGTTATCGTCCTCAGCTATTTGTTCTGTTTAATTTGTTAGATCATGACCGAAAATTAATAAATAAAATTGAAAATTCTTATTTCCGACGTTTTACGTTATTTTCCAATTCCACCCAACATCACCGAATAATTATTGTTACCCAATGTCATTGTCTAAAATTTTATATAGATCCTATTTATGTTTGCAATGTCATTGTATACAATGAAGATGACTGTTATACGAATCCGAAGTAGTAAATTTTTTTGTAGATATTTTTATTGTTCTGTGTTTTTTCGCTGAAATAACCTATTAACGCTGATAGAAGCGAATCGATTGCCAACTTACAAACTTGTGGATAGCAACAAGCGTAATTGTCCAACTTTACCATTATGAGTAAATCCGTATGAACTAATTTCCAGTTTTACCACAAGACCAGGTCTCATTAATAAAGCCTCATTACTGGGAATCGTAAATCGAAATATAGTAACAAACTACTTTCAAACTGTATTTAAATTATCACAAATAAGACATTAATGATTGTTTCGGTAAATGTAGATGTTTCATACGAATTGGATTATTTATATTTGCATATTTACGTATTGCTAACAGAGATTATTTTATTTGTGGTTAAGTTAAAAATGTATAGTTTAGTTTGGTCCTATTGCCCTTTAACATTTTGAAAGTGATTCTATGAATATAGAAATGTACGGCTGTGACAACACATAAATTTAAATGAAATTACTTTGACAACTGTGACTATGGGGAAATGTAGAGTCATACATGTGGACAATATATTTTTATTTCCGATATTACTTCGAAACACCAATAGTAATAAGCCTTAATGATACAGAAGTTAACCGTTTTAATATATAAGCAATAATGTTTAACATTTTGTTACCACTTAACTTTTATCATAATTTTGGTCCTCCAAATTTTATCGTTCATATAATTGGTATACTAGTTGTAGTTACGGCAGTATGCGTGAGTCCATGCATAACGCTTGGCTTCTTGCCAGGTAACCGAAGACTACATCCACAAATTACCAGATATCCTAGAACCATTTTCCATTAAATAACGACAAGCCTAGCGACTTTAAATTTATTTATTGCAGTCCAAACTCTTGAAAATGTCGGTGAATTTTCAATGCTTGATATTTCTAAGATTAAGTTATAACTAGTTTTGCATTTCTTGAAGAAATACATTTACTAAATATTTCTTTTTTTTAATTTCTTCTACTTTTTAGTTGAATAATAACTTTTACATTTTTGTTGTTAATATAATTTAAAGTAAAAAAAATTTGCAAATTCAAATTTTGGATTCATATTTGTACTAAAAATAACTTGTACAATAAATACATCTGCTACACGACCAAAAGGTGTTGCAAAAATTTTATTTTTATTTCTACTCTAGTATTTATTTCTACTCTAGTAATTATTCTATTTTTAATCGACATATTAGTAACTTAAAAATTTTATATTATTTCCAAAGTTTTATATTATACTTCGATCAGTGATATAGTTCCCAAAGATGTTTGCAATTTAATTTAAATACGTTGAATTATTGGTATCGGCCAGTTTATGCGATGGTCAATTTTTGATTGTCAATGAGTGATATAAACTGGCTACACGCCAAGTGTGCACGGATCCTTTCAACAGCAAGATTGTTTGGTAAAGTCTAATGGAAACCCCCATTAGACTTTACCAAACTCTACGAATATGTTATATAATTGGAAACGCCTAATACCATTTCACTATCATTTCAGTGAACCAATTTGTCTTTTAGTGTAAAGAATGTTCTTAAAAAAATTATACCACCTCCTTTCTAGTATGAACATGAAATAAAAATCAATGGTTTAAGGGCTAAGTTATTTTTACAAAAAAAAAATCGCTCAGTTGCTTCATCTAAACTTCTATTCGTAAGCTAAAGTAATGTTAAAAATATGAGTAAAATATCACAATAGCATGCATTTTTTTTGCAACATGTTTTAAACAACAATATTAAGCACATATACAAATATACGCATGTTTAAGGAGATAAAAATTATACTTCTACAAATTCCTATACGTAGATATAATATTTAATAAAAGTATTTCATTAAAGTGTACCCCAAAAATAAGTTTCCTATCCACATACAATTTTGTTATCTTATTTGTTAAGGTTTTAGTCTTGACAAACTTGATAACAAATACAGTTCATTTTTATTGTTTTTTTTTTTTTGGGAAGGACATGAGGCCAAGAAAGTGTATGGACGAAGCTGATCATCAATCTTCATTAACGAGTCAGCCTACTGTGCTCGTCTTCTGATGTTTTATATTATTCAAGCAACTTATACCATGATAAATTACTTGAACCGATTTTGTTATTTTTGATAGATAGCACCAGTGTCATTATAAAAGTAAGTAATATTTAATAAATTTAGTATATAATTTTCAGCGATTACTTTAACTCATGATTTACAATGTTTAGTATAAAGGAGTTTTTTATAATACCTCTGCTGCTAACTTAGTATGAAAAGTTGTGTGAACGCTAGGGAAATATACTAATATTTCTAATGCATACTTCAACACATTTAGTATACAAGATATAACATTAACACGCATAGTTTAATTACGCCAAACAACAAATAACTCAATACACTGGTAAAGTATTTGAATTTATTAAAATAAAATTAAATATGAAAGACAATTCTTCTTTCACACTAGCAAAACCTTGTATCAAAATGAAAAGTTAGAATCCTAATTTGTAAGAGTAAGCTCACTCCCTTACAACTCTCGACCGATGCACTCTGAATCTTAATAAGGTCTATAAATGATTGCAGGAAATTTAACCGAAAACCAGTAACGTTAAACAGATAATTGTTATTCCATCCATATATCGTGGGTATTATTCTGTAAGCCATTTTCATATAAATTAATTAATCACTGTAAATGTATAATTACTGAAATATTAGTAGCTATATTTTATCAAAAAAGATCTTGTAAAATTAATTTTGGTTTTCGCATTATTCAGATTCAAGAACTACAATATAATTTTATTTAACTTGGTCTTTTTATATTGTTACATTTTGTATTAAAAAAGAAATGGAATAATAAGAAAAATAACTATTTACATGATTTGTAAACTAATTGAATTCTTATAATATTTTTTTATTATTCTTTACTTCAGTATCAATTTTAGAATAATTCAATAATTTAATAACAAAAATTGGTTATAAGAAAAATTAAGATATTTTTATAACAATTGCATGTCTATTATGACCGCAATGATGGTTACGGATGAAAAAATCTCTGAGGATATTTGTCCGTCGGTGTCCAAACTAAACGTGTGGTCAATAACGAACTCACTAAGAATAGGTTCAACAAAGATAATATTAAAGCATTAATCACCACGCCCGCTCAAGCTGGATTGGCTATTTCAAACTTATAATTTGTAATTATAAGTCCAGGTTTCCTCACGATGTTTTCCTTCTCTGCCTGTCAGTAGTATCTAAATAACATAGAAAGTACATATAAGTCAGAAAAATTGCATTGTTACTTGCCAAACTTTAAAACCGTACCCTCATGCATCAGAGATGGGCAGAAACCTCCAGGCCTCAACGACTTCTTTGCAAATGCTCTGTGTTAATTTGGTCATTTTAACTAACTTGTATTTGTAAAAGTATGACTGGTAAAAAATACCCATTTAAAAATTATGAGATATGTGTAATAAAATATAAACATAATCTCTATTTTAAAATGTGTAAAGAAAACAAAAAACTATAAATTAATCTCCTGTATATGTACATGGTTGGTTTTAAAATATATTGTAAAATCAAAAGTCATAATTCAATGGGTAATCAAAATTATACTCAATGAGTAATCAAAATCAGACTTTGGTTTTCGTATATACTACGAGCATTTGTTACTTTATTTTACAGTTTACCCCATGTTTCGGTTACTTTTAACTTACTGTGAGCACGCAATCACTCACTCACTCAAACTCGCGTACTCCTCTGTCATTATATAAGACAAATCGAAGAGGAGCATCAGTAAAAGGCTCGAAGAAAATATATCAGACTTTGAAAATAGGCGTATTTTGAAGTTTGTATTATTTCAATATATATACATTAGAATGACTGCTCCTCATCTAATTGAGGTTGCTCAATCTTTTAGCTTTGTACTATGTTAAATTTACACTACTGATATTATTGGGCCACTGCAAACAAGCTAGCCCTTTTAAGATATGACACTGCCTTAACCACTTCTATCAAAGCAGACTAACATGTGACTTACTTAAATAAAAGCTCACACTCCAAAAAAATTGCAGAAGACTTATAACATTTTAATTTACTTCAGTTCGATTCGATTCGATTCCGTTCCGTTCTGTTCTGTCCCGTTCCGTTCCGTATCGTTCCATTCATTTCAATTCAATTTAATAATTTAATTATAACGAAAATTCCAGTAAAGCCCATTTACCCAGAACAAAAACAAACCATGACGAACAGGTGGCAGAACACAAAATTATAAACCTAGAAAACCTCTCTTTATTTAGGTCTATAACAAATAACAACTTTAAATAAATATATACCCTACATTTACTACATTTTAATTTCGTTAAAAATAATGAGCAACAACGGAGAGATCCCTGTTTATTTTCAATGAAATAAACATTCATAATGGCCAGTGAGAGAAAAATTATACAATTATTTTATTTAAGTCCTGGTCAGCAAATAATTATTTACATTGTAAAGTTATACACAGATAAAATTTGTTTCACACGTACATCGAACATAATGGAATTCATAGTGTTTTGGACATCCACGAAACGCGCCGCAGTATTGTCGTCAATTTGCATGGAAATGTCGTCAATCAGCCTCCTCGTTGGCGTACATTTCATTCATTTTAACATTTCAAAAAATATCTGAAATTTTCAAGTCTAATAGTCTTTTTCACAGATAATGACAGAGCATGAAACTAAGACTAGAAAATAAAAATGGGATAACAAACCTCTACACGTTTCCTGGTAGAAGAGATCATTCAGATAGGTATTAAATTTTTTTTTATTTTTGTCCGGTTTTATCCTCCCTATTCAATCGTTTTTTTAATATTTTCATGTTTACCGAATTAAATAGACCATTTCAAATAAATTATATATTGTATTACCGTGATTTAATATCAATAAACTCGGGATGCTTCTCAGAATTGAAAAACACCTATTACATTATAACTCAATAGTAAAGCAATTACAACAACACTACTTTGTAGTAAAAGTGTTATCATAATATACAATTTGTCTAAGTCTCTTTTTATCATTTGAAACAGAAGATGTATAGAATTTCATAAATATTACGATAGTAGGTTGAAAACAATTATATTTCAAATTGGTACTTATAGTATAGTGGTATATAGTATAGTGGTACTTATTATATCGTTAAAAACAAAACACATATGTAGTGGATCTCCAAAAAAAGAAATTGCACTAAACTGTAGCGGTTAGTTCTCAGCCTTTGCAAACACATATTACACATATTAGTTTGTTTCTCTCTTTTTAATTTAGTCTTTGAATGTTGTTTATGTTATTTCAAAACAAATGATTTCATTATAGCAATTATATAATAAGGCTTAAAATCTACTCATTATAGTTGCTATATATTGGCTTAAACATTTTTATAAACTACTTTGTCTGTAAAACATTAAACATCAATCAATTATATTACATTTTTTTTTATGTGTGTTACAAAAACGATATATTCGTCTTCGATTTGTCGTATGGGTAAATGTTAACGAAGAAAAAAATTAGAAACGTTAAACAAAAATAATAAAAAAAAAATTATCAACAGAAAACTTTTAAAAAACGCACATTTTAGTGGTACAAAAAACTACAGGATAAATAATAAATTTTTGCTGTATAAAATAAAAACCTACGATTTTAAAATACCAATATTTTTTTGAAATATTAGTATTTTAAAATACCAGACCAATACCAGAATATTTGCTTTTTTAAAAATATAAATAAAAAGCTAACTTATGGTGTGTTTCTTTCAATTATTCATATTTGAAATCGGAAAAATTTACTTATTTATTTCTTTCGGTAATCCACCAGTGCTTAAAATAATGAAATTATAAAACATAACTAAACAATACTAAGATCAATATAGGATTACACAGTTTCAGTAAAAGTATAAATATAAACGTAACTTAAGTATTAAATAATCACGAATCACATTATTAATTTGCAAGACTCTTCGTTGAGCGTGTGCGTTTGTGTGTACTAATGTGTAAGTGTGTGTCGGGGTGTGCGTGTGCGTGTGTGGGTCTGTGTGTATGAATTTTAATAATAAATTTGGACGTAGCTTTTTATTAAAGCATTTTTAATTTCTAGTTTCTTCATATTAAATGTCTTAGTGAGAAAATGAGCCGTTGTAGATAGTGGCTAAACAATTTACTAAACAGTTGCTTCCATATTTTGTGTTCATCGGCAGTGTATTAAATAATGCTGTCCAACAAGTACGTCGATTTGGTATTCGAAGTTGTAACAAGGATTCGAAGTTCGTTGTAGTCTATTTCGTTGGAAAAAGTGAATAAAGCACCATCATATCGTGGTGCTTGCGACGTGTGTCTAAGATATCCATGTGGTAATGACGGAAAGCCTCAGTATAGTTATCGAATACTTTATGGTCCTTTTAACTAAGAAACTCCATAGATTTTATTTTAATGTTTTCTCCTCTGTCTTTAACATTTTAATTTCAATTCTATCACTATCGCTATATTTTAAAAAATATCCAGGTCATGTTGAACGAAGAGGCAATCAGAAAGACATTTTATCTTTAGAAAAAAAAATGTGTCATCCGCAAACATGAGAAATTGGGATTGCTGTATATATATCATAAACAAATACATTTTATAGCAGTAGACCTAGTATTGAACCTTGAGGTACACCAGAGCTTGTAGAAACGGATTCACTGCCTGCACCTCCTAAAACTACCACTTACCTTCGTTTTGTTACATAGGACCATCAATGTATGTCACAACGAATGCCAAGAGCTAACAGCTTCTGAAGTAAAATAATGTGGTCAATACGGTCGAAAGTTTTTTTCAAAATCATTATAAATTGCGTCAACTTGACTTATTAAATCTAAAACATATGCCGTGAATATTGCTAAGCTGTTTCCCTGATAGAATCATAGTTTTAGGATATTTTCCTCTTTTTTAGACACCTTTGGTACCACCAAAAATAGTGCGGGTTTTTTCTAATTAAATCTTGAATTTTTCCTTGTAGGTAATAAAGCATATTCATTGTAAGATAAAAGAGAAAACGCATCATAGTCTCTACGATTTTTATATTTTTTCCAATTTTTATGAGCTTTAATTTTGTTTTTAATTATGTTTATTAAAGGTCTACTGTACCATATAGGATATGGCAGCGCATTAGGGACTTTAATCTGGGATATACAAGTTTTTATTATGGTACTTATTTGATTATAAAAAATACCGACAAGATATTGTTTATCGAATCTCCGTTTAAAATAGTAGGCCAGTCGATATGTGCCAATGCTTCATTAACATCGTAGGCGGCATTGTTGTAATTATACTTTGTCACAGGATTAAAAAAGGTTTCTTAAATGTTATGTTAGCAGAATCTATTTCTAAGCCAGGGTGATATTTATCCTCTCTCACAAGTGATACACTAGAACGCTTAACAGCAATAGGTACTAAATATTAAATCTAATGTTTTTCCAGTTAACATAACCCCTCCACCCATAGTTTTGTTTGAAGCTGTTTTACACTTGTCCATGTGAAATAAATCGTATCAATCGTCACAAAGTATACCCTTGTAAAAATTTCATTTAATCAACCTTCTGTCACTAAAATTATGTCATATTCATTACCCAAAACATTTTGACGTGACTCCTCAGTCTCAGTACGAAGACCACTTACATTTTTGCAAAATAACAAAAGTGAAATATGCATTATTAATTACGTATAAAATATAAAATGTATATTGTATTTAAAAGGTACGTGTAGTCCAGAAACGATGTACATTGTGAAAAAATTTAAGTGAAATGACGAATTGTGAATATTGAAATTTGAATGTGTAATGTGTAATGAATAATAAATGTAATGGGTGAAATGAAGAACAGACTTTTACAAAACAAATTATTCTGAACATAAATATAAAAAAATTACAAACAGAGTATTTGATGAAAAGAAGTAAACTCTGTAATTTTGAGTCACTTTTTTTTGAAGCTAGAGACTAAACTGGGGGTTCTTCGTTTCTTCGTAAAATAGTATTACAGTTTCTTACCTACACAAATTTATAAACCTTTGTCAAAGCTCTTTAATTTTAGCTTTTCAATTATCTTCAGTAGTTGCTTATTGCAAAAATCAAGTTAATGACAACCTCACCTGATAAACATAATAAATTAACTTTTTTGCCAAGATAAATTGAAATCTTTTGGAAAATGCTACATTTTGTTTATTAGTCACTAAATTAGCAATGAAAATACTTGTTTATTCAAATTATCCAAATTTATTTTAGTTAGTTGAAACAGAATCAGTTTCAAATAAATCGTTTTTTTTTTCGTAGAAAAAAAATTATTCATCGTAATCCCCGAATAACAGATAAATTCAACATGTCACTTATTTCCATATAATATTCAAAAATTCATGCTGTAAAAGAATCTATTTTTTAAATTTTGCATTGAAGATAAAATGTTAAATTGAAGTTTGAAACATCCGTCATTCGTAAAATTAATAAAATATACAGTTAAAACCGTTCAGACGAGAAATTATCCCGCTGTGAATTTTAAAAAGAGTAAAATTGAATATATTTTTACACCTATTGCATTTGAATGATATTATTTAAAGTCCTATTTAATAATTGTGCAAATTTTTTAGTGATTGTTTCAGAAATAAATCAAATGTTTAACTGAGAGTTTTTTTTTTTTACTTTTACTACCGTCTATCTAAAAAGAATTTATAGTACCTAATAATATAGATTATGAACACCTAAATATTTTCTTACAACATATAATGTACCCTACATATATGTATATGTTTCATAAATTTTATTTTACTTAGTACGGTGTATATTTTAATAAAATGATATCATAAATAGATTACAGGAGTTATGAATATTAAAGTTGCTATAGTAACTTAATACTTGTCATATGAATACAGCGGTCCCAGCCCACGAGAGTGCGGTAAACCGCTATATATCGAGGAGCCTCTTTCATCTCAGAAGTCCTATTTATACACATTTATTTTAAAGATATTGTCCTCTCGCAATCTGTAATGATATTTTTGATTTCTTTGAAATATATTCCAGATATCAAAAAATTGTTTTATGTTTAATCATATTTTGTTTTAGCATCAAAAATGAGAAAAAACGTATTATTTTTCACTTTGTGATATTGTTAAGATTTTTTTGTTTATGCCTAAGTTAAGACCTTGGATTAGTTTTAATTGATTGAAATATTTATAATACGATTTATACCTTACAAAAATTTATTAAGTAAAAAGTGAAACATAAACGAAGACTTATATTTAAAATATAAATGTATTTAAAACAATTTTTCATGTGATGTAATTTAAAGAACTTCTTTGTTTATTTAGCGCTAGGACGTAAATATTTTTATTTATATTTTATACAAATAAATTTAATTTAAGTACAGCACGCTTTTACAATTACTATGTAATTTTATTCATAATTTGACGCTGCGTATGTTAATATGTTATTATGAATACATCGTGTAACTCAGTATTTGCAATATTTACTGATTTATAGCCGGTAGCTGCGATAAATACATGCCATGAATAGCTTTAAATTAAACAAGCACACAAAAGATGAAAATAATTTTATTATTTCAGTTTCAAAATTAATGCATTACTATATAGTTGTAACTTTTAGCTATTCGAATAATATTTTGAAATTAATACCTCTTTATGTAAATGATTAATGATCATACTCATAAATATGTTCGTATCCAATGTTTGTACGGCTAACTGTTTTTTATATTTATTTTTTTTAGTTTTGATAATCGTAACAAAATAACTAGATAAAGAATTATATGACCTGAACAAAGTGCACATATTATTCCAACATTAAAAATTAAGTTGTTAATTTTAAAGGCGTTTTCCATAGAAAATTACCATTTTTAATTCTGTGTATTTTAAATAGAAAATTATTTTTGCAAAGTCATGGTTTTTAGCTTTTGAATATTTTTTCGAAAAATGACACCTTGGAATTGGACATAAGTCAGTTATACTAACATAGATGAAAATCTGTGTTTGTGCGTTGGTCAATTACCGTTTTGGACAAAATAGTAGATATTTTCAGCTTATAATATGAGATGCTGATTTTGCACTGCATTTCACTGCGTAAGGAAATATTTTATGCATACTCTCTTGATTGAGGAGGAAAAAAACAAGGAGAGTTATGTCGGATTTCCGTCCCGATTCTGCTGTGGTCTAGCATTGGCTGCTCTACAAAAGGGCCGTCCTCTCTTTAGTTGGGCTCTGCATTTCTAATCAGTGGTACACTGGGCTTTCGCGGGGCATCAGACTGTAAGGTGGAGACCTCCCCACGTCTACCACCTGGAAGCCCCTAAAGCGGGAAACGGCCGCTCATGCGCTGTCCGCCTTCGTCCCGGGTGACGTCATCATATAGGGTCAGAGGAAAGTCCCTCTTCCCGTTCTCTTTCATCAGCTTCCTCAGTGATATGACTTTCTCATAGAAGAAAGCCATCGCCTCCCACGCTATCCTGTTACGGACCATCATTTGCATTATGAGGGGCAGCGAGAGGTCTGTTAAAATCTTAAGCCTAACCACAAACATAAACTAGTTATAGAAGTACAACATACTTGTATTTTTAAATTGTATGAGATAACAAATCTTAAACTTTATTCAATACTACCTAAGCTGTTTATTATCTTTATAAACACAATAGATGTGAAAAATGATAATATATGCTGTCATTTTTATTTTTTTAGTTGTGAATTTGTGGTATCCCTCCGTGTTAAAACGTGCACAGAATATTCCGCCAATATCACGTAGTAGAAAGAATTCTATGAGGAGATTGACCAGTCACATCTAGTTTTCTACAAAAATAATTGTAATTTTAGTTCAAAATAATTAAAGGGGTGTCTTTTTTTAAATTTATTTTTTAATAAAAATTTAGTTGTAAAAAATTGTATATGATTTCTTTACATAATCTCCATTTAAAAGAGCCCTTAATCGAGAGCTCTCCAAAAATTCACTATCAAAAATTTTCCTGACTTTAAAATATTCATCATTTATGAAAAAAAATAATTAAAAAACAATTTCCCCTCAGTTTCTTAAAACCACTTAGGCATTATAATGCTTTTTTGTACAATTTTTTTGTATAAAAGATAGTCTTTATTATATTTTGTTTTGGACATATCAAATTTCATGGAATGGCTTAAATGATGTACACCCCTTAAAAGTTTGTTACTAAAATCAAAACTTAACATAAATGCTTAACGAAGCTTTTTTTATATACATATGCATATTATTCATTTTTTGTACAATGAAATGAGTAATATTTATTTTTAAATAATTGTAGCCTTGTTCAAATAAATGATTTATGATCTCTATGAAAAACTTGATAGTTTATTTATTAAGAATTATTTTTTACAAACAAGTCTAAAAACAAGAGTGACCGATCAAAGAAACATCTTACAAAGAGGGAATTAATCAAGCGCTATGAGCTTTTATGTACTGATAGTGATAAGATAAATAGTCCAAAAGAGAACAAAATGAAAAAGATACTTTGTATTTGTCATGTAATATGTTTACATGAATAAAGGGGTTACTAGAAATTTTAATATTGAATAAAAAATTGGTCTGCATTTATTTATATTATCATAGTCCCTTACAAAAATATTTCTAGGTTTATTGAAATAGGTAGCTCAAACCTGGAATAAAAAAATTATAACTTTTTTTATTGAATACATTTAAACGTCAATTTTACTGTCCAGTCAGTTTTTTTTTTTTTATTAAAAAAGAAATTTAGTTTTAGTTTCATACCAATTACTTGGTATCTGTTGAATTTAACGAATTATATGAGAATAAGTGTAGGTTATTTTAGGTTAGGTTAAGATTACTTTTACCACCGCTCCTTAAGGGGTGGGTGGACCGACGACACGGTTCCTTGACATTCCAGTTGGTGAGAGAGGTATCTGTGCCACACAGCCGGGAGAGAGGCGACGGCGGCGTGTCACTATTGCACTTTTATTTTTTTTGTGCGCACTTGAAAAAAATACCTTACGCACCCCCTTTCGTCGGGGGACGGAGAGGTGTATATAGGGCTCTCCGGGAAATAGGTTCTCGGTATACCTACTAAAAGAACCCAGTGGCGCTCCGACCTCACCTGACTGACGGGGTCTAGGAATCCAGTTTATATCCAGCCTCTCGCCGGCGTCACCATTGCACTTGCCCGGATGACACACCTGACCATACATTGGCCAGCGTGGTCCAGCGTGGGCGACGGAGCGTCGTCAACTCACCACCGTGGTTGGCGCGGATCTCTCGTTGCTGGCAATGGTTCAGACTATGGTCGGTAGCGAGAGGGCCTGGGCGGCGGTGGTCTGTTTCTGTGAGCTCATCATCTTGCAGGAGGCCGCCGAAAGAGTGAGAGAGGACTATCCCTCCTCGGCTCCTATGCGCCGACGAAGACTGGGTCGAAGACAGCAGGCTTACGCCCGCGAAATGCCTCCCCAGTTAGCGGAGCTTTCGGGCGTCACCGGCGTCCGGGCAACATAGGCCTGAATAGTGAGCGTCATGTTCCGCGTTCCCAACATGCCGCTCTGGAGACAGAAGGGGAGGTGATCGTGGATTCCACCTATCCCACCCCTACCGAAGGAAGAGTCCTCGTGACTCGTGCATAGTGAACGGAAGATTGGCAGGCCGTTCCCGTTCACTAGTCTACACCGCGCAGAGAACGCCGAGGAGTTTTAGTTGGTAGAAATTCCACACGCCCCGGTCGTGTTTCCCCCAAAGCCGGAAGTCTTTGAAAGATTTTCCCTCGTACAAAAAAAAAGATTACTGTTACCACAGCAGATTCGCCTTGTGGGCCCTGTGGCCTAGCAGAAGACCATGTGGCCGGCGCCTGGAACACCCGCAGGACTTTAGTCCGAATCTGACATAACTCTCCTTGTTTTCCTCCTCCCCATGCAAGAGAGTATGCATAAAGCATTTCCATCGCGATAAAAAAAAGGTTTAGGTTATTCTAATTTATTATTCGACTATTATATTTTAGTGTTTAGTTGCTTAATTTACAGAAGGCACCAACTTCAAAAGGTGATTGATTAGATATTAAGAATTTGTATATATTTAGTTAAGTATTAAATTAGTTAATTAGAAAGTAAATAAAAATAGGGTTCGTTTATCTAAACTAAGTGTTTAGTCGATTTTTGTGCTGATATTTAGAATTTATTATGTGTAAGGTTAGGTTAGAAAATAGTTTTGACTATGACAATGCTATAACAAAATCCCTAATAAATGTCTGGCCAAAAATTCTCTGATGAAAAATTACTTTTTTTTTCAAAATTTGTAATTCAGTTCAAATTTGGTAAAAAAAAAACTTGATATATTTGTAAATAGACGAAGAAAAAAGTGATGTATATAGTATGATTTTATTTCCAATTAAAACGGATCTTTAAGTAATTCGGAAATAATGTGATTTATCAACATAATACAAATCCAATATTCATCTACTGAATAAATCTTAGGCTACTAAAGAATATATTAAGTTTTTTTTCAGTCCATCGTCTACCTTATTAAAGTGCTGTCGCATACCTTCGTATTTCATTTTTAATTTTTATCAATCTTTTATATTTTAACTTAAGTATTTTCTTTAGATTATTGTACAAAGAAAATTATTTTTTTATTTCCTTACATAATCTTTATTTTAAATAAATGTTTTAGAATATAACGAAGTTTTTTATATATAAACCTGAAGTAATACAGGGTAATAATTTATACAATAAATAATTCGTGTCGCTGATTTTTAATCTTCAATAAGTATTTTAAATTTAAATCAAGTATTATCTCATATTTGGTTCTGTAATTGCTGCTTGTTTGTACTTGTATACTCAAGCGAGTTTGTCAATTCATCCGTTTATACATATTTTTAATTGAAAGTGTGTTGTTGATGGGTGTACTTGTATAGGGATTGTCGTACAATAAAATTCATTTCAAGGGAAAAATATGTTTTCAGTAAAAAAGTTGGTTAAAGTTCGGAAGATGTAACAGAAACGTAATTTTTTTGATTAATATTAGAACTGTGTACTTAACTAACTAATTTGTTTTTTACATCTTTACAATTTATCTAGATTATTTGTCAGCATAAGCACTTCTTTATTTTTATTTTGTTATCTACATTAACATCCTAAATTTGTGGTAGAGAACTTATGTATGTTAAAAAGTATATCCACTCTTCTTTTTCAATCAACTTAAATGTTACCCTTTAACAACGTATTGAAAAATAGGAAAAAGGATAATAGAAAAAGATTTGATTAAATTTATCTCTTGTCAGAACATACCTTTTTACATCCGTTATTCTATCAATGAGAACGTTTCATATCCGCTTCGCATCACACAAAGCATCTTTCTAAAAGAGTGAAATAAATTCATATAAAATAATGTATGTATATATAATATATATATATTCATACATGTTTATGTATATAAGTCAATTATTATCGAAACAAACACCCTAATACACAAAGGAATTCTGACACTTCAGTTTTGGCGATAATGTTGATGATGTAATTATTTAAAAGTTTATTTACGATTGTAAAGTAATTATAAAAATTCTCGGTAAATTTCTAAAATATTCTCTATTTAAGCACATAACTAGGGACTGACCATTAGAATAAGATAAACAGAAAGCAGAGTTTAGAGGTCTGAATATCATATTTAGTTTAGTTTTTACCTTAAAAAATTTTAAAGTTATACATAAATATTAGGAAATTTAAATGTCGCTAGTACATCACCCAGTCTGATAAGACGTTCTAACTAACTTGTAAAATATTTTTGTTTATTTGGTATTATTTGAGAGGTTCCTGACATTATTTTAATGCCTCAAGGTATTTCTGGACACTACAAGGAAAAAGGTAGGAGGATAAAAAATAGGCTATAATAAATTAATAATAGTGAAATTAGAAATCGTTTTCTTAAAACGAAAACTTCATATACTTATGCATATAAATCAACCAAATCAACTAAACAAATTTTAAATTAACGTAATATTCACGTCTGATGACTATTTCACGAATTAATTATTTAGTGCAGACGTTATTTATGCAAGATTAATTACGGCAATAAATAGATCTGTATCAGAATTTAAATTCATTATGACCTTAGTACATTTTGTGTATTGTTAGTGTCACGCCATCATTTTAAACCATCTATAATGCTAATTACATTTATAATACGATTAAAACATTTTCGTATCTGATTTGTGACCAATTATTTATTGCTTTAACTATTTTAATACAATAAACATATGTTACACATAATTTATGAGAATAATATATTAATGTTTTGAATTTTTTCGTAAATAGTCAAATAATATTATCGTATTTCATTATATCTTGGGTTAGTACAGGACGAAATTGTCAATTTCGAAATCATGCAGGACTTTTGGTGAGACGAAACTTCTAAGATTCTCGTTGCTTGGAAAGCTTTAACAGCCTTTGCCTGGGACTTATAACCCAAGTGTAGGTTTAAGGGGCTCCTATCTAACGCACGTCAAACGCTCACCTCCACTATCCAAGCTGCCCTCTCTATCTAACCAAATTTGAAACGAACCTACTAGGGCTGCCTTTAAAGTATGTTCTAAAAATGAATTGTGATGTGATTGAGTGATTGAGTGATGTTAGTTCTGGGCAGGTCCAAGTCTTTTAGTAGGGTGTAGAGAGGTGTCTTTTAGCTGTTATACCTTTGGATAAATTTACAACGAACCTATTCTTAGTGAGTTCGTTAGTGAGCTCCTAATACTTAAGACCTTGATGGCACGGTCTTTGGTAATGTTGGGTTCCCAAGGAATCGTAACACAACGCGCTTTAAAATTCGCGAATACAGAAATATGTCTGGTCTGGACGCCGATGCACATATATTTAAATTTTAAAAAAAGTTATGGACAGTTCATACACGATAAAAAGTGTTAACGCATATAAACATGCTAACTTTTATTAAAATGACAAAGTAATTACTAGTTATTACGTGTATAGCAATTTAAATAACAAAAGAAAACATATCTTTTCATGTATTTTTAATAAAGAAATTATATTAAAAAGGAGATTTATATACTACATATAACATAAACATTAAATTGTGTAACTCGGCAACACAAGAATAAAGACTTAATTGGGAAATTTAATTAATTCATACTATCACCTTAACATGACCACACAAAATTACGGCCAGACAAACGTTCTTCAGTACTTTACGCCGGAACAGCTTCTACAATGTCTCTACAAACCACAGGACCGGTCTAGTCTGGAGATCTGTGACGTTGCGAATGTCACTTCACGGCTTTAAACTTCAACTTGTTTAAAATTGGCATAGTCAGTCTTAAAGAAAATATGTAAAATATTCAGCCACTCGCTGGCGTAAAATGGCTAGCTAGTTAGTAGAGCGAGAAAATATATTCAATCCTAATAACACTTATCGTATTTCGAATCTGGCGGTGACAAGAGTTAATTGAGTTTAACTTTAGGTTAAGGCTACATCTAAATATATTTTATCAAATCTTTGATTATACACGCAACAAGGGTCCCACTATCCCTTAACTTTCCATCAGAGCAATTCGGGAAATGGCGTGGTTCAGTTGCTAACCGGACTTTTTTCTTTTCTGCAGTACCTCCATAACCATGCCCACCTTCCCTGTGGTATAAATGTTTAATTAGTCACTCTTTGTCAAATTGTCTTAAAGAGTAAGAACTTTTATTTTAAACATTAATACCTGAAATCCTCAATTTCCTTAGTATATTGTGTTGTAGAAGCTATAACAATATTGAACCAGGTATTGATTTAGAAATTAGACTAGCTAACTGTAATTTTATTGGGTTGATTTTAAATTCGATTAATTCATTCAATGAGTTGTAATTATACTAATAACAATAACTTAATAAGTAATATTAGATAATAATGTAAATTGCGATAAATTATTTCTAGAAAACGTGTTTAATTTTTTCAAGCATAAAAAAATATGTATTCGTAAAATAATTTAAAAATAAATGCTTTTATTATTTCAACTAGATTTTAAATACATAAAACCGCGTACTTTCACACTGAAAAACTAATATAAAAACTGTAAAAATATTCTATACAAAAAAATATAAATTTCATTACACGGTTCAAACGTGTATTAAGTGAAACTTCAAACTTTTTTTCACACGTTTTAAATATAAAATATAAATATTATGAAACATTTTTATTAAAATTTTATTTTATTTCAATTTTGTTATTAATAGAATATTGAAATGTTTAAATTTAAATGGTTACTATTTGGTTCAGATTTCAGCTGTAATTTGATCGGCGTAACTTTGGTGTCAACCCTTATCAAAGCCGACATGTGAAATAGATTTAGTAAAGGAATAATAAATGTAAAATTGTGCTATTCTCATTTTAGAAATAGTTCTGTACTTTATTTTTGTATTTAATATACATACATGTTCGTACTTTTTTAAAAGACGCGGTAAAATCCCATTTCCTGAACAATATAAAAACGATTCCTGTTGTCTTAGAATTATTTATTGTTTCACGTTTATTAAAAAAGAAAATCTTACCTCAAATGTCTTCGCGGCCTTCTTAATATAGTTTTAACGATTCATTTCTTTTTATGCTAAAGGGGGCAATCAAGCAGACGGCCTACCTGATTAGAGGCAGTGCCGTTGCCTATGGACATCCACAACACAGTTTTGAGGATGCGCTGCCACCCCTGATTAGGAAAGAGAGGGAGAAAAAGGTGGGAAATGGAGGGAAAAGTGAAGGGGTAGAAAAGGGTGGGAAAAGGGAAAGGGCAACCGGCTCTCTCACTCATCAGACGAAACGCAGTCATTAAAGACTACTTCACGCCGATCTTCTGTGAGAGGGTGTTACTTCTCCGGTCGAGTCAGCCCATGTTCGAGCTCCAGTAATTTGACCACAGCTAGGGTTTACCACCTAAATAAATCATCACCTTCGCTGGCTGTATTTAATGTAAGTGATAATTAATTTTCATTTAATTATTCCAGTGTGTACTAAGACGAACTGTAAATGTTATTCTATGCCTCGCTACACAGTAGTAAACATAATATTAACATGTTCATTTTTTTATATAAATATTTTAGACAAACAAATGAAAAAAGAAAAATCGAAATCTCTTGATATTGAGAAAAATATATTACGACATACGACAAAGTTTGTGTTAGAATACTTTCTGTCCAAACAACTCTACACGGCACAATGAATATAACCATATTTTACCAACTTTATGTGCCATAACATGGTTCCTTATTTAATTTGATTTTATTTTTAATATTTGATGGGCTACGAATAATATTAAAATATAAAAAAGCAACATCTTATTTGTCCTTTTAAAGTAAATTAAAGATGCAACTAACATTTTTGATTGATCCTAATACAAGTAACTTCCTTATATTAGCTCAAATAAAAAGAAGTAATCTTAGCTAAAAATGTAAATATAATCAGGAAGAATTTAAGGCAATCTGCAAATATAGCAAAAAAAAAAGAATAATAAAGTAATTTTATAAGATTTGCAGCTCTGTATACATAACAAGTCATGTAAAGGATAATTTATGCAATCGGAGTAATAAAATGTATATATTTTTAATTACCAAATTTCGTAATTCGATAGCAAAAGTCATTAACAATATCCAAATACCTTACATAATAAATTCATACGAATATACACATTTCAAAATTTTTATTTGTTTTGCAAAAGCCTTTATTCATTCCGAGGTTTCAACGGATTCCCTCGGGTAAATATTAACTAAGTGAAGAGGAATATTTTGTTTATTATTCTGCAACCGCTGATTATCTACTTCGTTAGTAAATTCTAAGAGAGATAAATATTTATTAGAAATTAAACCCAATCCAGATAAAATGGAATTTAGTGCTTTCTTTAGTATTTTTTTATGTATAAATATTTATACTAAATGCAAAAAAATATATGAAGAAAGATATCCTGTAAAGATTTGAAATATAATAAGAAAAGAAAAACTTTTTAAAATATTTTATAACTTAAAAATTTGCAACACTCTTAGACGGTCAAACTTTTTTCCTCGTCTTTAGCCATGAAGTTTTATTTGACTTATATAACCGGTGTCTAGCCACGTTTTACATTTATTAAAGAAAAAGGAAATAAAATTAATAAGAGCAGATGGCAGGCACAAAATTACCTATATATTATTAACACAATTCACGTCAACCGTGTTTTTAATTTACTGCATGCTAATTACCGGAGTTACAGATTAAATAAAATTTTATTTCAAGATATAAATTATAATAACATAGATCTTTTATGGCTTAAACTGTTTGTTTTTAATTAGCATATTAATTGAGAAGCATTTTTACTCTTATATTATCTTTACTTACAGTTATTATTAATAATAAGAATAGTTATTATTATAAAAAATAAATAAATAATACTAATCTCGATCATGGTTGCTTTAAAATAGCCAACACGTCGCAAGTATGTAGTTTTTTAAAATAATACTGGCGAAAGTCTTGGATCTCATTATAAAAATAATTTAGTCAAATTATTTAATGGAGCACAAAAAACGTATTCAGAAAGAGAAAATAGTATGAATATGCACATGGCGTTATTTTGGATTACAGCTGTGAGACATGGTTTATATAAAGGTGAATTTGTAAGTGTAAATTATAAGACACATTCTTAAATAAATTACTAACGACTCACGATGGTTGTATGAAAGAGACAAAACCTATAAAATAGGAATGAGATTTATGTAATAGTTGAGCCCTAACTTCAAGAAATGGAGTGAGGTAGCTCTTTCACTAACGAAGACAATAGAATTAAAAAGCTAGGCAGTTTCAGATCTTTAAAAATATTTTTTTAATAAGAACAGCGAACTAGGACTTTTGAATATTATATATTTATTAATTGATTTATAATCTTACGGATTATGGCCTCCTGTGAATGTGTGAGAAATTATCACATTTGTTTATCTAGTCTATCTGACAAATACATTCGCTTCCCTCTAAAATGATTTATAAAATAATGAATACAATTTTATCAAAATATTGAAAATGTTTACATGTTTTGTAGTATATAAGTATGAAAAATTTAATACGTGGGTATTTTATTAATAATAAAATAATGTATATCAGTAATGCTTGATATATAATAGCATTTATTCGTATTATATACAAGTCTCTTAAAGCGTAACCATATATTTCTGCCACCACTATTATAACAAGTTCAGTGCGGTGACTGCGGTCATCCGCGGCACATTGCGTCCATTTGTGGATCGACGCGCTTACGATAATGTAATTTTCATTTGTAACTTAACATGACTTACAATTTATTATAATTTGAATAAAGTTTTACTATTTCACATTAACCGACTTACTTTTAAATGTTTTCTTACTTATAATTAGTTTGTAATTTTGCTTTAATTAATACAATCCATTGCTGTTAAAATCTTTCTTTGAGCATATTTACTTTTAGAAATTGGATGTAATTAATTATTATTTATTTAATACTGTAATTAAACAAAAAATACGGAATTAAATACAAATTAGATTATATATATTTCCATTATTGGTTTCATTATCTTACGAACGCTCAAGATATAGCCAAAGAAAAACAAGAACCAATATAATATTATCCATTTAATCTAATTTAATATAGTTTTATATTAAATACCTAAGTGATAAGTTACACAACAATAATAATTAAATTTTCTATTTCAAAAATACAGAAACAAAATGACCCTTAGAAATAATTGGGGGCAATTAAACGATTTGTAGAAGACGACCTAGGAATAAGAGGAACCGATCCAAGAAACGTCTCACAAAGAAGGAACTAATCAAGCACCCTACGCCCTTATATAAGGATAAAAATCATTTAAAGGGCCTGAAAGAAAACCGAATAACATAATGACGTTTTATATATTACATTTTTAAATTAAATATAATTAATTGTTACAGATAAAACACATTCAAGCTCTCTCATTCACGAACTTCAACCAAAGCGTAATGTATTTTGATAATATTGTGAAATTTAGTGCTTAAAGATTTCAAAAGGTATGTGTGCTGTGAATAAGCTAATCTATAAATTGATGAATTTAATATATCAGCACTCTCTTTGAGAAATTTAAATTTTACATTCGTATATTAGTGGACATAGTTTTCGTTAGTGCTAAAATTTTGCTTAGTAAATCAAGTAAAATTATATAAACCACAATAAAAATTAAATATATTATTGGATTCTTTTTTATATTTTAAACTTTTTTTTATTACTATAACATATGAAATTTTATTCACCTCTTTCAAAATGGCTGTTTTTAATCCACTACGTTATATATGAGCTCCCTCAGTTTGTGTTCAAATATTTAATGCACAAGAAAAATAATTTATTGCTGTTCCTTGCTATTCAAAACATATATCTTTCTTGAAACTCCGTGAGTTCTAAAGGAAAGGTTTACCTTTGATCATTTGTTAAATCTATTGCACTCAGTATTTTCTCTTTGTATCTCTGAATTTTTACTAAGTACATATTTTTGCTATACATGAAATGAATCAATATTTAATGGAAGTGCAAAAATAAAGTATAAATGCAAGTTGAATGTAACAGAGAAAATTTTCATTTTTACTTTAATTTTTGAACAATTATTGCAACATACATTATGAAAATTACTTAATGTAATTACTTAATAATGTTAAGCATATGTCAAGTTCACGGACAAAATCGTGACATTTAAAAAAATAAGGTTTTTCTCAATTTGCAACTTAATTATTTAAATATAAATTACCTACTTTAAAGGCTTCATGTTTTGAAAATATTTCATGGCCTGTAGAACTTTTTTATTATTTATACAAATTGTATTAAGTATGGAAAGATAATACACCCACAAAAGAATTTAATTATTAAAAATAAGCCAAGTTTATACAAGAAGTCGTAACATTCTAAAAGATTAAGTTTGCTAATATAAATGGAGCCTAAAACTAATATTAATAACAGAGACGAAGATAAAACCATCTTATAACATTTTTTTTGCTACATTTTCAACTTATTAATTTAAATATAATTATCTCCTCTAAAGGCCTCATGTTTAAATTTATTATATATGGTCCAAAGATTTTTTTAAATATTTTAACAAATAATATTAATCATCTAAAGATAATTGACAATTAAATAAAAAAAAAGAATAGTAATAATTTTTATTCGAGTTTTTTCAGCGTACACATAATTTGGGATTCTTTTGAAGGAAAAGATGTCATTCCGTAGACAATCATATCTCTATTTATTATTACTATTTATACCTCAGACTTCCTCTCGTACTAAGAACTATCTAAGTGTAACTGTAAAATATTAGTTAATTTTGTAATTTACAATTCCTATAAATAATTCTTCATGTATATTGTGAGTTCTTCCATCGAAAACAGTCTAAAGATAAGTTGTAAGAATCATTTTATTATAATTATTATGCACACATTTTTAAGTATTCCTGAATTTTATTTCTGTCAAAAATATACCTTTAAAACATATAAATTGTTAAATTAGATTTTTGTTTGAAATTATTAACTTTTGATTAAGGGGTGCACTTTAAATCCATACTCGAGGGAATGTTTTGTCCGATGTAACTAATTAAAAAATAATAATTCCAAGTCTTTTAAAGAGAATGTGGAGCTTTTCGTCGGCTTTAAAGTTATTCACGAGACAAAACCACCGAAACGACCGTAATAAAAAAATGTTATTTATTTCAATTCAACCTTTAAAAAATTTAAACTGAAACTACGGCTGTAATTTAATCAAGACCTTTTTTATATACAAAATAGTGTGGCATATACAATACAATTGGTAATTGAGGAACTTATCTATTTTAGAAATGTTTTGTCATTTATAAAAAACAAATAAATAGGCAATGCAATATTTTTACTAAAAAGAAAGTGTATTTTTTTAAATACATTCTGGAACGTCCTTGACTATAATTCCAACATTCCACATACCCCGTACTGAGGGGGAAAAGCTCTTCATAAAGACATCCTAGTCGTCTGATCTTCGCGAAACCTGTAGTGTCGATTAATGAGAACATTATTATTGTCATCTATTAGTAGGAAGACGCATCCGTTCCATTTTTGTTTATAATCTTCAGATAAAGAAAGGATGTGAAATTGTACATTTATTTCTCTTCGAGAATATAATGGCGTGAGCTTCTCAGAAACGTTGATAAACAGATATCTTCAGTTTATCGTGTTATTAAAAATTTCAATAGATTTTTTTACCTAAGTACCTCCGACATATAAATAACTAGGTAGTTTACAAAGAACTGAAGCTAAAATAGATTGAACTCAAAATCTTACAAATCTCATAATTTAAGAAAATTATTTGTTCGTCTAATACCAGTAAACAGTAAAGGCTTAATTTTTTTTTTAAATAATATATATTTTTTATGTTTATGGGTTATTATAAGAAATATAAACTATTTTGGAATATTTCACCTTAGTTATTTTTTATTCTTACTAAATACAAGAAAGATTAATATTTAAATTCATATTGTTGCCGTTACTGCAATAACCCAGTTATTAATTAAATTACCAATATAGAACATGTGGGAGTAAATCGAGACATCTTGGTTAATGTGTACTGTAGACTGCAATTTGTCATTATCAAACTCTATTGTAACTGAACCAATAACAATAATCACATTTAATATGGATGTGGATATTTATAAAAGGATAAATAATTTCAAGGATTATAATTGGCTAAATTTTAACAGAAATGTATGGAACATGCAGTAAGGAGCTTTTTTATAAATGTACATCTAATAAAATGCATTTTACTTATATACCTTTTATTTCTTTATACATATTATATTTAAGATCTCAGTAGATAGTACCTAGTACGATTGTATACCATGCTAGCTGGATACTTAAACTTTTTCAAGCTTCATAAAAAGCTATGTTTAGTAACAATAAATATTTTGTTTCATATTGGTAAAAAAAATATATATCATAATCGTATTTTTATTAGGATTGAAATGCATTTAATCCATAATTTACTTCGTATTACCAGATATAAATTTTATTTTTTTTGGGGATTTATTTTTTTTGGGAATTTGCATTTTTATTTTTATATATTTTTTAACTTCAACTGTTTTATGAGCTTTGCTTTATAACTAACTCTACAACATTTTTATTAATTTTTTTTCTTTATACAAAAACTAATGTTTTTAATATTTCTTATACTATTTTTTCTTCTGTTTGTCTTAATTATAATAGTAACTATTTGGTTCAGATTCGAGTTGTATTTTGATTAGCGTAACCTGACTGTCAACCCTTATCAAAATCTTCTCCCTACTGACACGTGGAATAGAATTGTTTAAGAAATACAACATATAGAATTTTACAACTCCTCTATAATAAATAAGAATTATTCAGAAAAAACCTCATTTCTTTATAAAAAAAACTTGGAAGTATTTCCACCTAATTAATATGTTAATACTTTTTGCAAGACATTGTAGGACTCCTTCCCGAATTAACACTTTCTCCTATCATTTTTGGGTATTAAGAATGGCCTCTAGCCTAAAAAATTTTTTTATTTTATTTCTATGTACATAGTATGTGTAGGGAATTAAAATAGCTGTCCCATAGGATAAAATAATTGAAAAAATTTAAACCCCAAATAACTTTTTAATATTTGACTAAGTAAAATGTTATATGATATGAATTAAAAATTTTCATATTTTATAATTAATTTTTAAAGACTACCAAAATATTTTGTAACTATTTTTGTTTTAATTATTTAATACCAAATGCATACAGCTATCATATTTTTTTTCATTAAACTTGATTACCGCTTTAACCCCCCTCTTATGGTTCAATTCTTTATTCATGAGTAAAACAATTTATTACTGTTCCTGCTACTCATGTCGTATATCTTTCTTGAGATTCCGTGACTTCTAAAGGCAGGGAAACCTTTGAACATGAGTTGAATATTGCACACTAAATATTCTGTCTCATTAAGACTCTGACTGACTATTATTTCTTATACTGTAGGTAAAGAAATAAAAACAATTTTAATATAAAATATAGTAAAAATACTGCCTCAGTGTAACACAAAAAAACTTTCCAACTTAATATGTGAAACAAATGCAATAGTTAGTTACAATATGATTCTAAAAGATTTTTATAATAATAATAATCTATGTTATCATGTAATATATATTTAGAGATATATGAATATGGATAGGAAAGATATAGTTGTGACATGTATGCCCTAAATAGAGGTTAAATAAGTTGATATAAAAGTTAATATTTTAAATTATGAATTAAACAACAACTATATTTTAATGAGATCTAAGATTTTCGCGAGTTTTATTTCATTAAACTATATTTTACTTCTTCATTAATATTTAATAATAGAAAATAAATCTTATCATTTCATTACACATTTTATTCCATTAAAAAAAATTATACACTACTTTTAATACGTACTTGTTACTGATAGAGTAAGAAAAAAATAGTTTGAAGACAAAAGACATTGTAAAATCAAATATTTAGGATTCCGAATTCTTAAAGCAGATGTTTGTTTTTTGTAAATATTCAATTAATATCTTGCAACGTAGGATTAAGGATTTAGCGCTTAACAAAACAGTAAAACAGTATGAACATACTACTTTAATCTATAAAAGCTTAGAGCCAGCTAGAGAAGCGCACAATGAAAATCAATACTTGATAAAATGTGTTTTATCCAGTATAAAAAGTTAGTTCAACTTTTGAAACTGTCCAACTAAAAAAAGTCTTTTACAGAAAATGTGCATCGGTTTTAAAAGTTACGTACGTCACCAAACCATGAAATGAATAAAAAAGTATAAGAATTATCTGTGTAGGAATACATTTAGTACTTATAAAGAACAAATAACCATTCAAACTGTATCAGTTAATTTATTTATAGATTGCACTAATTAAAGCTATATTGATGAATTGAGTTTAAATTTTTTATCTGTTTACATCCAGCAAATGTACCAAAACATTAGATAAACTTGTATATTTTATTCGATTTTATGTAGTACAATGAAAACTTTCATCGAAGGTAAGGATGAATTCGAAGTTGCCATTTTGAAAAATATGGACAGATTTTTATATCAATAATTTGAAAAAAAAATTCTTGTATTTATCTCATTTTGATAATGCAATATAAATAGAATTAATAAATCGTTATTAGATGGTTTATTTTATTAAATTCTCAACGCTTAAAGCAGTACAGAATTTTTTACAAAAACATAGGGAGATGCACTACTTAAAGGTATAAAATCTATTATCTATTCCAGAGACGAAACCTCTCACCATTCCATGGATTCACCGCGCAAGTGCCGGATCCAGAGCGTTACAGGGAGGGGAACTTCAACAGTGCCTAGGGCTTGCAACCAAGGTGTAGTTTTAAGGGCCCTATCTAAGGCGCGTTAAAAGCTCATCTCCATCATCCAAACTCCTCTCTACCTAACCAAATTTGAAACGAACCTACTAGGGCTGCCTTCGAAGCAAGTACCAAGAACGATCTGATAGGTCCAAGTCTTTTAGTAAGTTGTAGGAAATTTGGCTGTTATACCTTTCTTTCCCACTTCTTTAGGAATGTTGGTTTCCCAAGGAACCATGAGCTCTATTAGCACAACGCGCTTTAAAATTCACCAATATAAAAATATGTCCGGTCTTGACATTTCCCCACAAATATCCTCCAGGATTTTATATTGCTTCTCATATGTATCCATTATAAAGGTCAATTCGGAAGCCGCTTTAATAATATAATAAGGCTTGACGTTTGATTTTGTAGCCCTCGTACCTTCTCTCATAAAAGCTATCTTTTGGGAGTGACGTAACGACGTTATCATGAGGTTTCCACAGGATATGTCTCTTGGAAACTCTTAGGTATTTATAAAGCCTTTTTAAATTCATCCCAAAATTATTGCCATCCCTGACTAACGCTTCAGCGTTGTTGATTCTTCAGAATCAGTCGACAGCGTGAGCCCGAGCCACAATTTCACCTTTATGATGCTTGCATCTAACTTTGGCAAAAAGGTTTTATTAAAATCATAGACGAGGAAAAGCCAACTCAAACGTGATAGTTTTAAAAGCCTTCATCAGTTTTTATAGAAAACTATAATTTTGAGTAATATCATCCTATCACTAACTTGTTTGAAAATTATACCATTTTAGCGCGAATAGCATTAATTCATGTTGTATCGACCCGAACGCATTCTCTAAGTCTATCCGATGAAGTATAATTTGCCTCTCGCTCTTTATAGCACCTTTTAAGCTCCCCGACAGCAGAGTGTTGTGTTATAGGCATCCCTTAGATAGCAAAAGCCCTTCTGGTGATTTGGCCTTAAATAGCTGTTGTTAAGCATTAATCGCGTCATTCCCGTTTGTAGATACAAGAAAAAGATTTTAGCTATGTTGTTTATTAAGACTATCGGTCTAGAATGTTTTGAATCCATAACTTGGTCTTTTTTTGGGAATGAGGACAAAAATTGTTTTTCCGAAGGACTCCGGGTTTGGCTTCCTGGACCAGATGTTACCGTATATATTTATAAGATGTTTAAGAACCGATGAATACTTTTAAACACTAAATATGGGATACCATCGGGTCCTGGTGCAGATTAAGACGAATTTCTAATAGTCTGATAACTTATTTCCTCTATCGTTGGTGGAATGCCGTGGAGGTTGACGGGAGGAATTTCAGGTTTTTGTCCGCCAGGATCTATGTATAATCTGACACTTTCGGGCACTTCCTATGTGCTTTTAAAATGGACGTAAATCTGTTCGTTGTTCAAAAGAAGCTTTCCGTATCGTTTTTTAAAAATGGTTTTTTGGATACTCAAAAGGTTTTATATTAAAATCTACTTCATGTTTTGCCCGGTCAAAACTATTGTGATATTATACAGTTTGCGCAGATATGCCTTGCATTAATTTTAGAATTAACCTTAAAGCCCTGGCTAATTGTTAAATAAGATTATTGCCTCCTAGAGCTTCGGCTATACTTATATTTTTGGCTATACGAACATATTTAGACAAAAATTTCATATTTTCATATCTACTTACGAACGCTTTTCGAATTGTTTACCTAATTTTCCCCAGTAGGGGATTTGAAAGAATAGATCGCTGTTGTTTTTCTAGATAATTTAGTCACTGAATATATAGATTTTTGTACCTAGTAAGCGACAGTTGATATTAAGTGATGTAAATTTTTTCCACTTCATAGGATCGCCAGAAATAGTTGCTATCTCAAGTTCTGGGTAATTTTTAACACAATTTAGGCCTGTCATTGTTTTAATTTTCCGATCCCTTTGTTAAACCTAATTTTTCCCTGCTTATATTAAAAGTGGCAATATAAATCATCAGTGGATTCGAGAATTACACATGTCCGAACGAACTTCGGTATTTATTCTAATTTTATAAATTTTATTGTTCAACGTCTTCACGAAGTTCTTTTACCCTACCCAAAATCTCTAAGGAGATAAAGAAACACGCAAGGGCTTCCGTGCTATCAGCTATTTTATTACTTAAATCATAACACTGTTCAGTATAAATAAACTCGTCGGAAATTAAATCGGAATCAAAATTACGGAAATTAAAATTATTAAAACTATTAACTTATTAAAAATTTAAAATGTCGACGGTATTTTAAAACTCGATACTAAGCTGAGAAAAGAATAAGCGGTTTGTGATATAAATAAAAAATGGTAATTGCTATTACAATATAGGCGTTGCGGAATTCTTGAAGCGGAGCGGAATAATATATTTTAAGTAATGTATGAGCTATGAATGTAAACAATGTGAATGTATATTTGTATTAAAGGATTTAATTTTATAAGGGTGCGGCGGATGATTATGTGGATTTGAAAGCATCGAGATTGAAACACCTAACTATAAACGATAATATGTATTATTTACATTGTGGTTCTATACAAGATAAACCCTATAAGAACATATATCTTGTTCTAGTTTATCTCTCTTCACCAATACGCGTTAATTATGTCAAATAACTTTCGTAACACTTATCACTTATTTGTACTAGTTTAAACTGTTGTAATCTAGCAAAGGTTGATTACAATTTTAACTGAGGGTAATTAGTGGGTTAAGCGGAGTGCGAGCGATAAACATAAGACTGGTTATATTTCAATAGCAAGGTATTTCTGCTTGCAACTCGTCAAGTTAAAAAAATTTAGGTATTTTTAAAATGAAACAATATTTACAATCAAAAATTTTAAACACTACAAGACAATAGCAGATAAAAGAAGCTTTTATTAGTAACTTTTTCTTTATAGTGTTAGTCGTAACCCAATATTTTCCATTCGCTTTTGTTATAAATCTCTTCTTAGAGAACATCTTTAGACAGATTTATGTACAAAAGTTTTCTTTTACATGAGAAAAGTACTTTTATTTCTAATAATTGAACGTATACGGTATTAGTTTTCTTAAGATCTATATATAACAAAATAACATTTTTCATGAATTCTGTTATCTCAAAAAAAATATATATTTATATACGAGCAGAATAAACCTGTCTACAGTTAGTTATAACGAAAGAATTTAAATTTTCATTAACCTACTTGGGTTATAATTTTCTTTTTTTTCTGTTTGTTACCTTAACTGATTGACCCGTTATTAAAAAAAAAAAACGAACAAAAGGTTGAAAGGGATTTTGTTCGTCTTTAATTTAGACAAGTGTTGCATAAACTTTAGTAATTTTATGTTTATTAACATTAATAAACATATTGAGACGGAACTGAATTAATTTTGTGATCTGAAATTATGTCATCTGTTATGAGGGTATTAATCTTTATTTCTGTTTACTTTAAGACACTACCAACGAGATTCTAGATATAGTAGATGATATGTAAAAAAGAATTTGATACTGTCAGTATGATTCAATCAGGTTTCCATGCTTTGGCTCATATTAAAGAGGGGTGTTTTTACAAATTCTTGTACTAAAAAATTATCGTAAATAATTAGTATCTTATTTAGCATTTTGATTTAATGAAAATTAATCAAAAATAAATATCAAAATGTAACGAGAAATTGAAACAAAATTATATTAACATTTTCGATCCGCTACTACCCGGTGATTTTATTATGTAACATAAAAAAACAGTTTTAATTCTTGTTGAATACTACTGTCACATGTAGGTAGGCGCTTTATAATGTCACCTCACTACTTTGGCATCCATGGGGAGACGATGAAAAGACTTATTAGTGCCATGATTTGTAACAATCCACAAATAATATATTTAAGATGAAAAAACCTTTAAATCTAAGTGTGGCTAAACTCAAACATAATTTAAATCGGTTGCTGCAATAGCTTATTTTGTATATTGTTAGCACCATGCCTTCAATTGAAGCTATAACAAAAGTTATCTCACTAACAACGTGATTCAAAATATATGGTATCATATTTAAAACCAATTATTTAATGACTTTATATTTTAATGACACAACGCTCCGATACTCGAATATGCTATATGTTAAATGCAACATGCTGCCATTTCGTTAGGAAATGAGAATACTATTCTTATTACTACATATTTTTCAATTAACACTATTACAAATTATTTACGTTTTCAAAATTCTAAATAAACATAAACAACCTGTTGAAATTATTAAAGTATTTAGTACAAACATTTTAGAACATAATTATAATTATCAATACATTATTTATTTAACTTTATTTGTAATTACATATTTACATTTCCTTTCAAGCTGAAAACGAATTCAGCTCTCATTCATAAATAGATATGTCACTATGTTGTATGTTTAACAGTTCGATCGATTAAATCGTTTTATACTTATGTATCATGGGTAATCATATTAACATGGCAAAAAAGAAGTAAATAATGTTATATTAAATAAATACGATCATACAATAATTCAACATTTTTACCTTTCATGTGACTTTCACCAATTATTTCAATCATAGGAAAAAAATCATTAAGTCTGAAGTATTGCGTTCAATACCAGAGAACAATAACGCCGCAAAACTTTCCTCATGAACATATTGCTAAAAGTTTCTTTTTGTATTTGAGTACTATTTATTAAAGAAAAGCTATTCGGGCTTAATGAACGACGAGATTGAAGTATATTCACTCTATATTTATTCTTGTTCGGCTCTTGAGAACAAAATGCCCAACCTTAAAAGAAGTGGAGATTCTCTAATCTTCTGATTATATAAAGAAAAATTTTGACAAAATGGCTTTATATTTTTATTTAGTTCATTCTACAAATAAAATGATATTAATTACAACAGAGACACCTAAGATTGAATAGAAAATTATGTTTTTTACTTATTTGTGGTATGACAATAAATGTATGATGAAATGATACACGCATTCTTAATTATTACATTAGTCACAACTATGTTTAAAATGTCTGTTAGAAATTTACAATTCAAATATAAAATATTAAAATATAAATTATAACAATTATAATAAAAATTAATTTTAGAATACATCTGTTCGGAACAAGATTTCGTATACATTTAACTCACTATATATTATATTAAAACACGCTGTGGTAAATCAATGCTTCGGTATGTAACGTAATATTGCACAGGTCATCCTTTACCGGCCCATCATGACAAAGAGGGACATACTGAGGTTATAGTGGTTACCTGAACTTTTCCTTTTCTACAAAATTCGCATAACCCTAATCGCATTCTCACGGGTATTAATTTGGTAGCCCCGGTGTTAAAGTCATTCTTACATGATGTGCTATTTATTCTATTTCGAACTATTTCTAACAATATTTTTACAGAAACCTTATCAAATAATAATTTAATAAATTTTCGATTAGTTATGAAGTTACTAATGTAGAAATTTGCTCCACAAATTTAGATGTTACGATCTATTATTACCCTAGATTTCAAAGTGCACAAGTTTATTAAAATGAAATATAATTATACCAATAACAACCAGGACATGAACAAACTATGAGATGTTTTAAATTACAAAAAAAATATATGGAAACATTTCTGATGAAAAAAAATAGATTTATATTAAAGAATATTTTTATGACGAAGAAGCAAATAGTTAGTTTCCATAAAAACAAAGCTTTTGTTAAAAATATTTTTCATAAGTTGGACATTAAATATGTTTTAGATTTATAATAAGAACAACACTCACATACGTAATGTTTGCTTTTGAGTTAAAATGCACTAACCTCAAAAATCACCGGAGATGAATTCCAAAAAAAAAATCAACGTAAGTAATAACTCTTGATCCATATTTTATACAAAATTACCGAATACATTAAAATTTTCCTGCCGTAATATGATTTAAAATGTAAGGTTAAAACTACAAAATACTAAAACTATCGCTAACATCACTGTAATTACTTTTAAGGTGAATAATAACTCACTGCTGTACAGAAACTGAAAAGCAATTGTTTATAAAGATTGAGGGAAAATATTTTTTGTGTTTAGATTTTAAACATGTTTCATTCATGTTGTTCCATTTATTTATTTTTATGTTCTAACACATTTAAGGCCAAGCTTTGAGACTCATTCCACAATATTTTTTTTGTTCTAACTAACACTACAAATACTGAAGTTTATGTTTCTATTACTGTTTACTTACTTACACTTAGTTTGTATAAGTGCTGCATTCACAAAATGATTTTTTAATGTTACAGTTTTTTTATTTCAGATTTTTATTAACGCTAATTGATTTACTTTAAAATTTTAAACATACATTAAAAGTGCTTGTTCGTTGGGAGAGGTTCCAGCTATAACTTGAATAGCGCATCGTGGCTGTCAACCTTTATCAAGGCCTTTTCTCTAAAAACATGTGAAATAAATCTATCAAGTAATAAAACATTAAAATGTTATAAGTTGTTTCTTTAGAAGGAGGATTAAATTGAGAAATTGTCTGTAGTCTAAACTAATATATTTTCGGATATACTACACGGATTTTATTATTTTAAAACTACATAATCCCAACGTTTCGGTTACTTTTCAGCAAACGTGATCGCGGGCAGACGAGATCTTAAATGTCTTTTCCATCTATTACAATAAGATACTATGGAATATTATATTTAAGTCAAACTCAACGATATGCTCGTTTTAAATTATATCGATTCATTTTCTTTTCTTGGCTATAGTTAACACAAGCAATGATTGGTTTTCATTAAATCATTCTAATGTGTACTCAGAATAATGATTACAGTAAAATAGCTCGATGAATCGAAGAGTGTGTGTCGTCTCACTATCTCAATTATTTGTGTAGATATATCAGCCGATTGTCTTTGCTATATATACATTTAAATTTAAATATGGAATTTTTGTTAAATCTTTTAAACAGAGGAATATCGCAATCTGTAGAGATTTGAAAGAAATATACAACCTTATACTAACCAAAGTTTACGGTAATTGAAATCTTCAATGTATGAATTTGTAAAGACTCGCTTAATTAACCAATTGGGGTATTAATTGAAACAAATAATTTTCAATGTATTTTGACAGCCAATAAGGCAGAGGAGCGTTGTATGAACTGCCAATTAACTAGTAAAGTTTCTTACCAAAACTTATACAGCAGTTTCGTAGGTAATGGATCATTAAGAAAATATTATCTATATTCCAATTTGTATGATGTAGAAAATGTTAGTCATCGGTTTCGTAGTTTGATAATATCTTCTAGTTTAAGGAAGAATATTGTTTGAAAATTAACTCTCAGACGTTGTGATTATTATTTCCTTCATTATCATGTTTTACAGCAGCTATAACATTTTAAAATATTTGAAGAATACCTCTTCATATAAAAAACTTCTAAGAATAAATAATGGTTGACATTTTATACTGGCATTATAATTGCGAAAATGTAATTTCATGTTAGTCATATGTCACGTACCAAAGAAAGGAAGAAAATGTTTTAAAACGAACGTAATACAGTCAGCAAATCTAGAACCTTTTAAACTACGTTTGTAAAATAATAACAGAAATATATTATGGAAACTTGATAAAAGTGACGGCAGTATGACACAGAGTAATGTGAACTGTTCTAACGTTTAAATATAATTTATACTAAAACAATCTTCACTAAGAAATATAAAATATGTATTATATGTTACATAAATATAATTTGGTTAGAATTTTAATTCAGGGATACTGATACTTTCACTGGTTAATACTTATTGATCTCTCTTACACTTTCTCCTTGGAAATCTGTTGTTGAAGGTAGTTGTATATTTGTGTTACTCTAATGTATAAACTATATACTACATGAGAATATATTAGTTAATTCTTGACATCTAGATATTGGAAGTAATTTAATAGAATATATTAAAAGTTGTGTGGAGAAAATTGAACTACTTATTATCTGTTAAAAGAAATTGTAAAATAAACTATCACATAACTTCCTTAGGCTTAAATTGAGTATTCTTTTTTTTATAGGAGTTGAGTCACAAACTGGCTATTTACAAATGTCATCAAATATAAACTACGTCTATCTAAGTTCTTCACTAAACCCGTACGTTTCCAGGAAATTTGATCCCAGACTCGATTTATGTTTCAGTACTTGTGGTCCACATTTCTTTGAGATGATTTAAAGCGTTTCTCTTTTGTTTTCATGGGTACTTTTACAATAATAACAACAGCTTTTTATTAATTAGAAGATGAAAAGATGAAGAAAATTTTGGATATTTAACAAAAATTTATATTTAAAATAAAAGAAAATTATTGTATTTAAAAAAGCATTCAGTCATGTATGTGTCTTATAAGGTTTTAAAATTTTATATTTTATAAAATAAATAATCTAAATAAAGTTAATTTAAGCTAACCATGTTATTATTATATAAAATGCGAAATCAATTATATAAACATCATAAACTTCACAGACGAATGAACATGCTATTGTTTTAAAGGGTAGGTAAGAAAGGAGTAAAGCATCTAGTATTAAATTATAGTTTCTAAGAGTTCATTGTTTAATTTTTTTATGACATTTCTATATTATACTGAAATAAAAAATGTTACAAAATAGGATTATTTGCCTCCCCTCTCTCTCAAAGTTTTCAGATTTCTAAAAATTTTAAAATAACTTAGGGATCTTATATTTTACCGAAATTTATTTATTCGCCACCAACAGCAGTTGTACATTTTTCTAGTTAACACTTCTACTTCAGCTTTCTTCACTTTTATAAGTTTGATTTAAAAAACGAACACATGCATTATATTACATAAATAGAGATGGCGATATTACTTAAATATTTGATATCAATTTACAAATGCATTTCGATTACAAAGACAGAAACATTTTGAAAAACAAAATATTGTTAATAGTGATCTATAAAGAATCGGAACGATACATAGCTTTATAAAAAAAAAGTAAGAACATAATTTTTTTTTTAAACTTCAATAAATAATTGGGATACCTAAAGATATTTAGTCAGTGCTGTTTAATTTTTAGATCCGAAAACCCAATTTTAACAAAATAAACATAACTATGTGCATATATGTGAACACCCCTGACGTCATTAGCGCAAACCGAGAGCCGTCACTAATTACAGAAGATGGATAGGGTCGTCTGGCCACATAGCAACAGTATATGGTTAGGGTGAGATCACAGTGAATACGGTTGATTATTTTTAAATTTGTTTAATTTTATAACAAACGGTGCCTAAATAACTATAAAAGTGATAACGTAACATACAAAGTATTTTTTAATAAAGTTATGTAAGGCTGTTCCAGACTACTAAACGTCAGTTTTAGAATAAAAAATAAGTAAGCAAGAATTTTAATATAGACTTATAAAATGGTAGTTTAGTTTTATTTTTTATTTCCTTAATCCCTCCTCACACGCCTTTGGGGGCCGTAACAAGTACAGTTTATTCCTCTTTGGTCACATTTTAAAAATAATATCATAAAAAATGTGGCAAAACTTAGATGTTGTTTTCTGTACGTGTTGTGGGCTGGTTTATCAGAAATAAAGAACGAATTAGTCATGCTCTAGAACTAGCTTTAATGTCATAATGAATTCAATGTTTCTTTTTTGTACTTCATCTATTCATTATGTTCTTAAATTTTTGTGAATTTATTTCACTCGAACATATAAAATGTGTAAATTCTCAAATACATATTAACAAAACGTTTTCAAGAAACTAATATACTTTTATTTTATTTGTATCTTAAATTAAATCAATTTATTACAAAATTAATTAGAATATCCGTCATCTCATTAACGTTTCATTATCTTGGGATCCATAGAACCTAAACTATATACGTACGACACAATGTACTAAAATATAATTAAATTACGTATAGTTTTTATGAAACAAATGAAAATAATAATCCCATTTACAATGAATACGAGCGAAGTTGTGAAAGTAACTTTGGTCTTTAATACCTTCGTATAATAAGTAATCGTTTGTAAGGCAAGTAATTTTTTTTTTATTAAATAATTATGTATATATTAAATAATAAAAATATATGTATATATATTTTTAAATATCTAATAATTTAACTAGAAGTGAGCCGAAATACTATAAACCTGTCATAAATTCATGATTCTAAAATAAACGAAACAAACCCTCCAACCATGACGACTATTGTCTGTGTTACTGCACATTGCATTTTGTGGAATTACATTTTATGAACTCGAGCTAACAATCTCCCGCTTATTAGTATTCATTGAAATAAATTCAAAATATTTACAGTTAAACCACAGTTTTGAAGTAGTAAAACGGTTTTTGTCTATTTATGGGGACGACAAAAACAGTAAACAAAATATCATTTTAACAATTGTGATCTAGTTATTTAAATGATAGTTACGGACAACAGGGATTTCAGAATAACAATGAAATATATTTTTTTAAACATATTATGAAAGAAAACTCCTTCTAAGATATAAACCTATATACGTCATTGTCCCAATTCACAGTTGTGGAATAACAATAAATTTATCTTTTCTACATAATATCGGAATCTTCTTTAAACCCCACAGCGTAGTAATGGAAAAAAATGTTGTCAATTCCACATGCTACTTAATATTTTGCTACACATATGAGTTACCCTGTAATATCAATTAAAATTTAATAATAAGTACATCTCATAGCGACGAAACCTCTCAGAATTCCATGGATTCCCCGTGGGGGTGCCGGATCCATCGCGTTGTAAGGAGAGAAGCTTTAACAGTGCCCGAGGCTTGCAACCAAGGTGTAGTTTTAAGGGGCCCCTATCTAACGCGCGTTAAAAACTCACCTCCACAGTCCAAACTCCTCTCTCTAAGCAAATTTGAAACGAACCTGCTAGGGCTGCCTTCGAAGCAAGTACCAACAACGATCTGATATTAGTTCTAATAGGTCCAAGTCTTTTAGTAGATTGTAGAGAGATTTGGTTGTTATACCTATCGCTCCCACTTCCACCGCCAGTATAAAATATGTCTGGTGTAGACGCCGACGCACAAATAAACTTTGGGATTATATATTGCTTCTCATACGTATCCATCATTGTAGTCTAATCCAAAGCCCTTTTGATGATAGAGTAAGGCTTGACATTTGATTTTGTAGCCCTAGTGTCTTCTCTCACAAAACCAATTGATAGCTCGTCTGTATGTGACTAACTGCTTCACATATGATTTTCAAAAACCCTATCGTGACAACACGTGTATTGACCGCTATCCAGGCGTTTCCTATATCCCACTGTAAAATGCTTAGCAGCTCCAACTGCCTCCCCCCCCCCCGTAGATGAAGTTTTAAAAGATCTAAATCTAATCTAATTTAATTAAATCTAATGACCGCCTAACGTTAATTCCGGATCGTATGAGGTACATCTTGTATTCCGTCTACAGAGATACCGACAGTGACATTTACTTGGTTTTGCTCTCAATCCATCCGTCCACTTACAGAATTTATCCACTTCACCCAAAAGAATCTGATAGTATTTGGGGTTACGTGTCAGTATTCCGAGATCGACAGCGAAGGCTAAAATGGATTCTGTGTATTTATTATTAAACTTGAACCAATACCCCGATTTTTTCTAGTTGCTTATTAGTTTATCTACTAAAATATTAATTACGACATAAAGTATTATTGGAGATAAACAATAACTTTAAAATAGTCCTACATTATCACTCAAAGTTTAAGAAACGCCTTCTTTAGTTATAATTAAACTTATTTGAAGCAATATGACAAGATCATATCAATAACTATTGTTGGAAAGTTATACCATTTTAGCGCGAATAGCATTTATTCAGTTTGTATCAACCCGAACGGATTCTCTTAGTCTATCCAATAAACTATAATTAGCCTCTCGCTTTTCTAGCATCTTTTAAGCTCCCCGACAAAAGTGTATTCGATTAAAATTTGTGTCATATTTTTGAAGATAATTAACATAATTAAAGATAAGACATGAAAAAAAAATTTTTTTTTGGTACACGAACTTAAAAAAAATGTCCTATTCGACTTCTTTATGGGTTAGATAGGTCATGTATTATTATTTAAGGTGCCATTTTCTTTTGGGTTTTGATACGAACATTTCTCTTCGAGTTAATTTATAGTAGTAGTAGTAGTAGTAGTAGTAGTAGTAGGACTTTGTGTAACCATGGATAATTTTGTCTTTTTTATCGATGCCACAGAAAATAATAGTCGCAAAGAAAACTATTAAAAGTTTTTTCACCAAAATTAAGATCGAAAAAATTCTATTATATTATCGAGATATTTTTCCGTCAAGATCCAGAACACTACCTCTTCTTAATAGATTTTTACTTTACTTTTACGGAAGTATAAAATTAGTGAAATTTGTAATATTTCATTTCTCCTAAAACCTACTTTTTTCCACATATGTGAAATGTATAGTAATACTTTTATTTTAACAACCTAGATTGATTTATTTCATTTTTTAATAATTAAGAAAATATTTCATGAACAATCTAGTCATTCGCAATTATCATAAGAAAATAAAGTCACAAAATGCAATGCAATGCCAAATTATCTTACATTGCCTACTTTTATTATTAATCAATGAAGTACTAAATCTATTTTTGTAATTAATGCATCTATATCTGCATTCAAAACCAAATCATTCGGGTCTTGAAGTTTTTAGGACAGCTTCTAATATAAAAATATATGTGCTATTATATTGTCTTTAATGATGGACTTACATCGTTGAATCTTTGACAAAAGTCACTAAAGGCCACATATAAATTTGGAAAACCTCTATTGTGTATATACTTATAACAACAAAATAACAATACAATATTGCACTTATATAAGAAAAAATTGAGAAACCATTCATAACTAATTTAGTTAATATAATATTCTATCTTTTTACATAAATGCATAATAATAAAATAGTATAAATAATTTTGTCATGTTTTATCTTCTCTTTATATTAATGGAAAACTTTGTAAATAAAAAGCATTTTTACAGATTATTTTTGTTGTTTAATAAGAAAACTTTCCACTATAAATTGCTTTTATTGTTCAGCCCCAGACCGGTCTCTACATAAATAATAGATCAAGATTTACAAGATCTTCACAGTTGGATTTAAACAGTTGCAAAACATTTATCATTCAAGTGAATAGTGTAAGTGTAATCTTTTACTCTGTGTTGTTATAGTTGAAACTGAAAGATTATATAACATGAAAAAAAAAACATTACATGAAAAAAAATTAAAGCTCTGCATAACAAAACTCTTATTTTTGATATTTCTTACCTAAAAAATATATGGTATCATATATATGTTCTGGTCCACATTTAAAATTGTCGTATCAATATACATATATTGGAAATTCTCTTCACAATTCCGTCTTTAAATAACAAGAACAACAGTTGATATTTCCATTTCAAATGATTTTATCCTGTTGTGTTTTAAGGCAGGAAATTCCTATCTAAAATCTACATAGGAAAATGATCGTAATACCAAAAGAGAAATAAAAGAACAACGAGAAAATAATCGCAACAGGTAAAATTTTTGAAACTGTCAATTTGGGAGATTACATTTGTTTGTAATATTGCGGCTTTCATGTTAATAGTCAAACAAATAATACCATTATATTGATACAATAAAATAATATTTGTTTGTTGTGTATAGGATTATTGTTTCGAAGAGCAGTAAAATATTTGTAAAGAATGCCATTACAATACAGAATTTTTGATCATATTTATAAAGAGTTGATATGTACCAAAAACATCTCCGTAATGAATGAGTTTTTCACGGCTGTCGCTTCCCAATGGAGCCTTTTGCGTTAATGTAATTGGAATACGAGTAGAGCGTGAGTAGATTACACGATAGCTTTCTGGATGGTTACATTGTGACATTTCGACATAGATTTAAAACTACATTCTTAGATATTTTTGACATATACTAACGTACATATACATAATACAATTGTAAAACTTTTCTATACTTGTCGGCTAGCTATCCAACTATTGTAATGGCTTATCATGAAATATAGAGCTTAAATTACATACGAAATCATCTTTGTGCTAGCTGTCCGATTAAATGTTACTAGATTGTATGTAAATAAAATTTTTATCTTTAAAAATTTTCAAGCAAAATGACAGAACGTGAAAGAGGTATGAAAAAAATCATAAGAAATAACTTACACTATATTAGAAAAACCAAAGGCACTTAATAAAAGAATAATAATGGAAAGGTCCAATGTCAAGGAATAATAAAATTATAATAACAAACTACAACATATCTTTGGTTACATTTTTTTTGTATCACATGAGTTTACACCTCACCGTGTCACAAACTTACATGAATTATAGGTTATAGATTTGATACCGCAACGCAAATGAAACGTATGTATTTTTTAGATCATGAGCTATTCTGATCTTAATTTTAGTTTTAGATTGACTGGTTTTAATATAACAAAACAAGTTTCATTTATCAAAACATTATATTCAGTATTGAGATCAAAATATAAAAAAAGAGGTACATATATAAATACGTACATTTAATACTGTACTCCTCTCATTCGTTCATGACTTTTTGCACTATAAGATTGCTTTCCTAGTATTGAATTATTATATGTTGCATGTTGCCACCAATATTAACACTATAATAAAAGATATTTTAAGGGATCCCGAACTTTTTTTTACTATCGTAACATATTATAATTATTAAACACTACCTATTATTTATTTATAAAGATAGAAAATGTGATCCTTTGAAAAGAGAAACAGATATTGGAAGACATTAATCGAAAAATATTTTCCTTTACAAGATTTCTGTAATCTAAAGTTATTCAAAGCCCCAAAATTTGTGTACAGAAAAAAAACATTTACCACAGAGAAATAGGTAATTAGTTTTACTCGCTATCTAACGAAAAAAGACTTGAAATGTGCGAAATAGCTAAACTGTTTGGACTAGAAAACATCACTGACTCACGATTAAAGTTGTTTCCATTATTCTAACCAAAAATATTATTCTAATCAAAAATAAAGATGGACACTTCTTATTTTTAATACCATCATATAATCTTGCCACTAAGTTGAAATATCTAAGGATGTTTATCCGTAAATATCATTTTAGGATGAACTCTTTAAAGGTTCAAAAATATGCTCCTAGTACGTGATACAATAAAAAGAAGTAAGGCGCTGTGAAACATGCGCTTCTTCTGTTATTACGATTTTATAAAAGAAACATCTAATTGATAAACAATTAACTTTTACACACCATTGAAGACATCTATAGCAAAGACAAATTATATCTATAAAATATCTTTATAATAAAAAATATCTATATAATAAAAATACTCCAGATTTAAATTTGACGACGCAAGAAGACGCAAAAATAAAAACAGAACACCCAATCCAGATTCATAAAAAACTGTCGTTTAATTTTTAAATTATTAATTTAAGGCAGAAGTTATTATTTTTAATTTTTTACTCTTAGTTCTGTTACATTTTTTTCTAAACATACCCACAAATGAAAGTTATTTATATAAAATTTCGAAGTTGGTTTTATATTATTTTATAAAATAAACTGATTTCTCTTGCATCCTTTGTCGACACCAAATACAGGGTGTCCGGGTACGGATAGCGATATTCTAAATTAAATGTTGTATTGTAGCTAAGTTCAAAAGCTATCGGCTTAGTAAAACCATTAAGTGAGTTATAGGTAGTGAATTTGTAGTAATTTACAATAATTTTACTTTTTGTTTAAATTTAAGTTTTTCTTTCATAACTTTGTAGAAAGTAAGTACGCTGTTTAATGTAAATGACAGACAGTATGGTTCACCATCGAATAAGCCTATTTTTATCGCAGACCAACATATTTCGTAATATGATGTTATTTGTACACAAGTAGAGAAAATTCATTAAATAAAACAAAAACCCTTTAACGTGGAGATGGGTTGGATCCAAATTTATGGTGCATTTGTATATTAAAATAGTTTTTTTTTTTTATAACACCCATCAAGTTGTAAAGATGGAATAAATATATTAAGAAAATATATACTCAATCAAACTAAAAAAGTCTAATATTTCAGTGCCTTATTACTAAGAGTCAGCAGAGTTACTAAAACTATGCATTAGCTGCAGCTACATAGCTTTGTTTGTGCACAGGGAAGCAGCAGACATTCAAAGTACCTACAAGACATTAAATAGTTTCGAAAAATTGTTAAATACCTATAATGTCCTGGACATCAATACTGACGGAAAGATGTTATAACTTAGTGCTTTTATTAATGATGATTTCACCATTTACGGACGTAGACTAATAACGCTTCAAACTTGTGGTAACTATTATATCGCATTGGGGAACCGACGCTCCTAAATACAATTCAATTCGACTACAACCTCTACTATGCCAGTCACCCCATGACATTTGAACAAATCACTTACAGCTAAATATATTTTTAGGTTCCTACAAATGAAAACAATATTCCTTATTAATAATACAGATGTATTTGGTATTAAAAAAATTAATAACACTACACAATGATTGCCTTCTTTGAATATCTTATGTCTTATGTCGTCTATCCTATGCTTTCATCGTTATTTATAATAGTTTTATGTTCTTCTTAAAGTTATCGAATCCTCATATCACCTAGGAACAAACTTCTGCTGATTGTTCAACTTTTCTACGCCATTGTTCCTGGGCTTTACTATACTTTTTTTTGTACTCGTACCGATAATAGGGAACGAGACATGCGAGTACAAAGTAAAACTTTTAACTATTCCGCAAAAAAATATGTAGCTTGTGAACGTAGCAGATGTGATGCATATTTTTCAAAACTATTTTAAAACAAGAAATCATTATACTCGTAATTGCAATGTAGAAAACTTAAAAGGCAAATTATTTATATATAAGCAGTTCTTGAAAAAAAGTACATATACGTAACAGTATTCGGAATAAAATATATATATATTTTAAATATAAATACAATATACATAACTTCACTATTGATACGTTTGACCAGTAATAGTTTTAATTGTAAATCATAAAATCAATTGTTAAGTAATTGGACATTAAAATGATAATAGAGATTATTATATTATTATCATAAATTAATTATTATTATGTATATAACATATATTTAAATATTATTAATATATATGAAGTCGCGCGCCTTTCTGTGGTGTTGACAATTGACACGGCTGTCATTATCAGTTTCAAAGTGACTTATGACGTTACTCTAGTGGAGCGTCGTGTTGATGGAGAAGATCTCGAAAATTTAAAATAATATTGTTTCTTTAACAAACTCCTAGAACTAATATTTAGGAACAAGTGTTTAGTTATAATTTGCGTTCTTATTTTAGTTTTCCGGTGTTATTCTTATTGCTAAATTCCTGCCGATTATCTGTTTAGTATTTTTTGTATATATAAGTGTGTTGTATTAGAAGTAAGTATTGTAAATAAGTACAGCGGTAAGCCCCCCGACTCTGAGGGAGGTTGTTTTTCCAACCATGATTCCCTTGCCGTTCAACCCCATATTGACCCGGTCCCGATCCCCTCTATAAGGAAAAGCAAAATGTAGCTGATTTCAAAACTACTCATTTGCAGATTAACTATACCATTGCCCAAACAGTCGGCTCGATCCAGTCGGTATATTCTGGACCCGAATATGAAGTTTCAAAAAAACGTTATTTAGATCAGGACGCAGCTCCCTTTTAGCTTGTCGCCCGATCAGAACCAGACCTAAGCATACGGCGCGTAGCGTAACGCGTGCGCCTCTACAGCCATCAGACCACCACAAATGGGGCCCCAGAGCCGTTGCCAATCCGGGTTGCGGGATCAAGCCCAATGATGTACCGCGGCCTGGCTCAGAACAGGAGAAGGTACGGGGTTTTTTTCCCCTTTTTTAAAAAAGCTCCCTTTTTGGTTCATGTGAGTAATGATTGTGAGCCCTCTTCCAGTACTTTCCTTCGTCCCATAAAGTTCGGTCTTTTCTTACATCAAAACATTACTATAGTTAGGGATGATATTATGATATTAGTAGTCTCCAAGGGCTTTTGGTGGCGTTGTTAGAACTTGTCTCTTAAATAGAATAACTGTTTCGACTCCTACCCCTACAGTAGTATTAACATTCAACGGCCAAAAGCTCCCCGATATGTTTTTTTGTTATTTTACTTCGCTTCCAGTACAAAAATACATTGTACCTACCATATAGTGCAACAAATGCTGCAGACTTGGCCACATTGCTTCACAATGTCGTTCTAAAGAGCGGTGTTTCATATGTGCCCAACCCCATGCGGGTATTAATTGTAATAATATATTCTCCCTTCCTCTCTGCTTATTATGTTCCGACCTTAAAGCTGCTGACTACAACGGTCCTGAACATGCCAGAGAGTGAGCAATTAAATTAGTGATGTCTCCAAAGAACATCTTTTACTCTGTAGCATCTGTTAGACTCCCTCTGATTAGGAAATCCTTTGTAGATGTTTCCCGCTCTTCAACCTCTACAATTGCTTTTTAAATCCCTCAAACTTCATTTCAATCTCCCCCTCATTCACAGTCTTATCCCAATTCTGTTTTCTATCGTCAGACCCATTTTTTGCAGAAAACTCCTTCTGCTCCCTCATCTATCATCAGGCTATGACAGGCAGGCTCATAATCCAATAACTCGCGAACCTCTTTCCAGTCTTCCCAATGGTAGCGCTTAGCCCTCGGAAAATCTAACAGCTAATGATAATCTGTTAGTTCTCCTCTTTACAATCTTAAATATAATTTCTCGCTTTGATAATTCACAATTCCCGAACAATGTCATATCTAAACTAAACTTAACTAAACTATACGAAATGCCAAACATTCAATGGATTTGTCACAGCATTTGTCTTAAAAAAAGGATATTATTTCACGCATTAATAATTATAACCCCTTTGTTTTTGCTATTCAGCAGACACGGCTTCCAAGATTAAGATACCAGGTTATTCATGTCTCCTAGGTTTGTTACTGCTCAGACTCCAATAGCTCTGTCTTTCTCCTAGCACTCCCCCTTCTAAGATTTGGAAAAATTTGAGACGTTATCGTAATTCTGTTTCTGGTTCTGTCATTTCATCAACTATCCATTTGTATATACATCTATAGTATATATATATATATATACGTTTTTTTGTAGCTATTTTTTAGATACATCAACATTATACCCCTCGGTGAACGATGTCAGCAATATCAAAACAGTATCCGCGAAAGACACTCATGATTCCCCCAGCAGTTCGCTTTCATAGAGCGATCTATCTCTAAACACCATAAATTAATGTCATGTATTTAAGTATCAAAAATAGATACGTAATAATCACGTGACTTAATTGGTGCGAGAAACTTAATGGCATCTGCCAGAACGGTAAAAGACAAATCTGACATAGTATCGGGACAGCGAACTGTGGCATCGTGATCGTGAGTGGGTGCATAGCCCTCGGAATTTTTCACGCACATCCGAGGTAAATTGCTCAAGTTAACTAAACTTTGTCTCGATCTACGATAACGAACTCTATCGTAGTTCTAATGCCAGTTTGAACTACGGTCTAAATCACTGCAACTCTGTAATCTATCACGTGACTTGCTATGGACCCTACTGTTTCTATGTGGACGAGCTGTCATTGTATCATAGCACAAGGTGGTAGAGCCTAGCTGTAGTCGTGTAACTACAGATCGAACATTGGCTGGCTCGACCGGGGAAGTACCACCCTCTCACCGAAGATCGGCGTGAAGTAGCCTTTAATGGTTGCGTTTTGTCGAATGAGTGAAAGAGCCGGTTGCCCTTTCCATATTCCCACCTTTTTTCTGTCATTTCCTTTTTCCCACCCCTCCCTATACCTAAAATTCCAAGGTTGGCAACGCATCCGCAAAATCTCTGTTGCGGATGTCCATGGGTGTCGATGGCTGCTGTCCACCAAGTAGGCCCTCTGCTCGTTTGCCACTTTCACATTTAAAAAAATATCTTTCTTAGCGTGATCACTTCTGCTTTTAGATCGATTAGGCTTTTCTTAGGCATAATTGTCAAAAAAAAGATCTAAAATAAACAGTGAACTAAAGAGGTTATAAAAAAATTGAGCAAAGAGATCTTCTGAATTTAGGAATTTCGTTCGATTTTTAAAAAGAAATTAACAATATGACATTTGACAAAATATCGATCAGTTTTTAATTTAAATGACCAAATATTAAAGGGAAATTGAGGAGCAAAATAATGAATTGCAAACACCAGTACAACAAAATAAACTACTTACAGATAAATATCCTTAAAACTAATTGATAAGACAATATTAACACTTAAGTTTCTTGAACGATGTAACCTCGACGACCGACAACCAAAAATTGATTCGGCGTTCTAGAAGTTCCTTACTCTGAGAAGTTCCTTACTATATATATACACACAGAATACCTTCTCTGTTTTTGTACATAAACAGAGAAGGTATTCTGTATCCATTAGTAAAGTTTAAATCCATTCAGAAGGAAATATGTTCACGCTTGAACAAGTTAGCACCCGCACTTATAATTACAACTGATTTATTAAGCCCTTGATAAATTATTTAATATCGAAAAGTTGTTATATAGATTAATATTGTAATATAAGCTTAGTTTATGTTAGTCCACATTTTATCTTATATTAAATATTTGTTTCAATATTACAGAATTTATGTGTTATGTCACCAATAATCACTCCATCAACCGTTTAATAATCATTAGGCATGCTTGTCTCATTATAAAACGAGTGAAGATTTTAATCCCACACATACTAAAATCCCTTTGATTTAAAAAGTCTTGAGTAAACTGAATAACAAAACAGTAAATCCAAATCATTAAATAAAACATAAAATTTTATGGTTAACATCAGCAGTACTTAGTACTTTTGTATTGCAAAGCTTCTTGAAAATTTGTCTAACAATGTCACTAAGGAAATATTTCTAACGGAGAAATGCTGAAACAAGGAGAAAGTTCAGAAATACCGCTGAGAAAATAAATTTTTAACATAATCTTTAAAAACATTTTGGATAGATGAATCGAAAACCAAAATACCTTTTTAATAAAAATATAATTGTAAAATTACAAAAAGCAATTAGTTATTCTAAAAAAAATTGTGTTCGTGGATAAACACATTTCAGTCTTGCTCACTATTTAAAAAAATGCTCTTGGTTTTCATAATAATGCAAATAAATATTTCAAAACTATATAATAGCTGTAAATTTAACTCAGAAAGTACAATCGCCGGTTCATATTAAAACAGTATCCAAATGTAATCACACAAATGTTTTCTTAGTTACTCTATTTCAACTAAGGTATACTGCTAGATACATATAATCATTTAAAATTATATGTGAATTGAGATGTAATACTTATCTTCACTCAGTGACCTTAAGCTTTACATACTTTACTTTCCTATTTGAAGATCTTATCAATAAATTTTACGTATAATGTCGGAGCGAATACCTTTATTTACGTAACTAATAATAATTAGGTGTATTTAAAATTATCAATTGTCAACTGCATAACTTGCGTAGCCACCTGTGCAACCCTTTCGAAATAAGGGATTCGTCAATCCGACTGTGAGGTTACCTTCAATAGCCTGGGACTCTGAGGGCAATCAAGAACATAGGTATGCTGACATCATTCTTTTAAAAACAACGAAGTAGTATTAACTCCAACATATATAACAATAACAATTTCAATCCTCCATAAGGTTTACAAGATAATTGATATAAATTAAATAACATATTTTTGATACAACTTTTATTATTCGGAAAATACTTTTTCCTACTACAACTGATATAGTATTGGTGATAAGAGGAAATCGCTGCATAGATCTAAACGAAACATAACGTTGATAGATAAGGTTACGGGATAATATTTTTTGTCCGAAAAAAATATACGGTTCTAGGGACTGGATTGGGTTGTTTTCAGATACTGATATCATGTTTCAAAAAGCCGAAAAAATTGGGTGTATATTTTTAATAAATGCACAAAAACCATACGAACTAAAAATGGTATATGTTTATTATAAAAAAGAAATTTCTGTTAAAAATAAAAAGATTATAAGGATATAATCGGTATTCCTATGTATATTTTTCCTTATTTTTAATTAGTTTAATTATAACTGTTTCTATTTCTGGATTAAGATTAAAATAAAGGATACTTTCTCTGTCGTCAGTATAGAATTGATATTTTTCTTAAATGGAATGTTCAAACGAGTGTAAACCGATCTTTTTGAAAAATAATCATTTAACAAAGTGTCGAACAGCCAGTATTATCATTGTGCACAGCACAACTCACCCATCATTTATTTCTTATCTTTTAAACAGTTAATATACAGTGAATATTAAAATACATTTTCAATTGTTTGAATTGTATACAATAATCCATGTAAATAAAGTGTATCTATTATATTTTAAGATGAAAATTTGTACAACTATACCTATATTCTATTTTGCATCTAATTTAAACTGCATTAAATTATTGTCGCTCACTTTCTATGTTGTTTCCGATATTGCTTCGCCGATCATATTTTCTAGGGTAGAAATTAATTTAAAGCAAGTAATCATTCTGGGGTATTCCTCTTCATTTATTTTTGTTTGTCGTATTTATTCTCAATCTATTCAATTTATTTATACAATTTCATCATTCACGGATTGTATAATGACTGATATTTTAATAGTATTTATTATAACCAATATGTAATTTACACCTCACCTAGAGCTAACAAAAGGACTAAGGCTATTGCATGCAATGGTAGGAATGGTATTTCTATATGAGGTATAAAATGTAGAAAGCCATTTTTATGAGCTGGCATTGCTTAATGATACACATTGCATACGAGTCAGAACTTATTTCTCTACGAATCAACTTTTCTTTGGAAAGTAAAAGAAGTTTTTTATCTTGCTGAAGATCTTTTCAAGTTCAAAGCGGCCTCCGTCCTAAGTCATGCATAAAACTTGCCTTTTAATTCCATATAGCATTACCAAGCCAATTTCTATAAAGAGCATAGAAAGCATGGTCCCTTTCAAGTTCGTAATTATTTTGGTTATCAGCGAGTAATAAAATTTTATAGTTTTCTTAGTTTCTTGATAATGACCTGTCGCAATCACGTCAGCTATTTCTGTGTCTAATTTGTCAATCGTATAGTCACCTGTGTCATCATTAAGATCAGTCACTGGAACATGACCCAGAGTATCCACATGATCAATACATAATTCCTTAATAATACTCCATATACCCGACCATAAAAAAGTGCAGTTTTAGATATAAGATGACGATTAATTTATAGAAAAGAGCAGTTGTTTATAGAAAATAGCAGTTTTTAACTTATTCAGTTACAACTCCAGCAGGTAAACATAAAATTAGCTCAACGAGACACCAACCAATTGGTACTCTTTCATAAATAAACAACTTAAAAACAACTAACAACGCAAACGCGACAAGGAACAATGAGCATCATAGCTTCGAAAAAAATTTAAATTCTGTTCGTAATTCAAGTTTTTTGACTATAGTATGCTTCCGACGTCATTATTCCTGTGTACGAGTATAAATATGTCTGAAATATCGATCTTTTACAAATCGGCATGAATTTCAGTAGTTAGTTAACTTCTTCTTTACCGGACTTATAGGTGAGCAACATTTTTAGTTATAGTATATTCTGTATGGGTCGTTAATTAAACGAAAGCCATATTTGCGACTTTTTAACTTGATTCTGGACAAATATATTACAAGGTACACTTAATCCTAACACATTCATTGCCTTTAAGAACAGGGTCTTGGTTCAGATAATTTCATATAAATATCACATAATAATAGAGTTGACGTTTGTATAATATTCTAATTAATAATTATTAATTCTGCATAATTATCACTACAATGACAAAAAATATTTGATATCCACTCAGTTTGCAAAATTTGAAATTATCGCAATATAATAACAATTAACATTTCTTTTTTTGGCTAAGCATTAGACAACTATTTTGGATAATGTCTAGAATGTCCTATTGTGAGAAGACTGCTTACGCAGAATATGACGAGGTATTTCGACTAGCACTCTCCTAATACCGTCTTTATGTAGGCCTATATTTCGTTTCTTCTGGAGTTACCCTCTTGATATTGTCAAAGATACTGCTTTATGCGCTCTTACCGTCATCCTGATTGTCATTAGACTAGTGCCATGTTTTTTTTGCGACCCTTTTGAAAGCTCGTCCCTATTGCATTATCTTTACAGTTTAGTCATGTTTTCGTTTTTTTAAATAATTGCTGATGTGAAAAGGGATTCGAAATAACTCTTGTTAGGTTGACAATTAGCGATACATAATTAAGGGTTTAGAAGAATCGTGAGCGTTCTGGAATTATCCCTATTCTGAGTTAGAAATTTTTGTTCCAATCACAAAAAAACTAAGTTTGAAAAATATTCTGTGATAAATATTGACATTATTATACCACGATTTTCACATTCCAGTGATCACTTTTTCAATCCAGTAATCACGTATCCATGGAAACTTAACTGTTGAATCTCATACTTATTTTAAAAACTAAAATTAATTGCTTAATCACATAAAATACACCACAGTCGGAAAACATAACATAAATCGGAACTATGAAGTCTGTAATGACTTTAATAGGAACGTTTAATAAATGGACAGCAGACTTGCTGCAGACAAATTGTCGTGTTTCTGACTGGACATGCCCCTCAAACAATTGCACTAACGACCTACTAATACTCTCGGGAACATCTCCTACGACTATATTGTCTGAGACCACAATACCCATTGTTAGATCGCTAGCCGCTGTGGCCTATATTTATTAGACCTTTAATTGTTTAAGGGTTTATGTATAGACATTTATGAGATATGGTTCCATTTATTACGTATGATTATTCTTACTTAAATAAAAGTCACTGTCTATTCAGCTGAATATTTAATATGTAACGACAACAGTTCAGCCTCAGTCTTATTATCATTTATAATTAAAGTAACAATGGGCTTAGAAAACATAGATTTTCGCCTTAACTTTTATCTAAAATGATATTTCACATATGTTTAGTTTTTCAATAACTTTGCAATAGTTAATTTTGCTAATGTTTTGGGTTTTGTGGGTAAAGAACATATTATGAAACCTATTTATGGCGGTCTAGCATTTATTTAAAATTATAGTCATAGAATTGGCCCTGTTTTTGATATTACTGGAAATATTTATATCCAGCACAAAGAACCACGAAAGAGGCGAACTTGAATAGCTGGAAATGGTGACTTAACGTAGTTCATTTGGTATTAGACAGAAAAGCAATATAGCAATTTTACTTAGTTGCTTGACCGAAAATATAATTAATAAATTTCATCCACCGATATTATGAACATATGACATTACAGACAGCAATCAGATTCAACAATATACACATATTGCAACCTACCTGTGATCCTCTTCAGTAAAATGATCAATCGAGTTGCACTAGAGGACTAGTACTAATTGCGTAAATAGATATACTCCTCCGAACCCAGTCAGGTTAGGTTAGCTTCAAGGAAATTTAGACGCTCCATTTCATGTTCACGAAGAGTCACGCAATATTGCGAGTAACTATATCGCTGCAAATTGCAGTCACAAGTTTTTAGATATTATTACTACACATTATTACGTCAATTGCAGCAATTAGTATTTCGAGAAAATCATTAAACAATAAGAATTATTCAAGACAACTTTACTAAGTAATTGTATCGCCACAAACTGAAAATAGTATCATACAAGTACAGTTCAGAGATTCAAATATTTTTTTTATCATAACATTTCAAACAAAACAGGAAAAAAAACAGTAATTCTGAAATAAATCTTTTATTTATGAGTCTTCGTCGTTAATTGGATTCGTATTGTAGTTGATTTCTTAGCAATTAACAAAATAGCTAAGAAGACACATTGAAAAATGGCAAATTTATTTAAGCATTAGGTACTGCAGCCAGCAGTAAGACTAAAATGAATAAAAGTAAGTGCAATCGCATGAAACAGACCCTTGATCCACATTCAAAGATACAGACAAATTCATTGTTAATCTATTCCGTGCATTAAATTAGTAATGTTTCATAAGAAATTAAGTCGTTTTACAAAATAGATTTCTTACACAATTCTATATATATGTAGGATTATTTTTAAGATATCTCTATTATTCAAAAATGTCTTGCCGTTTGAAGTCAAGCTAGTCTACCACATTTTTTTATCCTATCTAAGATTAGGTTGTCCCTATTAACTTTCACAAGTTCTTGGTTACTAGTAAATCATTTTGTGCTGCTGTTATTTTTCCAAACAATTGTTTTTATTTTATCAGCTCTTGTGATTTTTAACAACTTTCAAAAAGGATAGAAATAATCTTTGTATATAACCTCTTTGTTTTAACCGAGTCTAAGGTGCTAATATTTTAATAAAACATCGAGTCAAGGGACTAACGATCGGTAATTCAGACCTTCAGATAATTTTATAACAATTACCTTTTGTTAATTTAGAGAGTTCTTTGAGTTCGCATTTATTTATTATTCGTTTTTTACCTAATAGTTACGATTTATCATATACCTATTAGATATTATATGTTCTTGACATTTTCCCAGTTCTCTATGGTAAATCAACATTGAAAAATTTAATTCTACGAAATTTATTTTGTAATTAATGAAACTTTTAAGTCAGATCTGATATTTCCCTCTACCATAGCATTATGAATGCCTCAGCTATGGGAATGCTGTAGAACATGTATGTGAAAATTAATTAAAAAGGAGAATATTTTTTCACAGTCATGTTACCCCTTTTTGCAAAAGGACAACGTGATTGAAATATTATTTTATTATTAGCCTAAACGTTATGATGAATTTTCAATTACATACATGTACATAATTATTATAATTCATAAATAAATAAGAATAAACAGTACTTATTTCAGTAGAACTTGTCTTATATTTGTATTATAAATTTTAAGTTCTATGTATAGGCATATGAACATAAGTTTTTGGGGATATAGATCCAATGTATAGCAATTACTACCAAACAGAAAGTGTAAGGAAAGCCGATAAAGAAAAAAAAATTTTTTTATGTATTTTATAATTGACTATTCGATCATTAATAGTCGAGCTAATTTTAAACTTACATATTCGAGAAAAGGCGATTATAAGCTTGAAAACTATAAAAATAGTTTTTATTTGAACCTAACAAAACAGTTTCGATAAACCTGCAGATAACTAACAAAATTGTAATAAACCGAGTGCTGAAATTGAAATTCCCTTTCTATATTGTTTTCACATGTTTTGGTTTTTGTTTGAATAGATTAACAGGTTGAAGAACTTTTACAAAAGAGCATGATTTTTCAAGAACGTTAGTATGGTAAAAAAATTATATACTCTTTTAATAACTTAATGACAACATATATGGCAGTCAGTTCGTCATATCTTAATAACAAAACTTACAAACATTTGTCATTTGTCTTGTTTGTTAAAGTTGATTTATTACGAACGTTTCATAAATAAAAATGTATTTCTATCATTTGCCCAGTGACAATTCAAGAATTCTATAATATCAGTACTCTTTTGATAAATAAAGAGAATATATGGAATTACAATTAAATGCTTGTAGTGTAAATTGCTCTTCTATAATAAATGGAAACTGAGAATTAGATATTATATTTAAATGAATCTCATTTTTAATATAATTTAATTCAATGCAGAGGTAAAAACAGAAACATGACAGATTTTGCTAAATATAATTTGTAGTTTCCGAAAAAACAAATTTTCGCAATTCTAGTTACATAATTTTTTAAAATTCATTTAAGATTAGGTAACTTTAGTATTAAATATTAATATTAAAAATCTGAAGTGAAGCCTAATTTATTGTACAATGGCACAAAAAAAAATTCATAAATATAACATGTTGTTATTGTAACTCAAACATATTTGCAGAGTACACGTCCATTACAAAAGGATTAAAGTACTTAATATAAGTCACATTTGAAGCTTTTTTGCTTACAAATGCGGTGGATAAATAAGGTTGATAAGGGTTGACGGGAGGCAACGTTGCTTTACATAATAGAGAACCGTGACAATTAATACGCATCTATTTGACCTAATTAGTACATGACCCTATCGAGAGTTACAGTAGACAGAACACAATCATAAAACTCTTATACTCCTTATCTTCAATTGGATAGATCAGGTATGGGATCATAAAATTAAACACTGTACGTACTTGAACAATTTCATTCATAGCAATAACGAGAAGTGATCGAAATAATCTTTGGCTCGTTATAAATGAAAACAAAAAATATTATTGCTTGATTTCGGGTAGCTCGTTAAAAAATTATTACACTGCCTTGAAGACAAAGGCACTTGAACATATCGATGCGGAGGAAATTAATAGGAATTCAGTCAAAATGTATTTATAGTTACTACGATTCATAGGTAATACCCAACAAAATGACCAATACTACTCGCAAAAACGTGTCAAATTTTTCTTCTCATATTTATTTCTCTAAGCAACCACAAAAGTATTTCTATTGTTTATCAAACAATGTCTCGTTCTCTTTCTTATTATCTTAAATGGCAACGCAATATTCCAAACTTGACCAATAACATTGCTGATTTAGGACAAACAGGAAAACCCAAATAGATTTTATTCCATTAACTGTACAAATAACGTTTTACCTTTAACTTCTCCACTATATGAAAAAGAAGGGCTTAATATACTAAAATGTAACATATGTAAATTATTTTAAATGTATCTCAAATATTTACTATATAGGATACGTTACAAAATATTTATTGTTAAAAAAATATTATTGTAATCGAATTTAATACAAATTCGTTGTTGTTTTAAAGAGAGAGACGTCAGCATTGCTGACGTCACTAGCGTCACTAATTTCAGTACATAAAGGTTTTATATTGTTCGATGGTCTATGTGAAGTAAAATTGTACTTTGTAGGTGTTGGTTTCTTTTTTGTAATCTGTTTTAGAGCCCGGAAGCAAATAATGAAATTATAAGTTTGACATCGATGTGTGTGTGAATGTGTGTGTATGTGTGGGTACATTTTGTCTCCATTTTTTCCACTCTCCTATCTTAGATAGTTACCACTAGATTGATTGTAACGCTTTTTACTCTGAAATAAATTTTTCTATTAATTACTGAAATTTTATTATAAATTTATTTAAAGATAATTTATTAATTATGATTGTTTTTTCGACTTTCTGTTACTTTCTATTAACTCTTTGAAATGCAAGATTTATTTCTAATTTTGGTTCAGATAGCAATAAAATAATGTTATCTTAAGTATTACTTATTTGATATTAATATAAACGTTGTAATTTAGTACTTATCAACAAATACTATTATTTTCCACAAATAAGAAGGTCAAAATTGTTATTGAATGTATATATGTATATTTTATTACTTAAGCCACTGAAGGAATATCAATAAAATGTATGTAAAAAGTAAAACTTATAGTAAGAAACTGTTTTCTAAATTAATTACAACAATATTTATAATAGAAAATCAATATTGAGCATTTTTCCTATAATATCTTATAACTGTAATTCATGGGAATCTTAGCATAAATTAATTTATTTTAAATTAAGACTGCAATAGTTTTCATACAAAATAAAAAATATAAGGAGTAAAGTACAGCAAAAAGATAACGCCAGTGGGATTCAAATTGATCTCAGGAAAATGTCTTTCGACTAACGTTTTATTGGGTTTTTCTTGCCTCATATAAATAATTATAATCATAGCAAAATAGAGTTCACAATTTTATAATATAATCTGAGATTAAAAATTACAATTTGAAAAAATGTGCCTAGTGTCTTGTTTGATGTGAAAATAAATTATAAATTTTTGTTGAAAAATAAAAAGTAAAGGTATATTTAAAAGAAACACAAAATCGTACATGAAATGTCTATTTGTGCGATATGAATTCAGAGTTCAATAAAAAAAGAGAAAGAATCAATGAATAAATGTTGAAGAACTAAGTTATTTGAGGTTTTATTGCTATGAAATAAAGATTATAAATAGATAGCCAGCTGTGACGTCTGTTAAATTTATCAAAGTTTAGAACTAAAAGTTTTTTACACTTTTTATAAGGCATAAACAGAAGAATTGCATTGAAGAGGTTTTTTTTTTGTCTAAAAGTGAAAAACGATTTATAATTAATTTGAATAAAAGTGATTACTGAAAACATTTAGACGGTCGTGATCTCGTTTCGTTGAAATCGAAATTAATGTCTTTTTATAATTGCGAGGGCATTGTTTCTAAATGGGTCAATTAATATTTCATAATGAAAATCAGTGGATCGTATTTAAAAATATTTGGTGTTCAGATTATTTTTGTTTTTATATGTAAATTAATTTTTCTTTAAATGTATTGAAATCTAGATCTTACTATTTGTAAAAGAGGACATAAAGTTTACAAATATTCGTTCTTAATAATATTACAAATGTCCGAATTAAAATATTTATTGCTTTCTAGATGATAGACAGATTTAAATAATGAAAATGACCTGGAATTTAAGCTTGCTGAATATTTATTCTCATTTAAAGAATATATTAACCATTTCCTATTTTGCAAGAACAGCGAGCAAAAACTTGTTGAAAGAATCCTGGATTTATTAGTATACTCTTAAAAAAATTATTACTTTTATACCAGAAACACTTACAAAATATCTCTTTCAAGTTTATTCCATAAAAGCAAGATATCGGAGAAATATCCGATCGAGTGCATGCTACAAATAAAATTTTATACTGGCAAGAGACAACGGAGTCTGTCAAATGCATATCCACTACAGTTAACATTTATTTAAACTTAAGATTCCTTTAAAATAAAAGCTCTGTATTGTTCTCCTACTTTCTCTTTACTTTACCGTAACAATATTTATCTCGATTCAACGGATCTATACCAGACACTTTAATATGTGTGGAGTCAGTAATACGTTCCTCTCTACAAACTACGTGATAAAAAAAACGAAGACATCGATTTCACATCTAGGTCATAATGGAATAAATAGGAAAAAATATTCAACGCACATTTTCTTTCAGACGTCTAACGACCTACTATTATAATGAGAGTCGACGACTATTCTTTAATTATTGTTATAAATGTACTATTTTCTTTTTTCTTGTCATTTTCTACTATAAATCACATATTGTTTAATTAAAAAAGATAGTATCGTTCCAATTTCACCTTCTCTATTTCTGCAATCTATTTGTGAAGTTTTTTATAGACATTAAAAATAGGCTTAGCCTCAAATTAAAGAAACAAAAATTTACCTTTCTGCATGTACGAGTATGCAGAGTTTTAATACTGCAAGTTCATACAGTAATTGAGGTGAAATGAAAATTTATTAAAACTCCTCATTCCCCGAGCATTAAGTAAAAATATTAACATAACGGTAGTTAGCTGCAAGAGACGAAAAACAATAAATTCTCTTATTGTTTTACAAAATTAGGTTTTTGTCGGCTACTAGATACAAAAGCCTTGCCCTTGTGACTTTGGAGTCTAGCAAGCTTTTAAATTGTCAACAATGCAATTTTCATCCAAGGATAGCATAATCTAGTCACGTTCCCCTCCGATCGCAATTACATTAACACAAAGGGTTCTGTTAAGTAGCCCTCAAACTATAGCTCTTTTTATTACTAAGATGTTTTTGTGGTTCGTATTTTTATAGAATTTTTATGTGTAAAGTTCTTAGATAACAAAATATAGAGATATTGGGAAAATTATAAGTGTTGTTAATACAAAGTGATCATTTTGTTTATGTACAAGTTTGGTTACTTATATTCATCTCGCTTTTTGTTCTGTCGTTTCACTTTTTTATACAATATAGTCGATGGTTACAAATTATAATAATACCAACAGCGTGAACATTTTTTTATTAAATCATATAAGTAAAGCACGAAAAAAGTCAATTTACCTATTCAATTTAAGTCATTCTAAAATTTTTCAGTTCTGATATATTTTGAGATAAACTATCATTATGCTCTATTAAATATCATTACGAAGAACTCAAATCAACGTTATGAATATTTAGGTACCGGGATATAATACAAAAAGCGGTGTACAGAATAAAATATTACTTGGAATACTGTGAATAACCAATACATATAATGATTTTATTCTCGGAATCTAATAAATAATTCCTCGTAGTTAAGCTTTTTGAATATTTTGTAGATTATTTTGAATTTATCTTCAACACAGGCTTCTTATTAGATGGAGAGGACTCTCATTATGAATGTAAAAAAATAATCTTAATATATACAACTATACTGTTTGTGAAGAAATAAAGATATCGTTGGCGAATTACAGAAATAAACCAACTTAGCAGACAATACTGAGTTTTTTGTTATGTAGCATTCTTTGATGTTTATTATTTTATTCAGTATCCTACTCAAACTATCCTATCGATGTTTTTCAAATACATTACTAAGTAAAAATTCATATTATATGTTACGAGTAAATCAAGTTAAAACGGTAAATAAAGAAGATTAATTTCGTAATCCTTGTTTCGTTTGCCCACGTATTTTGTTCCGTTATCAAACTTAAGATCTATGACAAGCGTTGAAATCATAAAATAATCATGTTATGAAAGTAACATTTTAAATTTTCTTGTATTTAAAAAGTTTTATATCTTGCAAGAAGTGATATAATAAAAGCGTTTAATAAATTGATTCCCTGTAATGATCCGTGTATGTAATGTATTGCCGTCCTTCCGTCAACCCACATCAACCTAATGTCGTAACTTGTGTGATAAATAGTCTTATTTCAGTAGCCTAATATGCGTGAAATTAAATAATCACACGCACTGTTTATAAAACTGATATAAAATTAAATTTAAGCAGTGATTAAAGCCTTTTATTCGTAAATCGTAAACGTATTTTAAAATATAAGGCTTTATCGTAAATATATTTATTAACCAGCTCTGTAGTAAACTCGGATATATTTGTCATGTATTTGTAATGTCATAGCCCTATCTGGTCCTAATAATCTTATACCATTTTTATTTATTGAATATAATATATACTCCCACTTTTGCATACAGAAAATATAAAAAGAAGATCAAACACAAACTTGCTTACCACAAAAAAGGCCTTATTATTGAACATAATCTCTTAAAGGTTATCTCAAATGAGACACATTTGTAACTTAACTCCGTATTTTGAAAAGTCAAAGAACAGAAAAACTGCAATAAAAAAATAAAATGAATGTAATTTTAATGTTTATTATAATAAAAAAAATGTATTGTTATATTCGCTGAGAGACGGGGAGACTTCAACATTTATATTTCACTCCTAATATGTAATAAAACCTTACACATATTGTTCATAACTATTTGTTTATATGTGTTAATTTAACAGCAGCTGTTAACTTTTCGTATTTATATCTTTAATATAGTTATATTGTAATATCGACAGATGTATCCTATATCCTAGATTATATTTTACAACTTTTTGAATAAATATCTATAACGAGAATAAAGTTTTTTATTTAATAAAAGTAATAAATGTAAATATTCTCACCTCAGAGCCCAAATTTGCAATATCGCTAATATTAATTACATTCTTAAATGTGGTATTAAAGCTTTGAGAGTCCAACTCTATGAATCATCGAAATGTCTAAATTGTTAATACTCGCTTGAACAAAACCATCATAAATTTTCAAAGACAACAAGAATTTAATATTGGCTGTGAGGTAATTCTTGTTAAAGTTTTGCAATAGATAACTCCATCTATTGAAGTCACTGAATAGACATATCGAGAGCTATTCTCATTCAATTTTATTACAGAAATAGATTTGAGTGCCGCTGAATATTATCTTCAGACTTTAAAATAAAATGGTTATATATGAAAATGCTTTTATTACAAATGTATGTAAGGTTAATAGAATAACGTTGTACTATACTATTATATAACCTTTTAAAAATAAAAGATTGGAAACAATCCCAAAAGAGAGTTTAGTTTCCGACTCAGTGGTTGTCGACATCGCTAAATCACCCGCCTATTCATTGTAGTTTCGTAAATCACCGGCGCGTTTGTCAAAGCAAGTTTAATTTAGGTTTGAGGAGACATGAAAGCGAGACATAAAAATACTCTGATAACAGAATAAAAGGAAAAGCTTCAAATGTAATAAAATATAACAACAATTATTAAATGAATATGACAAAGGTTTTACTGGATTCAAGATATATATTTTTTTTACATTTATAATTTTATTAAATAATTTCCTGCTCTCTAGTTCACAAAAAATATTTTAGACATTTCAAGCAACTTTTTGTTTTTGTTTTTTATTCTCTAATGAGTTTTTAGATGATAAATAAGAACAAACAATAACATATTTTTATAAAACGTAACAACATTTAATCTGCATCTGCCACGCCACTTCTGACATTACAGATTTTAGAATATCCGAGTATTGTGTATATCATACAAGTCTCGTGCTTGAAAAACTTTTTCTTTATAGGAATGGAACTAATTGTTAACATATAGTTTTCTACAACATACGTAACATTTAATCACTATGACGAAAGCTTCTAACTTCAATCGTACCGTCTGCAAAAATATTTGAGTTCTGAATATTATTTTCATTAATACAAACAGCAATTTTCACAAAAAAAAAAATAATAATTGAACTTATCTTTATAAATGTTGAAGCGATGTATATGTCGCAGGCAGTTTAGGATAGTAAGTATATCTATTTATAAACGACTTCGGCATTTTATAAACATGACTCTAATTTTACGTAATCTAAAACGAGAAAAAGGCCGCGGCAAATTATAAAATGCGCTACTAATGTTATAAAACTTTTTATAAAATTTTATAAAGGACGACAATCTACAATCTGCCTTCGGCAATTTGTAGGCGGTTATATTATACAAATTGCCTGCGACATATATCTTTTTTGAGATAAAGATGATGTATCAAATCTAATTAAAACAGGACGATGTCACACATAACAAAAAAAATTGTTAATAAAATTTACGTATTCATATTTCGTCGCAAAAATCTTACAGAGCAGCTTTTTGTAATCCCCATTTTATCTTTTATCTTTCCTATTTGTATTCATGAAGAACATATAACATTTAATTTTGTCTAACTTAATTACACATCAAACAGTAAGACAATTACATGACATCCATTACTGTAAAGTAATAAAAAACACAGTCTGTGATTTCAATTACTCAAATTGCAAGATTTAGACACGAGTAACAACATTTCATATACGCTTCTTCATTCATTAATAAAAGATAAATTTACATTGTAGAATATATTTCAACAGAGGTATTTTTCATTGATTTTTTTAAAGATAGTCATTGTATTACTGCAATCCTAATTTCAATTAAAAACATATAAAACGCGGCAGTTCAAGATCAATTGAGTACTTTATTCTAAATGGCTATAGCATTGATTCAAAATTTTCACATTCATAAAAATTCAATATATGTATCTTGTCATTGAAAAAATTACTTAAATATACGCCAATAAAAAAGAAAAATTGTCACACGGAAAAAGAAGGACTAGACAAGGATTACATGTAAAAAGAAATTTTATCTAAATTGGCCTAACTACATCTGAAAAGATACAATTGAGATAACTACAAACATTCCATCGCAACTAATCACTCTCTAAAACGAAACAAAATGTGATTATATAACTTTTCAAAAAATTTTATATTGATATGAAAAATATCTTAATAGTAGTAAAAGTTTAAGTTCCCTAAAAATATATTTCCTTTATAAAACTGTTGCTTTTATTTTCTTCTGACATGCGAGAGTATGATAAAAACGAGGAAAAATGTTCAATGACAAGGGAGGATAAAAGTTGCGCAACTGAAATAGCACTTTGTTTTTCTTTTCTTTCAGGTGACAGCAACAACGAAGGATCTCGAAGCTTTGAAGATTACGATTTGAATGAATGAATTTTGATTGAAATGAAAGGAAATATTTGTGGATGTCAACTGAATTAGGGATCGTACAGGTGAAGAGCATTTCGTGTCTCATTTTAACTTCGATGTTCTAATTATTTTGCCATTAATTTAGAAACTTTTAATGCCTTCAGTTAACGTTTGTTAATATTTTAAGGACATTGCATATTTCTATAAAAAAAAAATCCTTTCTGTTGTGGTCATTGTTTGACCGAGTGATTATACTTGTGGAACGAGACTACATGTTACTCAATTACACATGCTGCTGAGTTAATTGAAATACATTTTTCTATTTAGGTACATGACATATGCTTATTAATTTTTTTAACTGTTACTCCTACAAAAATATATTTATATAATATAAGAAATATGTAAATAAAACATCGTTATATAAATTACTAAAGCTTAGCTTTTGTTAATTTATTGCAACTCTTATAAAGGTTTACTTGGGTAAAAAGACCCTCTCGTAGAGGATAAAATATTTAATCTAAGTAAGAGTACCTTACTCACATCTCATCTTCAAGTAACACAGTAAAGGAATTAAAACGACACGTTGCGTTGTTAAGATTTTAAATTTATAAGCGACATTTTTATTTAAATACTTTTCCTGGTAATACCTAAGATTAAATAATAATGATAGTTAAGGTTTGTGTGACTACTTTAAGAAAATTATGGTTTTCGATTTACTTATGATATTATTATCATCATTAACCTATCGGTGCCCACTGCGGAGCAAAGGCCTCTTCTCACATGGAGAAGTTTAGAGCATTAATCACCACGCTTACTCAAGATAGATTGGCGATTTGAGACTTATAGTTTGATTATAAGTTAAGGTTTCCTCACGATGTTTCCCTGCACCGTCTATCAGTGGTGTCTAAATACTCTTAAAAAGTACATATGACCCGGAAAAATCACATTGGTACTTACCAGGTTTCGAGCCCGCACCCTCGTTCACGACAGGCGGACTTTTAACCTCTTGGCCAACACGACTTATATTATTAATATATTTGTTATTAGAAATCTTAACAATAAATACTCTGTTACATTTTTTAATAGGAAACCTAGACATATAGATAGGCACCTCAAAGGGAACCACCACCACTGCTGTAGTCAGTCAATCTGGCGTTAATACATAGTCAATTTAGAATGACAACATCTTCGTGATGCTGAACATCTAGAAGCCAAGAGGCAGCTAGTACAGCATATTCTTACTATCAACATCTTGTCCTTCTGAAGCCAACCACATCACAACGACAACTTGCTGTAGTACCAGAATATGTGAAATGAGTTAAGGACAGCATATATAACACCTAGAAGTTGGTTTTCATTAAAAATAATGTAAAAATCAAATAAAAAGGGATCTTATACTTGATACTTTTAAAGAGTACCATTCCTTTACAACAAGCGAGTGCATACAAACTTGATTGTGTCTGTGGCTTGCAATTGAAGAGGAGCAACAGAAGCCAGCGGTTTGTTAGCATTCAATGGGAAAAGCTAAGCCTTTACATCCAATTTTACAAACCACAGAACAAAAGACAAATATATACTGATATTAAACAACGAGACTATTGAATTAAATAAATTACCTAAACCGTATTAATTAATAAAAATCTGTTAATCTTAAGACCATAATATTATGTATAACAATGAATAATTTTTTCAAATAATATGAAAATTCAATGAACTATGTCATATACGTATAACATACTAAAGTTTGAGGATATACAGGGTGTCTCAAGGCCGATTTTAAACTTTAACCATGAATTTCTCGGTAATTTGCGGGGCTAGCGGGAAAGGAGTGGTAGCATTCAGTTGGCGACGAGTGTGGATTTTTTGGTCACCATGTCGCAGTGGTCTGGTTTGCACCACGCGTACGCAGTAGAAGCTTATTTTTGCATCGGGTATTCGTAAAGTGAAGCACAGCGCAAGTTTTGTAATCGCTTTGAAATCCGCCGTGTAAGTGATGCCCCGGGTATTCAGATAATTAAATCGTGAGTAGAAAAAATCAGAGCGACAGGATGTTTACTAAATCATTGCGTGGGCCCTCAAAATAGACCTGTGCGATCGATTGAAAACATCAACGGCGTCGCTGTGTCAATTAAAAACATGCTACCCCATTAAACCTCCATCTTTCAAGTATTCAACGAATTTTGACCTTCGATTTAAAATTACATCCATATAAATTTCAAATTGTTCAAAAAATCAAACCAGAAGACTACAACAAGCGAAAAATTTTCTGCCAGAGGATGTTACAGATTTTTTAGAGGAAAAAGGGATGGATAATGTTTATTTTAGTGATGAGTCACAAGTTCACCTCAAAAGTTATGTCAATCGTCAAAATTGTTGTTACTGGTCATCCAACAATTCAAATAAAATGCACCAGTAAGCGTAACACAGCCCGAAAGTTACTGTATGTTGTGCAATATCGGCAAACAAAATCATCGGTCCATTTTTCTTCGAGAATAAGCGAGGTGCCACAGCTACAGTGAGCGGTATATTGACATGATAAAACACTTCTTGTACCGCAGCTGCAAGAAGAGTATATTGATGTATCGCATGCAGGGTTTCAGCAAGATAGGGCCACCGCTCATTCAGCTAAGATCTCTATGGACACACTTAAAGCGTTTTTTCTGGACAAAATCATAAGCCGCTTTGGAGAAATATTATGGTCACCCAGGTCTCCGGATTTATCCCCAGCTGACTTTTTTTTATGGGGTTATCTTAAAGCAAGAGTTTTTGATACCCATCTTATGAATTTGAAGCAGCTGAAATCCAAAATAACGACAGAAGTGAGACCCATTTCAGTTGAGATTCTGCAACGTGTCTGTGCAAATTCGATTGTCCGCTTTGAAGCGTGCATTCGTCAAGATGGAAAACATCTTGATGGTGTTATTCTTGATATTCCTTACCTTAAATCCGCAGTAATAAACTATAATTTACTGCTTAATGTTGTGATTAACATCCTTCCAATGAAAAATAACTAATCCTTTGTGTGCATTAAAAACATGAATAATTTAAGAGATATGATGGTTAGAGTGGTAAGAGATGCCAATTGATATTTTTGTTGACTGTGTGTTAAGCGAGTTTGTTATTTGAGACTATGTAGTAAATTATTTACTACATGATATGAAATCAATATACTGTGAGTAAAAGATGTTGATAATTTTATCACTCAAGTATTCTATTTATGTTATATTTGTGATTGAATTAAAACAAATGACACTTGAAGTAAATTACGAAAAAAGAAGTATCATAATTTATCTAGTCGTATGATCAGCAACAGTTCCTGCTATCGAAGTTGATATACATCATTTAAAAACTCCGTTAATCGGACAGGATATAAAAAGGGTGTAGGTAATCGTTTCAAGTGTGAATCTTTCCAAAATATTAACTTAAATGAATTAAATAATCATTTCTCCAATCCTCCGGTGGCTGTGCCTTCATCTCGTATGAAGTATTTTTTAATGAAACCACCTTCCGCCTCCCTACAAAATGGTAACTCTTTTTTATTTTCTCATAATAGCAGATGTCGAGAAATCTCGTTTATCAATTTCTTCCAAAGCTGTAGGTTTTTTATGAAATCAGTGTTGACATGCTTGTACCAATACTCAACATTGTCTTACCTGTATTAACTGTAATTTTTAATTTTTCTTTGGTATAAGGAACATTATCTACAACTTGGAAGTCTACTTACAATATTCCGCTACCTAAACTGCCTAACCGTACTTTGCTATCTCACTTTAGACCTATCTTTATTCTTGATATCCTTTCTAAAGTTCTTGAACTTATTTATTTAACTTATTAACTTGATTATTTATAAAAAAAAATCTGGCTACCTCTACCGCAATCTCCTTAGCCCCTTTCAAGCCAGTTTCCGACGCCACCCTAGGGTTCTACCCTATGGTACCAGTTCTGCTTTACTAAAAGTAACCTATGATGTCCAAAACGCTATGGATAACAGGGAACTAACCAATTAGTTCTCCTAGACTTCAGTAATGTACTCAGTTCGGTTGACTTTGACTTTTTATTAGGAATCTTCTCCTCGCTCTCGATATCTCCGGCTGCTATTAAATGGTTTTAATCTTACTTAATCGGTTTTCTACAGAGGGTGAAATCCGATGAGAGCTCCTCTGTTTTCGGTTCTGATTTCGGTCTGCTAGTGAACCAAAATAAATCTCAGGCCATTATAATTGAACGTAGGCAAATGTACAATAAAATTAATTTTGACATCTTGCCCTGTATAGTGTACGAAGGGGTTACAGTCGAAATTCTAGATCGGATACAAAACTTAGGATCTTTAATGGATTGTCATTTGTCGTGGACAGCTCAAGTGAATGAAGTAAGTCGAAGAATTCACCTTCCTCTACATTCTCTTAAACTTCAGCAAAACTTCCTTCTTTTTAAAACCAAGATTATTCTTGTACAATCTCTTCTTCTTTCCTTACTCGATTACGGTGATGTTTGCTACTTTGATGTCACTGATGAGCTGCTCAATAAATTAGATCGGCTTCAGATTTTATGCATCCGTTTTATTTTGGGCTTGCGTAATTGCGACCATATTTCTAAATTCCACAGTAAGTTAAAGTGGCTTCCCAACCGCTTCCGCCGGAATATGCATGTTTTAACACTAATGTAATATATGTTCAAATATTCTTCTCCCCCGTACCTACTTGAGAGTTTTAAATTTTTCTCCCCCAGAATCCTTCATAATCGCTCTTTTGTTACACAAAATCCCGTCCTTAAATATATTTTTTTCGTAAATCCTTCTCTGTCCAAAGTGCACAACTTTGAAACTCACCCCTTGCCCCACCTTCTGTTTACAAAGAGAGTCCAAGTGCACTTGCCTTTTAACATCGACTTAAGAGACATCTTCTGTCACTTTTACCTTCTGATATGTAATGTTTATTTATTTATACTATTTGTGTATATATATATATATATATATATATATCTATATATGTATATGTCTATATTTACGTATATATTTTATGTATCTGTGAATGTATATTATCTAAATTCTCTATTATTATGATTTTGTTGGTATGCTTATATATCTATATCTCTTTTTTTTATTGTATCTACACCATATTTATTTTCTAGTAACCTCTATCAAAAGGGTTCCTGGTAGAGATCTTCTTTAAGAGATAAGTTATCCTTTGCGCATCATATTTCATTTATAATAATGGAACTCTTTTTACTTTTGGTATATAAATAAATAAATAATAAAAAGTAGATGTATTATTTGTCACAATTTTCAATCATTAGATAGTGGCTACACTAACGGCAACCAAGGGTAATATGCTACCGGGCTCATTACTATCGCAGCGGTGAGACCACTTTTTAGGAGTGGCTGAAGAGACGCCACGGCATCCTCACCTTCCGTCTGACGCAGGTGATTACCGGACACGGAAGTTTTGGGAGGTACCTGTTTGTACCCTATTTGAAACTAAGGTTTTCTCTTGCAGGGGTGATGTAAATTGGGGACCAAGATCATGCGATTTATTTCCGCTAGATAATTTTATGTGGAGTTTTTTGAATTTGCAGGTTTATGCACATAAACCACAATCCACCGATGCCCTAAAGGTGAACATAACACAAGCCTTAAATTCAGCCGGATCTATGCGGAAGAGTAATCGAAAATCGTCCTTATTAAAAAACTCTTCACATTCAGTACATCTTTCTATCTACTGCAGCTTTAAAGTCTAATTTAATATTGAAATCCATTAGAATCTCCTAGAATAATATTAATTGCAAAGTTTATTATATGGCCACTGAGCGTTAAACATTCGTTAATAAATAAGGAAACTTTCTCAACTATTTTTAAATGTACTATTACGTATAAATTTCTTGAAATATGAAATATATATTATGATTGGTTTAAAAATGGAGATACTTAAGTATACATTACAAAAAATATACTTTTAACAATAATATTTTTTACTTATATCGCATTAATCTAAATTCTATTTTTTCTTTATTCATTTAACTCTTTATTCTATACTCTATTTTTATTCTTAACAACATATAGTATATATCTTTTTTTTTAAAAGAGGTTGTTCTATATGTTTATTTGTGATAACATATCTCCTAACCACAGTTGCTTATCAAAATACTATAATATATGACAGACCACCTTGTCAAAAAATCGTATACATTTTTATTTTTTTACAAATAATATTAAATTATACAAAAAAGGTTACAAAATTGAAATGTAGGAACTAATTTATAATTTACTTCTGAGAAGTCATGATTTGTGTATGTAATGTAATTGCCACAGCCTTTCCGTCAACCCTTATCAACCTTTATGCCGTGCTTATATGATAAATAAGCTTATTTGAGTTCCAAAATGTGTGAAATTAGATTTAATATATTACGTACTAAATATTATTGTATAAAGTAAGAAGGCCAAAGATACGGATAAACATTATACCTGAATTCATGATTCGTCAATGGTTACCAGCACTGCTAAAATTTTATCTCAATGAATTCCAGATGACTCTCCCTGATCGGAGTAATTTAGTTACATGAGGTAAAGGTACCGAAAAAACTTACTTCATCTACGGGGGGTCAGTTGGAGCTGCTAAGCATTTTACAGTGGGATGTAGGATACGCCTGGATAGCGGTCAATACTCGTGTTGTCACGATAGGGTTTTTGAAAATCATATGTGAAGCGGTTAGTCACATACAAACAAGCTATCAATAGGTTTTGTGAGAGAAGGCACTACGGCTACAAAATCAAACGTCCGACCTTACTTTATCCTTAAAGCGGCTCCGGATAGGACTATAATGATGGATACGTCTGAGAAAGAATATGAAATCCCGGAGTATAATTGTGCGTCAGCCTTCAGAGCAGACATGTTAAGGCATTCACGAATTTTAAAGTGCTTTTCATTCATAGAGCTATGGTTCTTTGGGAAACCAACATCCCAAAGACCATGCCATCAAGGTCAATAAGTAGTACAAGCTCACTAACGAACTCGAAAACTCGAAAACGAAATTTGTAGGTGGTAGAAGTCGGAGAGAGAGGTAAAACAGCCAAATCTCTCTACAACCTACAAATAGACTTAGGTCTGTCCAGGCATCGATTCATTTTTATTACTTACTTCGAAGGCAGCGCTAGTAGTTCTTTTCAAATTTGGTTAGGTAGAGAGAAGAACTTGGACGATGAAGGGAACGTTTCGCGCGCTAAATAGGGCCCCTTAAACCTAAACCAGGGCCGCCATTCCCAGGCACTGTTAAACCTCCTCTCCCTGCAACGCGATGGACCCGTCACCCTCACGGGATTCAACCTATGGATGCTAACAAGTTTTCATCTAAGAAAAGTTTTTCAGATACTTATAGCCCAAGTATCGCATTGTATTGCTGTTGGTTTATAATGTTCTTATTTTGTTTCTTACATATTATTTGTGACATCATACATTTGTTCGTACACGTTCCTTATTACACCTAGTTATGATATGCCTCATCATATGATTACTTTTACCCAAATGAGACAAAAATCTACATTTAATATTACAAACTTTTTATTCTCTTAAATAACCATTTTAAAATAAGTAAAATCATTTAAGTAGAGCTCAAAAAATTCATTTTTAGCTGTTTCTTTATGTACATTCCTATATTTAGTGGAATATTTATAACAACTAAACAACTTTTGGTAAGTATTCCACTCAATTATAGAGCAATTATCAGAACAGCAGTGACAACAATAAGGATCAAAGAAATAATATTAAATTCAAGATGTAATTTATTATATACTAAGTAAAATTTTGTCCATTACTGTTTATGAGAAAAGAGTTGAGAAAATTTTTAAAATGTCCATTTAGTCCTAACTAGCCAATACAGTTGTTTCGAAATATTAACAAAATATTTCGGTCTTAAATACTTTCAATGGGTACTGTCTCACTAAAGTTTATGAGTCTTTTTTAAATGCACCATTAATATGCCATTTGTAATTTAAGATATAATATCAAAGGCAATATGAATATTAAATATCTGTATAATAAGACACACCTTTAATTGGATCCCGTGATAATTAACCGCATACCGCATATTAACACTTCGTGCTCCAAATTCTCTCAGTTATCATTTGTTAAATATCGAAATGTTTATTAAGAGGATCGAATGTAGTCTCTGATTTAACTGATTTACGAGTACAATTATCCAAAACGCTGTGCAGAGATTCTTAGAAAAATAAAAATATCGAATCCCTTAAACGAAAAACCTATAATAACCTATTTATAATATATATATAAATAAACATATATATATGTATAAAATATAATAATAAACAAAGTGCGCTAGTACTTGTCTTAATATTAATAATAAGTACATATTTACATACACGCATACCTCCGAAAAATATCTTAATAACTAAACTTACATTTATGGGGATTATCAAATTGCTACTTAGGAATTATATTTTTTATTATATTTGTTCCCACCATTATCCAAGAAAATAGCTGTAGTAAATTTCCTTTCAAGGAAAAAGTTATGTCCATTTGGAAAGAATGCTAAATTGACAGATAGGAATTATATTTTTCCCAACAGTTAATCTAGATTTCCATTGAAACAAACAATCATGTACAATTAACGGGAATGATAACTTGCACCATTATAATTTTGCTGACCATTTTATTATACAGACTTATTGAGTAGGTCATACATCAATTCGCAGTAATATGTTTGATTTTACTAGTGAGTGAGTTATTTAGTCTGTAGGAAAATTATGTATGTTTATTTCATTATTTGTTTTATTAACAGTTTATTATTATTTGTTGAATTGAATTTGTGTCCTATTTAACAATATGTAATATTGTTGATAACATAACTAGTAAAATTTATACGACAAAGTCTGTCAAGTGTTTTTCAAAATTTATATAGTTTATATATTAACTTTAAATATAAGAGTTATATTAAATATCCTAATCGTTATTATACGATAAATATAATAAAAAGAGTTTTTTTTTTAAATTACAAGATAAAAATTAATTTATTATTTTGTACAGATTTGAGAAGGATGAAATAAAAATATAGGAGTTTAAAACTCAATTCATAGCCTAAAATTCATCATATAAGAATCTATTCTAAGCATGACACAAACCTTAACGATCATGTTATTCAACCAAGTATGTTACCACTCTTTGTATGACAGGTTCAATGGAATCTTCTGGTATCATTCGGCATATAGCGTCATCGCTCTATCAACATTAAATGTAATATGACCTTTTAATTATCATCTTACTGACAAGTATGGAAAGAAATCTACAATGCAGCCTTATAGGCTTCCATATTTAAAAGTGACCTCAAAATAGTTTACTCTCCATTTTCTATTTTTTATTTGTAACAGTAACAATTTAAAAAGAATTAAATCATTAACTTATACACATTTCTTTTATCTTGATATTTTCTTATTCTTCTTAATCCGTTACATAATAACTACCATGAGAATATCCTATTATTAATATTAATGAAATAGTTCATATAAATAACAAAGATAATATGCAAGTAGTCTAAAATACAATAAGCAATCCCGATAACGACTTTCACGAGGATGCTACGTCAGGCAAAACGTATTGTAAATAATTTCTCAACGTAAGGTCTTCATTACGTCAGCTCAATGTCTTTATGGCAAAGCGAACACGTTTATAATAGATATCATCATTAAACCCACACTCGCCAATTAAAATTTTAATCTCAAATTAATATAGTATTTTTCATAATTTGAAAGACATGACTTATATATACTTATACATAAATGAAATACATGTAGTATATTCATTTTAATAATCGTGAAGTTTGTACAAAGTATTATAATGTATTGTTTTGCAATGTACAATGTTTTAATTTCTTTCAACGGGAATTCTTCGGATCATTTTCATGGACCTCAAAGAACGCTTTGACCCAACAACTGCAAAGCGTATTCAACGCTTTGTAATACATTCATTATGTAGTAATTATTTCGAACTACCTTTTGATTAAAGTGTATCGACGTCATCCATAACGTCATTCCATTCCAGTACCTCAAAGGTTGTAACTAATTAAAATAGCAAAAATTTCTTCCCCGCTTCATTGATACGAGGTTTCTTTTTCGGATCGGTATTTATATTAATTTATCATTATAAACGTGATCATAATCTTAATTAATACTAAAAGTATTAAATAAGATGAATATAAAAACATCAATTTATTAGTCGCCCGTACAGTTTCGGGATCGGGGTCAGGTTCGGGATCGGGATGGAGATAAACGTTAAAAAAATACTAGTGCCACTGAATCCGAGCTGTACTTCATGGTTCCACCCGTGTAATTTCAGGATCGGGATCGGAATAAAAGTAAAAAAATAAAATTGTGGCCTTTGAACCCAAATTGAGGTTCACGGTTCTACCCGCTTAGTTTTGGGATCGGAGTGAGAATCGTAATCGAGATACGGGATCAAGATAAATGGTAGCTTATGTACCTACTTCTCCAGTTGTCTATCTACCTTTATACCAAAATTCATCAAAATCGTTTCAACAGTTTAGGCGCGAAGACGTAACAGACAGACAGTGACTTTCGCATTTATAATATTAGTTGGGCTTTGTCCACAGGTATATATATATATATATATGTATATATATATATAACAGTTACTACTGTAAACTGTAGGCCAAACATTTTTTTTTTTATTATTATTGCCGCTTCCATTCTATTCTTTACTGAGTATTGAATCCAATTAGTTTTAAATGTATGAATTGTGGTTCGAAAATAGTATTAAGATAAATCGAAACACGATACTTTAAAAGAACATGTGAAAATATTATACAAGGTGACTTTAAATAATGAATATATTTACATGCACTTTTAGAATTGGTATTAATATAAAATCTAAACGTACAAAAACATACCAAATTCTCCTTATGTTACTAGCAAATTGTTTTTATAAATAAAATACAACAAACAATTTGACAATTGCGAGCCCGAAAAAGATACCAACGTTAACAAGAAAAAGCCTTTTTTAATAAACAGTAACAAGATATGTGAAAAGAAATTTACAAAAACATGATAAATAAAATGTAGTATTTAATGTAACACTCGTTTTTATTTCGGCTATTTCATCTTTATGATGTCCAGAAATGAATTAGAGAGAAATGAGTATTGTGTATTAAAAGGAATATTATGGTAGCTCGATTGAGCTAGCGATCGATTCCGATCGATTTGAGTGATATAAAATACAATAGATAAGTCATAGTCCAGTGGGAACTATATGAAATTAAATGAAAATTATAACATTTATCTTATTCTGATGTTTCTAATTCTGTTTTTTAAACTTTTCGAACGATAAAATAACCAAATGCATTAAATGTTAAGTCCAAAAACAACAGTTTGAAGTATAAACCAAACACGTGTTTAAAAATTCTAATAGTATACCTTATAAAATTGTATTTGCATGCCTTAAAAAATTAAATATACAAAAACTCTCATTCATCTCATATAAAATAATAACCATCATATATTGTATTGGAAATAATATATATATATATTTATATGTATATATAAATGTGTGTGTATATTTATACCCACAAATATAACTTCCAAGTGGTGTGGATTGTTCCCCATAGGACGAAAATATTTTTCTTGTGGTTCTGAGTCGTAGCAGATGTAATTGGAACAACCTTTTGCGTCAACCCTCTTCAAACTTCATCACATATGTAAGTGATGAATAGGCTCTTAAAGGAAGTAGAACTTTGTAATGTTCATTTCACTATTTTACCTGTCACATATATCTATAGAGTTTATTTGACTCCTATCCTAACTCCTTTACCATTGCCGAAGTCACTATCATATTTCTTAATAAAACCTAACAATTTTATAATAACTTTTACTATACTTTACTAATATACAATATTTATATATTTTACTTTATACTTTACTAATATACAATATTTATATACTTTACTAATATACAATATTTATATAAATACTGTTTTCCACATAACACAAAAAATTACATACCAACTAAATTATATAATCATAAATTTATTTACGCCTCGTTTGTTTTTAGTTCAAATAACCAAATACATTATGTTGTTGTATTCATTTTGATTTGAAATAATATCAAACATTAAATAAAATATTTAGGAATGTTGAGTTTACAAAACACCAAGGAGGGTAAAAGGTCAAAATAAAATTTTTTTTTGCAAATTTCAATTCCAAGTTTCAGTGGCGGCCGGCGCCCATACCATGCAACGGTCATTCGACTACTACAAATTACCAGCATGTTTGAAATAGCTGATTTGGGGGGAAACGAATACGGTACAGTACACATATTAAAAAATTTAAGATCTCTGTGTACCCAAACAGTTAGAATTTTATCAACAGGCTTTTTAACCTGTTTTTATTATAAGCTTCACTTACATGTTTTGCTTGCGTGCGATCAAAGATTTTGAGCTCGCTTTTGCACTACTTCTAGAGATCCGATTTTTTTAAAACTTTGCACACCTAACAGGGACTAGTGGCAATGCAATAATTCGATTGTAGTATCCTGACTAAATTTGTCAGGATTCATCAATTTCTTTCCAAAACCTTTGCGTGGGAGTAAAAGAAATAAATCTGGCCAGGAACTTAGCATACACACGTGGATAGGTAAATTCTTTCTTATACAATAATACTTGCCTCTTGATTCCTTCACATTTATAAGTGTACCGACAAATTTAAAACGCATACTTTTGATATATAATATTCATAATATATAAGATTTACAAACAGGTTTCTTACTACCAACAAAATATTTGAGATGCAAATTTTCATTGATTTATTATGCGAAATAAAATTCGATTAAATCCTTAAACCTTGTAAAAATTACTTAAAGAAAATAAGGGATATATTTAGATAAAAAATATGAATACAGTTACTGGTGAAAAAATCATAATATTAGAATTTAGGGCTTCATTTCAAAACCATTCATTATACGTGATCTGTGCATGTGTAACATTGGAATACTTTCCGACGTGTGAACATAACTGAATATTTACCATTTATATTTTTATGACATTCGGTTGTTATTCACGAAAAAGTGACAAATAACTACAGTTTAAAAAAATAAAAAAACACACTCTTTTATTGCGTAATTTCAAACTAAAAAGTGTTAAATATTTTTCCATATAGGCAGAAAATAATAATCAACGAAAAATATGTCACAAAGCGCCTCACGCTTTTTTCACAGTGATATTAATATTTTTAGTTCATTATTATTTTCTGCCTATATAGAAAATTATTTTTCAATTTTTAGTTTGATATTATGCACTAAGAGCGTGTTTTTGAGTTTTTTAAAACTGTATTTTTTTTTCTTTTCATTTAAGACCGTACTAATTAGTATGGTATATGCTCTTTCAAAATATCGCATATAGAAACGCACATACTAACAGTCAAATATTCTAACAAACATAGTTTTGTACTCTATGCGGATATATAGAGGCCATAACAATATTTTTTCTCATTTATGTTCCGCGTACAGACAGCGATCCGTCATATTTTTATAAAATAAATACTACGCATGAATAGAACGCGCCCATAGACGTAGCTTATTAAAATTAAACTCTAAAAACATGCATAGGGCATAAGTTTTGTTTTAAATTAATTTTTACTTTTATTATGTTTTAATTTCAAATAGAGAATGCAGTTTCTCCCTAAAACTAAGCGTGCTTAAAAAACCTAAAAGAATAACTGCTTCATGAAAAACTATTATTTTAATTTCTAAAAATAAAAAATAAATACAGTTTTAAAAAACTCAAAAACACGCTCTTAGTGCATAATATCAAACTAAAATTGGTAAATAATTTTCTATATAGGCAGAAAATAATAATGAACTAAAATTATTAATATTACTGTGAAAAAAGCGTGAGGTGCTTTGTGACATATTTTTCGTTGATTATTATTTTAATTTCTTCCATTTAAATTCAGCTTACATTTTTATTATTTAAAAATTTATTCACTTAGCGAAATCTATAACATAATAAAAAGCATAATATAAGAGTGAATTTCAATTAAAATAAGATGTATGTGAATTATACTTTACAAAAATCTGTAATACTCTGTACTGTAATAATTTGAATTTGCAAATGGATTTATAACTTGTATTTCTACATTTCGTGGAAAAACTTTTTTTTTTTCATACTTTCGTAGCTATTAACACTGCTTTAAGTAAGAAGCTTTTTTTAAAATAACATTACATTATTCTTAGTAAATGTTTAATGTTCTTATACACTTTTGAACTTCATTATTTAGAAAATTACGACATCTCAGCTAAACATCCTTGCCTTATATTATATGATCGTTCACTTAAACAAATACAATGATGACTAAAAAAAATATCGTTTTAATATTTTCGTCATATTTTTACCCTACATTTCTCGATGGATTTAAGTAATGATTTCAGCTCCGAGAAGGTTAAGTTATATATGATAGGTTATATATGCAGTGAAAAAAAAAATCATAAGTTTATTACAGCTTACATATCGTTTTGTAAACAAGGCACACTCAAAGTAAAAACTAAATTTTAAATAGATATAATTATGTTGAAAAAAGATTTTCAAGCAGAAATTTACCGCGTTGTATCTCAACTTTAAACACTCGTCACAAAAAAAGACAATCTGGAAGAGGTTTTCGAGTTATCAGGATGTACGTTCAATCATCATTTATTACCACTTCATATCACAGATTTATCACGAAGTAGCTTAAATTCTAATATAAATTATACAAACATAAATAAATCTAATATGGGTCTAGTCCGACGTGTTCATAAGCCTGGCATAATTTTATAAAATTTGTCCTCTTTCCTTTCAAATCATTTCATTATTATAATAAGAAGTAGCAGCGCTCCTGTGTTAATAATATAAAAGATTCGGTAATTAGTAGATTGTATCGCCTATTTATTTGATCTGAGTCAGAATACAGGACATGAAATCGCGTGTTCTTTGAAAGATAGCAATCAAAGTACGTCTCGTCTTTAATTAATGGTGGAATATCACGTGTAGACTGCTTATTTCAGATTTATGCGATACAAAAACAGAGAATTTAATGTCTCCTTAAAATAAAATGCTTGAAGCATCTAAACCTGGAATACGTAACAGAATAATATTACTTATGATAATTAAATAAAAATAAAATTTACTTCAATAATTAACTTATTATTAAAATGTTTAGTTATGTGTTTACTATTGACATTTCATTTAAAAGTTACTGTGTCATTTATAGCATGTGTCGCTATTAAAACAGCAATGAGATATCCAATATTTTTATATGTATATTCGAATCGTAAATTGCTTTTAACCACAGATCAAAACTGTAATATAAATCAGAATTAATTATAATTATTTTCACATCCTTTTATTAATTTAGCACAATTTCAAAACGATTTCATTAATAAATTATATTATCACACCGCAAAGGTTTTGTGTTTAATTTGAATGCTTTATTTGTTGGTTAATTGTACATACAATAAGTGATTAATAAAACGATATGTGTTTATTGTATGCGTTATTATAAAAATGCCTCTGACTTACTGAAATAGCCGTTCATATCTCTAAATATCAAACCGCCGCTTTAAAATAAACAGAGAAAATCAATTCAATACACTCCATTAAAAAAACAAACGGAAATGTGATAACGTTTTTCGGTTTTATATTTCAGTGCAGTATTCATTGCAATGTGGAATTGAACGAAAAAAATTACTGAAATACAACACAACACTTCAGTTCTACTTGGGTAATTTTAATTCGTCGAACAAAAACTTAACTTTTCTTTTTTTCGTAATGTAAATAAAATTTTGTTGTTTTAACATATCTTTGCTACCAATTATGGACTGTAGGAAATAAAATAAAGTTTATTTTGGTCTTGTGGCAAGTAAAAATATAAATAACGAAGTTTATCTTTCTTTACATCTGAAGATCATAAACATTTGGTTCAAGTATTGGGAAGTCTTAGGCTAAAAATAACACGTAGCACAAAAGAGGAAACACATCCTCCTTGATAACCTTTTCAACATATAATAGATTTTTTTTTTTTTGCAAATTGTGCAAAGTCTTCTTCAAATCTCTAAGACTTTTTTTAACAACTACTAAGTCAAATCTAAATAATTTTGGGTAGAGTAATTTTTCATAATTGCAAGAGCATATACTAACTATGGTAGATAATTGTAAGAACTTATGCATCCAACAATCATATTAATTAAACAAATATTTTTTCATTTTACTCCTTATTTCAGTTCAAAATTACCATGTTAATAAATATGAAAAATTAATAATTACAAATGTAAAAGTAACTTGAATTAAATCCCTATACTTTAAAATAATTAAACACAAAGCTAAAATCATTTTAAGTAAAAAAAAAGAACCTTTTTTATTTTTATTTCCCTATATAAATTACTTGTTACAAAAATAGCACACGCTAAGCTTACACGGGGACAGGGTTCTAATTTTAAAAATTGACTTGACATTGACTTAACATTATATTTAGTTATTTGAAAACGGAAGTCTTTATATATCCATTTATAATTTTACAATTATCCCAAAACAACGGAATCGTTTTTTTATTTAGATCTTTATATCACACATGTTGTTTCCGCTAAATACTATTGTGGTTTCCACAAAAACAATAACATATATCCAATCATAGTAACTCTAATATTTGTATCAATAAGCACGGGTAGCTACTATACTATGAAATTAATGGTATTGTCTATTATTGGTTCTGCAATAATGGAATTATTGAGCTTGAATTATGTCGCTGAATTGGATATCGCTTGCATGTTTACCATAAATGTTTGCCAGGCAACAGATATCAAACTATGATGTTGTTATTAAATGAAATAAACTTATTTTACAATAAATTATTATTGTATCTAGTTATAATCCAAATGGCTAATTCCTAGAGTTATTTACTTTTCACTTTATACACGACTTATAGACACTCACTTTATTTTTATAAGTATTTACACAAGCAACCATTTTTTAAACCTGAAAATAATATATTAATAAAACAAACATTCATAACTTTAGATAATATGAGTGTGCACTATTCGTGCGAATACGCATGCAAATAGAAAAATATGAAAAGGTTAAACGTTATGAAAAAAAATATTCAAACGATAAAATAAATTTAAAATGATTCGTTTACTAAAACACTTGCTACGAGTACTGAATAGCAATTTAAAATCCACTCAATAGTCTCTTATTTTCGACTTTTATGTTGCATAATAATTTAAAACATTTAATTTGTAACTTTTCGAGCACTTTTTCTATTGACAGCGTAAGTTTTATGTATATTACATATTCATAAACTATATATTTCAAACTTAAAGAAATGTTGAAGCGTTAGTACAATTTCTTTTATACGGATCCTTTAACAAACGCGATCGTAATTTACTGCAATACAACGAATGGGCGAGAATCGACAACCGCTGAATCTTGGAATTGAAATTCTCTTTCGATATCGTTTCGAACGCAACTGCCTTTGTGTTTGGTAAAATAGGCTTAGTATTATCAGAAACGTTTCGGAATTCCCTATTTGATTTTAGTTCGCTTTGTTACACTGGGGAGTGGATAAATATAAAAAACACATTTTGTTGCCAACACCTTACGGATAAAATTTTAATTATTTTATAAAAATATATTATAATAGAAAAAATATTTGTTTTGATTTATTCTCGAAATGAAGTGGCTTGAAACTGTATTTTTATCGGTGCTTACCGGAGGCAAAACCTAGGCGTAAATTAAACAATAATATCGTACAAAATTCCATTTATTTCAGAAAGACCATTTTTTTGTTGTAATATTTTTACGCTATCCCACTAACTATTGACGTATTTTCGACAAATTAACAATACTATAAAGTATAATAACAAAATTTGTTATTAAAAAACTATGTGCAATTTTGTACATCGGTAGCTATTATGCCGTAATGCCCGAATATGTGTGTCTAAAATTATGCCAATAATAATTCTAAAGGATACACAAGGATCTTATGACAAGCTGTAGCCATATCTACGATAAAATTATATTAATTAAATTTGTTCGTTAAAAATACAACCATGCAAACAAAAATCTCAACTTTAATTCATAAAGTAATTCATAAATGAAGACCACTGCATATAGACTCGTTTGATTTTATGTTCTTTAATTGGGACAAAAAATAAAACCTAACAATTTTAGCTTTTTTATTATCTAGTCAAATTAATTAGATTTGAGTTTGGACTGATGTCCGTCTCTGATATCTACGCCCGGGAGGTGTTCCAAGTTTTATCAAACACAGCGTGCTTTGAGTCGACGGTAGCCCTGTTTTCCATGTTAAGTATTACTTTAATATCTGATTTTCATTTCACATAAAAAAGCGATAAGGCTTAATAGAAATTATTGTTTTAAAAATATATGTATGAGGTTTATATTCAGGCTTCGTAAATTTGATCAAGTCTCTATCTGCAGAGCTAAATTATCTGTATAAATTGGCTAGCTTTATTATATGGAGCTATTTCTTCTTCGATAATATATAATTCTTAAATATATATTTATTTTAATATTGTTTTCTATTTCACTTACATCATGAGTACTTATAAAATTTGCAAGTACGTAACATCACATTTAGTGCTTAAAATATACAAAATTGAGAATCAAATTTTTAAATTATTTTGCAAAAGACCAAATCGGTTCCACTTAAGTTGTTTTAAACAATAAAGAGGCCTTCAAAAACTAAAACCATTCACTTCCCTGGTAAAATGTTTCCAATAGAAACCTTTATGTAAAACAAATCGAGACCCATTTCGATATTTTGAGATTAATTCGTAATTTGGTATAGATGAAGTTGAAAAGTATTTAGATGCGACCGTGGGATCCGCTATCGTAAATAATTGATATCGTTGATTTAGATTTAAACTGATACCCCTGGCCATCAAAGTTGAAAATATTTTTGAAGTCTAAATACATCAGCTAGCCATTATTGTGATATTACTCTATATTATCAGTACAGTTTTAATATTAGAAAGACGGAAAAAAGTACAGAAGATTATAATCTTATACAAGTGTCTGTAATTTTAAATAAATTCTCTAGTGCTTGTGAAAAGAACAAATGGTTATGCTATAAATATTCATGGAATTACATCATAACTTCGAGAAGTAACTAAGTATATATAGATAACATAACTTTACGCTGTCCCTAAAAGAATTTTTATAATTGGATTAGTAGTTTTAAAAATTTGAGCTTTTAAAAATATTTCCGCGAGACAACATGAGCATTAATTGCTTATTTCTAACAAACATATTTCTAAAAATTTTATTTTATAAAAAATTTAAAGTTTAAACTCTTTACTTAAAATAGAGAAGTAGTTTACGTAATTTTTTGAATATTATTAATCTTGGTTAGGTATTTATACTTATCTTAAACGCCTGATATGTGGCTTATATGCATGTCCATATCGTAATACTGTTATTTTATCTAATAATATCCACATGAGTTTTTGTAAAGTTATTTCCCATAATGATTTTAATTTCTTTCTCTTATTAAATTCCACATGAATTATAATTACAAAAATATATGCTTCTTCAATAATACATAAAATCTTCAACAGTTATAAAAAATTTTGTTGGTCGATAAGTAGAATCCAAATATGGAAAATTATGTGGATTCTTATAAATTAAAAGAAGAATTTTTAAACAAATGAAAGCAACACTACTAATAAAAATAGTGTGTAATATAGTCTAGAACACCCTTTACTGAAAAGTAATCAAATTCACATAGATGATATTTTCTTAAAATGTTATACAATTATATGCAAGCTGCGATTCAAGCTTTCTGTAATAATGTGACCTTAAACTTGAAATTCTTCACTTTGGTAGAGAAAAAAATACTTGCGTCGATTTAATACTCGCGTTTAATATTTGAGTGAATAAAATAAATGTTTTTTTTTTCTGCTGTACAATTTGTTAAACTTTATAATTTTTTATTATTGTGTACAACTGAAACGATTATTTTTAATTGTGGACATGCGACTTTATACAAGCGTTTGTGGTCTAAGTACCTCATTAGCGTCAAGCAGATACCGTCACCAATTACAAGAGACAGCTAGGGCTGTATTGTACCTATTTCAGTAGATGCTGAATTCACTGAATATTGATACTACATAAGTATACCATTTAAATTATAAAATAATAGTATAAACATGCATATATTATTATATGATTTAAAATTTAATAAATGTAAATTATAAAATAAATTCAGAATTATTAAAAGCTTTTTCTCAGTAATATGCTATATTTACAGTAGTGTATTTTGTAAACAGAATTTTATTAACGTATTTGTGTTATATGTAGTAACATGAAATAAATTTTAATTTATTTAACATTTGTACATTTAATGTTTTTATATAACAAATGATTCACGGTTATCTTTAAAGGGTGATATGTATTATTCAGGATATATGAGACGTTTTAATTACCTTGTTTCATGACACTTTAAGATTATTAGTACATAATGAGATCCATTGCACTAAAGAATCTTTTATTTACCTGAAAAAAAAAACACACTTTAATAAAGAGCTTTCTTGGTTAATAGTAATTGTTGGACATTTGAATTCAATTATTTCGTTGTTATGATCGTTACTACTTTAGCTTAATTCATTATAACAGTTTTATTATATCCTTATTAACAGTGTAATTTTAATATTAAAAATCAATACTTTTTACGATTTAGAATGCAAAGTATTGCTATTGTGATGGTTTTTATATCATTATTGTTACCAGAAACCCAGCATTTAAAACATCCAAAATTTTAATTGTTCCTTTCAAATTGACGTTCAAAATTTACTAAATAATGTTCCTAACTCAGAAATCCCAAAATTGTTCGTAATTTTTGCTGTAGTTGTTAGTAATTGTTGCTAAAAAGTATGGCACATTTTTTATGCTTATTTCAAGTTTAGATCTAATTCTCTCAATAACTGGATGCAGACTTAACACTAGATTAGATTATCATACACATAGGATTATTATCATCATAGGGTGCCGATAGTGCATGGGCATAATCTAAATAACTTCAAGTGGCAACAGGATTTGCCACTTTGCCACAGCTAACGGAATTGGCAAAAACTTTCGATCCCTGATGGGAATTATTTTACATTTCAAATGCTTAATGTTTACACATGTTAAGGCTCATTTTATTGAACCCGTCATGTTCCTCTTAAGAGTTAAAAATATTTTTGTCCTGTATTATGAAAGAACTTTTTCAGGTGGTTGTAGTTGACGTCAATTATGTTTCCCATTGTTTCCACTTGTGGGAACCGGTTTGTTGCTCGACTAAATAACTTTCGCATTCAACTTCAACTTGGGCTAGTAATATTTTAACAGTCTCCTTCATCAGATTTACTTATTCTGTGTTGTTACATTTAAAAAGGTGATTTATTCAGGTACCTACCCTATTGTTCCCTGCAATACCTTTTCGACGCCGATGTTTTGTTTAGTACAAGACAAAGTTTTCACTTACACTTCAAAACGATGTAAAATGTAAGAATATATACTTGATAATTTCATAAAGTTTCAATTAATGTTTATTGAATCAAAAACAACAAGACTATTAATTGTATAATATCTTGAAAAATCCCTTACTATTATTCTAGCATAACCTGACGTTTTTTTAGGTGGCAAAGGACTTTAGCTTTTGCCTCTATCCTCGGGGTTTAGACTGTAGAGTTCATAAGACTCCCTGTGATGGGTCCGGGAATGCCCATTAAACTCAGACAATTAACCTTAACGTGTTTGCGGAAAGCGCTTTCGATAATGACGAAACTAGCCTAACATAACCTACATAATTATATCCTATCTTAGAATTTCCGAGAAGTGTATGTGAGTTTATGTGACCTAACTCCTTAAATTCGGTAATGCATTCGTTCAGATAGTAAGATCGTCCATTATACGTAGCTACTTTTATTTAATCATTTCTGGTATGCAAATATAATCGTTTTTAATAACAGAGAAGTTTTAGTTTTGATAATATCTAAACATTGCGGAACTAAGAGAAATTGAGGACCTTAATTATAATTTCATCTGAAAAATGACTAAGCCAATCCAAAAAAAATAATAAGGCAAATTTCAGTATTCTTGTATCAAACTGATGTCATAATTATATTTATGTTATTGCAATCAATTCATTCTTTACTACTTACTATCAAAATAAAAATATTTCGAGTCAGCCTCAAATGATTCTCACAAAAAAATTAATATAACAGTCAGTTGCTTCAAATAATTAGCAAACATATTAGCAAACATATTATTACTTCTAAAATTAAAAGTTATCTAATTTTTTTTATAATAGTCATAATTGGACTGTCCCCACAGCAGATCAAGCTAAAGCCAATACCATTTAGAAAGAAATTATTGGTTTTTGAATTATTTTGACAGATCTTTAATACTTTTAATGTCTGTTTGAGATAAACGTTCACTAAAACACAACTTTTTTGAAAAAAACTTTTTTTAATTGGAATTGAATTGAAAATTGTATAAAAAAAGAAAATGTTAGACGATGATCTTATTACATATTCCAAAATACACTTGAATAGATGCTACTTTTAGGACAATTTAATATTTTTACAAGTGTACGTTTACTTTTATTACATAACAATAAGCACGAATTTGTTCTCAATGTATTTATATTTATAAACACGAATAGTTTATATAGTATTGGTTATTAGATAATGATCAAATATAAAGTTTTCTGATAATCCAAACAGCAATAATCGAATTTGTGTTAGGATGCAAGTTATTGAATAAATTTATCTGTAATAGTTCTTCAATAATATTATATTTATTTTTTTGCAAATAACATTTTACATACAAAACCGTTTTTATCATTTGATCAAAAGGATTATCGGATTTGAGTTGTCAAAAAGGCTTAAGACTATTTTGGTTGTCAGACTGCTCGTTATATAAAGGTATAGTATATTTTTTCTCTTTCATGTTATGTAAGCTTACATCTAAGCTAAAAAACAGAGAAAGATTGTAAGTTTATGATTATTTTAAGTTGAGTAGGAAGCAAAATTCTTTTCACTCTCAAATGGAAAAATTTTATTTATAATGAATAGACAGAATTCTGATGTCATTCTACCTGTTGAGAGCTGAACTTTGAGTGAAACGAACTGCGAGAACTGTAAAAACGTGGTTATATAATAATAGGAATATTAGTATTTTCCAAATTGTGAGAATTTTGAAGAAAGTGAATAGATTAAATAAAAGATTCTAGTCAAAGAAGGCCTAGAAATTGAAAGGATCAGAAAGGATCAGTTATCTGGGACCTGCCGTTAAAAATGAACGCCTCCGACAGTAGCATTCGGGTCCTCTTATTCAGTCGCCCACCGGCATGATGGAGTCACCCTGTCAGTGTACACAATTGGCAGGCTAGCATTTTATGAGTGGCAAGCCCACTAATTAGGCCTACTAATGACTGTGGAAGGCCAGCGATGTACTCGTCTTTGGATCTCACTTCCCGTCCTGGCCATAAATCCGTCACTATGTAAATATTGATAAATCGTACTCGGTTCAAAAAACAAGGTTAGGCCATTCAGTTCATAAGGTAACATAACGGAACCCGACGAATTAGTTGGCGACCTGACTTTGTCTAATAGGTGATAGCCATGCTGGCGGCTCATGTTTGGGTCTTTTACGGAGAAAATATTTTATAAACTTTCAGTATTAAGGACCTGTATAAATTTTTTATGTATGTATCAGTTACATGTATTACATAACATAGATTTTAAATTTATTACTTTTGTTTATTTCATTATAAAGAAAAAAGAATATTCTTTCTTTATGTATAACATAACAAAAAATATTTCTTTTATTGGTTTCAAAACTGTGACGAAATATTCAATATATTTTTTCAAGTTAAATAATAAACATAGAATAAGTTAATTATTTGGTTTTTCTATTTAAATGCTATACAATAAAAGGAACTTTTTGTAATATTTTTTTTTAGGGTTCGCATAATTGCTGCAAACAAACACTTATTTAAAATGACTGGGAACTCCATTATTTTAACCTTATTACTATGTTTTAACTTGAAAGAGCCCTCCAGCGAACTGTTTTAATATTGTAAAACTGATAATTGGGAAAGTTTGAGGTAGCCTTATATAATAAATCAGCTTGCGTTCAATTAACAAACTTAAATAATATGAAGCTATACGTGAAACATTCTATTACATCATGGTCCTGATATTTAAATTTTTAATAAAAATTTTGGTGCCTTAAATCAGAAAAGAAAAAAAATGGACACTATTTATTAACAACTACAAGAGCCTTATGTAGATACTATCTCGCATATTCCAATAACGCAGAAATATTCTTCCATCTAATTCTTTTAATAATAGTAATCATTTGTAATTTGTATTATTTTGTAACAAAACATACAAGTATGATCAGAATAACCACTTAATTATAACTCTAAGGTTCTGTTTGTAAATTATTAAAAATATGAAAGATAATTGATTGTAATAGTTTATAATTATTTAAGACAATAAAATTAATGTCATGGCAGGCGACAGAAAAAAAAGAAAGATTTGTGAAAAAAAGGGCGACTGATCTAGGGACGACGATTTTTTTTTATGTGAAAGGTGCAAACGAGCAGATGGCCTACTTGATGGGCAGTAGTGACCGTCGCACATGGACATCCGCAAAATTTCTGTTGCGGATGCGTTGCCAACCTTGATTGTTGAGGAAAGAGAGGGGTAGGAATAAGGAAATGGTAACCACCTCTTCACTCATCGGACTATACGAAGCTACTAAAGGCTACTTCACGCCGATCTTCTGTGAGAGGGTGGTACTTCCACGGTCGAGTCGGCCCATGTTCGAGCCGTAGTAACTTGACCACAGCTAGGCTCTGCCACCTCGAAAAATTATATTTTTTTCTGTATTCTATAGATTATTGTTTTTGTGTATAATGAACTGATAATAAATCAAATTGTAAATCTCTAAAGATTTGGATTTTATTTATATAATTTACTGAAAAGATTTGTTCCATAACAAACATATGAAACGCAAGCAAATACGAGCGGTACATAAATTTTCATTTCCCATTCCTCAAACAATAGTATTAATGACGTACTAAGCATGGAGAATTAGCTGAACAAATATATTGTTATGGTCCACAATACAACATTATAACAACGACCTACATACATGTACACCTGGACGACTGATTACAATTAACAAAAAGGTTTGAAACTTTTGGGTAGCAAGCTCAGAAAAGATATCTTATTATTCTTATCAATTGAATAATATTATATTTATTGTGCTCTATAGAAAAAAAAAATCCTTATGTTTCACAGACATGGTATTAATAACATTGTATTTTATTTATTTGTTAAAATTATAAGTATTTACATATTTATGTATCTATTTTAAAATAATAAAGCTTCTCATCCCAGTAATATACTAATTTACATGGTATTAATTAAAATTAGGAATTAAGTTTAATCAAACTATAATATCATTATTGATATTTTAATTATTACAAGCTATTAAGCAAACATTTAAATTTATTATTACCGTTTCATAATTTAGTTGTAAAATTCATCAATGACTAAAATCAACATAATTTAATAACCTATAGTTTCCTAATTTTTATATTCGGTAATGTTTTGAAACGGTTAATTACTTCAATCTATCGAAACAGAAATAATTATTATAAATTTAAAATTATTTCAAGTAATACATATGAAGCCAATTTTTATTCAACGAAGCAAAAATTGGTTACTTTAAAATTTTAATTGTCACAAATGATTTTAAGATTACCTAGAAAACATCGTATTTTTCTATTTAAATATTGCAAATATTTTCAGGGTTTTAATAATAAATTTCCCTTTTCCAATATTATTGTTATCTTAAAAGATGTTTGAGAAGTTGTAGTTGCACAAAATAAACGCTTAAACTGATGCCTTTTCTGTTACAAAGTTCAATTAAAGTCTCAACTCTTAAAATAACGAATAGTTCATTTCAAAGAGAGGAATTTTAGTCTCCGGAAACTGTCCTTAGTCGCAGGTCTTTAAAATGTTTATTTTATTCTTTTTTCTATTGAGTGTGAAGTTAACATTTAACAGAAATTTTTCTTCTCATCCTGTGCTTTTAAAATAAACCAACTTAAACATTGCCTTATTCGTAAGACTAATTAATTTGAAATAAGTTAGTTAATTTTAACAGTATTTCAGCAAAATTATCTGTTTTAAACAATAATATTATACTCATATATTTCATAAAAGCATCGTAAGTAAGTATCTGAGTGCATTTAGCATTGTAGCTTCTGATAAGACATCAAAATCTATTATATACAACCTCCAAACATCCAACTCTCTAAATCATCTTCATACATTTGAATTTATAAAACTAAATATTTACTGCTTTCCATGCCCATATGTTGAATTTTATTTGCTATAGTCCGTAGTTTTCGTTCAAACTTCACAATAATGATTCGTTTTTCGGCGTGTAATGTATCTTGTATACTTTAGCTGTAATGATATTTAGTAAAAAGAAATTTGGTCGTTAGGGACCAACAAAAAACATAATATTAGAAAATATTTAAAGAATTGTCAATATTCATATATTTATCAAGTTTCAAAGACTTAATAGTCAACAGGCTTGAATATGCAATAGATATTAATTTTAAAATAATTGTATTAAAGAGTTCCGGTTATTGGAAAGATATAAATTTTATATTCATTAAAAATGTATTTTATATTTTACATCAACCGCACATTTCTAATGTATGAAAACGTATGAGAAACAATACAAAATCCCAGGATATATTTGTTGGACGGCCTCGAGACCAGACATATTTATGGATTCGTGATTTTAAAGCGCATTATGATAATAGAGCTTACGGTTCCTTGGGAAACCAACATCCCCAAAGACCATGCCATCAAGGTCAATAAATATTACGAGCTCACAAACGAACTCACTCGAAATAGGTTCATCGTGGATTTGTACGCGGCAGAAATGGGAGCGAGAGGTATAACGGCAAAATCTCTCTACAGCCTACTAAAAGCCTTGGGCCTGTCCAGAACACATATCAATTCATTCTTGGAACGTGTTTCGAAGGCAGCCCTAGTAGGTTCTTTTCAAATTTGGTTAGGTACAGAGAGGAGTTTGGATGGTGGAGGTGAGCGTTTAACGCGCGTTACATAGGGGCCCCTGAAACCTACACCTGGGTCGCAAGTCCCAGGCACTGTCGAAGCTTGTCTCCCTGCAATACAGTGGACCTGGCACCCGCACCTTAAATCCATTGAATGCTAATGTCTCTGTGTGTAAGTGTAAAAAATCTCCAAGCTTATCGTTATATACGAAGACGAGATGCAAAAGCACCAAAAATTTCGTGTTTATGAAATATTCATTTCAATCTTTTCCTTTATAATTTTATGAACAACGAAATAAAATTTACAAAATAAGTAAAATTAATTTTCCCCTCGTAATTGATATATGAATAATGAATACCATTCAATTTAATTTTAAAATTAAAATTACATATTTTAGTCGTGTCCGGTTTGTTGAATATTTAAAGTATATGCTTCTGTTTATTCTTGTTTATCACTGTTAATGAACTGCCAAAACGGGTTGATCTTATAAGTTGACCCTTGAAGTTCATAATTTGCGTTGTCTTTGTGCAAAGTAAAAGTTCTTCACATAGCTTTTAATACTTGCTTTTTAAGGGTTACCCGAATAGAGCCCATAGCGTACGGACAATTTCAATATGAGAGGTCGTGGAAGTCGAAAGTATCAGAAGCTATTGAATGACGACTATTGTCACAAATTGCGAAGCTATGTATATATATATTAATATTAAATATGTATAACTTTCTACAATCTTTTAATAGTTAAAATATTCCTACTATTTCAGATGGTCTCAATTATATAGATTCCATTGTAATTAGATATACAACAACAACAACAACAAAGTCCATAAAATAATTATTTTTTAACATCTTATTAAAATTAGTAAAATAGTAATATAAAAGACATTCATCATCATCATCATCATCATCAGCCTATCGGAAGCCCACTGCTGAGCATAAGCCTCTTCTCGCATGGAGAAGGTAAAGACATTATCGATATCGATTTTGTTAGCCAATTTTATTAGCAATTGCTTCATTAAAATCTAATGTACTTAAATGTTTACTTGCTAGTAAAATCCACACATATGTAATATAAGATGCATGGGTCCCTTTTAACTCGCTTAAAATTGCTTAAAAATCATAAACAAAACTTTATTCTTTAAACCGTGCTGTCATAGCAAAGAAAATTTTCCAATGCTTTGCTTGGCTTTATATTAATTTTAGAATTTTGGTAAATCCAATAGTTATGCAACAATTTTTTTAATGTCCTAATACAGTCCTTTATTTTAACAGTAAAATTTGTTACCAGGAAAAAGATATAATTTTGTTCTTCGATAGTCGAAAAGTCGTAACTAATATGATTTCAAATGGCAACGACATCATTTTAATAAATGTTAGTATTAAATAATTTTGCTGGCAATGATGCAAAGAACGCTACTTTTTTGGGGAGTAAAGAAAGAGATATTTTCCTGGTCTATTTGTGTATATTTCATGTACGTTTTTGTCTCTAAAAATAAACACTTACAACCAAACCTTTATGGTCATGTTTTCTTCACTGTAGTGAATAATATTATAAAACCGTTAAAATATACTTTTTTAATCATCTAATAAAATACATGTTTATTAATGTAGACAGGTATTTCAAAGAAACTGCTTCATGTATCATGTCTGTACAATTTCATAACTTTTCCATGAAAATTGTTTATAACAAAACTTTTAGTGCAAGGATATCTTTGAGTCAAAGGAGATCATGTTTACATAAAACTTTGTATTAATATAACTTTGCTGCAGAGGCCATCGTTTGAATGAAGTACATTCACAATTTGCTATTTGGGTTTAAATGTTCACCGTTTGATACTCTTTAAAAATAAATTTCAAAAGAATACTTACAAAAAGAAATGTGGGAAAAAATGGTTTCAACTATAAAAAAATAAAAAAATTCGACATTTTCTCAAAATTAAAAGTAATTTAATACCCATATAAAGTTATACTATGGTTTTACAGAGAGGCTGAAAGTGAGTATCAATATTAAGTTACCTTCGCGTATGGACAATTTTTTTTCAATAAAGTAGATAAACCAAAATATGAGCATTTACCGGCATCATACAATGAAGGTATAACTTATAATTAATGGATGGTGACTAAGTGTAACATATAATTTTGTTATGTTTAATAATCCAAGGACCTTCAAAGTTTGTAAAAAAGAATAATTAATTTTCACAATATTGTTGCTCAAGTACTTTGTTTCCATCTAATTAGCTTCTCTATCAACTTTAAATAACATCATTTTGATACCATTATATAATTTTTTCTGTGGCTTTTAGTCAATGTTCTATATTCTGTTAAAACGGACGCACATCCAATTGTTTTAATCAAAAATGATTATCGGTACTAAATATGTACTGGAAGAATATTGTAAATATGTCTACTATTCAGGAGCCGGTAACTTCTGGTATGATACATCCTTTGAAGAATCTATTAAATATAAATTGTATCATTATATCTCCTTTTCCATATATTTAATTATGATACTACTCGAAAATCTAGCCGCTCTTTTCGTCGACTTTCCTGAGGTAGAGAAAAAATCAGCCGTCATGTTTTCTGCGATCCACGATATTATTCTGCTTAAAACGTATTTTCTACTATTTTACAAAAGTTCCATTAAAATATTAAACTGTGAAATGGCTTCAGCGATGGAAGAAATAGAAAAAGAAAATGTTATGAAACAACAGAAGCTGAGAGTACAATGGGGAATAATATTTTATGCTGTAACTGTCTACTTATCACTAATTGCTTATGGTGTTGAGAGTTTAAGAAAAGTGCTCGTTGAAGGTAACTTGTTTCTATATATTGTTATTAATTGTTTATAAATGCTACCATTGAAATAACAACAAAAAATATATCAAAGGATATTCAGACATGTGGATGAAGGAATAATTTTAATAACTTTTGTACCTCTCTTGGAAAACAAACAATTTATTACAACAACAATATTTGAAGTAAAATAAACATAAATTTAATCCTTGAAGAAATATTGAATTATACAAAAAATCTGGTTTGGTCAAAATTATTTGCATCTAAATGTGACGTTTCCCGTAATTTTTGTTAAGATATATTATTAAAAGTGCTTCTTTTATAACACATCAATTAACTATTCTATAAGTGTTTTATGTTTTAGGTACACCATTTTATACCGTAGTGACATACATACCGGACTATTACGATGAATCCATAATAGCAAATGCACTACGAATATTCTTCTATATGACATGGTTATATATGATGTTACCGATGATGGCAACAGATTGTATGCCTATAGTACACCTTATTACAATGGCGCATAAATTTAAAACACTACGTCACTACTTCGAGGATATCCGTGTGGAATTTGATGAAAACCTGACTATCATGGGAACGGAGCCCGCAGCTAACTTACTAACAGCGAGATTTCTAAATGGAGTTACAATGCACCATAAACTAATGTTGTATGTTTTGCTTTATACAAATATTTAACATTACATACATACTTTGTTACTGTAACGTTATACGTAACTTTTTGTTCAGCTTGGCGGAAGAAATAAATCGCGTCTTTGGAATCATAATGTCGCTCCAAGTTTGTGAAAGTTCAGCAGTTGCAGTTTTGCTTCTACTTCGCTTAGCGGTTTGTTAAAATTGTCGTAAACAAAGTGCAGTTGTTTACTCAATACTTAACTATATTAAAACTTCCAGCTTTCTTCACATCTAAACTTGACCAATGCCTTTATGACATATACATTTGTGGGATCCCTCTTTTACCTGCTTGCTCTTAATCTTTGGAATGCGGGTGAAATTACTTATGAAGTGAGTAATGTTTCAAAAAAATATTTTCAAACATATTATATATATAAATCCACTTTTAAATTCAATTATTTAACAGGCTTCATTGCTGTCGAACTCTATGTTTTATTCCGGTTGGCATTTGTGTCAATTAAACAAACATCCACATAAAGACATAAGACGTTTAGTTCTTGTTGGATGTGCACAAGCACAGAAACCTCTGATACTAAAGGCTTTTGGTATACAAGATTTATCCTATAGTACCTTCGTATCGGTAAGCAAGCTCACGTAACATCTCATATTATTAATTTTTTTCTATAAACCTGTGATACCGTTTCAGGTGGCGAGAATGACTTATTCTATATTTGCAGTATTTTATCAACGAAATTAATGAAGGTTTACAAAAAAAACATATTTAGCAGCTAAATAAAATTTTATTAATTATATCTAGTTCAAAGATATCTTCATATAAAAGTAGTACCACAAGAATAAGAAACTTCATTTACATTTTTTTTTTCAATAAATTATCCTCTCTTAGAAAATCGTCTATAATATTTAAATAATTTACTGTTCAAATATATAAATATTACAAAAGTTTATATAAAAAAAATAATTGCAACATGTTTAAAGGATGTGATAAAAAAATACAGAAAAAAATATATAAATAAAAATACCTATTTTTGAATATTTAAGATTTACATTACTTGTCTAGTATTCACTCGTAATTTGTTACTGTCTCAAATGGAAGTCTATGTTGAGCTCTAGGTGTTTTATCAGATTAAGGTTTTCCGGGAGAAATATAAAGTACAACATATGATGATATATATTATAATGTTTGTAATATTTTTACAAGTACCTATTTAGTTATGAGTATGCGAAAAAAATATATTATACACTATATAATATGTATAATTATGTCAAGTGAATCTATCTAAAGGATGTAGATTAAAATATTCTACACAATTTTATAAAGAATATGTTAATACACTATAATCTCAATTTCAATTCCATAAATAAAAAATCAAAATTTGTTTCTTTTGACTTTCAAGGAATGAAGAATTACGTAAGAAATATAAAATTGGGGGAAATAAGTCCGATTAACTACATGAATATTCATAATAGCAACTGACTTGGATTTGGATAAGATGTGTCGCTAAACTTATCAGATATGTGCGTACCGCCTTGTTAAAGGTATTTTGTATTCTACGAGATAACAGCTAAGAACCTTACCTAATTAGAGCTTATATTATTCAATCCTTGCTTATTTCCCGAAAAGTGATGAGTACACCAAAAATATTGTCTTTAATAATTAAATAATATCTACCATAAATGATAAAATGAATAATATAGTATGACGTAACTGACTCACATCACACATGGTAGGGTCTCAAAAACTAGTCCTGGTTTATTCCTATAAAACAAAACTCTGTCTTAAATTTAAAGCAATGTATTCTTTTAAAGCGATTTCATACAACTTCATGGAATATTTAAAAAATATATATATCTTCTTTACGAATATTATGTAACAGCAGAAATTTAAAGTAAACATTCCCTAAGTAATTTATGATTGTAATTAGCTTAGTAACAAGATATCTTACTAGAAGCGAGGAAGCAAAAGACAGCCTTGATAACAATGATTGATGACTAGTCGCAGAAATTCACTTTCTTAATTTTAATGGTTGAAATTCTTATAAGGAAAGATTTTATTTTTTATGGAACAAATGTCTTTCATGATTTTATTAATATAAAAATATATTACTTTTATATTGTTATCTAATAGCTACCCTCGAATTGATTTGTTTGTTAGATAGACATAAAAAAGCTAAAAATTAAGGCCAGTAAAAGAAACACAGCAGAAGTAAAATTAAATTCATCTTTTTTTCATAAATGGAAATAATGAGATCGATAAAAAGATATCAAATTGAGGTACTTTCCTTGTAAATGCGAGATCCTATTAATATTTTTCAGTAAAAAAAGCGCCTTATAGTTATGGATACTACCCATTTGGCAATATTAGTTACCATACACTTTGTTGTAAACACAGAAGGTTTCAAGGAAACGATGTTACAAATAAGGCCTACTCCCTATAACCAATCATTGGAAATCGATTTACTCTACAAAGGACAGGCCCTTGTGCACCCTTGTGCACTTCTCATTGAATTTCTCCTTTCCTACATGTAGGATCATGGTGACTTTAATAACATTTTTACTGTAATATATGACCCTATGTGGTATTTCTGATCTTTAACTTTTATTTGAATAAAAAATAGTTATAAGTTCTTCCTCCTATTATTTTGGCTCTGGAATATCCGTCCCAAAACTACGTAATCAAATAATAATATATTTATTTAAAATGAGAGTAACAAAGTGGAAAAAAATTTTTGCCAGTAAAAACCAACAAAATAAATACTACTACTACTACTCAGAAAATCTAACAGAAACTATTAGAGGAACACAGCTTAAACGAATTTTACATTTTAACTATTTGTAATAATTATTAATATATATGTTTATAGAATAAATTTTAGCTTTATTAAATGTGGCTTGAATAAAGGCTGTGTAACTTAATTATTTATCAGGAATTTCATACGTTGTATTCATATTGAATAATTTTCGTGCGCTACATCAATTAATTCTCCTATCAACTCCTTTTTAAAAAATTATATGCAGTATAATTTTAATATGTTATTTGAAGATTAACCTACAGATTGAATTGACCACCGGTTTTAAATTATTCCCAGTGAATATAGAGTATTTACATCCTCCTATAGTAAACTAATTATTTTTAACACTTTAAGTGTTAATCTTTACTGTCAGTGCATCCCTGTCTTTATAAAATAAAATACCTCCGGGCAAAGGTGAAAATTTTGTCATCTAATTAAATAAATACATAAATTCCGGTCTAGATGATGTTTTAAAAATCTACCCTATTTTTCTAATAATTTTTAATAATTCTATTAAGTTTTACTTCCGGCATTATAAAATATAAATAAATTTAAATTATTGATCAAGGGAATTAAATTTAACTTAACAAATAAATAATATTAGCCGACTAGGCAATTTAAATCAAATAGTTCCAGGAATAAAATATCAGTGATAGACATTGAACTAAAAACAGGAACATAATAAACAATTGTCTCTGAACCTCATAATGTAATTGACGTTTATTAACTGCACGGTATTGTAATTATAGTAACGAATAATGTGAAGAAAAAATCTAAAGACTACTGTAATTAAAGTTCTATTTTCAGGTATAATTTAAAATAAAATTGATGAACTTATGTTTTGTTATTTCTGTTTAATTTTTTACGTTTTTCGGGCTTAACTTAAGGGTTAAATAAAATTCAATTAAATAACATTCAATTAAATAAAAAGTAAATCAAAATCAAAATTCTTTTTAAATTTTGAATCCTGATACTTTGTCATTAGTTACAGAACCACAACATACAAATAGTAAGACAACTTGTAGTTTTTCTTGCTAAGGACGAGGATATGTTTATTTGTACTCCAATTTAACATTCAACAGTTGCAATTTGAATTAAAGGGGAAAACTTTGATAAGTCATCGTGTATTATTCTTAAGTCAATTAATATAAATTGATGAAATAGTTGTTATGGTTTATTTAGGTGTCAATAAATTGTAAATTGTCAATTAAGTAATTGTAAATATCTTACCTTACCTCATGCGGCAGCTGCAACGGTGATTTCTGAAAAATATAATATATTGCTTTATAGATTTACAGACTACCAAGAAAGTTGTAAATACATACGTCTAATAAAGTAATTTCACATTAACTGTCAAATTTATCCTTTGAGGATTTGAAGTTAAGTTTGACAATTTAAACACATTAATATTGCAAATTTTGCTGTTACATATACTGTATTATGTATATAATATGTGAATATTTTCATTGGTTTAGTGATGAACGACCTTGTCCATACATAATGGAATTTCAAGAAAGGTCCAGATTAAATTTGAAAAATTAATGAGGGGGACGCATCTGTACACGTGTCTATATTATCACTTGGGTTCATTAGCAATTGCATGGCACTAGTTACACTATTTTTATTATATATATCAGGAATAAAAATCGTCGGTTATGTAATTCTGCTTTATAGCATAATTCGTACCTAGAGACAATACGAATTGTTAAATAATTTAATAACGCTACATAATGTATGAAATACCTCAGCAACGACTTTACAATTATGATAAAAAATAAAATATATTGCCGATTTGGCCACAAACAGCTTCTCACATTCTCTTGATGTCGGATTTTAATACAAGGGTTAGATTTGGGAGAATTTTTTTCTATTCAGTAATATCGCCACACGATTTTAGAACAATATACGAGTATATAAGTTTCTATGTTTTGTTCTTTCGCTTTAACGTCTTAACTTTTCATATGAAATAATATATTTTAAATTTTAATAACTCCATCAAGTTTAAATCTTTGTTAAGATGGAAGCAAACAAAAACCCGATTATATTACACAAAAAGATTTTGTAACCAGATTTTATAACCAGTTTAAACCTATTGTAGGATAAAAGTCTATTAAGCTACCTTCATTGTTTTAAATTAAAAAATTCAATTGTAAATTCTAAATGACGCCAACCTTTCGTGAAGAAGATTTGTTCTAACTATTAATTTGTTTCCGTAAATATAAAATAAATTAGTTACTTCTCATTTCAGATTTAAAACGTGTCTTTTTGCGTTTCAATGATTTAACAATGAGAGGTCACCTAACATCTTATCTAATATGTAATTCAATTCTATTCTATTCTATTCTATATTTAATTCAAAGCAAAACTCCGTAAATTTAATCGAAAATTTTTTAGAAATTTTAATTCTTAGATTTATAATTTCATTTTATTTGTATAAACATATTAATAATTATAAATGAAATCAAATAATTTATTTTGAATAATAATAAGTACGGATGCCTAATTTGAATTCGTTACAGCCGAAATTTTTTTACACAATCATCCCTCTCGGCATATATGAATGTTGATATTGAAAAATATAAGTATTATATGTTTCTTTCTTCTTTAATAAGAAATAACAACCATTTTGTCATAGAAATGTTTAATGACGTCTAGAGAGAAAAAAAAACTTTATCCAAAATTATAATCCATGGATGGGTTACAAAGGATATTGGTCGTTTTTTGTTTTTAATTAAAAGCCTTTGTGGTTCTCTACATTTTATATATCACCGATGGAAATAATTCATCACGACTATCACTTTTTATTTATATATTTTTTATTAATTAATAAACTTTAGTTTTACTGGATTGTAAAACAATTTATTCTAAAAAAAAAAAACATAAATGTATGCGAACTTGAAAGTAATGAAAAACTCTTGGATAATATTTTAAAGCATGTGATTTCCTAGTAATAATTTAAAACAATACACGACCTTTCAAACTACATCCCATTCAATGAGATCTAAAATTTTCGCGAGTATTCATTTAAATGAAACTAGTGTTATTTACATCCCATTCAGGCAGAGATACGAGAAATAATAATTTTAAATAATATTTTACATAGGCACAAGTCAAGCTGTATATTATCATTACGAGCTTAATATAATGTTTAAAATAGCAATAAAATTGTACAAAGTTTATTAACTATATAAAAGTGATAACATATATGTATATTGTTTAAAAGCATATAGAAAAAAAGGCAATCATTGAAATCTAAACTTGCTTGTTCTATAGTATAGAGTCTCCATTAGGTAGCATCAGACCATCTTAATACCGTCACGATGCCTTAAAGCTTAAGTTATTTATCGGGATATTCCCAAAAGTCTTAAGCGAACGTGATGAGAGTTTGTACTCTTCAACAATATACAAACATCAAGGCGATAATGTAAATTAAGGTAAAACTAAATTACATAAATCGGTTTGTTAAATTCTAAACACAGCCAGTTTATTTTGTGAAGTTCTATTAAATTCTTTTGTATTTCTTAAGAAAATCAGACCAATATGAGTTATAGTTCGCGTTTATTTTTAAGCGATTTATACGTACATACTTATGATAGTGGCGCCTCTTAGCCTCAACCTTGTATGCTAATTTTAATTATATAATAAATTATAACGTCGTTGTATATGTTTATGCTGGCAGCACTTACACCTTATGAGCTCGTCTTGGTTTTCGTATCAAACTTTTCCCAGGATAAATAGCAGTAAAGAGAATGATCGTAAGTAATTAATCATGTACTGAAAGTAAAATGTGAGAAACGTAGAAAACGATGATAAGTATTTTTCTCCGGCAACGAAGCTGTGAATATGTTTACTTTAAATTATAAATATTTAGGACTCTTTCCAATATTTCTCAACATATTGCGAACAAATAGTTTACCTACAAGATAATACAACTTTTTAACAAACGTGAGTGATGGCATGGCATATACGGTTGATTTTAGACAAGTAAAAAACAATGGCCATGACCATATGTCAACAGCGAAGGCTATCAGTTCAATAAGAGGCAACCTAAGCTTTCTTTTATGTGAGGCGTTGTTAGCAGTAACGATGGCGTATTACGGTTGAAGAAGCTTAATACCGCTGTACAATTGTCCAAATACAGTTACACATTTGTAATCTGGTTTGGTTGACGGATTATGACTAACTAGTGTGTGTTATAATCATTCGTAACGTAGCGTAAACGTAGCGTATATATAGCAGCACTTTTTACAAGAAAATTATGTTTTGTCTCTTTTTAAAAAAATATTTTGTCTTAATTAAAATATAACTTTACGATTGTAATATTGATAGCTGAGAATTTATCAATATCATAAGTATTTCCTTCCAGTTTTTAGTCCTGAAAGTCATATTTGTTTAATATTAAAGCTTGGGAAACGATTAGCAAATACATAAATTAATTTATTAAATAAACAAGAAATGATTGGACGGTGAAAGAATATGTGTCAGTGATAATAAACTTATGCTTCTAATTATATACCGACGATTTCAAACAAAATGCGCAAGCGGCGATTATAGTATAAATTATAATTAATGATATTGAGGGTGAACTAAAATAAATATAAAAACTATAGTATTAACGCTAATTGAATATTATATGTTCCAATTTATTTTTTATATATTATTAAAATTACTTAGAAAAATAAACTATAATCATACTAGACTTAAATATGCATATGCATATTATGATTTAAGCATACGACAATGCTGAGGGCGGTTGGTGTAGTAATAATAAATATGCCTTTTAAATATAATGTAATAAACTCATCAATTAAGTAACTACATCCTAAAAGAAGCAGGTAATAATATACAAGGCCTTAAATGTCGCCCAATCCAGTTTGTAAGAACCAAAAATTATGGTAGCGCCGATAACAGATTTTAAAAAACCTTCGATATACTCTCTGGGGAGATAGAACTGCATACGTGACTGTAAAAAAGGAGAAATCATGCATACACCAACCTTAAACTCAAAACGGCTACTTCCTGGATCCTCGGTAGCGGTCGTCTACTATGACACTAACACAATTCAAAGGTTCACAATATATGTCCAGAAACATTGATTTGGAACTACCACATTCGATGCGGGAGACTGTTGGGAATGTTTTTCATGATTCTGAAATGCAGCACTCCAAGTTCGGGAATTTAGAGGCATCACGACTTCTTCCGATATTACCCCTGCGGTCGTTGATATTCAATTTATTCTTGTGCGGGGATACCCGAGGGACGCGTCACCGTACATGGTTTGGGAAACTAGTGAGTGGTAAGGATTGTTAGTCAAATATTGCTAATAATATTGTAACAATACGTAAAGCCACAAAGCGGCATTACCAGATAATATATTAGAAATATCTTGTATAAATTGTGAGGGTAGTTTGCAATGTATGAATTGAAGTAATGTTGCTATATTAATTAATATATGTATATGACAGTGATTTATGTTTTTGAAACACACCTTAACACATTTGATAATTAAATAATAACCATTTACATCATCGAGGAAAAAAAATTGTGACACAATGGATGTTTCATCACAAAATTGTTAGAGAAATCAAACGCGAAATACTTTAAATATGTTCGCTTGCAAAGAGACTTATAAGTTTTAGCTGATGACGCATTCACTATATCATGGAAAATATGATTTTTTACTTCTCCTCCGTTTGCATTCATTCTAATAACTTATAATATTTATGACAAATAAATCGAAGGGTGTTCTGATGGTACCATACTGACCTATACAACCTTAATTGAATCTATTCAAATTGTTATCGCATTCTGGGTACATTACTTTTAATCCAGATATAAATTTGTTGCAATCCCCTTTCGGGATAACACACCACCTAACCTTAACATTGCGGTTAGTTGCGGGGAAATCGTCAGACGAAAGCACTTAAACATAGCCATGTCAGGGCCAGCTCTTGAAATTATGTAAAAGCTCTCTCAGATAACACATACAAGCAGTATGATAGTATAATGAGAACATAATTTTCATAATACTTATAAATTTACTTCAAAATTTTATTTAAATTAATATTAAAGAATGACAGAATTAAAAAAATATTAGATCAAATCCCTACATTGTATTACTTGATCTATCTAAAGAATGTCTTTATGAAAGTAGAACTCGGGACACTCCAGTAAAAATAAAATTAAAGTATCTATACACTGAGACTCCGGAAAGTATAATTATTCATATACCAGATTTAATTTAATAATTAAAATCAAAATTCATATCAACCTGTTTAAAACCCTTCTCTACTTTCTCCAAGATTTCTCCTAAGCCTTTCTAAGAAGACCAATCTTATCTTCTAAATTGAACTAGGTTAATTATTTAAACTAAAGTTAATTAATTAGGATAAGTTAGGTGAAACGTAATTTTTATGAGCAAGTCCTTTCCTCATATATGATCTATATTAAACATATTAATATATTTCAGATGAATAGAACAAAGTTTAATAACTCCTCAATAAATTAAGTCTATTAAATTGAAGAAATAGCAGATTTGTTTAACACCTGATTAAATACATATATTCATTTTATATTTATAATATCAAAAGGAGAATTATTTAAACTACGGAACCCAATAATATTTATAAAAAAATACATGTTTGAAAGTACTTTATAACCGCCGATATTTAAATGTGATGCAAATACATATTTGTTTCGTTAAATTAAAATTCAAATAATCTTAATACAGTTCCAGACATTTTGCCAAATTTATTTTGCAAATTTATCAAAGCCATACTCGACCCGATACACTTAGCCTTCTAACTGTAACTCTCAATACATATTTCTTTCATATTTTTTGTCTTGTGTATACAATACAAAACTTTATTAATTGTGGACATGCAACTGTATACAGGCGTTTGTAGTCAGGGTACCTCATTAGCGTCAAGCCCCTACTGTCACCAATTACTGCAGACAGATAGGGTTGTATTGTATCTATTTCAATTATTAAAGTGAATTCACTGAATATACTGAATTATTAGAGTAATTATATTCAACATCATACAATCGTCAAAATATATTTTACAGCTATTATATGAAAATCCGAAATTATAGGATAAATTTAATTTAAATAGCTACATGTATTTTAATCATGTTTCAGTTTTAGATATGAAAAGTTACGTGATATTATATTTATTAGATGTAATGTTTTTAATGATCACGAAAGCTTAGGTATTGCTGTTTTATCTTTATCTGAAATAAAATACCGATTTTGAAATCAGAGAATTAGAAGAAAGAAACAAGAATTCATATAGAATTACCGTTTCAAAGTAAAAAACAAAAATTAATACAGATTCCATAATTTTTCTCTACTTCCAACATTACATAATAATTCCTCAAGGGTTTAACTGAAGGTTAAATAATTTAATATAAAGTAGTTTTCTCTCATTGTATTATAATTTCAGTTACCGACTTTATCTGAGAATATCGACTAGAATTATTTTTTATACCGATAGGTTTCATATCGATATATAAATTTAAACCTTTCCTATTTTGTGTTATATTTTCCAAAATAGTTTCCAAAGAAGGATAAAAAGTTATTAGTTTTCACCCTCGTATTCGTCCACCCCAGAATTATAATGGAAAACTAACTTAACAGTCTGTTATTGAGGCAATATATTCGAACGAAGTGTTAATTACATACTAAATTTCATTTGTCCTCAAATAGAAGGTGTTTTTTATACTGAAAGCAAAAATTACTTTACTATCAGTATAATAAAGCTTAATTATGAGCAGGCGTCCCACCTATAATGAGAAACTATAATCGCCCTCGGCTTCTTAGTAAGAAGGAAAATTGAATAATATTCTCACAAAATCAGTACAAATGAAGATTGCTTGAATAAATTCTTTAGAATTTCATAATAGTTGTAATTAATAATCATGTTAAATAATTATTGTTACTGAAGAGTCTATATTTTCCCAGTCGTTAAAAACTAATGGAGAATCTTTTATCCTTATAGTAGTAATTTAATACATGGATATTATTAAATCAGCGTCAGCATGGTTGAAACTAAGTACAACGTGGTCATAAATAACATCACACAAACCCGATTTTGAACCGTAGCGGATTTTTACCATTTCCGTACATTAAGACATACATTAAGAGCAAATTTGTGTTTAACATGAAGAATTTGGATACGAATTTAGAAATGAACGACGCCCTTGCGAGCGCTCAAGTGATTATTTACAAAAGCAAGATCTAAGATTTTTCTAGAATTAACTATCTTTACTCTGAATCGTGAATTTGTATGTCTGATAATAGCGTTCAACATTTCACTATCGAAAAAAATGTTTCACACCCTTTCAGATTTATCACATCGAACTCCAGACTGTACTCCTGGCACAAAAGTAATAATATTTGCTAATCGGATGCTAATGTTTTGTCTAAGAGGTTGTTTGCGCCATATTGTACCATCTTTACCAGAACAAGTTAAAATCGGTATCTCATGATCCGACGTTCCAGTATGCGATGAATTGTGCTAATTAGATGTATGTACCAAAGAATACACTTGACGTTAAATGACACTCAAAGGAACATCATCATCATCATTTTCTGACGCCTCTGGCGCGGTTTCACTCTGTTGAGAACTCTCTTTAAGGTTATCATCTTCCTCGTTTCAAAAGAATTTTCAGGTTCTTCCGCATCGCTTTTTTTTAATATTGACAGGATTTGCTGCTTTCTGCATACCTCCTTATTTATTATTCAAATACGCCTAAAAAATTAAAAATACAATATAATGGAATATACTAAACGTCGGTAGAAATAAATAAATAAAATTATTCTTCATTCTTAGATCGTATGTCGAAGGCAGCCCTAGCAGGTTAGTTTCAAATTTGGTTAGGTAAGAGAGGAGCTTGGACAGTAGAAGTGAGCGTTTAACACGTGTTAGATAGGGGTCCGTTAAACCTACACCTGGGTTGCAAATCCCAAGCACTGTTGAAGCTCCTCTCCCTGCAACGCAATGGACCCGGCACCTACACGGTGAATCCTTGGAACGCTGAGAGGTTTCGTCTCAAATAATGAATGTAAAGTAAATGGCACAAAATACTATCATCGAGTGTGTAATTGGTTCATATTTATCTTTGTATTGTTTGGCCGCGTGTACTTTCCTAAGCAGGCACACACTGTCTAAATTGACATACGAAAAAGAGAGGCAGAGTACTATAACTGCAATTATTGGAAAGCATGGTAACGTTGCACTATTATTTTCTTAAATACCCACGTTTGAAAACATCACGGGACATTATGACCCAACCTAGCAGACGCCGGGTTAATTAAAATATTTCATTTTTAATATTCATAATACTTCTGGTACCAATCGAATGGAATTTATCATGTAACAAAAGACGACTTACCAGGTAGAATTGATGTACAAAAAAATTAAGAATATAAATATTTTTTTTTTAGATTTTTTTATATGATATATCGATAGATAAGAAAATAGAACTAATAAATTTTTCACCCTTTTACATTGGCTGACTTTGCAGCAGGGGTTCGGTTAAAGTTTCAGTTACAAGGTTAAGTAACAAACCATATGGTTAAAGAAAATCCAAACCTTTTTTTTTATCGATGCATTTCATTATTCGATAAGTCAAATCTGAATTCTCCAAAATTTCCAAAGATTAGAAATTAATGAAGCCTCCGCTGTTCTCGTATATTATTTTTTGCGTCTTCAATAGAGTATCAAATTGATAAAAGTGTTCATATTGTAACTAAATAATTCTAAAAGTTGTAAATAACAACATTATTATTATAAAATGACAATCATCCAAGTATAGACACAAATTATAGTCTGCATCGATGCATATACTATGTACATACTCTTCATCTTCTTCTTACCTAAAGAACACCAATGAGACACGAAAATTAACGTATGTGCTTAGCCATTCTTTAAATATTATGGTAGTATGTGTCATATGTTTGTAGATACATGATTTTTTTGAATAATAAACACACTGACCGATTTTCATCATGCTGAATCACATTCGTTTATTGGTTAATACTGTAAAAAAAAATAATTTAAAAATTTAATAATATGATATATTTAGTTTTAGTTTTCTATTAAAAAAAATTTATACACCCCTTTTAATGCAAACACTATTAGGTATAAGTATTTTTTTTAAATCATGGCGAAAGAAAGTTAATAGGTAAAGTTAATACTCTATGATAAGTTTATACTACTAAAAGGATAGCCGGCAAGGGAATTTACTGAAATGTAATTAGGTTATTCATGACGCTTGTAAATTATTCTCTAAGAAAACTTAAAATTAGGGGAATAGACGAAAATTAAGAAACTGTTAAAAATTTCAAACTTAATTTTTATTTCATATAACAAATATTACATTTTAATATTCTATATAATTTGTTAAGCGCAATATTATTATAATGTTCGCAACAATTTCTTTTAATTGTAGACATGTGACTGTTTATAGCGTAAGTACCTAATTAACGTCAAGCATCTACCATCATATCAGAGAAAGAGACGGTTGTATAGTGTCTTATGCACTAACGTTGACGAATAATTGTATATCTTGAATAATTATAGTTATAGTTTTCTTTTGAAAAAAGAGGGTCTTGGTTCTATAACGATTTATTCCTTGTAAGACAATTTAGACTTAATTAATCCAATTGAAGAGTTAATCGTAGTTTACAAAGTTAGCTAGCACTATTCTAAATGCCAGCTAGACTCATGGTTGGTTAATTGTGATCCACTTAAGATAATATTCAAGAAAGTAACATAATCTGTTTATAGACCTAACGTATTAAACGAATTAGTGGCACTTGCAATGAAATTATACAGATGATAATGAAAGAGTATGACACTAAGACGCGGTTCTTGATTGCCAAAGCCAAGTGGGATTAGAAGGTCTTTAAGGATGCACTAGTTTTTGAAAGAAAATATGATTTACAGTACTTGAGTACTCCCAATACTAAATATATTTCAGGGGATGCAGGGTTTTAATTATGAAACAGGAATACCAGAGATCAAATACGGAACATCAGGATTTCTAGGCTAGGTATTTCCAATAGCCGGCTATGTGTTATTAGAATTAATATGATGTGATACCGATATTCCAGTGAAAGTCATTGACCTTTGAATGCAAAAATGAAGAAGAATAATGCGTAAAATCATTAAATCAATAAGTTTGAATATAGAACCGAAAATTATAATATTAAGATTATAGGCTAGTGTACACGAGAGATGTACTACAGAATGCTTGAAGTAATGAAAAAATAATGAATAAGATGTTCTGCTTAAAATAATGAAGATGAATTGAATTATATGCATTCAGAATCACGCGTTATAAAATACATTAAAATGTACAGGATTAATTATAAAAGTTTTCCTCAAAAAATATATTTTTTGAGTGTGCTTAAAGAAATAAATGTACGAATAGAGTATTACCTTACATAAGAATAGAAAATCATTAGTAATTGCTTCTTATTATGCAAATTTTAATAATAAAAAAATAATAATAATAATATAAAAACAGGCAGTAAGCTTATAATCTCATTATTGGGCTTTATTGTTTTTCTACTCGTCAAACTTAAACATAATTTTTAATGGATAAATTTATGGTCCTGAAAGAAAAGGTAAAAAGTATTTTCTATGGAAATAATTGAGAAACCAAAAATTATAGGTGCTGCTTTACAACCATTGTTCAAGAAGGGATTATTAATATCAGCATGCCATAAAACATTAATTTATTACATGTACTTACTAAAATTTATCAAACAAGAGCAAATTATTACAATTGAGTAATTCTTAAACATATTTATGAAATTTAGTACTGTAAACATTTTTCTAATTCTATATTTGTCTTTAATTAATAAATTGCTTAAATACTAACCAGAGATATTTTAATTGTATGTCGGATGAAATGCAATGAAGCTAAAAACGATCCCAACTCGTCGAGTAAATCTGTTTTCACTCTATTCATAGATTTTAATCTGTTCTATAAAATCTTTTTGCCGTCAGCTGCTATCGATAATGTACATATTGGACTTTTTCATTGTTTATATTTGGTTTCGATTTAGTAACTTTTTAACTTATGAAAGTGTAAAATCCATTAGAGTAAACTATGAAATCGATAAGTCTGGTTTATGTATTTTATTGCACACTTTACTCTAACTTAGTACTACACGACCTCAGTTCTAAGAAACGTAGAAAAATATAACATTTCTATCAGACACGTAAATCTTCAAAATCAGTAAGTGTTTTAATCGTAAAATGAACTAATAATGATCTTGTAGAATGATCCTGCAAAAACGATCTCACGATGTTGGACCTTTAATATCTATTTAACGTGAGTGATATACAAGAAGGTTTGTATGTGTAACTTGTATCTTAAATTGAACTTAATATCCTCATTGTATCGATTACATTGATTAATGTTTTAACATTAGCTGTCACTTGTTTATTTACGTTTTAAATCCATTGTATTTGTAAGCTATTCTCGTGTTAGCAATTGGAAGTAAACTTTTATTGAGATTAATTGTTACAGTTTTTAATATCGTCGTTTTTTAAGTTTTCCTTTTAAAATGCAAAACAATGCAACGACAATGAAAACATTAAAATAACTGTAATGAAACAGTAATTTAAAATTACTGCTGCATTCTTACTATATTTTAACTGGAAGGAAATAATTGGGAAAAAATCAGGGAAATCGTAAATGATATATCGGCTTTCCTTCAATTAATAAAATTTTAATGTATCAAGTTACACATAGTCCGTGGGTTCCATATAATAATTTTCGTTTTTTTTATGGCCTTATGTGATGTTCATTTAATGTATTCTTTATTTGTACAATTTATGGCTTGTCTTTGATTTTTGAAGATGCCAAGAAATGGATTGAAGAATCTGTATAAATTTTTTTGGTGAAGACTAAAATTAAGTATGTAGAGTTATTCAAATTATTGATTGTAAAATACGGTGAAGCTGCTTGCACTGATGCTATATTTATTAACATTACAAAATGTTCCCACCGGGCCGAGTAGATAGGAACTACAAAGAGCCCACCAAACACGTCGACAACAGTTGAAAATATTAATATAATGAAGGAAATTATGTAGGATAACCATCGAATGAACGTTGTAGAAATTGCTAAAATATCTATATATGTATTTATTGGCTCCTGCCATTCGATTTCTTTTAGTAATTTGGATGTGGGACTTTTCGTTCTAAGATTCACTCAAAATTTGACATTTATTGAACGTAAGTTTATTGGTTGCCAAAAATGAAGGAGCCCATGAAAGGATGACGCTGCCCCATGCATGAGGAAATAAATCCGGCATATAAAGAGGAGCTTAACAAAATCACAAAAAATGGATCTTTAAATTACCTTCTTAAAAGATTGAATAAAACATCAGAAACAGCATATTATATGTAGTATGTAAAATCAATAAAAGGAAAATATAGATATATATAATTAAATAAAATATTTTTATAAAAAGCACAAAATTCGCGATATTATTTGATCAGACCGTATTCATTAAATATTCAAATAACAATAATTATTGTTGCAGTTTTTCAATATAGTAAAAATCATATAGTAAATTAAAAGTAACATTAATGTGAGAAGTAAAGACACATTTTTTAAAAAAATATCTTACTTTCAATAGAGAGGATGGCTGAAATTTATCTGACACCTGGGACCCTTTCATAAAACATATAAAATCCCATATCCGTGATCACATCGCAAGACCTCAAGACACGGTGCCGCCTGCACCGTAAGCTAGCTTCAGAACAATAAAGTAGGAAATTAAGAAATCATTGGTCTGTCCATGATTACGGTTACTGCATAGGAACCAAACGTTGAGAGTAATGAGTAGGTTTAAAATAGTAAAAACAAACGCATAGTATATCCGAAAATCTTATTTTTATTTAAATAAATACATGCGAAAATCTTAGAGGAAATTAACTATATATTTTTGGTCAACAACAACTAAGATACTAATATACAGGGAGTAAAAGTACACATTTACGAACTGATTACATACTATGAACAGTAGTAGGGCAAATAGCTTTGAATATCAAAACCTCAAAAGATTTAATAACAGCTATGAGTTTACTTTAAATTCCAAGTTACTTTGGTAAATTAAAATATTCTGTTTTTCATGTCATTTATAAAACAACATTAATGGAGGCTAAATACATTTTATCCTTCAACATTAATCAGTGGAAACCTTGTTTTCAGTTGGACGATTTTAAATAATTCCTAAAAATAAAATCAAACAAAAAATTTTATGCCTTAGGTTGATTACAAAATATTTTTCTCACAAAATAATAAGCCATGAATAAAATTATGAGAATGCAATTCTGTTAAGTAGTTATATTCAAACCATCATTTATACTCATCTTTAAATTACTTTTAAATAGAAGTTTATTTTACAAGATTGCAATAATTTCTCCTAACTGTTAATTAAGATGGTCCTCAAGATATAAAAGTTAAAAAATCTACAATAGCTGAGATAGTAATCAGTCTTCGTTGGCGATGCTGATTATCTTGTTACAAAGTATTTATTTTCATAATAAAATATTGAAAGAATAAAATATTGGTAAGGCTTTTAATGTTTAATTTATTTTACATACGAGTAAATGAAGACTTGAGGTAGACGGCTTAATTTAAATGAAACGAAATTTTTCGTATTCATGTTTTTTATTATTTTAAATATGCAAGTTTCGGTTACTTTTCGGTTACTGGTAGACGAGATATAAGTGTCTATTTCTCTGAAGTAAATCTTGTTATTTGTTAAAATAAGTAAATAAAAATTCAATTGAATATTAATTATTTAGAAAAAAATAAAGATGAATGTAAAATTAATGAAAAAATTTATATTTTGAACACTACATTAAAAGGTTTAAAATTTTAAATTTAAATTCTTTTTGTTTCTCCTGCAAATCGCACATAGGCATACGAGTATTTTCTTGCAAACTATCATAAAATTGAATTATATTATTAACTACTTTAGTCACATTGCGTCTGTCCAGAAAAATGGTAATCGCGTTAGACATACAACTACATGGACATATTTTGCCGTAGTTAAGTTTATCTTGATAAATTAATATTTTTAGAAACACATTACTTGTTATGAAAAAGCAAAAGAATGTTAAAAATAAAAAGAATACAAATGCACTATAAAAAATAACGTTAGTTATTCTGAATTTTTGAATACAGAAATTAGCTTGCATCTTGTTAAAAAAAATTTCAACAATAGAAAAGACAATTTGCCCATGAACAGGGTTGACGTGAAAGGCGTTTCAAATGTATTGTCTTTTCCTATTCATCCAGAATGGTCCCTTTAAACATAACCCTAAAAAAGTCTATAACAGTGTCATAACTATTCAAATAGACGAATCGTTAACACATATTATTTTCTATTATTTCCCTTTTATGTATTTAACGTAAAGACAAAAGTTAACTTTGCGAACTATGAACGAAATAGATTTGATTTGTTTCAAATAAGCTGCTTTAATGAAATGTCCATAATTCATTAAAATATTTACTTTTATGCTGTCCCTAGTAATCTGATCTAAACACTTTCTTTGGATTCATATATATTTCTAATGAATATTGTAAATGTTGTAAGGGTTATAATTACATTAGCTTTTTTTCTTTGATCAATTATAATCAATGCATTTGTAATAATATGTACAAACGTGGCAATTGTTATTACTAGGCATAATAAATTTATTTCAGAATTTACTATTGGGCCGTTTTGATAAAAACTAAACGAAATATGTAGCACCTCCGAAAAGTGTATAGTCATATATCGATAAAGCTATAATATTTTAAATAATGTATAAAATTAAATATAAATTTATTAATATATATTGGTAATAAATTAGATATGTTAAATTAAAATAATGTCTAGTGAAAGCGGCTGCTTGACTTATACGAACCAATTATATATTTACATAACACTATTAAAAAAGTGAAAAAAAATCTTTTTAACTCATAAACGAACCGATCTGTTCTCGTACTTTGAAGAAGAAGAAGAAGTGAAGTATAACTCAATTAGTAAATAATACATAAAACAATAATAATATATGCAGCCACTTATTTAGTGATATCGTGGCTTAGAAAACAAAAAGAGGGAATTATTTTTTAGATGGTATGAAAGGAGGTCGTAGGTCGAAAGTCGCAAGCTTTCACGTTTTAGGTCAACAAACTAACATACATAATATTTTCGAAAAACATTTCTACTACCCTTTTTATAAAACTACCCTGCCAATATTTTGATTACAGCATAGGTATGTTATGACGGTCTACAAATAGTTTGGCATATAGTTCGTCTGTAACATGTCACTGTTGTATAAAAACGGTATTTATCCAACGACACCTGATAGATCTTTTATTTACTATATTTTTCATTTTAAATTTTCTATATTATTTTGTGCCAATGGTGCTAATATTTTAAACACAAAGTTCCTAACGTTACTAGAAATTACTTTATTATAAAGTTTTAAAAAGCGGATTGATGAAGCAAAACTATTTTAGTTGTGCAGAAAAATGTAGTGGTGTTGTAAATGAACGTATCCACATTAATGGAAATTTCTTTCGTCTGTCGTATGTTTACATTAGATTTAATTGCTTTAAAATAAAATTTGTCCAAAACAGTACTATTTTTGCCAAAATATTTTTGACTTAAAGGAGACATGTTTGCTGAAAACTGAATCCATATAACTTTACTGCAGAGGAGGTAATGTAAATCATGACCATTTAGGAGTACTAAGTGAGTTTTGAATGTAATGTAATTTTAAATAGCAGTTAATATTCAGTTAATATCATCAGCAGTTAACATTATATCCTATACAATTAAAACTAAAATATTTAATGACAAATATAAAAGAAATTAAATCTAATATGCTATCTTCAGATGTAGTTTACAGGTAATAAAATGAAATCACGATGTTCCCAAGTAAAGATACACAATTAGATATTAACAAAATATAATAAAATTCAAAATTAAGAACAATTAATTCATGTAAAAAATGTTTATTAATATTTTATCGGCAAAATAATAATTAAATATAACAAATTCAAACTCCAATACTTTTAAGTAATTATTTATTTCGATCTACTTTAAATGACATTATTGAGATATTAGTATAAAACAGAAACATTTGGGATTAATTGTGTTCAAGCTTTTTCATTATTTTGTACGGATTCACGGTAAACTGCGTAATTATAGCCTTTTTCAATAATATTTATGATAGGAGTATCCAAAATTATAGTTGTCCTTTTTGCAGACTTTTAGGAGGAAAAAATTAATCTATATGTTTACTGCAAATAAGGAGATTAGTTTTTTTATTTATGAATTTTCGTCTGTTTCATAAAAAAATCCGTTAAAATATTACACCTCAGCGATGGAACAGGTAGAAAATGAAGTTTTTTTTTGGAAAAAATTTAAAAGCTTTCCAAAAACAACAATGATTTACGACTTGCGACTTACGACTTATTCGAAAATTTAAAACAAAGGATTATGTTTACTCTTATCAAATTATTGAAATATTATGATGATCTATAGTTTATAAAAAAATATTTTCTTGAAGTTGTAATTTTTTAAATATTTTTTAAATGGCGACTAAAAATTTTTTTAAAGACCATTTTAAATTTAATGTATACTATTTTAAGCTGTAGCCACATACCTGTAAACCACATATACTAGTATACTATGAATATTCCTCGACATGACATGGTTATACATGATGTAATGGATTATGGCATGTGATTGTTAACCTCTAGTACACCTCATAATAAGTGCGCATAATTTGTAAGCCTTGCGACAATACTGTGAGGGTATGAGTAGGTAAGTGTTGAATTATATACTACGATGTCATAGAATGGAGTGTGCAAGTGACTCACCGAAAGCGAGAAATTAAGAAATTAAGTGTTGCTTAATACAAATATTTAATGTCATATGCTTTATTACTGTAACGTTATAAGTAACTTCTTGTTCCGCTTGGCGGATGAAATAAATCGCGTCTTCGGAGTCATAATAGAGTTCCCAGTTTGTGAAGCTTCAGAAGTTGCAATGTTACTTCTACTTAACTTAGAGGTTTGTTGAAAATGTCGTCTACAAAATTAAGTTGTTTACTCAATATTTAACCTAACTGTATCATAACTTTTTCCTTTCCTCACAACTACTTAACAAATGCTTGTACGTAATATATATTTATGGAATTTCTTTTTTCTTCCTTGCTCCTTGAATTATATTATTCAAGATTTTATGCATCCCTTATCAAGAACAGACGAAATGATATTCTCATAGATATGGCTTCTAACAAAAAGTTAACAAATACTCGTCTAATAGAGTTTTAAAGGAAAACATTTTGAATAACTAAGATAGTAAATATAATGTTCCGTCAATCATTGTTAGGTAAGGAAAAGGAAGAATATAACACCTGTCCCTCCCAAATATCAAACCTACACACTCTCATCGGACAAGGTGGTGTCTAATGTACTGTCAGCCATTCACGTGTATTATAGGCATCATAAATGTCTGCAATATTCAATACCCTATGCTACGCTTGGAAATAGAGAGCGAAAAACTTGGTGTTACAATTTTAAATACATGGGCTTAAAATATACAACGATAGCTGCTCTCTTCCAGAAATAAAAAGAGTAATAGTTACCGGCAAAAATACCAGGACAGGACAATGTAAAAACCGTACAATCTCCAGGACAGCCAAAACGAAGCTTCTATGAGCCTCCGTAGTTCCTATTTTCGTCTATTTCGCAAGCTTTTATTGACTAAATACATAAACCAAAAATACAACGATGACAAAAAAGCAAGTGTGTGTAAAGTTATTTTACGATTCTTTATAACATGTACAGTATTAATTATTTATCATGACGGAGACTGATAACATCTAATAAGTCTAGAATTTTAATTTCTATACCTCTAATAACAAACATATATGGTTTGACTTACATAATATATATTCTGTACTTAACTATATTGTTGTGAAAACAATTTTTCGTAGGCTTTTTATTTTAGTTTCTTATTACATTTTATATTTTTTTAATTTATAATTAAGAAAACAAATATGTAACATTTTACGTTTTCCCTAATTCGCCTCCTTAGGAATAAGTTATCACACTATACTTTATAGTTTTGTAAAAACTCATCGCCCTCTTATTAAAAAAAAAATCCTTTTCTAACTCAACCCACTTATCTAAGCCCATACTGTAAATGTAGGTTGCTTGTTTAGCTCCATACCAATGTTGTAAATCCATTTTGAGTTTCTAACTAAAATTAAAGCAATTGCCGTTATTTTATCACCATCTTCTATTATATTTGTTTTAATCTATTCTCGCAAACTAAGATCTTCTTTCTCACACGCAGAAGCAACTGGAAGAGGTCTCTGAAAGAGATATTTTTTTTCATTTCCTACAATTTGTTATTTAAATAACAGTAACAATTTGATGCAATAAAAAAAAAGTTTAATAATTTTTTCTTGAGTTATTAACCTTGAATGTTTTCCCTTGATAATATGAATAGGAACAACCGTGAACTTTTCAAATTACTTTCGTAATAATATTATCAGTCTTATTCGGATTTCACCCATCTCATTATAATAAGTTATCAATAAACAGAATAATATTTTATTTATTATAATAATTGTACTTTAGGAATGTTTAAACGTAGGCGTTTCTTTATTAGTGCTTGTTACTAATTCTTCATAAGAGTTATTGAAGCAATACAAGTATAGTAAGTTACAAAAATATATATTTTTTTCTTGCTACCCCAAGATAATGTAGGGTGATAAAATATTTCTTTAGTTTGTGAGACCCTCCTTTTTAAATGAAAAAAGAGTTTAAAAAATTGCCACACAAACAAACAAACTTGGAAAAGACTGAAAAACTTTTTAACTATACGTACAGTCTTTATACGAAGTTATAAATAAGTGTTAAATTTCATGCTATACTTAAGAAACATGGCACAATGTAGACATTAAATAGAAAATTGGCAAATAATAGACCAGAAATAAACAGCTTGGAAACACTTTACATATCGATCACAATAACTGGAAACTAAATTCATGCATAGTTTACTTTTGTATGTACTATATATATATATATATATATATATATATGGTATTTGAATTTCCCAGGAGCCAATATAGTGTTTCCTATAATTATACGATAACTTAAATCGAGTTGTGTTAAGATTAAGTTTCGATATACATATATTTTAACATCATTTTATAATTTTTCAGCAGCAATTTTTTTGCTTCAAAAGAATCATTTGAGAGAAAAAGCAAAAGAACGTCTTTTCAATAAAACATAGACTGGCACTTTAAAAGTATTTATTAAAGGTCTACTAACTTACTTAAAAAGAAAGTTGACTTGTGTTTATCAATATTATTGAATATAGCACCAAGAAATTTAAACTTTATTTTATATTCTGTTCTGGTAAATTTTAGCCGATTTATTTATATGTAAACTTATTTTTATTTCAATCAAAAAGTGAGTCGGATAAAATAAAAACTGAAATCAAAACGTTTAAAATCAAACATATCAGTGATAGACATTGAACTAGAACCAGCTACACAATAAACAATTTTCGTGTCTCTGAACCACATATTGTAACTGACGTTTATTAACTGCACGGTATTGTAATTACAGCATCGAATAATGTGAACAATGAATTTAAGCGATGTCTACGATAAGGGAGGCTCTAATTTGATTTTCATTTTCAAAAGTAAACTTAATAGTATTAATTGTTCCTCAGAATACGATTTTTATAATTATATTTAGGACTTTAAAAAAGCTAAATAATCAAATAAAAATCCAAATTAATAATAAATTGTCATCCGTTTTTCCAATAAGGCCTTTCTAGGCCTTATTTGACTCGTCCATCGCCCATCGGTTCACCGGGGAATCGGTCACAGAAGGGAGGACCTTGACCTTCTTGCTAGGTCTTGATCCAGGCTAAGCGGGGCGGAGGACCCGGTCACGTTCTGGAGGCGGCAGGCTCAGTGTTGGCATAGGGTCTGTTCCTCTAAAGGGACGTTCTTACTCACGATTCTCTGAACTGACCAGAGAACGTAGCGGAGGAACAAAAACGGCACTCGTTGTGCACTCACCCTGCCAACGGGGCACATGTTGTCTCCATCTTCAAACGTCGAAATCGTAATTCGGGAATAGATCATGGTAATGTTTTATGACTCGGAATGGGACGAGGGTCTTGGCTTAACCGCTCGGACCACGACGAAGATAATCTCTATACAAAAACCCCTCCAATATTACGTTCTGGTACACGGCGAAGGGTATGTATGGCTGATCAGTAGTATGAGCGCACCCTCAGCTAGGGAACCGGTTGTCCCTCTAGCTGGGATACAAATATACACTTACCCAGGGACAGGGGGCACCCTCTGGGTGAACCTGTTATTTCCACCACACTAATATGGAACACACTAATCAAAACATAAAGTCAGATGTAGAGGAGAGGGTAAGCGATTTCAGCTCACTTGCTAGCGACGTGAAGAGCCTGGGTGACTCTCGGGCCCGTGGAGAGCCGCTGGATTCATCCAGCAGTCCCTTGCACGGGCGTCAAACCAGAGGGAGTCAGACACAAACCCTAACTTGACCGCTTCTGGCACTTACTCTTAAGACGCTTAAGCGTCTCTGGTTGGAGGATGGCCGAGGGCCGTGCAGGAAGGCCCAGTATCGAAGATCTCCACATCTGCGCGGGGTAGGGGCAAAGGGGAAGGCTGCGCGAGTGCGGTAGGCAACCGGACCGAGCCAAATGAGCAGCTGGCTACTAACAGTAGCACCCTAGTAAGGGTTGACATTTCGAACTCCTCCGATAAACAGGCGTCTGGTGGCGATGGCACAGATGGCGAGCGCGGCTCCGCGAGCCCTCGGAAGGCAGTGGTGGATGCAATCCGTATGGTGGCTGTAAAAAGGTCCCAGCCCGCCAGAAACGGGATGCTAATGCATGCGGAGTATGCCATCATGGTGACGGCCTCTCAGCAAAGTGTGGCAGGGCTGCAGAAAGCCGCCTTACACAAAGAGCTGGCATAGACGAGGCAGGAGCTTGCCCGTTTGGCGGTTATCAATGCGACTCTAGAAGCTGAGCTCCGGTCGGCAAAATCTGGGCTCACAGAAGCCCGCGGAGGCCGATCCCAGCCCACTCAGCCAGCGGAATCCGACTTTCTCAACCTGGTGAGGAAGGAAGTGGTGGCGCTAGCAACGTTTTGAAGGGTAGGATATTCCACCCCCTGCTTGCTGCGAACTACTCCCAACGCATTTGCGGCTGCAGCGGCTAAGCCGCCGGCGAAGGCGCAAGCGACTCCATCGGCGAGGGCAACTATTTCTCCCCCGGTACAGGTTGCTATCACACCAACAATAAGGAAGTCGACGAGTTGCAAGCGAATTGTCGCAGCGGCTGAATTGACTGGTGCCCCAACAGACGTGGGACCTATCTCACCCTCAAGTTCTTTTGAGGCGAGGCTTCTTTTAAAAGAGGATTCTTTTGAAAGAGGCGAGAAAGAACCGTAAAAAAAATTAGTAGCGCGGGGAGAAACGCGCTGTAGCAAAACTTCTCACCCCTAAAATTGCGGCTGTAGTAATCATTTTACTTCTCGATGTGGCAAAAAAAGGCGTGACGTACGGTAAGGTCTTTGCTAAGGTAAAGTTTATCACTGGACGGGTCGATGATTATCATTTCGTCGTCTGTTACTGGTACCTCAACCTTCAAGGCGCCTCAGAGAGGCAAGGGTTGCGTTACCCCACAGCTCGGAGATATTGCTGTGGTTGGCATTTACTTCTTTCGGAACCGAACTCTCGCTGGGTTCCACAACTCCCTAAGGGAGTTGGTCACCGTCGTCGTCGGGTCCCGTTTCCTCCCCGCCCTAGTCCTTGGGATTTCAATGCCAAGAACTTGGCTCGGGATTCTCGGCTCACCGATGTCCGGCTTAGGATGGTGGAAGACTGTTCTCTGGAGACAGGCCTAGTCTTTCTGAACCGGGGTTCAGTGCTGACGTGACTGCGGATGCAGGGAGAGTCGGTGGTGAACATCTCGTTCCCCAGCCCAACTCTGTCATCGCGCATTGGCGACTGGCGCGTCATTGAGGTGGTGGAGACGTATTTGGAGACCAACGATATATCCGGTTTAACGTCTCCGCTCAGTCTGCCCATCTGCCGGTCAGACAGGCCCCGTGTGCACCGCCATGGGCCCTGAGGCATCTGAACCGAGAGCTCTGGGAGAGAATCGCAATCGTGCAGGCCTGCCGAAGTCAACGTGGAGGCAAAATGGCTCCAGAACGCTATGTCCAGTATTTGTGACGCGGCGATGTCCCGGGCCCGGTCGATACAGTGCATGTCTCAGGTGTATTGTTGGTCGCGGAAGCTGGCTGCTTTGCGTTGTTAGTACATCGCAGCGCAACGCCGATACACAAGGCAACCTCCCTCTGGGTGTTAAGGACAGAGAAGCGGAGTTGTACGAGGATTACATAGCTGCGAAGGTTACTCTCAGAGTGGGGATCCGGTGTGCCAAAGATCAACCCTTCAGGAGATGCTGGAGACTCTGAAGAGAGACCCGCGGGGACGCCCCTATCGAATTTTGCGGAATAAGCTACGCACCAGGGCTCCTCGCTAAATGGTGAAACCCCTCCGACAATGACTCCGTTCCTTAGGGTGCTTTATACGGATTATGACGAGAACGACGACAGCATTCCGGTGGGGACCGAGGTAGAATTGAAAAAGGTGGCGCGGTGACTGAGCGCCAAGAATACCGCCCCAAGTCCCGACGGCCTGCCTGCTAAGTCATGGGTCCTGGCCTCGGAATCTTTTGAGCCTCGACTAGTTGGTATAGCCAGTGCATGTTTGGAGAGGGGTCAGTTCCCGCTGTCTCGGAAGACGGGTAAACTGGTCTTCGCGGATTAACCTCGGTATGTAGCTGTCTTATTTCGTTTATCATTATTTTGACAAACAAAGAGGAGCATTTACAAGCATCTACAAGCTACAAGGGTGAAGGAACCCATCTCAGACATCAAAAGTAGGCGCGCGTCGAAGTCAGAAGTGTGTGAACACACAATGGACAAACTAGGCCACTAAATTCCATTTGATAAACCACAAATCCTCGCTCATGAAGACAGGTACATACCGAGGTTAATCCGCGAGGTTATTGAAATTAAAAAACAGCCCAATTCCAATAGAGAAGATGGCTGAAATCTATCCAACACCTGGGACCCCCTCCTTAAAAATATAAAATCCAATGTCCGTGACCACACCGCAGGACCCCGCGACACCGTAAGCGCATTCTGCCGGCATCCAGAGCGGTATGCCAGAATATTAAGAAATCGATGGCGGTAGATGATAAATAACAGAACCAACTGACAGACATTCACATCTCGTCTGCCCGTGATCACGGTTGCTGAAAAGTAACCGAAACGTCGGGAGTATGTAGTTTTAACAAAAAATAAAGAACGCGTAATATATCCGAAAAATATTAGTTTCAATAAAATGAATAAAACTCGCGAAAGTCTTAGATCTCATTATCATCATGGGATCTAGAGGCGAAGGTGCTCGCACAAGTCTTCAGTTTACGCTCTGAAGCGCTCTTAAGCTACATTTGTGTTTAGTGATATAACATTTGAATAGCAACGTATCGTCTATTAAATTATATAAATAATAATTGTAGTATTTTTTATACATATTAAAAAATATAAAAATCGTCATTATAGATATATAAATAATAAAATAGAGTCAATGTATACAGTGAAAAACGAGGCGGTGAATTACAATGTCAAATTTGTATTAAAAATATTTATAAGGGTGGTTTTGTTAGAGTTTCAAAAAGGAAAGCTGGATAAGGCATTACAAGTTAATACGTGGTCTCTATAGCTGTAAAGAATGTCATACTAAGGGAAAAATAAGTATAATTAACCCTTGTAAGTAGCCTTTACGTTAAGTAAATGAATTGTCAACGTTTTATTAATTTTGTATTTTTTATAATTGTTTATATTTTGTGAAATAAAAACAAAACCAATTCAAACCGTGATAAATATTAACTCGTGTTAGAAGTTTATTACCTCATTTTCATTGGTGGAAATATTACCATTGGAAAATCACATTTCTTTAATTTTTTAAAATTGTGTATGAAATTCGAGTTAAACTTCACATTTAAGGAAAGAGTAATTACTATATTAAAAAAAATTATTGTCATTTTCACTACTACGAACAGTTTTCTGTGTTTGTAATTGTAAAATAATATTCATATTTTATATAACTATTTAAACACATAAAGATCGAACGACATTTTACTCGTATGTCATTGCAATATTAAATGTGCAACTGTAAACTTTGTATCGCTAACGACGACTGATTACTATCTCAGCAAATGTAATTTTTCAACTTAATATGGCGAGAAGAGTCTTATTTAACCATTAGGAATAATTATTTCATTGGTTTAAAATTAATTCGATTTTAAAAGAAAATATTTAATGAAATATAATCTATGTAGTGTAGTTTTAAATGTATTTGACACTGTCATAGACAATGTTCAAGAAAAAAATTAGTAGTCAAATCTTTTTTTAAGAAATACGTTTTATCTGAAAACAAAAACAAGAAAGCCTAGCGCTGCTTTCTTAAAAACAATCCAACATCGTGGTATGGATAATGGGGCAATCATGTATTCTTAGACGTAGGTTACAAGTTTTTATATGTAATTCTTATTAGAGGCGAAACCTGTCAGCATTCCATAGATTCACCGTGCCGGTGCCGGGTCCATCGCGTTGCAGGGAGAGGAGCTTCAACAGCGCCTAGGACTTGCGGCCCAGATGTAGGTTTCCCCTATCTAACGCGCGTTAAACGCTCACCTCGAGTGTCCAAGCTCCTCCCTCTACCTAACCAAATCTGAAACGAACTTGCTAGGGCTGCCTTTGACGCACGTTCTAAGAATTAACTGATGTTAGTTCTTGGCAAGCCTAAGTCTTTTAGCAGGTTGTAGAGAGATTTGGCTGTTATACCTGTCGCTCCTACTTCTACCGCGTAAAAATTTACAACAAACATATTCTTAGTGAGTTCGTTAGTGAGCTCGTAATACATGTTGACCTTGTTTGGGGATGTTGGTTTCCCAAGAAACCGTGAGCTCTATTAGTACAACGCGCTTTAAAATTCGCGAATATAAAAATATGTCCGGTCTGGAGGCCGATGCACAAATATCCTCTCGGATCTTATATTGCTTCTCGGATGTGTCCATCATTAAAGTCCAATCCAAAGCCGCTTTAATAATATAGTAAGATTTGACATTCGATTTTGTAGCCCTAGTGCCTTCTCTCAAAAAACCTATTGATCGTTGTTTCGTAGTTATTTCTTTTTGCGCTCTTGCTACCCATAGACTAACCGCTTCACTTATGATTTCTTAAACCCTATCGTGACAACGCGAGTATTGACCGCTATCTAGGAGTAAATATACATACAAGTAAGTTTAGCAGTTTTCCTGGAACCTCTGGTTGCTGCGAAATGCACCCTATATAATTGACTTGCAAGTATTGTGTTGTATTGTTGTTAACCATAACGATAAAGTTTTCGGGTTATTTCTCGTCAAGTCTCATAAAATTCCGTGAAATAAATATTAACTTACATAAACGTTGTCAGTATCTATTATACAATAATTAAATTTGACTTATTAAAGTGTATTTTTAAATTACTATATACTAGAGAAGTTAAAATAACAGAGATCTGGGCTGGTTTAAATTATTGTTTAATTACAGGAATAAAAGGAACACCGACAAAAATGTAAAATAATATAATGACCAGTCTTTTATTGTTTCTCGAATGAAAACTAAGACAATTAGAACAGCCGAACGCTGTAAAACCATTCTAATAGTTTTAATTGATGAAATTAATTTACTTTTTTATTTTCATTCCTATCATTTTGTTGCCGATGATGATTAATATTAAATTATAGAAGTTGCACATTTTATTATATATGTATTTAAAAACTCTGTAATATTCTATTCTAAACGTTGTTTTTCACTAATTATATTAAGCACATAGAAGATCCGTAAGCCTAAGTAACGGATATGACTAAAATGAAATATTCAACTCAGGCCTCTAAATGATGAAAACATACATGGTAATTTTTAAAGGACGTAGCTTATTTGCTTGTATAAGATTCAAGACACTTGTCAAGCCAGCTGTTGTTTTAATGGGAAAATCATCTATGCCTAATAGATAAAAAAACTTTAACCTTATTTATGTTACTCGATGGGAGGCCATAGCGTCGTCGCCGGTATAGTTACCACGCATCAGACAATAAAATGTCATCAAAAGCTTCATCAGATTCCGGTATGTTGTTTGATTAAACCGTAAAGAGAAACTGCTGCCTTCGTATTTCAGTCGAACGATAAGCCAAGACTTTTGTTGCGTCGGGTACTTGGATAGTGAAAGGCACAATTAGGGGGTTAGCCACCAATTACAGCTGGTCCGCGAAATATTTATAATCTCAGGCTCTATGATGGCTCTATGATGTCGGTTAGCGACCGAATTAGGGTCCCTATGGTGATCTCTGTAGAAATCGAGCAGTCTTCAGATCAAGCCCCTAACAGTACCATGACTCTGACTTTGTTGTTGGGTAATAGTCTCAAGAACTCATTCCACTTCCATCCTTCATAAATCGTCGGGAATACTGCAAATCCGCAAAATATCATTAGATAATTTTGACACAGCTTTTCAAAGAAAGGTTAAAACTTACATATTTTTTAATTAATTACTTTTAAGGCCATTTTTACAACAAGTAATAATTATAGGTTTAGTTTATTACTCATTGTAGAGAACGGTGGAGCGTATTAATCTCCCACTTCAGGTAATCACAAAACGAGTCTTACCCGGGAATTACACTCGCGTACGAGTCGTGAGACGAGGCACGAGCAAAAACACAAGGTGACAGTTTAAATAGTCACTCGAGAATATAAATTACCGTTCTTATTACGAGAGTATTGAGACTGGAATCGTTTGTTATTTACACTCTCGAGCGACTATTTAAACTGCCACCTTGGGCTTCGGCTCGTGCCTCGTTACGCGATTCGTACACGAGTGTAAATCCCAAATTATGAGTTTAATGCCACCAAAACGCAAGCAATTCTTCTTTTATGAACGCCAAGAGGAGATCGTCCGCCTTGACTGAACTTTTCAAAATGTTTCCTTGGATTAATCCAACCTCTTACAGTTATTCAGTATTGAGGTGTCCTCAAACCCTAACTTTGACAGATTTACTTATTCCAAAGTTGCAGCTACAAGAAAACTCGGAGTTCTTCCAAAAGTGAGGCAATACTTCATGTGGAGATAATTTCTTTATCTGTACAAAGCACAGGTCTGGTCGCATGTGGAGTACGGTTATCACATGTGGTCACTCAGCCTAAAGCATAGATGAAAAGTAACCAGTATTTTTGTTTTTTATATGATATATCTTGGAAAATGTCGACAGGAATTGCACGATTTAATTCCTTCATCACCTTTTTCTCTCCATCTCGGACAAATAGGCGCATGGTATTCCTCGGTATTTTCTTTATAGACCTTATTCGCAACGGTATAAAGCAGCACTCTTATGTCCTTAACCAAAAAATTTAAACAATTTGTTGCGTTGTTGTTGCTCAATTGTTTTTCAAAATATAACATGGGCGTCGATAAAAAAAGTATGAATGGGCTGTTTCTGACACACCGCATTTACTACTAACAACTTCATTTCTAACTATTCAGTCGAATTAAAAAAAAATGTTAACAAAATTATAAACCCTTTTCTGTTTCAATATAATTTAATTATACATTTCCTTTTTAATAAAAGCTTGCTGAGAAGCCAAAACTGCAAATTAAGTTAAGACTGGAAAATATGGATAGAAATACCGTTGAATATTTATACATAGCCAGAAGAAGATGAAAAACCCAGTTTACTAAAAGTAGCAAAAAATATACGTATAATGGAAGAAATAGTGCTTTTTCCTTCAATTGTTATTTATTTATTAAAGTACATGATTTGAAAACAAAAAAAAACTTAACAACCCTTAAAAATTCAACCAAAACTAAAACATTTCGGTATTGAAAGAGCAAGTAAAAGTAAAAAAAGCAAGTCTGAATTATAAAACGCAGTGGTAGAAAATATTAATAATTTTATTAGTGAATGCAAAATAAAAGTCAGTGCTATTAAAATCTAATTAAAATTAAAGACATTTTTTTTTTTAATTTGATGATTTTTTTTTAGTAAAATACAACATGTACATCTTAACATGTACATCTTAATATTTTATTCAATTATATCCATCATATGTATATTAGAATTAGCTTATTTTTAATTCAAAAAGTCCTGTAAATAAAACAAAATAACAAAGATATTTTCTATATTTTATATTTAAAAACTTCGTAAATGTTGCTTAAAATACGCATTAGCATTTAGCAGATTAACCATAGATCAAGTCTCGAATTAAATTATTAAATATTGCCCTATTCAAATGCTAGCATCTTAGTTTATGACAATTAAAGGCCACAGGACACTTTAAAATGAGTTTTTAAATAATTTCTTCTAACCCGTTGTGAAAAAACACTTATTTCCTATATTACAGCGCTGTTTATTTTAACATTATAATTTTGCTAAAAGCCTTTATTTTTTAACAATTTCATCTAAGTATGGTCTCGATATAATGATTCTAAGATTTTCGAATGTACACATTTAAAATAAACTATGTTTTTTCGGATATAACCACGACATTTCTTATTTCAGATTTACATTTTTCAATTTAATTTTCTAGCGTACTGCTTTGGATTAACGCAGATTGCTTTAACTTTATCTTGAGATCTTGCGGTGATCCAGAGCAATACTGTAGAAAATTAAGAAATTGTCGGCGGTAGATGACAAATAATAAGACTTACAGAGAGACATTTTCATCTTGCCCGCCCGTGATCATGGTTGCTATCCAAATTAATATTATAAATGCGAAAGTAACTCTGTCTGTTACTTAATCACGCCTAAACTACTGACCCGATTTGCATGAAATTTGGTACCCGAGAAAGGACATAGGCTATTTTGATACCCGAGAAAGGACATAGGCTACTTTTTACCCCGGGAAAATGACGCATTCCTATGGGAAAATTCAGGTGGGCCGATCGCTTTTACGCCTAAACTACTGAACAGATTTTAATGAAATTTGGTAAGGAGATAGTTTGAAACTTAAGAAAGGACATGAGTTACTTTTAACTGCAGGAAAACAACGCAATCCCATGGGAAAAAATAATTTTATGGCCAAGGAAGGAAAAACAAAAAACATCGTATATAAATCGTAATCTATCTTATTCTTAAAATGTATTAACCTAACCTAACCTATGACAATAACACTCAGTAAGGACTCATCCCATCTCGGCACAATTCAAACATACGTACAAAAAAGTACAGCTCAGGTTTTTTCATACTACTATACAAAAAAAACTTTATAATGCGGACGAAGTCGCGAATAAAAGCTATATATTACTAATTGTGAAATTAATGCGGACGAAGTTGCGGGCAGTAACTAGTAAAGTAATAAAACTTTCGTTTAAATATTACATAATTATTTCATACTCAGGTGGAAATATAATTGCTAAATAATATCAAATATAGGTCTTCAAAATTCCGTTACACTTATTACGTGCAACAAAGTGATAAGGATGAGATGCCAAACAAGTTACTAATGCATAATGAGATCTAAGACTGTCGCGAGTTTTATTCATTTAAGTTACTAATACACATAAAATATCACTTACACTTGTGATACAATTATATTTTTAAATTAGGAACAAAAAATATATACAATACAGACCCATAGCGTATATAATAGTCTTTTCTAACGAATTATCTGAAAATGTTATATAGTGAATTCGATAAAATGAAAAGTCATAGAAAATATTATACTAAAATACGGACTTACCTACATGTGGTTCACAAAGCCGTCATTATTCTACGCTGCAGTTTCTAAACCGACTTTTAGATGATTCTAAATTTTATTTTAAGAATCACGTCTGTCACTCCTTTTTAGTTTTAAAATATGTTTATTATTTCCAAATCCCTTTTTTATTTCTGTTGCCATGCTGTCATCCAAAAAAGACAAGTAGGTAAGTTTTAATACTATTTTAAATAAAATACTAATCATAAATTATTTAAAATGATTATAAACTACAATTCTAAAGACGTTCTATATTTCTGTTACTTTACAGTACATTTATTACAAAAATCCATAAAATATATTTTATTAAACGAAATATTAAATAATTATTATCTTTTTAATAATTCAGTGCAGTGAATAAGTAAAACACATCTCGTCCGCCCGTGATCACGGTTGCTGAAAAGTAACCGAAACGTCGGGAGTATGTAGTTTTTTACAAAAATAAATCACGCGTAGTTTATACGAAAAAATACTAGTTTCATTTAAATTAATAGAACTCGCGAAAATCTTAGATCTCATTAAGTAAAACTTTATAATCGCTGTTTAACAGTAAATTTAAAATTATTTTTGGACAAACATGAACTTTAATTTTCATGGTAGTAGTAGTAGTAGTAGTAGTAGTTTTCATAGTAGTAGTAGTAGTAGTTTTTCAGTGACAATAATTTTTTCCCTACTAAACATTACCTAACAGTTAATCATTAGTAATAAAAAATAAATATTAAACCCCGTAAACTGTACTACGGCTTATATATGTAAAGGGAATATCATTTAACCATTTGCTGTTCTTTAATAATATGTGTATTTATTTATCTAACGGCTATAAATTTATGTTTTATTTAAATCTACAATTAATTACTTAGTAAAGTATTCATAAAGTTTTGACTTATATTACTACATATGAATAAAACTACAACACGAAATCGGAAAATATAGATAATATTTTTCACATCACTATAAAGCTATATACATATTTATACATGGTATAAATTAATTGTAACATTATTGTAATTATTATATTTACTTTTACTTGTTTGATGACGTAATAACCGATAAAGATTCTTCTTAATTACGTTATTAACGAAGCGTAATGATATAATTATTATAATAAATAAATCATGACTCTCAATATTACTAAGCTAATATTGTGAAAACATTTCTTTTAAGGATTTTCTCATCCAACCAATAGGTTGAATAAATTTTATGAGCATTATAAATATGAAAACAGTTTTAAAAATATATATTAAAACTATATAAGTATTTTATACATTTGATAAACACAAAAACATATTTTTTTTATAATTTTTTTATTATATAAATTCGTCTCATTAATCTTAGTTTAAGCATCGCTCAAAACATAATGCAATTTGTACACAAACATTCGCAACTTGGTATAGTCAAGTACCTTTAATTCTATTCTCAATGTCTACAAAAATTTTCAGCTTTTACCGAATTATTGAAAACTATGTTATAATATAACAATAGTTTAAAGTGAAGTAATGGATACAAATACTTTTCTATTCAACAGAAAGACGACGTTTTGAAGTAATAAACAAATCTTATGTGATACATAAAAGTCAAAATGGTGCTTAAGGAATTTACAAGCTATTTTAATATACATGTAGACTCATGTTTATCTCAAACTTCAAAGCTGTCAGCAAAATAGCACAGATTTGTACGTAAAATTTTAACAAAATCAACGTCACGGTTTATTTATAAAGATATTCATAATTCATTCATATTTTGTAGAAATTTTGATGTTGATTTCCAAAATAAGCGAAAAATAAACAAAGAAAAATAAAACCACAGAGGTTTATTTTATATACTGTGAATTTCTTTGTTCATATTAATTTTGATTCGCATAATGAAATATTGTGTTATAACGTAGATGTAAATTACTCCGGATCTTAGAACATAAACAAGTTTATTTATAACTTAAATATGAAATTAAGGTTAATGAGGGTTGAGGGAAAGTCTGCGGAAATTACGAATCACAGCACGACTTCAAAATTGTCTCGATTGTGAGGGATTTAATATTTCTATATAAATGTTTAGATATATTTATTTATGTGTAAATTTAATTAAAACAAGTAGCATTACTGTAGAGGTGAATAATATTACACAATATATATAAATTCTAACGTTTGATTGGTTAAAAAATATTGATTAAAGTGTCTATACGTGTGCGTTTTGTCGTATTTTAATATTGACAATTTGGACAAAACAAATTGAGAATGATTTGTCAAAAAAATATATACTTTAAATCCTTATATCGTAAAAGTTTAATTTTATCTTTCAACGAAATTTTATCTTTTAAACGTTCATAATAAAATAATTTGAATATCTGTAGTGCAACTGCAGGCGATATAGATAAACATCAAATCCAAGAGGGTGAAGGCTTAACAATGGGTATTGTGTTCTATGACGATATTGCAATTGAATTCCTCGGTGCAATACGTCGTGATCGTCAATACCTTTGTATACCAACCATGTCCACTGAGAACATATCTATTTGTCTGCTTCATATCTGTTGCTGACATCGATAAACACTTAATATTCCTACGAACTATTAACGTCATAGGAATACCGACAACAAGGATATTCTCAAACAACATTTAAACTATAATTAAGTACTATTTCTATAACATTATTTTCTTTACAACATTTTTTTAAGCGTTATATAATAATAAGATCTGTAGTATTATTATTAGTATTATTCATCTGAATTATCCTCTATGTGGTTTTGAAGGTTCACATTTTATAATGTTTTTATATTAGGAACACATCAAATCACTAGTTGCAGGTTGCATCTCGTCGTTATGGTAAATTAAACCTGCTTTCACAAACGTATTGATTTATTGAATTACAATGAATGGGCGTTTGATTTAGAGACGTTGACAACCGCTGAACCTCGAAATCCTAATATACTTCCCGTATCTAAATTTAAAACATTTGAACTTTCGATGAATCAACGAAGTTTTTCCATCACAATATAAATAGCGTTTTAATAATGAAGTTAAAATATTTTCTTCAGGCCATAAACGTAGGACAGTACGCAATACAACGAAAATAATGCTATTACAATTCAAATATTGTAGAATCATAAATTTATATACGATTATAGTGGGTTACCACATTGCTTCATTAAAATAAGGTTTCCGCAAATAGATAGTTTATAATACTAGACATATTCCGCCCGAAGCTTCCCTCGTGTTTAAACTTTGATGCAAAGCTCCCTTATGTCAGAGATTTATAGAACAACAACATACTGACACCTCAATTCTATTTCTATCTGTTTATGGATAAATACGTAAACACCAAAATGTAATTACAACTTTCAACATTTAAATTATATACTAAATGTATAAAGGTAAAAGTTCCAGGGAATGATACATATATAGTATCAAAGAAAAATTATATTAAATACTTTAGTATATGGAATCGAGCATCTTGCTAAGTAGGTGGTAATGGAAAAGATCATGAAAAGCACACTACAGAAATTCACTACAGAAAGCGTTACTGTTAGATAATTTTAAGTAGGAATATCTATAAAGCATATTTATTTCGAATGGAGTCTTTCTAAAACGAGTGGCATTTTATTCCTTCTCATATTTTTAGACAATTTTACGAAATCGAAAATATAAAGATGGAAATTTTCAATTTTAGATCACTATATATATTAATACGGATATATATGCTATAAGAAGCATTATTTTTTTGATTTCATAAATTCTCAAATCTAATAAATATTACAAATAAAACTGTTTAAATATGTTTATATGTTTTCTGTTAGAATTTTGTACATTTTTCTCCTTTTTTAAGTACTAAGTCTACATTATATTCTACAAGTCCAACAGATACCTGCAATATTAATAGTATTTCCGTTTGTCACTCAAAAATGAACTAAGTTTATTAAGAAGGAAAATAGAGCTTTCAACTCACCGAGGTATAAAAATAAATTTGACAGAACTCTACTTCCACTCTGGCCTTCTGTGAGAAAATGTTATTTTGTCAAGTGAATCCGTCCATACACATTACGGACATGTAAATAACATTATTAAAGCTGTACAGCAGAAACAATTTCTTTATAACAATTTCAATTAACTTCTAACATTGATTTTTAATAATTAATTATACAGAAGACACGAGGAGGCAATTCTTAATAGATTACAACGTATTCAAGTAACGTTCTCCTTTAAATCTTAATAAGTCAATTAATCTTAATAGATAAAGTTCAAGAAAAGGTTAAGGCTATGTAATGTAGCTAAATAAAGTTTCTATATCGATTTAAATCTAAATTAAAGCTGTTACAACCTTGCCAGTGATTTAGTGGAGAACGTTGAAGATACAGATGTCTAGTCTAACCTTGGAATTGGAATTATCAGTCAATCTATTACCTACTTTTATTTATTTCTTAAAATTCTATTTTATTTTATGTATACTTTGTCTATAACAAATCGTGATCTTAAGATTTTTATTCAGGTAGAAACTCATTTGACGATCTGTGTGACAATCATATAAATTTTAAGTATTTTTAAAAGGAATCTAATCTTAATAGTCTCGTTTGATGTATATTTTGTTATATTTAATAATTCAATATTCGCACAATAGAAGTCTATTAATGTTATTTTTATTACTGAACGCAAAGAGGTTTTTATTTATTATAAAACGATATATAATTTCATTTCACTCTTTGCCAAGCATCAATCAACATTAAGATTATAAGAACATAAAATATTAGTACTTCAAAGTCTTTGTCTGAAGGGAGCGTATAGAATATAAATCTTCAAAATATAAATTATTACCTCCTTCAATGGGAAATTATCCTTAAAGTAAATGTAAACAAATAAGGCTGCCGAGATTAAAACCCCGGCGGTGTTTTAAACAATAATCCCCACTGGGCCGGGTCAGGTCGAGTCGAGTAATATAATATAATAATAGTTATATCGTTCGTAACACTGTAAATATTATTCATAATAAATTAGTTTATATTTTTATATGCATTTACTTAGTTTATTGTTTTATAAAATCCTACGGAATAAAAGAAATTGAGACTGGTAGTCGAAATTGTTATAGGACACGCTATATTCCTTACTTTTCGTTATATAATAAATTAGCTACATATATTTAAATATATATGTTAGCTATATTATTATGCATATCACTTTAATCAACAAGTTTACAGAACTTAAAAAAACTAACATATGTCTAAATTTGGATACAATAACACTTTAAATTAACCCTTTAATGTTTTATAACTTCTTTTAAAGAAGTCGCTTTCTTATTGAAACCTAAATACGTCTAACATTTTAATATTCGCATACTATATAGTACTAATCTCGCGTGGCACAGAGGAGTTTCGTCGCTCATAAATACTGTGTATCATAGAGCCTACCTTATAATAACGTGTTTACTAAAACAATACATATACATACATACACACGTTACCTACATGTCTCTATGATGCTCTTTTGTAATGTGAGTGAAATAGTATTTTATTTATCTATGTAACAGTCGTAGTTCACTACCCTTCAGTTCATAATTACCAGACACTTTTTACAGTCATTAGTCGACTCCGTTTCTCGAAATACATTTCTGAGAACTCGTTAACAGCCATCTTATTTTCAACAATGTTTGCGTTTTACTAGAAAATCTTGTAGCGTAGGAGAAATCCTTCTAATGTTCACTAGCTTTTCTCGCAACAATTAAGATTATATCTTAACTTATACACTAAAACTAAATGTTGTTTCAGTTTTAAAAAGTTTCTTCTTATTTCCTATATCCTTTTCAAGTTGATAATTTTAGCAGTGTTTAGAAAATAATCTTGTTATAATAATTTCATAACTATACGCGGTCGCAAAGTTTTCGATTGAGTGTGTTTGTCGATTATAATACATGATTATTTTTTATTTTTTTTTGTTGTCCTTATGAAGTACCTTTTATCTGTAAATATTCTGAACCATTCATACGAGTCCCTCATTAAAAATTAACATAACATAATAATAACATTTAAGGTTCATAAACAAACTCACACTGTTCTCAAACAAAGAAATCTAAATTTAAACGAAAATCTTAAATGATAAGAAAGTCGAGATAAGGGTTGAAATTCACTGCGAGAAAAATTTTCAACTCTGTTAATAGTAAAAACTCTAACAGGAATTCTCTTTTGTATTTATGAAGAATATATATGTACTATAAACTTATAAATCAATATTTTAATCTTTTACTGAAAACCATCCAAAAAGTAATAAAATTGCGTTCAGATTTTGCGACGTTGCTTTAAATCTCTCTTCATTTGTTATTACAAAACCCGAAGATCTCATACAATGTTCAAGTAAAAATTTCAAATAAAGTACTATATATCAAAACAAGCATATTTTTTATTTTACATAACATGAACGAGCTCTCATTTTTCTGATTATTCTTTACGATGTTCAAAAAATAAATAACCACTAAAAGAAAAAATTATTACTTGCTAAGGACAAGAGATGCGTTGGTTATTTGAAATACACACTAAAAGGAAGCCTAATGATGGTGTAATCTCTTGCTTCATTGCGAACGGTTTTTACAGATATTTGAGATAATGGTCACTTTGTACGGTAAACAGAGTATAACTGTTCTTGGCATTAGAGATAAATATTTATTTTATTCGATTATGCTCACACTAAACTTAGTAATTCAATGAAATAAAATAAATTACATTAAACACTATTATAAAGGTGAATAGAATGTTATTTTTTGTAATGTAACATTTTCTATATCGACTGCTATTCACTGCAGATCGGCTTTTGTGTCAAAAATATAACTGAATATCATTTAATTTTTTTATATGAATATTAATAAAATAACTTAATTATACATATGTATAAAAAGTTGTTTTCGCACATATTATATATACTGCATATTCAGTATAAAGTTCATTAAATAAAACCTTACTTCAAATCTATATTATAATATTATGAGGTTATGTATAAAAATATTCTGTCCCTAAAAGACTTCAGTTCAACAGAAGTAAGCGTCGATACACTCTAATTAAAGTTACAAAACCGTGTAAGTAGTTAAAAATTGTTATCGACTAATATTTCAGTTGACAAAAATTTACTTTTATTCATAAAAAAAAAATACTTTTCATCACACGGTGTTTATTTTACTTTTCAAAGAGCTTATCGTGGGGGGTGTCGAAAATGGAAATTGACGAGGCATTTCAAAGTTGTTAAGAATTTTGTTAACCAACTTAATACTCGAAGTGATACTTTGTAACTCTCAGGGCGATGTTTGGAGTAATAATAATTTCATAAAAAATATATATTTATTCAAATTGACATGGAATTACATATGATTGTTACAGTAATTTTAATTTTATATAATATAAGAATAATATTTATGAATAAATTATATGAGAAAATGGTAGGTAACAATGCTTTTGAAGAACATAATTTTACTGAATGAAAACAATAGAACACAAAAAGAACTGGAAATAAAAAATATGTTTTCGGCAAAGTTTACAAAAAATATATATCTTTAGAGAATGCTTTCAAAAGAACATTCTTGCGAATTAACATCTAAAAGAAAGTTTATATTTAGGGTTCCTTAAAAACAAAAAAAGGACATAATTATACACCATTTCAGAACTAAAAAAGTTAAATTTGTTTCTATACTTAAACAAATGCGGATTGTTTGTTGTATTCGTGCTAATTATATAGAGAGGCAACCGGAGGTTCCAAGATAACTACGAAACTTACTTATATGTACCTTTATTATAATAAAAATTACAGATTAAAACTTATAACCTATACCTAAGACTACATGATTGCCCCGATGTTAGGACAGCAATGTCATTCCATAGCCTGTTTGGTATCAGGAATCTTCTGGTTCACAAGGCTTGGTGTTCGTTCCGCGGAGTCAGCGGCGTCACTCAGATGTTCATTTATTTTATAATATGTAGCGCGTACGTAATGTGCTTAATAATAAATAATAATACAACATCATATCAATATGAAGTCGCTATTTTTATAATCTTAGATAACTGTGATGTGCGAAAAAATTACTATATGATACGCTTAGTAAAAAACAGTCACAAATACTTTGTTACTGATTCACCTTTAGTGCTCCAGACACGGAGATCTAAAAATCAATTTGTTTTAAAATATTAGATACTTTTTAATTTCTAAAGCGACCAACAATATTATAAAAAACAATATCAAGGATTGGCAATGATTCTGGACTAACTAGTAATATATAAACTCGTAATATGGAAGTTTAAAAGAGTAAGATTAAAATGAAGTTAAAAAGATAAATGTTATGGTTTTACCTTAGGAGTAAGAAACTTGTACTCAATAAACGTTTATTATAAAAGTTAATATTACCTCAAACGTTCAAGAACACTTATTCTAGTTCTCAATATTCCTATATGAATAAACCTTGAATGTTTTCATTTTAAAACTTTAAATTTATTAAATCGTTATTTTCATAAAAGAAATGTATCGTATATTATAATTTCCATCCTCGTCAAAATGAACTCTCTTCACATAATTCTTGTTTTTTAATGAAAAATATTTTCGTGAATATAAATTGTTTTTTTAGTCCTGTTACTTGTGAGGTAATGGCTTCGTCCGCACTCAAATGATTAAAAATATTGATATGCCATTTAGCTCGTATACATGTTATAAAGTTGTCACACTTTATTCGTTATCACCTCAAAAATTGATTGATGTAAAATCATTAATGTATACATTAATCCTATAAGTTTTATGCATACAATAAATAATCTCAAATAAACTTTGATATTATTTAAATTTATGTAACCCAAGAAAATAAATCTCAATATTGCTGGAAAACTACATTTAAGCTGACAGCCAGGAAATATTCTCGTTATATAAGAGGTCAAGTCACCTGGATACGGAGAAAAGTCAATATATGCCACAGTTACGATAAAATAGACATGCCAAGTGGTTATTTTAACAATGAAGCAGTAAACGAAATAGCTGTTTCTTTAGCAAACTTATCGGAAATGAAAGACAAATCATTAGAAGATTTAAGCAAAATATCAACTTTATTTGCATAAGATTAGATTGAATACTACAGTTTTTCATAATTTATTTGAACAGATAAATAACAAATAAAAGTGTACTAGTTTATTCCGTTATTTATAACGTTTTTAATTGATTTTTTTTTTATTTATTATACTGTTGAATATTTCCTGTATTGATTTTTTTCTTTCAACATGAGTTTTTCATGAGATCACGACTGTGTACATCATTTCTATGTTCAGTAAAATTTAATTTAAGATATTCATCCGTAGATACCGACACCGCATACAATATTAATGCCGTATCGTTCAAACTTAAAATGCAGACGGCTTTCTTAAGTGACTCAATACTTATGTGACATCCAAAGTGATGTATTTTAAATTTTTATATGTATACTCATTCTAAACATATCTTTATTTCGGAAAAAGTTTTATTTTTTGTTTGTTCAGTGTAAACAGATTTGTTAAGGTTTACTTACGTAATTATATTCAGTAGTACGGAAATTATATGAAGTTGCGATTAAGTCTTACCCAATCGGATTTCTCCGATTTAACGTTTTATATTTACCATATATAGGTACTTTATTTAAAAAAACATATTTCTCACTTTGATAACAAAGTATTTGGAGTTTTACACTAGGAATTCACTCCTCTAAAGTGGAACTAAAAATACTTTTAAATTTTTTGTTAGACTCGAACACATTTTCATTCAAATACGATTTACTTAAATGTCGCTTTTAATCAACGCAGTGACGGAAAGCATTTGAAGTATGTTTTCATTGAAAACTTCAACAAAATGTTACTAAAACTAATTTACAAATTCTCTAACTTTATTTTCGAACTGTGGTATAAGGATTAATGTTTATTTATTCCTTAAGTGTAGTGTTGTTGTGTTTTATGACATTTATATAAATTTGGGGTTTCATGAAATGTAACGAAAAAATAAATAAAGTAATGAATGGAAGCGATCTTAAAATTTTTTCAAACTTTAAGACGAAATCTTTGTAATTAAATTACTTTCTTTTTCGGCGAATCAGATAGATTTAAAGGAAAACCGATAATTTTAGAGTGTTTTTCAAGGGAAGACAAAAGAGCAAACAAGCCGTCCCAATCTTAAATTGAATATTTTTCTTGAATTTTTAAGAACGACGGACGATAAAAAGTTGTTTATGTATTATTTTATATATAGTTACAATACATCAATATTATTTGAAAGGATAAACAAATCCGTATTATACTAGGAACAGCAATTTACGTTATCTTAAATTAATATTTTAACTTATACATGTAACATCGCATGTTTTCTATACAATTCGCAAATGATAATCGAAAAAAAAATTAAAACTATTTGGTATTATTAAGTATTTTCTAGACTTCGTAATGACTTATATATTTGTGGTGTTATTAATGGAACACTTTTCATGTAACGAGAAATATCTTGGCGAGTCTCCACTGATTCAGTAAAGGCGGAATTTCTAAGTACTTTGTGGGTATATGAAGAAATTCCTAATTATGACGTAGTAAATTTTACCTTCTTTGATCGAGTAAAATTCTTTCTTACCAAGGTTCTGAATACCTTAAACGTTAAAATTCCAATGTGATACTCACTGAAAAAATCTATGTTTTTTCTTAATTTTTTTATTTATACATTAAGTTGTGATTAAGCCAATCGAATAAAAAAATCAAACCGTAGAATCCAGAAACACTAAGCTGGAGCTTAAACTAATGCATGGGTTTCATCTCATATGCCAACCAAAACGTTTTCCATTTACAATTACTGTTCAGAAATATTTACATTAGAAATTTATTTGTACATATAGTTTTTAAATATACGGCTTTGAAGACTTAAAGTTGAGCTCGAGACGTTTTTTTAATGGCAACCACGTCAAGTAGCTTTTATTAATAATAAATAATGCAAATTTAAAAAATGTATACGATAAATGTATTAATGTGAAAGTTTATTAATTCAATCGTAATTTTTTACCAATACTATAAATACTTCATATAAAGCTATAAAAATTTAAAACATTTTCTAAAAATTGTATTTTCTATTATTTCTACAATTTTTAATTCGACTTTTGTGATAATTGAGAACAAAGAAATATACACATACCATAAAATAAATACTGTCCGTAAGTCACCCCTAGCGGAGGGTTTTTAAAACACAATATAGTAACTAACCGTCCTGAATTAATTATTAGTTAACAAAATATAATTAATATAATATAAATAAACATACCCATGCCGCACAAAATAAAACAATAGAAAAGGTTCTTTATATCATCCAAAAGAATGGCTTGTACGGAATAAATCATTTCTCATTTTATCACATTTTCGCATAATGTATTTTGTGTAAGCCAACAATCAGTCAGAGGCTGGAGGTGATTCATTTGACGGACCATTTGTCTTGCTTTACCAAATTACCTTATTTAGCTGAAATAGACGTATTTATTCAAAAAAATATATATATTACTAGCGAATGTGAATCAGCAAAGAAAAACTTATTTCTTGTGTCGTGTCTTGTGATTAATTATTTACTTACTTCAATAGTAATATAAATAACCTTACGTAAATGAAGTGACATGTTCAATATTACAATTGCTATTACATGTAATGTGCGTAATAGTTAGCGTTTAAAATTGATCCTTAATTCAACACGTTATGAAATAAAATGTTAGTATTGTAAGTTAATCTTTTTACTAACCATTTCTTTTATTATGAGTATCTGTTATTAATGGTATAGGAATTAATATGTCCTAATTAATTCTTTTGTTACATTTATGCCGATCATACATCAAGCACGTTATGGAAATAATTTGTCATTTTCACTACATTTACAAGTAAGAGTTTTGGAATATATTCTTTTCGAAATAACATAATCAATGAAAAAAATCAAATTCTAACTAATTACGTTGGGGTATAACTCACGGTTAGCCAAATGTTCCAAGAAAACTACAAAATTTCTTTATATATATATAACTTAACTTAAACTTAGAAACCTAGAAATAAGACAACATAATAGGAACGACGTTAAGATGGCAATGTGATCACATTACTCGATGTTAATACTTTTTTACTATTTATATGATATTTTATCCATTCAGCGGTTCTGCCCCACAATGATCATTTAAATTTATATATGTTTCGCTTACTTAACAAACCATGCTTCTGTTTTTTCTATATTTACACATAAATTACGCTCATTTTTACATCAATTGTAATATACGTGAATATACTTTACATGAAAAGAATATCTTGCTTTGCAAGTGAATTTGAGGAAAGCAGATTCAGTTTTAATATACATATTATTTCTAGTTTTAGATAAGTTATGTAATGAATGAAACAGCCTCTAACAGCCTCCAAAAAAGTTTGGTATATTGACATCTATAAACAACGTTCGTAATAGAGTCTCATCAAAGAGAAAAACAGAATTACATTAACCTAATTAAGGAGACTTTCCTCGGAGGGTTTTGTGAAAATATCTCTTAATATTGTCTAGCTGATATAAAATAAAAACATTGAGTAATTAATGATTTTATTAATTTATAGAAAATTTGTTTTTATACTTTTCAGCTTGCAGAGAAGTTAGTTTAAGATAATTTTCTTGGCATAGATATAATTATTATTTGTAATATAATATTAATTATAATCCTAAGAATTGGTATAATATTGGTATACAAATCAGCATTAACATTTATGGACAGTAGTATATTACTATGACTATTATTATGTAAAATGGCAATTAATCATATTTTAGGTGAAAGGCATGTAAATATCATAGATATTGAAACAATCATCTACGATAATATACCACCTGAGTCATCTGAAGAATTCTATATCAGCATAAAAGCATTCATGTTTGTAAGGTTCTTTTATATCTTCATATAAAAATTTCAGATATAGTACATGAACCAGGTGGAAAATATTATCTGCTCCATACGAACAAAAATAATCTCTATCCTAAAATCTGTCAGTCAAATGGTTTCAGTGGGCACGATCCGACATGACATGGGTCTATTTGCTTCACCTACCTCATTCTTTTAATACCCTAGACTACTATTTATTTTATTTCAATTACACTTTCTGTTTTTATACAAATTATATGGATTTACCTCATAAGACACACCATCATGTCTTAATAATATTTTTCTAACTTTTTCCTGACCATATAAGAGAAATTCCTGCCTTTTTCTAATTCAAATATTTACGGAAAGCTTTTATAATTATACCAATTACAATATTTTTATAAATTATATATCCAGTATAGCTATTTCCTGAAAGTAAAACTAACTTCTCCAGAATTGGCTTATTTCTATGAATATTAAAATAAATAATAAGACCTTCTTTATTACATAACTTAGATAGTTTCCCTGTAAATTAATGCCTTATATTTTAAAAGAAGAATAAAAATTAAACATATAACGTAGACTAAATTAAAAAAAAACAACCGAAGAAGTTATAACTTAATTCTCAAACCGAATAAAATATTTCGATGTAAATAAAAGTTGGTGTTTTAATTTTCTCAATTCTTTTTACAAATGGTTCTATATTAATATTAATTATATCAAATCCGAACAGTGCTTATTAATAGCAACTGAGTAATCTAACGTCATAGCGAGTTCTCTTAGCAAAGACTTTGTCAACTAATATGGCATTCAACCACACTGCACATTAATATCCTTCACTGTCTAGAAACTAACATTAAAGCAAAACAAGCAATAATCTTAACGCCATACACAAAGCGGGCTATATATCTAATATAGACTACTCATATATTTGCTTATTATTTTAAACATTAGCTTCACTAAGTAAAATCCTTTGATTTTTAATTTAAAAAAAAACCTAATTTGTTAAACGTTTTAAAACCTGTAAAAAATATAGTTTAAAATAAACTTAGCAGCATGAAGTAACAGTTGGTATTTTGTGAAAGAAATGCGATAAAACATTTTTGCCACACGGCACGCGATCTGTGTTATTTCAGCACTTAAGGTTTCGTAAATTATAACTGTCGGTGATAAATCATCATCAGTCAATCTGACTTTTAACGTGAAATTTTATTGAATACATACCCGATTGTAGTTTACTGGAAGTGTTGGAAATAATAAGAAAATTACGTACTAAATCTTGAAAAATTTCCAAATTTCAAAAAACGTTAAGTCAACATAGTAGCTTCGTCATACTTTTAATACTTTTGTCAAGATCATATATGTATTATAATTTTTTAAATGCATCGACTTAAGTTGATTCTTCTCACATATTTTTATGAAACAATCTTTTACCCGTGGCCTTCGCTGAGAGACAATATGAGTACTTTCTTAAGTCAAGTGTATGGAATTCTGTTACAACATTTGATATTTTGAATATGTATTGGGGACGCTAAACATTTACCATTAAATACTTTTATGCAATTACCTATTAAGATGCATCATTTTATATTATCCGCACGGGCTAAACGGGCTAACTTTTAAACCTATGCTTTTTTTAGAATTTAAATCAATCAATAAAATATTACTTGACTTACTCACATTTCAAAAGTATCCTTTTTTGATTTTATACCCAAAATAACAAAGCATTTCCAATAACTAAAAATTTTTATTTTAATTTTACCTTATTTTAAATTGACTCGTCGATTGAAATAAAGTGAGACAATTTATATATATACAAGTTATTAACAGAATGTGTAAGTTATTAACAGAATTACACTTTTTTTTTTTTAATATATCACAGCAAACCTTTTTTTAACATTCTGTACAAAACTTCAGAAGCCGTGTCAAAATTGAAAGCCCTCAAAAAATTTATGCTACATTTAAATAATTAATCGTTAAATATTTTAATAGACAAGCCGTTATGTGAATCATATTTCCATTCAGAATTTTATCATATAAAAATATTTATTAAAAATGAATACAAAGCGTGAAAGAATGAAAGAGAATCATAGCATCCCAATGTCGGCTAAAACCAAGGAATTTCTACAGAAGATCTGTTACCGTGATACAGTTTCTGTAGATATGACAAAGCATGGCTTCATCAAAGATGGAAAAGCGTGTCTCTTAGAACTATTAAACAATAAAACGGGAGATGCAACAAAAAAATGTACCACATTTTTACTTTATTCTACTTCGGAAATAAGTATAGAAAATAAGTACAGTGATAATATAAATAATTATTAAACTATTGCAGGTGAAAATGGTGAAAAAAAAGTAACTCAAAAGCCAACAACACGGCAAGGTGGAGATAAACAAGAAGGTAAGTCGTGCACCATTTGATCTTAACCTGCCTATATATTTCCATTTAAATAAAGAGTCCAATTAAAAAAAAACTTTCATTATAACACATTACACGTCCATACTGTTTCAGTTACCGAAGTTCAATTAACTGATCCTCTAACGAAAATAGCTGCTAAACAAAAAATTAAATCAACAAAAATCATCAGGGCTCCATGATTAATTTGTAAGGTTCTCTGCCATTGCCTGCATAAATTATGTTAAACGTTTTAAATTGGTAACATATTGAGTTTAATGGGTATTTATTATTTAATATTAAAGACATAAACTACAATCTAAAATATTTAAACTTTATACGATCATCTGAATTATAACATAAATACAATTTTCAAAAAAAAAAATTCGTATAACCACAATCTTGAAGCATTTATTTTCTTAAATCTAAAACCTATTATAACAATAAAAATATATAAGTTGAAAATGTCTGTTTTCTTCTCCGTCCAATATAAAATATTCACCTCGATGTTACCAATCTCCGCTGCGAACCGAATCGATCGATCATGAGAATATATTATAAGTAATCATATTACCCTTTCTTAGGAACTTAGCTCTATTACATTAAAGCGTTATTATTCATTTTATTCCTTTATTACTCCATACATAAAAATGGTGCTCAATAACACGCTACATTGAAAGTACAGATTGATGATGACATATCACCTACAGTTATGTGTTACTGCTAAGTGCCAAGTACGTGCAAAATAGTAAGTAAATTAAGCCGGACAGAATTTCCTCAATAACGACCGTTTATTATAGCGATTTTAAGTTTACTATATGATATTAAGTCAAAGACCGTAACACACTTAAATTTTTTTTTTTGTTTCTCGCATTTAGACAAATAAGTATACACCGAGATTGATAATCATGAACTGTCAGTGTAAACAGATCCTTACTTATGTATACTTTAGGTTTGTGTGTCGACTATCAGATATTCTCCTTGACCCTTAATTCCCTCATTCCTTGAGTATTCGTGCACTTCACTTATTATTAAACATGCATGGAAATTAATTCTACAGGTCTGCATGATACTTTTTGTAAGTTAATATAACTTCTTAGGGTTGAACCATTATGGAAGGAATGGTTTACCAAAACGCATTATTAAATTTCTTTCTGTTAATAAAATGTATTTACAGTAATTTAAGTCAATATATTTTTACGTTATAACAATGGATTAATATAACTGTTATAAATGTAAAATCTTGTGATCGAAAATACCCTCGTCAGTAAAATGACAAGAATAACAGTAGTTACTTTATATAATACGATAGGAATAAATTTTCCTTCGAAAATATTAATAGTTAACATTAACATATTGAAATAATATTTAAACTTATAATTAAATAAGAACAGAATGAACTCTGTATCCAACGGTCAACGAACAAACAAGAAGACTCTTCCTTAACTTTCACTAAAGACCAATGAACTATTGAAAACTGTTTTACTCAGAAGACAGTTTACTGACAGGTCCCTATTTGCTAAGAAGACCATAAGTAAATGCACGATTAACTAAAAATTTACTTAAATTACATCAAGTTTACCTGACACTTAAAATCCAGCCATGATAAAGAAATTAGTCTTGTGTGTATTTCATTTCATTTTTCGAAATCTCAACATATGTACTTATATTTTGGAAATTATAACTTCTTAGAGGTAAAATTGAAGCAATCAAAATACACTGAACAAAAAGTTTTAAATAAAAATATTATTCGTTCCTCAAAATTACATTTAAACAAAAAAATAAACCCCGAAGTTAGTTTTCGTTTCATTTCAGGATTCATCTTATTGCAGCGTAAAGCTTACTCGGGACACTTAAGATTTTTTTTTAAATTAACGTGGATCAACAGCAAATGGTGCGGAATTGTTGAAACGAGGGTTAAATGTAAATAATAAAATTTTAAAAAGGGTAAAATTATAATAAATACTTCGATCCGGATTTCGCAAAAGTATATTTAAGTCTATTCATAAAACTCAAAAAGAAGATTAAATTCCCATAAAATTTTAAAGATGTATTTACATAGGTACGTATCATAAGTCCTTTGTAAATATTTATTTGACTAAATATCATACGTATAACAGAATTTCTGGTCTATAGAACTATTGTTGTATTGTTTGTTCACGCATTAAAGTATTCAAACAACAAGAAACAATTTAAACTTTAGCGTTGGAATCTGATGAGATTTCAGAAATCTTCCTCCAAAGAAGAGGCCAACGTAAACCAAAGTTGTACTATTGAAAATTTGTTTTATATAATAAAACATACAGATTATTGTAAAATTTAAATGCAAGTGATAAATTTTCAAAAAGAAAGTGACACATTCCTACGTATATGCTTCTCTTTATAACTACCTCGTTGATTTACTTAAAGGCAACCTTAAAAATTTATATATTTTTTTAAAATGTTACCTTCTTTGATAGATAGTGCTTACCAAATGATATCAAATAGTTTTTTCTTCATGGCTATATTATACTTTTCTGATATGTAATTGTATAAAACATTTTTTTTATAAAACAGTAACGTATAATGTTCCTGACAGTCAAAATTTCTTTTGAAAATTCTCACGAATTGCGACAAATTTGACGGATTTTTACGTTCGTCTACGTTCTCTCTAAAACCTGTACAAAGTGTCGTACCCAGGAGTATGCGCAAAGACAAAGTTCTTCCAAAACCAAATTAAAGTATTCGCAGCGCCATATTTCAAGAAAAACAAGGAAACGAGCATTCATCCCCAATATGTGCTCAAAGCAGGCGTACGGGTAAAAGGAGTAAACTTTACCCATTCACCCGAGGGGCCGATTCAACTTTTCTGTTGCAATAAATAAGGATTTCACTTACAAATTACCTTCCTCTCAAACCCTTTCATGTAAGTTCTGATTTACTAGACATTTTCATATTGTTTTCCTAAAAAAATCATGTAAATATTTTTTATTCCAAAGTTTTGAATCATAAACTAAAAAATATACAAATAAAATCTATTGTTTCGATTCTTTTACTCAATATCCTTTGTGTTTCAACGAAGGGCTGAATATTTGTAACACTAATTCATTACAAAAAATATATCTTCAGCTTTTATTACAATACGTAGAAAGAATATGAAACCCAAATCTCATAAAATCTGCTATGGACAAAACCAAGTATAGTCTGTGACATAAATTTGCTGTATATATAATATGGTCTGTGGAAAATAGTTGAGTAAAAGCTCCAAATAAATTACAGTATGCCTCGAAAAAATTCAGTGTCCCTCACCACTCCATATTAGAAGTGCTTTCGCGTGCGTCTCGGAATTTTCTTATCAGTCTCAATGGATTTCCTCGTCTATACATTGTTGCTCGATTTTATCTCTAAATCCTGACATAAGATATTGGAGACATTCGAAGGTTTCGACACACTTCGTTTAAAATATTGGGTATCTCTTAAAGTAAAAGACTGTTAAATTTAATAGTAGCTGACAACACAAATAAATTTTGGCCGTTATATTTTAATGTTATCAAATATTTATTTCCCTTATAAAAATCCTCGCTTGAGTTAGAACCAATACATTAGATTTTGTGATAATATGTATGTAAGTTTTATAGTTTTAAATGTTCGCTCCTTTTTGACTAATAAAGTGAAGAGATAATAAATAGCGAAACAAGTATTACTGGAAACAAAACTACAAAACGATGAGGGGTAGAAGCAATTAATTTCTAAGAATTATTAAATAAAAATATAGAAAAAAGATTAAATTAAGTCGTAGGTGTTATATTTCGCTCGCTCCCATATATTACCTATATAACAATGGCAACGTTTAAAATTTATTGCTGTCATTTTTAATCCGCTTTATACGCAATAGTTTTGTGTTTTTACTTAATTTTATGTATCTCAATATCTTTGAAAACCTAAAAATGATTAAGCAGCACGTGTTATATTTTTTAAGTAACATTTACGTCGCAACATCAGTCTCAGTAACATTTTTATGAATGTCGACATAACCGTATAGGGTTAACTTCCTAGCATCGAAAAGCAGCAAAGATAATATCGCGGTCCACAAATGGATCATAATGAAAATATATGATAAGCGTTTTACTCGTAAACAAATTCGAATATCGAACATTATTCATGAATACATTGTCGTGAGCGACGTCGGTTCCAAAAATCGTAAAATTTATAAATGCGATCCCCACATACGTGATTCAGATTACAAAGACGATTGATGGGGGAAATGTAAGCGAATATTATCAGTCAGAAAATATTTAATACGGTCCATATAACACAATGTTTTCTTTGTTTGCTTTGCTGATAATTGGAATAATGGAAATTAATACTCTCTTTTGTGGTTTAACCCATCTAGATGCTCTTAAGCTTTACCATGAAATAAAAGGTGACGATTTATTTTTTAATATAAATATGAGGTTGTGTCAAAAACGAAAAATGTCTATCAGTTCTCAACTCATCATTTTGACATCATTTAATTCAAACTTGGTCATAGTCAAATGCGCATATACGTGTCTAGCTATTTGATTTAACGCCAATTACGGGTAATATCGTAAGCGAACATGTCAAACACCTCAAAAATACTCAATCTCAGCTAGACAATTACTAAATCTAAATATTAAAAATAAGAAAATTAATAAGCAAGTATGCTGATATAAGGTAACCATTTCAGTTAATTACGTATCACCCAAATAGTGTGGAACAAAAACTCTAGTTATCTTCATCTATTAAGATTCGAACAGATAAAAAAAAATAAGAATTAATTAAGGCAACGTCTACATTTTAAATCCATTTTCTAAAAAGAAGTTAACCTAGCCATTCTAAATACTTTCTATGTAGATGTAGTGGGTGATGAATTCTAGGTGAGCGAGTGTCATAAAAAATAAACTACAAAACCGATAGAGAACAATTCAAATTCCGGCTGTATGTATAATTAGCAAATTAAAATGTTCGCAACAAATGCAGTGACCAGCAAATGTATTTATAAATAAAGAACGAAATTACAATAATAATAGTTCAGTTATTTATTTCTATTCACATACTTTATATGTATCAATCTTAATGTATAAAGAGCCGTTTTAAAATTATAGATAACGATTGAAAATACTCTTTAAATATATAATCTCTAACCATCGCGCTTTCATATTAACAATACACCATGAAGTGATAGTACATTTGTAATTTTCTCTCAACAAAGACGATTATAATTTATAATAGCACTAAATTTATTTCAAAACTCTTACGTTATCAAATTATGGGAGTGAAACCTTATAGTAAAGAAATTATTAACAGAATATTAGATTTTAATTCTTATATTTAAGACAATACAATTACAGTAAGTAAAAATATCTTTTAAAAATATCTCCCACAATCAGTGTTTCATAAGTTATGTAACTGTTAAAGAAAAGTTACTAATTGCTTTTGAACACGTGACAACGTCTTTATAGATTTACTTATTAAGGCGATAGCGACCAATCAATAACAGTGAATATTAAATATATGTACCGAGCGACATTTTTTTCAAAGCTCAGCTATAATAAAATCATTGCCTAAAAGAGACTCATAATTTCAGTGAAATGGTGATAAGTCATACGCTTCTCGGGGATCTTCTTAACATAAGTAGTTGACATCCCTTGACACAGATCACAGGATTTGAATTCTGTAGTTTTTTTTTGTGTTGGTTAATAAAGTCTCGTCTTAAATGCACAAACCGAAAAATAATATAATAAACCTGCATAACCGTTGTTAAGAATATGGTGTCCCATTTGACGTAGTCTATTTGTCATTGTGGTAAAATATTCATTGTAGATTCGTTGCTATGTGTTCATCTTTAACAATAATTAAAAATATACAAAAATGTTGCCACTCCAAAATAATAAGAATAAAACAAAAAAAAATATCCCTCATACTATTCAGATAGACACCGATCCTTTAAAGATTTCTAACCTTTTTGAACAACTTAAAATTACACAAATCCCTCTTGTTTAGATTATACCAATGTATAACAATGAATAAAACATTTTGTTCAACCCTTGTAAAGAATAGAGAACATGAATATGTTAATAGAACGTTCTGAAACTAAATAACACTCTTGCGGGTTTGATGACGGCCATTACGAAAATTCGTAGTTTTACCCTTAGCCCCTTACTGACGTGATCTAGGAGCTGATACTGGAGGCTGCACAATATTTATTCACATTTATGAAGATGAGGCTCTGCTCGGAAATGATATGTTATAAGTTGGGTTGTTTCGATCTTTCCAATAAACCGCTTTGAAGAATTTTATATTTCATATATGAATTATACACCTATTACTCAATCATAACTGTGTTTTGAAAAATATTTTTTTGTAATTGATCGTTAGCGAAATTAAAATTAATACATGCTTACGTTGGATCTTAGACCTCAAAGTTATAAATGTTCAGGAGAATATGCATGAATAACATAGACAATAAGTTTGTTTTCATACTTCATATAAAAGAAGTTGTTTTTCAAATAGCAACAAAGAACAGATAAAGTTATGAATCCTATTAAAGTTCCCGCAATAACATATTTCAAGCAAAACAAGAAACCGGGATTCAACTTCAATATGCAGTCATGGTGATTTAGACATTCAGTGTAAAAGCGAAACTTTACTTTAGCTAACAAGTTGTTCCAACATCTATGTAGAATAAATCAAAATTTTAAATATATTCATACCGAGGTCATATAAACACGTGCTATTGTGTCTTTACTCTTTACTATTTATTTTAATAAATTATAAATCATTATACACTTAGATATTTTCAAACTTGGAATAGTTACGACGGATGTACTATTATTTTATTATTAATTAAAACTATTTGTACCATTAATTTTAATGATTGTATTATTTATATTGATGTATGATAAATTTTTACATACCCGAACTAGATTTTTAGTCTATTTTAGTATTTTATTGTCATTAAATAATCTATGTTTCGGTCACAATTAGACAAAACGAATTAATTCTCTTTGTATAATAAAAAGGTTGTTGTTTATAAAAACCGTAATTTACCTTGAAAAATTGGATATATATGGGGTTTTCCAATAGGGACGCTTGAACTTTGACAGCTGATTGCGGCCATGTTGTTTGAGTGACAGCTGTCAAATGCAGTGTGTTATATTCATTCCGTTATACTTAAACATTCATTATACTTAAACATTTTATTTGAAATTCACTTAACCACAAGAGCTTATCGCTAACATTAAAAACGCCAATAAAAACGGTCTTAACAAAAGTCTATCAGAAATACTCGGTACTGTAGTTAGTCATTAATATTTTAGCATTAAATTTATATAAAACCGAATGTTTTTAAATTAAATTTAATAATATAAAGACTACTTATTACAATAAAACTTTTAATAATAAAATATCAAGAGTAAATGACTTTATAGTTTTCAGAGGTATAAGTTTAGTTACAAATAAATGTCTCATTGTATTCCTTTTATAACTTTAATGGTTAAAGTACGCTCTGCCGTTAGAAAGACAATTGTAGGAAGTGAGTGCAGCTCGCATTGCTTATTTTAGCAATGTTTATTGTGCTGTCTTTTGTTATCCCATTGAGCTGCTAAAAAAATAAAGGAAAACTGTGGCTGTGAGCTATAAGAGGACTAAAGATTCTCTTTATAATAGTCTTTAAAGAAAATTGTATTCTTACCGTTGAGATACATTTCATAAAAATTAACATATTACTTATTTTTATTAACCAAAAATGTTTTAAAATCTCACACACAAATAAAATAATGAAATAATTAGATTTTTGTTTATATTTAAATTAAACTATATTTTTGGGATGGAACTCAAGATTTTTTTTATTTTACATTTTACCTGACGCGGACGGTTCGTTATGCAACCGTGATGACAGGCAGAAGTGGTGAAGTTGCCTATATGTTGTAGTAATAAATTAAAGGCACAAAGTCCGACAAACATTGTTTTTTTAAACTTAAAATATTTTAAAAAAATGAACAAATACTTTATAGTTCAAAGTGTAACTGAATATAATAACATCAAACGAGATATCCTAGATTGAATTAGACAGACCAGCAATTAGGCATGTTCAAATTATACTTAATAGCTTTATTATTAATGAAATAAGGTATACAATACGATCACAATAATTATAAAAATGTATTAATTTGACAACATCCGTGGGCCGTGATATTATTTGATTCACATTTTATATTTACATTGTTGAAATGAAACTGACTAATATAATGAAGGCTTTATTTAACACGTAGAAACCAGTGACCCAGATGCCATCTAAAATTCACATTGACAATTTTATATTCAAAAGGCGGGAAATTTGAATTATATTTAATATTTAAATATATAACAACAAGAACCCGTGAACCCCAGACCTTCGTTATTTTATAAAAGCTGAAAATATGTCAGCGCATGCTCACAAGACAAGTAAGAACGTGTCCAGTGTCTTCCAGTGTCTTTGATAGATACACGGTACTAAGGGTGTGTAAAATACATATCTAATTTCGACAAATAATAAAGACTGGTTTTTTAGTATTTATCCCAGTATATTATTAAAGATCACATCACTCATTGCCAGACACTTAACATAATGGCAACCCCTTGCCAGACACTCTTATAGCATAAAAGCTGAGTTTTATGCATGATACTTGGTTAATCTAGTTAAGTCAAGATTGTGTTTCCTCAGTAGCCAGACATTTTCGACAGCCCCAACTCCTTACCAGACTAGCATGTACCATAGCTGTAGGAGTGTGCTGTAGGTAGCGTATATGCATATACATATTATTATCCCCTAAAAATATTGAATAAAAAAAAATTTTGTCTTATCAATTAAAAATAAATTTTAAATTAATGGAACTTCAAGATACCATGTAATATTTTTGTCGGAATCTAATAATGTAAGATAATTATGATGTTAGCAAAACTTCTTGTTGTTTTTAAATAAAGTCGGACCCAAGCCTAATTAACTTAAAGTATTTATAAGTACATTGTGGATTTCTCTTTAAGCGGTGTTGTCATCCTAAAACTTCTCTTATTACCCCTTTTTTTACTATATATTATATATATATATATGGGGTATCCTTTGATGTATGTCAACAGTCATTTATTGCAATAAAAAAAGGTCTAATGTTCAACACTAAAGCGATGGTGGTAACAGTTGGAGTTAAGTGTGTATTCCCGGTCAGTCTTATATACCCCCTCTGACCTACCTGTTGTGTGGAATAGATGGCAAATCGCTTTCCCAAAGGTAAAAAAACATAACAATAACTCATTATATAATGTTGATCACCTTTTATAATTATTATTACTTATATTTATATTATAAATACCTATATAAATTAAGATGGTGTAAATCATCGACACTCCTGTTCCAGCAGTCACAAACATTAAAAAGGGGCAAATTAATGTCAGGCAAAGCAAGTCCATTAATCTATTCATAAGGCAATATATTGTATCGAAATTTCGAAAAGAAAACTAAAAAGTTTTTTACCTATAAAAATGTTTGTATCCACAATATATTTAAGTATTAAGTCTTAATAAAAATTTGAAATGATAATTACACGTCATTTTTTCTTAAGTAAAATAAGTTAAAATACTTGTCAATTGACTTATAAATTAGGAAATAAAATTAGACACAAAAAATGTAACGGAATATTTACATTTTTAGCAAAGGCAACACAAATATTATGCGTCATCACTCACACTTGCCAGCTGCTGAGGTTGGGCGTTTTGTAGCTGTCAAAATCATTGCATTGTGGCTGTAAAGCAACTGCAGTTACTTTAATCTATTTATTGTTATCAACTCCATTACAATTCTTAAACACTCCAAACATCATGGGGGACTCCCTTGACGGGAGTGAGAACGCTCCGGAAGCTCAGAATGTAGTCGTGGTCGAATTTCAAGAGTTTGCAAATTACCTGCGCCGGGCTGCAACGATACTTTTGCCGGAGGATGAACCCGTACCACTGGCATTAAATGCTGCACTTGATGATAAAGTTAATCAAGATTGCATTAGAAAGTTCATTTCGGACTCTCAAGCCTCATCTTTGTATGTCCAACGATTCTCTTTAAAAGGTATGCTTGAAATAATCGATTGCGGATGACTGCATTTGACGCATTATGCAAATGGCTTTTCTGGCCAATAAGAATTTTCCTACTACATAAGTTTTTTTGGGTGTAATATCTTATTAATTATAAAATATTTAATACTATTGTTTAAATTTTAAAGTAGGTCACGCTAGTTTGAGAGTTGTTTTGCAAATATAGTTTTAACATATTTTTTTTTACAGAAGATGATAGTGAGCAGCCAACTGAAGGAGAAGAAGAGAAAGAAGCTGTGTCCTATCAGATAAGCAATGAGGTACTTTTACTAGTACTGGCAGGAAATGAAATTTACCCTTCTTTTTTTAATCCTACCTAATTACAATTATGAACTTAAAATAGTTTCAAATATAAAATATAAGTCTCATATTCTGATATGTTGTCTTTTTAGGTACATTTTACATCTCCAAGGGTTGCAGCATTTGTTTGTATCAAGAGAGGATCTGTAATTGAATCTGACAAATCCATTCATAGCCAACTTCGTCTTATCAACTTATCCGATGGCTCGCCTTATGAGACCCTTCATGCCTTCATCAGCAAAACCATGGCACCATTCTTTAAGAGTTATGTCAAAGAAAGTGGAAGAGCTGATAGGTAATCACCAAGAACCAAAGCCCAGTTTCAATTATAGTTTCACATTTAAAAGAATTTCATCATAATATGTTTCAATAATTTAGGGATGGAGATAAGATGGCACCATCAGTTGAAAAGAAGATAGCTGAACTGGAAATGGGTTTGCTGCACCTACAGCAAAATATTGATATACCAGAAATAACTCTGCCGGTCCATCAATCTGTCGCAGCTGTTATTAAGAGGTAGAAATCCTACAATAAGTTTTGTTACTATAAAAATTACATAATCATAAAAATATTACAATAATTACTATGAAATAATCAACATTCATAATTTATAACCAGGAATAAAATAGTGTACTTTTTTAAAACAAATACTAGTAACAACATAAACTAGTAATAACATTATTAAAAAAAAAAACTTTAATTTTTATTTTTGCAACATATTCTAGAGCGGCTGACGAAGGTCGCAAACCTCGCGTAGCAGATTTCGGCGACAAGGTGGAAGACTCAACATTCCTAAATCAACTTCAGAACGGTGTTAACCGCTGGATTAAAGAAATACAAAAGGTACAATCAACTGTTAATACACTATTACAAGTGCATCATTTATACTTTTTATTATATTATTGTGAGTATGTTCACAGGTCACTAAATTAGATCGAGATCCATCAAATGGAACGGCTCTTCAAGAGATATCTTTTTGGCTGAACCTGGAGAGGGCCCTTCATCGCATTCAAGAGAAGAGAGAAAGCATTGAGGTCAGCATCCATACAATAATAAATTTTTCTTCTACAATATATTCAAACATTACTCACAAATTAATAAATGTATAGACACATAAACAGCACACTACTTAACTACATTATACATATTTTGGGTAGAAATAAGAATTTTATTAGAAATCATTAGAGATACAAAGTAGTAAGTTTGATTTTAACCAAACATTCAATAGTTAAACATATTGTATATATTTTTAATTCTTAATCTGCTAATAAAACAATAATCATTACAACTTCTTCAACAGGTTGCCCTGACTTTGGATATTTTAAAGCATGGCAAAAGATTCCACGCCACTGTGTCCTTTGATACCGACACCGGTCTGAAACAAGCATTGGCTACTGTGTCTGATTATAACCCACTCATGAAAGACTTCCCCATCAATGATCTACTCAGCGCTACCGAGTTAGAAAGAATCAGGTAGAAAAAATTATTATAATGGATTTGTTTTTCTCTCGTCAATATCGCGAGGTTATCTGTGCTTCATGAACATTTTATCAACAGATTGGCGGTCCAACAAATCTTTTCACATCTGCGTAAGATACGATCTACTAAATATCCCATCCAGCGCGGCCTTAGACTTGTAGAGGCCATTTCTCGAGATCTTGGACAGCAATTGTTAAAGGTAAATTATAATGATGTCATACACTATCGCAAATAAACATTTGAATTAAAATGAACTTTTCAAGATTTCAGCGCATTTTATTACTATACATTTTTTCGCGATGTTCCGATTACTACTCAGTAACCGTGGTCAAGGGCATGGCTTGTAAAACATTATATTTAGTTGTATTAAAACTATACTATGAAAAATATATTATTTAATAAAATTTTCTGAAAATACGTCATATATATCTTAACTGGTTTTTGTATGTTTACCGAAAATATTTTAATGTTATTAATCTTTGCAGGTGCTTGGAACCCGACGCTTGATGCACATACCATTTGAGGACTTTGAGCGTGTTATGACTCAGTGCTTTGAAGTGTTCTCCTGCTGGGATGATGAGTATGAAAAACTCCAAGGTCTTCTAAGGTTATTATTAACTCTAAATTTTTAAATATTTTAATTCCTATTGATTGACTCATGCTTAAAAATACGTGATACATCTTGAATTACCCAGGTCCTTATTACATAGAGTTTTACATTGCGATCTCATTGCTCATATAAAGAATCTTATAATTTTTATTTTTTTGTTACAAATATATGAACATTTTAGAATTCACCTTATTCACTTCAGTATCAATATTGTATTTGACAGTAATTTTTTCTTTCCATTAAAAATCAAGACCTGGCAATAAACACGTTTTATACAGTCCTAAATAATATTTTTTTATTCAGGGATATAGTGAAGAAGAAGCGAGACGAACATCTAAAGATGGTATGGCGCGTGTCACCCTCACACAAGAGGCTGCAGGCTCGTATGGAACACATGCGGCGGTTCAGAAGACATCATGAACAACTGAGGACGGTTATGCTGAGAGTTAGTATCGAATAACACTCAACTAGCCACCAATGATATTTCATACGTCACAACCACCCGTGTCGTAACCACAATTCCGCTTTGTCACACTACATACTGTTAGTGTATAGTTTTTCATTCATTTACCTAAACAATAGTATCAACATAGATTCATGAATTACAGACAGTATGATGTCACATACAGGTTGAAGATGGAAAGCTCGTGTTAAGGGTACTAATGTTAAGTGGCTATCATTTTTCTTAGAAGTCTGTAACAAAGTTGCAAATGCAATGTTGAAGTTTAAAGAAACTATTTACTGCTTCAAACCCGTACAACACTAGTAACTTATAAGTAAGAAATCAATTGGTACTAGGTTTCACCAATTGTGATTATTACATCAATAACATTGAAACAATATCCTGATCAACATTCTCTTGTGAATTTTCTAGATAGGAGGGTGTGTGGTAAAATTTTTTTTTTTTTGCTAGTATTATATATTGGCTACATTGGGGTGTTATGACATATATATGTTATAGTTAGTATATGAATAGCGATTAAGTTATCAGTAACAATTCAGTTAATGAATTATAAGTTAAATAGAGAATGTACTACGTTATAAAAAATTCGTCAACGCGATCAGGATTTGAATCTCAAAAGCAACTGTAATTTGATATTCCTGTGATTGCATTCAAATCCTACTAGTGTCAAAGAATTTTTCTTCAAATATTATATCTACATTGCCTCAATGTAAAGAAAATATGACAATAACTCAATATTATTTTAACATACATACACTGCTTCCAGGTCCTGCGTCCTCGTGCTCCAGCGGTCACGGAGAATGGCGCGGCGGGTGAGCCAGCACAGCCACACTCACTGGCCATGGACGCAGCTGATGCCAATGCTATAGCTGAGGTAAAGTTTTGCACCTGTTATTAAAAATCAAGAGTCGCCTGAATATTATTTGACTAGTATCTCTCCCTTTGGTATTTCTGTCTCATGTAACACATTGAACTCGTCACTTGATTCAGTCTTCTATAAGTCACAAACAATCCAACCTCAGATTTCTTCGTGTGTAAAAAACTTGTTAATATTGAGTTTTAGTTTTTATTTTCATTTTTATAATATTTTTTAAGACATACTATTCACATAGGTAAAAAAATGGTTAACTTGTTTATAAATATAAAAATATTAATATTAAGTTTAAATAAATCATTATAATATAAGTTTCATACAATTCGAAAGTTATCTAATAAACATATTTTATTTTGTATTTAAAGGTCAACCTGGCCTATGAGAATGTCAAGGAAGTAGATTGCTTGGACATATCACGTGAAGGGTGCGATGCTTGGGAAGCTGCTGTTCGTCGCTATGAAGATAGAATCGGTACATTGTTACATCACCTTATACTATATTTAGTAAATATTTTTAGTTAATTTCTCATACTAAATGAGTTTTTAATAATGTCAAGGTAACAAAGAAGAATGTAAGACAGTTTTTAAAAATGAATAGTTCCTAAGTTATAGTGTCCCTAAAATTTACTTTTTCATTTTCAATTCAATATAATGTGAATCATTAAAGATTTCCCATTAATGAAGTGGTGACTCGAATATCTTATTAAAATCATATCTATTTCTTAAGTAGGAATGTTTTAGGTTCGTACTGTTCTGAGTTAATACCATTTAAGCGTACCGTTCCAAATCAGTACGGGGTAGTGATTTCTTCCCACTACATAAATGTTAATTATGCAAAAAATACAATTCTTATGTAAAAGCTAAAAACATATTGAAATCGTATAATTCTTTTATATACCAGATCGCGTCGAGACTCGTATCACAGCCCATTTGCGCGACCAGCTGGGGACAGCTAAGAACGCAAATGAAATGTTCCGTATATTCTCCCGATTTAATGCTCTGTTCGTGCGCCCTCACATCCGCGGTGCAATACGAGAGTATCAGACGCAGCTCATACAACGCGTCAAGGACGATATAGAAGCTCTACATGAGAAGTTCAAGGTACAAATACTTCAAGACACATTATAAATACTTAGCCTAACATTAGAAATCTTAGTGGTATATCTATACATATGTATTGTGAAGTGACAAGGGAGAAGAGAGTTTACATTGAATAAAAATTATATAACCAAAAAGAATCCACATCTCCCCTTCCAAGATCATTTGTAATAAGTTTATATTTCATTTCTTCTATTTGGATCTTGTAATACTTGCTTTAGAGAATTACTTTCCGAAGACTTTATCGTTATTGATATATAATGTTATTTTATTATTTTCAACAGAAATGCTATTGTAATTACGACACAACTTAAACTGGCACTTTTATTTATATTTATATATATATATATATATATTTGTAACTAAGTAAGTTTTTATAACAGGTCCAGTATCCTCAATCGAAGTGCAGTCGTCTCTCCCTAGTGCGCGATCTTCCTCCTGTCGCTGGCTCAATCATTTGGGCCAAGCAGATCGACCACCAGCTTACAGCATACTTGAAGCGAGTCGAAGATGTCCTTGGTACATCTTCAATATAAAAATTCTTAGTAAATTTAGTATATTATTATATTTTTTTAACACAATTTTTTTTTCAGGCAAGGGGTGGGAGAACCACATCGAAGGTCAAAAACTGAAAGCCGATGGAGATAGTTTCAGGCTTAAATTGGATACACAGGAAGTGTTCGATGATTGGGCTCGCAAAGTATAATATATTATAAAGTCGGATAAATAGTTTTTGTCACCAACAGTTTCAATGAACTTTATTTGAAAATTATTTTAGGTTCAACAACGCAACTTGGGCGTGTCTGGTCGCATATTTGCTATCGAGTCTGTCCGTGCTCGTTCAAGCAAAAGCGGCAATGTACTTAAACTGAAGGTTAATTTCCTCCCGGAGATAATAACCTTGTACAAGGAAGTACGCAACCTCAAGAACTTGGGATTCAGGTATGATTATTTAAACTCATCAGATGTTTTAGAAACTGACTCTTAAAATAATAGTATTAAGTCATAAAATGCAACACATAGAAAATATATGTCATTTCTGTCCGCAGAGTTCCGCTGGCCATTGTCAACAAAGCGCATCAAGCTAACCAGCTCTACCCATTCGCGATCTCGCTCATCGAAAGCGTCCGCACATATGAGCGTACGCTGGAAAAGGTATTTATTAACGTTACATATATCTCCAAGTCATGCTAAATATTCACATCGATGGCACCGAATATAGGAATTGTTATGAACTAGCACGTAAGATTTATATGGCTATTGGGAGAATATAGAGTGGGATTTATTTATGATGTCACTAACACATGTGCGTTTTGATTTATGCAGCTAAATAATAGGAATCATACGAAGGTAGATTATTTATAGGCTGCATGTTAATATCTACGGTGAAGCTTGGATTTTTTTTTTATAACATATAGCTTAAAAGTTTTTAATACCTACAAACAGGTATAATGTGACAAGTGATATACTTTTGTAAATAATCTATAGCTATGGCTTGATCTGTATATAGAGCTCATTTAGCTTAACAAAACACAATAGTCGCTTAGCTGTTTATATATAACTATATATTTATGATCTATAATATATATTATAAATAAGTCACCTTTTACTTTAAAAGCTATTATTTTTTCATTTAACTGAAAATTAATATGACATAATACTTACAGATTCGCGACAAAGCATCTATCATTCCTCTAGTGGCTGGTCTACGTCGCGATGTTCTGTTCCAAGTGTCCGAAGGCATGGCGCTTGTATGGGAATCATATAAACTGGATCCATATGTACAGAAGCTCAGCGAGGTTGTGTTGCTATTCCAGGAAAAGGTAATATTAACGTAATATTCTTTGAAAGCTACGAAAATGATTATATCGGACAAAAATATATTTAGCAACATACAACACATATCTTAGGACACTAATTATGATTAATCTATGTTTCCGACGACCGTAATTTATGGTTCTTTTAAATTTTTATTTAATTTCAACACCGAGTCGTCGCGTCATAGTGTAGTGAAAGTATTTTTATATTGAAATCTGTTATGTGCATATCATTCTTGTAATAACTCGTATCTGTGAGGATTTCATTGTATATTATGATAGGTTGAAGACCTTCTGGCAGTTGAAGAGCAGATCTCGGTTGACGCTCGTTCTTTGGAGACGTGTCCATACTCTGCTCAAAGCTTGGCTGATATCCTGTCAAGGCTGCAACGAGCTATTGACGATCTTTCCTTACGGCAATACAGCAATTTGCATTTATGGGTCCAGAAACTTGATGAAGAGGTAAGTAGACATAGAGATTATGATCACCTCTGTTTTATATTTACCATGACATGTGTGCACATCCCTCAGTATTAATACTGCAATGAGTCTTGATGAGTACTGCATTCAAATATTTTGTACAAAATTTAGGACATTTTCATAACAATTTTTTTTTTTTTTGTAAAATAATATCGATTAAATTGAGTCTTTAATTCTTTTTGAATACTTTTCAGGCATTAAACAACATAGATGATTTCATTTTTTTTACACTTTCCTGCTTGTTTCTTAGTGGGCAAACAAATATAAATTGTATTGACGTCTATGAACACACAAAAATTTTGTAGGTGGAGAAGAGTCTAGCAGCTCGCCTTCAGGCAGGCGTGGAAGCATGGACCGCTGCACTTTTGGGCAAAACAAACGAACTCGATTTGTCTATGGACACGTACTCGCCCGCGGAACCCACCCACAAGCCTGGCGGAGATCCGCAGGTATAATCTTAAAATTTTAATTATAATTTTAATAAAGTACACAAAGCCATTTGTTTTACTCGTTAGTCATACATCGAATATATATATTCTTATTGTGATTTCTTAATGGCTCCGATATTATATCCAACAGATAGCTTGCGTGGTGCACGAGGTGCGTATCACCAATCAGCAGATGTACTTGTTCCCGTCGCTGGAGGAAGCTCGATTCCAGCTCATGAGGCAGATGTTCGCGTGGCAGGCTGTGGTCACATCGCAACATCGCTTACAGAGCACCAGGTAACATAATCTATCAGTTATGATTAAACAAACGAGAAGATTCTCAATTTGATTGTGATTGATGTGTGATTGTCAAAAATACCTGAACATCCATATAAGTCATATGAAATAATGTCATTATTCTATGTAATTAAAAAGATAAGTTTTTAATATTTGTCAGAATGGTTGTAATCATAGTTTTGTTTTTATAGATACCAAGTGGGCGTGGCCCGAGCACAAACGGCTACATACAGGAATCTCTTGACCAAGTTGCCTGGTGGGTCTAGTCCTTTGGAGAACGCATACGATGCTATTGAACAGAAAATATCACAGGTCCGCAAATACGTCGACGAATGGCTACGGTGAGTTTGATCGCAGTTTTATAGCAATACTACACCATATACAGTGATGTAATATACAATCTTTTATCAACAGTTATCAAGCTTTGTGGGATCTGCAGCCGGAGAGTTTGTACGGACGCCTCGGGGAAGATATTACTCTGTGGATAAAATGCCTCAATGACATCAAGTAAAAATTATATACCAGTACTTATTCATATACTTACAAAATCCTATATTAATGAACCATAAATTCTCTGCTACCAGGAAGTCTCGCACTACATTTGATACATCAGACACTCGCCGCGAATACGGGCCGGTGGTTATCGACTTCGCTCGTGTCCAGAGCAAAGTGGCCCTCAAATATGACGCGTGGCACAAGGAAGTGCTAGGGAAATTCGGTGCATTGTTAGGCGGAGAGATGGTACAGTTCCATGGAAAACTGGCCAAATCCAGAGGACAGCTTGAGCAACAGACTATTGGTAAACATTATTTTGATATAAATTTTGTATAGTTGTATTATATATTTTCCTATGGCTAGCTTTCATTTCTTTCCATGACTAAGAATACTGAGAGCACTAAGCCATCTTTCTTCTTTTATGATAATGCCAGTGTTCCTTAATAAAAACTAAGTGTCAATACAGCTATAGAGTACTTCAAATTACATGTACAGATGACTACAAGATAGTACTACTAACCGTCGAGTAGTAGTTTTTAATATATATATATTTATTTATTTTATCGTCCTTCTGCACAAACAGAAGCAGCCTCGACTAGTGATGCAGTATCTCTGATCACTTATGTGCAACAACTAAAGAGGGAAGTCCTAGCTTGGGAGAAACAAGTAGATATATACAGAGAGGCTCAAAGGATTCTCGAACGACAACGGTATGTATTTAAAATATATATATATTTCTTGTAAATATTTGTGTTAATTATAAATGATTTCTATATGTTATTATCTTTTCTAGATTCCAATTCCCAGCACAATGGCTGCACGTTGATAACATCGAAGGAGAATGGAGCGCATTTAATGAGATCATGCGCAGAAAAGATTCTTCTATCCAAACTCAGGTAATTTTTCCATAAAACTTACTTACATAATACTTATCCTACATCGATCTCATGTTATAGGGGTGACTACAGCTAGCCTCCACAACAAAGAAACTTTCTGCCAATAACAATATAGATACATATGTGTGCGTAATAAACAATGTATCAAAAGTAGATAAAAAAGAATTGTGCAAAAAATTTCATTACATTACTCTACCTTCTTTCTACAGAATGTTCGTGTTATAAAGACTGGAATCTATACATTTTTCAATCAATATTATTGAATAGTCGCCAGTTTTATCGCATTAAAATATTCCTTGTAAACTTATCAACATAAAAGGACTCTAAAACTATCTCTAACTCAAACAATTTTATCATTCCAGGTAGCATCACTTCAGCAGAAGATCGTGGCTGAGGACAAGGCAGTCGAAGCTCGTACATTAGAGTTCCTGGCTGAGTGGGAACGCAGCAAGCCTACAGACGGATCAACAAGACCGGAAGATGCACTATCTCGTCTACAGGCCATGGAAACAAGATACACCCGCCTCAAGGACGAGAGGGATAATGTCGCTAAAGCTAAGGAGGCGTTGGAGTTGCACGATACTGGTTAGTATTACTCAGTATGTACTAGATAGAGATATGTATTGATTATTTACCTTACAGTGGTACGAAAAGGGTGTTTTGATGATTTTAGAACCGCAGTTTCCTTATTATTCTAAGTTTTAAAATATATTAGTCGAGCATTTTATAGACAAATAGTTTAACATCTTGTTTTTAAACTAGAACTAAATCAATATTCTCTATTAATATTCAGGAAGCTCGGTGAACAACGAACGCATGACGGTGGCTTTAGAAGAACTTCAAGATTTGCGCGGAGTTTGGTCATCTCTTAGCAAAATATGGACCCAAATCGATGACATCAGAGAGAAACCTTGGCTGTCCGTGCAACCGCGCAAACTGAGGTTGGTGAGCTTTTAGCAGCAACATAGGATAATAAATAAACTTAAGACATTAGCGAAGTGACTCCCTAAAATGGGGTAGACACGATAATAGAAGTAGCTATTTAATTGTATTTGCTTATTTATATACAGGCAACAACTAGAAGCTATGCTTACCGAACTGAAGGAACTCCCTGCCCGTCTACGTATGTACGACAGCTACGAATACGTTCGCAAACTACTGCAATCATACACAAAGGTACGTACGCAAAGCTTTATTGACAATTTCTTTACTTTTAGTTCACCCATCCAATTTCTCCTTTATTAAGAATGTTCTATTACGTAAAAACGCACACAAAAACACCTATTGCCTACTGATTACAATTACAATGTTACATGAATCGATTATATACACATGCAAAAATTATGTAGACTCCCACTTATTTTTAAATAAAAGCACATAATTATGTGAAATAACTAATACAACAAATGAACCACATATATACATTATACATACATATAGGATACATACCTATACAATACCTTACAATATAAAACTTCAAACAATAGAACTATACTCTTAACATTTAACCGTTTCCAGGTGAACATGTTGATTGTTGAACTGAAGTCAGACGCGCTAAAGGAGCGCCACTGGCGTCAGTTGTGTCGTGCTCTCAAAGTGGAGTGGTCACTATCGGAGTTGACCCTCGGTCAAGTGTGGGACGCCGATCTGCTTCGTAACGAGCACACCGTTAAAGATGTGGTCTCCGTGGCTCAAGGAGAAATGGCGCTTGAGGAGTTCCTGAAACAGGTGTGTTTTATATGAATCAACCTAATTTTTCCTAACACCAGGAACCGGACGGTATTTTAATTTAAACTTACAAAGTTTGGCTTGACCTTAAAAGTTTTGAAAAAACAATTTCGAAATTGGAACTACGATCCTTTCTCTTGAAGAGAATTTAACAGTCTTGTTCGAATATTTTCAAATTATTATTGTTTAAGTATGTAAAATATAATAAGAATTTATGAATTATTGTCACAAAATAATTAACAACAACAAAAGTACTAACAAAAATTTACAGTATATTTCTCTGTGGTACCCAAAATTATAATGACGTTATAACTTTTATAATCATATCTTTAAATTAACGTTTTTATTAATAATATTATTAGGTTCGAGAGTCCTGGCAAAGTTACGAACTCGACCTCATCAATTATCAAAACAAATGCAAGATCATCCGAGGCTGGGACGATCTCTTTAATAAAGTTAAAGAGCACATCAACAGTGTGGCTGCCATGAAACTCTCACCTTACTATAAGGTAAATATCAAAACATATTTAGGCATAGAATTATCCGAGTTGAAAATAATTATTATTTTGATATAGGTGTTTGAAGAAGAAGCTCTGACATGGGAAGAGAAATTGAATCGTATCAATGCGTTGTTCGACGTGTGGATAGATGTACAGCGTCGCTGGGTGTACCTCGAGGGAATATTCAGTGGTTCAGCAGATATTAAGACCTTGCTACCCGTCGAGACCAGTCGCTTCCAAAGTATTAGGTAATTGAAATTAGGACAGTCTGCTTAAGTAAATCTATATGTTGAAAATGAAATTCACTAAAATAAGACATTTGTTGTATTTATTTGTTAATGTCAATCTATTAGTGTATAGTTTTTAATTTGCTCCTCAATATCATGGTTCCTTAATGAATGTACATTTATAGCATATATAATAAAAATAGCATTATATAATAACATATTTCTTTTAACAGTTCTGAATTCCTGGGCCTAATGAAAAAGGTTAGCAAGTCTCCTATGGTGATGGACGTACTGAACATACCAGGAGTACAGCGGTCACTGGAGAGACTGGCAGACCTGCTAGGAAAGATACAAAAAGCACTTGGAGAATATTTGGAACGAGAAAGAAGCAGCTTCCCGAGGTATGAATAAATGTAGCTCAAAAGAAGCGCCCTTAATATATATGTAGTTATATTAATATGTCAGAATTGATTGCCCTTAACATATAATTAAAAAAACAATTTTTCACATTAAAAAGATGAATTAATAAAGACTGGGAATAATATTGCAAACTTTTTTATCATTCTAGATTCTACTTCGTGGGTGATGAAGATCTGCTAGAAATAATCGGCAACAGCAAAAATATAGCGCGTCTTCAGAAACACTTCAAGAAGATGTTCGCAGGCGTCGCCGCTATAATATTGAATGAAGACAACACTGTCATTAACGGAATAGCGTCGCGAGAGGGTGAAGAAGTAAGCTTTCAAAAGATGATTAGTATAAAAATTTTAAAATTTATACAACCTAATGTAATGTGTCAACCCTAGGCTGAGGGACTCATTCTTAGTATTGTTTAAACTAGTCGCAACTCAACTCACTTCTTTACGTAAGTTTGTTGGGTTGTATTAAATAAAACAAATTTTTATTGTGAAACTTCTACTGATAAAATATACATACATATCTCATATACTACAGCTAGTTAACTCTTGAAGAATTAAAATGAATTCTTCAGCAAATATGTTGAGACACTATTAGAGACATTTCAGTGTACATTAAATACTGCTGACATACTATGTTATATTTCCAGGTTTACTTCACTTCACCAGTGTCGACTATAGAAAATCCTAAAATCAACTCGTGGCTGTCTATGGTGGAGCGGGAGATGCGCGTCACACTTGCTTGTCGTCTTAAAGACGCTGTCGGTGATGTCAAACAATTTAAAGACGGCAATGTTGATCCGCAGAAGTTCATTGAGTGGTGTGATAAATATCAAGTAAGTGGCGTTCGACAGCCTGCCTCTTGATGAGTTATTCACTGAAATGTTTACAAAAAAAGGCTTTAATGAAATACGGAAGCTTAAAACTTACTTATGATTTTTTTATACATATATTACTGTCCTGGATTGAAATTCTCTCAACAATCAGTATTATTAATTATTTACTTAGTTTTTCTATGAATACAAACATTTATAGATATTATCCACATAGCGTATTCAACATAAATTGGTTGCAACTTAGAAATACGCATGTTCTATGCTATTTCTATTTCATATTTTTATTATTAATATCAACTAAGATTATAATTATTATGTTAAGAGAATATCGAATAAAAAAAAAAAATTCTTTATTATTAAAAACAGAAGTGCAGCTTTTTAATAAACTTGCTTCAATTAATAATTGTTCAATCACTTGCTTATACGAATGCTCAACATAATACCTATATACATATATATATCGAATACTAACGATCTCCATGTTGATCTACAGGCGCAGATAGTAGTGCTAGCTGTTCAGATCCTGTGGTCCGAGGATGTGGAAGCGGCGCTAGCTGGAGGCGGCGGTGAGGCTCTGAAGAGAGTCCTCAAACACGTGGACCTCATGCTGAACGTGCTGGCTGACTCCGTGCTGCAAGAACAACCTCCGCTCAGAAGACGGAAACTGGAACACCTTGTATGTGAACTTAAATTAAATACTCCTTTTTCAATAGTTTGTTATGCGTTACGTCAGGTATATTTAATATCCTGTGAGTCAGAAGATCAACAAATATGTTTGAATTAATTTAGGACTTAAGTTGTTTGAGCATTTATTATTTAATATTAGAGAATTAATAAAATATTCTTGTGCTCAAAGCATTATTAGTAACGAATATTCCTACATGAAGTAAATGAAGTACTTAGGAACTGCAAAATTTTTCTGTTTACTTTATTATTCTATTTGTTTCTAATAAGATTTATAAGTACTATTGCTATTTGATAGTGAGATAATTAATTTCTGTACTTGGTTATAAGCAATATAAGTAAAAATATTTTTTTGTATATGATTTATGGAAAATTTTAAATAATGTTAAATTTTAATTTTGTTAAAATAACACAAAATTTAGCGTAACTTGAATATTTCAAGTGATTAGCTTATACATCAAATTTTAACCAAAGTGTAGTGTTTTGTTGTAATATTTTAATGTAATTCCAGATCAACGAGTTTGTCCACAAGCGTACTGTGACTCGACGGCTGATCGCATCCGACGTTAACTCTCCTCGCTCCTTCGAATGGCTCTGCGAGATGAGATTCTACTTCGATCCCAGGAATAATGATGTGAGTTTCCAACAGTAGACTTAGTAGTGCACTTAGTTATTTATGTACCAAAAGTAGAAACAGTTACATTACAATAAAAGAAATATGTAAATACAATAAAAAGAGAGAAGACAAAAAAATAGAAAAGAGGGATTTATATATAAGCATACAAAAAAAATTATAATAATTGAAAATTTAGACATTATATAGATATGTACGTAAATATATAAAAATAGTATAAATAAGCATTACATATATAGACAAAATGAATTCTTCCCAGGTCCTACAACAGCTGACGATTCACATGGCCAATGCTAAGTTCCTATATGGCTTCGAGTATCTCGGTGTTCAGGACCGCCTCGTGCAGACCCCGCTGACAGACCGCTGCTACCTCACTATGACGCAGGCGTTGGAAGCCAGGCTTGGAGGATCACCCTTTGGTCAATATGTTACTATATAATCTAATACAGACTTAAGAAAACATAATTCAGAATTCTTTAAACCGTTGCAGTTTTGAGGAAAAATTTTCAAAGAATTTATTCAAGAGCATCTTTATATTATTATTGTTGAATTTAACATTTGTTGTCAATACAATAGGTCCGGCCGGAACGGGTAAGACGGAATCGGTGAAGGCGCTCGGTAACCAGCTCGGTCGCTTCGTTTTGGTATTCAACTGCGACGAAACCTTCGACTTTCAAGCTATGGGACGTATTTTCGTCGGTCTTTGTCAGGTAGATACATTAAAATATCTCTTAATACGTTTAATGGAACAAAAAAGTATTGTATTATTTTTCTTACCAAGGTCGGCGCGTGGGGTTGCTTCGATGAATTCAATCGCTTGGAAGAAAGAATGCTCTCTGCTGTGTCCCAACAAGTTCAGACCATACAGGAGGCGCTCAAGAGTCACCAGGAAGGAGATAATACTGGTTATTATGATATATGATAATTATATCTTTACTAAAATGAAACTAAAAGTTTCGGCTTCCTACGCGTTTTTTATTATTTTAACTACATACTCCCGACGTTGCGGTTACTTTTCATCAACCGTGATCACGGGCAGACGAGATGTGAATGTCTTTGGTTTTGTTATTTATCATGTAGTAGAGTATGTAGTTTTAAAAATAATAAAGTAATCCGAAAATATTAGTTTCGTTTAAATAAATACTCGCGACAGTATTAAATCTCGTAGTATCTTTACTAATTAGTGTATGAATTTCAGCCAAGTCCATAACAGTGGAGCTGGTTGGCAAGCAGGTTCGCGTGAGCCAGGATATGGCTATATTCATAACAATGAATCCTGGTTACGCCGGCCGGTCCAATCTTCCCGATAACCTCAAGAAACTATTCAGATCTCTTGCTATGACAACTCCTGACAGACAGCTGATCGCTGAGGTGATGTTGTTCAGCCAAGGCTTCAGGACGGCAGAGAAATTGGCCTGCAAGATCGTTCCGTTCTTTAAGTATGTTAATTTGTACTAATATTAATAATTTTAATTTTGCATTTACATACTTTTACCGTTATGTGTAAAAAAAAGTATTTGCTCTAAAGAATTGTAATAATTATATTAATTTCTTCATACCAAAATCCTGTAATATGTTGCTAAACTTCAAACATCCAAACATACCTTTAGATGAAATTTCATATATCTATCTATCAAAGTACCTAACTTCAATTCTGGTTTTAATCACGATAAGCGTATTTAAAGGATAGTCCTGAAAAGTTCAGCTGAAACATAGTTAGTTATCTTTGTTTTCTTGCCAACTATTATCATTTTCTAATGCTACAATAACAGAATAAACTTAATTTTCTGTTATATTTTACAGACTTTGCGATGAACAGCTGTCAAACCAGTCCCATTACGACTTCGGACTGCGAGCTCTCAAGTCGGTGTTGGTATCGGCTGGTAACGTGAAAAGAGATCGCATTCAGAAAATAAAAGTACGTACCTCGTTTAAAAAAAAACACTGCGCACTTAAAATTCCACTATTTTCTTTTCTAAAGCACTGTGGTGTCTTCTTAAAGTAAAGCCTGATGAAAAAGACTAAAAATGGTCATCGCTTTTGTTTATCGGTATTTACCCCATGTTGTATTAACAATGCCTTAAAAACAATACTTTCATTTGTTATATTATTGATAAATACAAATTAATATAAATCTTCTAAGATACATATTTACTATCCGGAAATATTTGAAGAAATTATATTAAACCACCGGTTTTCATTAAAGATAGATTCGAATCGATAAACCGGTACTATTTTAAAAAAATGTATGGTTCAGTTTGGATAATGTAATCTGTCTCGCAGGAAAATCTCATCGAGCGAGGTAACGAAGTACCAGACGAGGCTTCGATCGCGGAATCTCTCCCAGAACAAGACATCCTCATACAGTCCGTGTGTGAGACGATGGTGCCGAAGCTGGTGGCTGAGGACATACCACTGCTTTTCTCATTACTCAACGACGTTTTCCCCAACGTCGGATACACCAGAGCTGAGATGACTGGTTAGGAATATTATATTTCGTTCAGTTCAGCTAATACTTGCTATAAAATCAGAAATTCGTCTCCACGACCTGGACTGAACCTGTTACCTCTGAACTATAACGACTCGGTAGCTGTACCAACTAAGCTACCATTCCCAGCTCGGCCTGTAATAATGTTATAGGATTGTTATAATTCTAATTGCTCATTCTTAAACCATTGCTTTGAGATATTCTTTAAATATGTGTTTTCTAGCTTATATTTTTATTTTATTATAAGATTTTTAATAGAAAATATAATATAACTATAAAATTTTAGGTCTAAAGAATGAAATACGGGCTGTGTGCGCTGAAGAATTTTTGGTTTGTGGTGAAGGTGACGAGCAAGGCAATACTTGGATGGAAAAGGTGCGTTCAGATTTTATAACATATAAGAATGATCGAGGTGCTCATAAATTGATATGTACTAATTCGGTTAAGGAATAACGAATGGCTTAAATTTAAAAAAAATATATACATCATATCATGTCATTGTTACTTAATATATATTTTTACAGGCACTATTATTTATAATTTACAACATAAACATCGAATATATTTTATTTATGCCCATTAAACCATTTAACCGTGGGGTCTGGTGGTCGGGTTACATTAACCATAACATAAAAAATTAAAAATATATTATAATTTTTACGCGACTGTGTTTTATAACACGGTGAGATATAAAGCATAGTCGTGGCATGCGTCATGAATGCATATGGTTTCCATGCTAACCCGCTAACGCAAGTAGAGGCGGACGGCTGCCTCCCGCGCTCAACACAGCACGTGGATCGAGAAGGTCAGTTGGCCGGTGACGGGGGCTTGTGTGTACTTGGCCTTATATTTGGAATCTTACAGGCCGTTGATTATGAATCGATGTAGCATGAATGTGTCTTTACTATTAATTGCATGGTACATTGAGAAGTGTGTTTTATTAATATTTTTGTGCCTTTGTACTAAACGTATTTTGTAAAGATTTATTACGTATAAGTATTTATTATCATTTGGTTGTCACGTCGCATTCATCGATGGCTACATTTGTCACACAGGAATATTTTTTTTATAATTCTTCACAGTGACGATCATGCCTTCATTCATGTTGTTTGTTTTTAAAAAGAAAATACTTTTTTTGTGTTCTTGTTTCCGCTATACTGTCTGCGCACACCACCTGTTTCGCACTTTTCATTTCACGTGTCTTATTCTTCAATCAAAGTTTACACCCATCTATCGCTTCAGTAGGGTAGAGAGTATTTATTTTAAATAAACAGTCTTCAGTATATCGAACTCTCAAATCGATCGACATGTGCTAACAGCTTAGATACTATCGTTTGTTTAAATTCTCTTCTTATTTTGTATTATATGAGATTTTTTTTATAAAATAGTGTTTTTAACTGAACAGGTTCTACAACTGTATCAAATCTGCAACTTGAACCACGGTCTAATGATGGTTGGACCCTCCGGTAGTGGTAAATCTACGGCATGGCGTGTCCTACTTAAAGCTCTCGAACGGTAAGGTTCATTTTTTAATTATTTCTTTTAACTTCAACGTTTTGTATTATAACAATAAAAAAAATATATAAAGACAAATATTATCAAAACGAGCAGCGTTAAAGTACAGAACGTAATATTGTCGAGGGATAGAATATTGAATGTTATTTTTTATAATATAATAAAGTCATTTAAACTCTATTGTAGTTACGAAGGAGTGGAGGGCGTGGCTCATGTCATCGATCCGAAGGCTATGTCAAAGGAGACACTGTATGGTGTGCTCGATCCTAACACTCGCGAATGGACTGATGGGTTATTCACACACATACTGAGGTAAGTCTAGCGAATGCGCACGTATATACTAAACTTATATGTGCGATTTCTCCTAAAGTTATTTGTGTTCCAGTGTTAAAGTTCCTTGAAACATCTAAACTAAGTACTAATGCAATAAAGTCACCTGCAAATTATTGGGTACTAACAATATGTATCTGGTAATGATAATTTTCGGGTGACTTATCTAGCTATATATATAACTTAAAAGAATTATTTAGATTTGTTTCTCGATTATGGAAGCAATCGAACCATTTTTTCATATATAAATAAATCATTAAAATATTTCGAATTAATTAAACAGGAAGATAATCGACAATGTCCGCGGTGAGATCAACAAGCGTCAATGGATCATCTTCGACGGTGACGTGGACCCGGAGTGGGTCGAGAATCTCAACTCAGTGCTGGATGACAACAAGCTACTCACTCTCCCTAACGGCGAGAGACTGTCGCTGCCGCCCAACGTCCGGGTCATGTTTGAGGTACTTACATATATATGAACAACGTTACACACATATCCTTAACAAATTATAGTAGAATACAATAGATTAAGCATAGTCAATGTAATCGAATAATCTTTAGCAAAAATATATTTCCAAAAAATATTGAAAATACTTTAAGAGATGTCAATGATTTAAAGACGCGAGGTAGTGTTAATAATTTTAATTGTAAAAGATGTAAAAAATAACAAAGTGTATACTCATAAGAAGCTATTACTTTATTTCAAAATTTGCTGAGTATTCTATATTGGGCGAATGACCGAGGGTAGTAAGTTGCAACTCTAGTCTTTTTGAAGTTATTTAATGCACTAAGTAATGAAAAATTATATTGATAACAAATAGTTCGGTTTGGTTGATATAATAGATAAAATATGTACCCAGGTCCAAGATCTGAAATACGCCACTCTAGCCACGGTGTCCCGTTGTGGTATGGTGTGGTTCTCTCAAGACGTGCTTACAACGGAAATGATCTTTGAAAATTATCTATTGAGGTACAGTAAAACTAAAAAAAATTATTGCGCGTCGAGTCCCTTCGCGCAAGAAGTGAAACTTCGTAATGTGGAAATGAAAATAGGAAGGGGTAGTAATTGATTGCTTGTGAACTCATATTGTTTCTTTAAGACAAACTTTATAAACATTGCGCACAATTCACATTTGACGCTCGCTCCCTCTCTTTCCATTACCCCTCCCTAGGAGCGCTGAATGCTTAACGGAGCCTTATGGGGAAGTCTCATTAGAAGTTCCACTTCAGTAATAATTATAAATAATTTTCAATTGATATTATATTTATTAAATTTCGATTTTGTATTAGATTAAGAAACATACCGCTCGAGGACGGCGAAGAAGATTCCTTCAGTATTGTGATGGCAGCTCCATCTAGCGGCGATCAGAATGCAACAGAGAGCATCTTATCACCAGCCCTACAGGTAACTTTGGTTTTGTTTCTTTAAATGCACTATACTATCGTAAACAATTATATATCACCTTTTAATCATTTCAATTTAATACATTTTACAATCATATAAGTCATGGTGGCCTGGAAGTTAAAGAGAGACCTTCTTCATGTGAAAAGAGGCCTTTGCTCAGCAGTGGGCTCTTATAGGCTGATGATGATGATAATGATATTTTATAACTTAGATGTAGATTGTACAGTATCAAACTTGGAAGTATTACCAGGAAATGTGAACCTTCACGGTTACTGTTTCTTATGTAACTATTTTATGAATATTTCAGACCCAGCGCGACGTAGCTTCAATCCTTCAACCGTTGTTCTACGGCGAGGGTCTGGTGGTCAAATGTCTGGAGCGTGCTGCGACCCTCGACCATATTATGGACTTCACGAGACACAGGGCGCTGTCTTCACTACACTCTATGCTTAACAGGGGTGTCAGGTAATAGAGGAATAGAATTGAATAAACTTATTGAAGAGAAACCATAGATTATAAAAGGCAGAAACAAGCCGGAAATTTAACCGTAAAAATTGGTAAAAAAGATCTTTTGGTCTATTGGTCATATTCTCATGAGTTAATCAATATGAAATGCCAAAAAACAATCTATTAATCTATAGCTCATAGAAAGAATGTGTTCATTAGACGATTAATATCGAAATATATGAAGTTTAACATTATGTAATACAGATAAAATCAATGGCCAATTAAAAACAGAAACTGCGATCTGTAATAATATAGCTTTAAAAAAAGATTCAAACAATGACTACAACCTAATAAACTGTAACGAATTAATTACTTCACAGAAGTATGACTTATTGTAATACCGTTAAAATCTTTTCAGGAACATTCTAGCTTATAATCGTCAACATCCCGATTTCCCGATAACCAACGATCAACTGGAGGCCTACGTACCTAAATGGCTCGTGTACTCCTTACTGTGGTCCTTCGCCGGTGACGCCAAGCTTAAGGTTCGTATATATTAACAAGTTCCTGAAACAAATAACGCTATATACGGAGATAGATATATATATTTCAATTACCCGTAACTATTTTACTGCATAAAACATAAACGTCTTTATTATGTTTGAATGATATTACTTAACATTTTATTTTATTCGAAATTAATTTTAATTTGAATAATTAATGTTAAGCAGAAATACTCATTATTGGTTTTACATTGCTGTATTTCTTCAACCGCAAGGAAGTGCTTCTCGCGAGTCCTTTGCACGTTAATTTATTTTGAATTGAAACCTTGCTTTGACAGGACCGTAACGAGTTAGGTGACTTCATAAGATCAGCCAGTACGATGCAGTTACCCAACTGTGGGCCAAATCAACACATCATCGACTTTGAGGTAAAGAATATAATACAAATATATAATCATAAGTCATTGTCATAAACATGTCGTCGTTACGTATAAGTAATTTTAACAAAAAAATACAACTATAAATATAACAATTATGTTAATACACAATTTTCTTAATTTGTCTCTTGTTTTTTAATATGTAATATAATCTGTCAGGTATCTGTGACGGGTGAGTGGGTAGCGTGGTCGGCCAAAGTGCCGCAAATTGAAGTGGAAACCCACAAGGTGGCAGCACCAGACGTGGTCGTACCAACACTCGACACCGTCCGACACGAGGCTCTCCTGTACACATGGCTGGCTGAACACAAGCCTCTTGGTACAATATATTATTAAAATTATTTTTATATTTAAATCGTTCTTAATTTAAATATCACTCTGATGAGAAGTGAATCAATATCTAGTGTAGCTTCCAACTATTGAATTTTACGATAATATCGTAACGATCCCCTATTTTATTAACACATAGTACAAGTTAAATAAAATGCTATTTATACATTTTATACAAACCGTCTCAAATAATTAAATGTATGTTTCAGTACTCTGCGGTCCGCCCGGTTCAGGCAAAACAATGACTCTATTCTCTGCTCTCCGTGCATTGCCTGATATGGAAGTCGTCGGCCTCAACTTCTCATCGGCGACTACTCCCGAACTACTACTAAAGACCTTCGATCATTATTGTGAATATAGAAAAACACCAAACGGTGTCGTTTTGGCTCCGGTTCAGGTAAAGAATTTGTTTTTAAAGCGATATAATAATATTCAAATCGCTATTTAGTGAATTAGTCCAAGTTAGTCGAAATTACGTCATCAAACTTAACACTGACAGTATTCATGTGTGTGTGTACATATATCAGTTTTAACTAGTAATCATATACAATTCGACTTTGAAATTTTTTTCTTTATGAAAGATATAATTCTTCGTTATATTATCTGCATTGAAGTATCGTTATTTTTCTTTGTAGCTGGGTAAATGGCTGGTTTTGTTCTGCGACGAAATCAACTTGCCAGATATGGACCAATACGGTACTCAACGCGTTATATCCTTCTTGAGGCAGCTTTTGGAGCATAAAGGCTTTTACAGAGCGAGCGGTGAGTAAAAAATTTTGAAACTACCTAAATATAAATATTAAAATCATAAAATCGGAACAGTTAATATGCTATTGGTTAGTAATTAAAATTTATATACGAAATATTACATTTAGAAAAATTTTAACCAAATACTGCAACTTGTAAATATTACTCAGATCATTCTTGGGTGCATCTGGAGCGTATTCAATTCGTGGGCGCCTGCAACCCGCCCACGGACCCGGGCCGTAAACCGTTGTCACACCGTCTGCTACGACATGTACCCGTTATATACGTTGACTATCCCGGAGAGACTTCTCTGGAACAGGTAATGTTTTAGTTGTAAGGTATGACTAGTAACATATTATAACAATCATTAGGATAAACCAAAAAATCTTCTTAGTATAAAGTTAGCTATAATATATGTTTTAAGTCTATATCATGACTCAGAATTAATAAGACTGTTTAAAATTAAAAAAAAAAATTAAGAAAAATTTTCCTTTAACGAACCTCGTTTATTTAAAACACCTGTTTGATTTTCTCTAAACTCGGTCTTTGTTGTGTACAATAGTGTACACTTGAAACTATATTTTGACTAAAACAAACTAAGCTAACTAAAGTACACATTGCAGGTTGTTCTGATAAAAAATTATGTTATTGTGCAGGTCTGTTATACTCTTTGATTTATAAAACTTAATATTTTGCGGGTAATGATGAAAATCAATACATCAATATGTTTGATAACTCAATAGTCCCTGTATATAGCATCAACATTTGTAAAACGACAGACCCGTTTCTAATTTTCACTCCTACCTTCCCACTATAGAAGTTTTTGACTTTAATTATATGTAAATATATATTAATTCAGCATAATATATTCTCCTATAGATCTACGGTACGTTCACTCGCGCCATGCTCCGGATGCAGCCCGCCCTGCGCGGGTACGCTGAGCCGCTGACCCAGGCTATGGTGAAGCTCTACCTCGCCTCCCAGGAGCGGTTCACTCAGGACATGCAACCGCACTACGTGTACTCGCCCAGAGAGATGACGAGATGGGTTCGAGGCATCTGTGAGGCCATCAGGTATATTCACAGACTTTCACCGACACCCGTCACACAAATACTTGAGAATAAATATCTATCTAAATGATTAGTAAGGACAGCTTTAATATATTCATTCTGAAGTCAAAAATCAATTTCTGACTTATTGGTTTAAACAGAAAAAATGATAGCTACACTTTTTACAATGTTATATACTTCATGGATAACTATACAAAGGCAATCAGTGGTCCAAGAAAATGATTAGGAATTTTCGGTTATTAAACAGTTAATCAACTAGAGCTGTATATATTTTTCAGACCTTTAGACAATCTCTCCGTGGAAGGTTTAGTCAGGTTATGGGCGCATGAAGCTCTGCGTCTGTTCCAAGACCGTCTTGTTGAGGATTCCGAGAGGCAATGGACGGATGAAAACATTGATACAGTCGCTATGAGGTTCTTCCCGGGTAAATGAATGTTTACAACTTAAAATCTCACTACTAATTAATTATTACGCTAACAAAATTACTATTTTTTTTTTTTATTTGTAGGCATCAATCGGGAACAAGCGCTAGCACGTCCGATTCTATACAGCAACTGGTTGAGTAAAGACTACGTACCAGTACAGAGAGATCAGCTTCGCGAATATGTGAAAGCTAGACTAAAGGTGATCATTTGTTTGTACCGATATTACCAAGAACATAGTTGAATATAAAACGTTGATCTTTATTATATAATGATATTCCTTTACAGGTGTTCTATGAAGAAGAGCTGGACGTACCTTTAGTTTTGTTCGACGAAGTTCTGGAACACGTGCTTCGTATAGATCGTATCTTCCGTCAACCTCAAGGACATTTGCTCTTGATCGGAGTATCCGGCGCCGGGAAGACTACCCTCAGTCGCTTCGTAGCTTGGATGAATGGACTTAGTATCTTCCAAATTAAGGTTTGCATAGTTATACAAAAATTCTTTTACATTGATAATCAAAATTTTCAAAGAATAGACCTGTTTCGTAAAAAAAAACTTTATCATTTTAAAAATCGATTTTCCAGTCACAATCCAGTATACATGAACTTATATTATTACAGGCTAAACCATGTTAACAATACGTCACCTTATCTTCTCATGATCTCAGTAACTGCTAAGTAATCGATACATTGGCTTTACTTTTTACGCTAAATCATATGAAAATATTATATTAACATGCATTTTGTTAATATTCAGGTTCACAATAAATACACCGGAGCCGATTTCGACGAGGACCTCCGTTCTGTGTTACGTCGCGCTGGATGTCGTGATGAGAAGGTGGCCTTCATTCTGGACGAATCCAACGTCCTGGACAGCGGCTTCCTAGAAAGAATGAACACATTACTTGCTAATGGAGAGGTAACGATCACTACTGTATACTCATACACCTACATATATTCGTGTATACACTGAAACGTTTATAAATGTAACGTGTTTTTTCAGGTTCCTGGCTTGTTCGAAGGCGACGAATTTGCGGCTTTAATGACACAGTGTAAAGAAGGCGCACAAAGGGAAGGACTTATGTTGGATTCCAACGATGAATTGTACAAGTGGTATGTAATTTTACCATATATAGCCATGGAGCTTTTAAGATAAATGCATGTTTTCATTCTTCTGTATGCATAAATATTTAAATATAAAATATGGAATGATACATTAATTTACACAAACATGATTTGAATCTGCTAAATCCCAAATATCGTTTTCGGTGGTCTTAACAATTAAGCTATCGAGTATGTTGTATGTGTCTAGGTTCACGGGTCAGGTGATGCGTAACCTTCACGTGGTGTTCACCATGAACCCGTCTTCTGAAGGTCTCAAAGACCGCGCCGCTACGTCACCAGCTTTGTTCAATCGTTGTGTCCTTAACTGGTTCGGAGATTGGAGCGATGGAGCTCTGTTCCAGGTACAGCTTCTCATACAATTATTGTTTCGAATTGCTATAGTCCTGAAACATAATTTGCAATGTCAAATATAGAAGCATATAACTAGTGTAATGTATAACATATTTGATACTGTTATATTTGTAGTTCAGATTTATAAAACTCATAAATTTTATATATTATTATATTCGTTTTACTATTCACTTGGTCCTTAACTCTGATCAAAAGAGCAGATTTCCACCCAGTTTAAAACAGTGTTCAAACTGTTACCCAAATGTAGAATACATTATGTATGTAAGCTCTGATAATGTTACGATGTGCCATTGTTTTAGTTCTATAGTGGTAAATATATTATTGTTATATTGTATATTTGTGTATAAATGTAGGTTGGTAAAGAGTTCACGAGTCGTATGGACCTGGACTGGTCGGAGTACGTGCCTCCGGAACAGTTCCCAGCAGCCTGCGGCGAGGTTGGAGCCCGGCCCGCTCACAGGGCAGCTGTCGTTAACGCCTGTGTCTACGTACATCAGACGCTGCACCGAGCCAATCAGAGACTGGCCAAACGCGCCAATAGGACAATGGCCATCACTCCTAGGTAATAAACAATACACATTTACCTATATGACAAAGTATTTATATTGTGGCGTCCTTACGAGTATGTACTATAGTCACATAAGATATTTGTTATTAATTAATTATTGATTGTCTCTTGATTTCATCCGATTACAGTTTGAGATTTTAAGTGGAGTCCTTTTAAAAATCTACCCTGTCATGTGACTGGTTATATTTTACGTACAACGTGCTAGTGAGCGCAAATCGTTAATGTTTCAGGCACTACTTAGATTTCATCCAACAAATGGTGAAACTGTATTCAGAAAAGCGAGCGGACTTGGAGGAACAACAATTACATTTGAATGTCGGTCTTGGAAAAATTGCGGAAACTGTTGAACAAGTTGAGGAGATGCAAAAGAGTCTCGCTGTTAAATCTCAGGTGCATATAATGAAAATAGAGATACTTCTGAAATTATATGACATGATGTATTGAGCAGTATACAAAACTAAAATGGGCTTATAAAAGGTAGTGACAAGTTGTATATGATTGTCTTTAAATTTCTAGGAACTGCAAGCCAAGAACGAAGCCGCGAACGCTAAACTACGTCAAATGGTAAAAGATCAACAGGAAGCTGAGAAAAAGAAAATGGAGAGTCAAGAAATTCAGGTTTGAGGATTGGTTGCTTGGACTGCAAAGATCCATGATTTGTCAAACATCAAAAAAATAAGATACTAATGATGACATATGTAACGATTTAGGTGGCTCTAGAAGAGCAAACTAAGAAGATAGAAGAAAAACGCAAAGATGTAATGGCTGACCTAGCGCAAGTCGAGCCGGCGGTTATTGAAGCGCAAAACGGTTTGACTCAAAATTATTCATATTTTTATTTTAAGATAGTAATTGATTGCTTACTTAGTAGGATTTGGTCATACAAACTAACTCAATACTCCTCGTCAATCTATTAGTACATTTTATATAATTGATTTAGTTTGAATGACCGGGTCAACCCTACCCTAATAGTATCCCCACCCTGTGTATAGTATATCATGATCAATTTGAAACGTGCCGTTTAACACTCCGTCTGGGTAGCGCGTTATTAGTGTTTAAAGCTTAAGATTCCACGAAACAGCCGTGCGTTCGATCAAGAAGCAGCAGTTAGTCGAAGTTCGTTCGATGGCGAACCCGCCGTCCGTGGTGAAGATGGCGCTGGAGTCGATCTGTACCCTGCTGGGGGAGAAAGGGGACACGTGGAAGGGCATCCGATCGGTCGTCATGAAGGACAACTTCATATCCACTATAGTCAACTTCGAGACTGAGAATATCACGTTAGTTAGCTTTATGTCTAATGAAATACTCGTCCGATAAATCTAACGAGACGAGTATTAGAATACTAGCGATGTATGAACATGGATGAACCACGCCACTTGAATGTTGACGTAGATAGCAAGCGTGTTTTGTCTTCTCAGTCTTATATTTATTGGCAAAAACATTTTAGTGTATTTAGTGCATCGAGAATTGTGACATGATTTATATTTGTAACACATCTCTATCCAGCATTGTACCTTAATATAAGTTCTGTATTTTTATTATTATTGAATGAATATCTTTGTAATTACAGCAGAATCATTAACTTGTTTTTGTGACTTCAAACATTTTGATTGGTTTAGAGCTTAAAATGTTATGTTTTTAATGTCACTTTGACAAGGTTCTGATTCTTTTAGATGTTTAATATTGTAAATATGCTAAGCTTGCTCGCATATGTGACTGTCGTTATTAATACAAGATAATAATATTAATAACACGGACACTGTTCAATTAAAAGAAACGGCATCCATGTACGGCACTAATAAAGAATGTAACGTGACTAACCCAGCTGAGCCTCGTATACGGTGTAACAAACGTTCAATGCAGCGCCTCGGTAGCCCGATGCCGGTCGTTTCAGAGTTAGCTAAAGGCCTTTTTTGTTTCTTCCCTTGTACTATCTCGCTCTCGCTTGGCGGTTATCGGCACCGATGGAACCGCAGCCGTGAAATCTATAAAGAAGCAGCATCTGGTGGAGGTGCGCTCTATGGCCAACCCGCCTGCGAACGTCAAGGTGGCCTTGGAGTCGATCTGTCTACTGCTGGGAGAGAACGCCACTGACTGGAAAGCGATCCGGGCCGTCATCATGAGGGAGAACTTCATCAACAGCATCGTCTCCAACTTCTCAACGGAGGACATCACGTGAGCAACGCCTCTACGCTTTCAACCGACTCCCCCTCCCCTCCAACGATTATATTTTCCCTTCCGGCCCCTTATCACATCCGGATTCTTTTTGGATGGTGATGGTTTTAGTGATGTCTTGTGTTGTCTTACATCACCAAGTGTTGAGTTGTAAATACAGAAGGTAAACACGCTTCATGCTCGCTTATGCATGTTTAATGTCTGCATTATTTTTTTATGTGTGATTTGCACAACGAATTTTACGGAAATCCTAAATGACGACGAACGTAGACAAAGTTCATGATAACCCATATATATATATTTTTTTTTCATCTTGGAAAGATAATATAAACACACTTTTCAGCGTGTTATTTATTATTTTTTTCATAAATTTCATACAAAATCAACGCTCCTTATTATTCGTTATGCATTTTGATCAGCATGTGTATTGGTGATGGATTAAAATTAAAAAAATATCAAAGCAATAGAACTGTGCAATGTCTTGTGATTTGGTATAAAGATAATTTGTGTACAGGAACATCAACATTGCATGAATGTATTTGCCAATAAATAATGTCCGTCGAACCGTAAGTGGTCTCCAAGAAACCAGACGGAAACCACCAATGGCAGTGAATCGACTGGCTTATTTTTCGAGTGTTGTCATTTTTGTTTGTTTGCTATCTATAATACTTTTAAATTTTTATCCAAAACATTTTTTTTTTCTTAAATTTTTGTTTGCTGGTCTATTGACGTTAATTTCATTATTAAATCTTGGTTGATGGAATAAAAATTGCATGCAATTTAAAAATTTTTCAAAATTTTCTCGTTCCGGTACGTGGTTTTCTTTCTTAAGTTTTTTATGCAATTTATTAATCACTGCTTATGTGTCAGTGACGATGTCCGCGAGAAAATGAGGACGAGATATCTAAGTAACCCAGATTACAACTTCGAAAAAGTGAACAGAGCCAGTTTGGCCTGTGGTCCTATGGTGAAATGGGCAATTGCGCAGGTAAAGTGATAATAAAACTGACATGATTTGAAAATGTTCTCTTTTGTTTGGAAAGTTGATATATTCCATGTATTTTCTGCCAGATCGAATACGCAGACATGTTAAAACGCGTTGAACCTCTGCGCAATGAACTGAAGGCGCTCGAAGATCAGGCACAGACCAACGTTAAGTCAGGAAACGAAGTCCGAGATTTGATTGCACAGTTAGAGAAATCTATTGCATCCTATAAGGAAGAATATGCTCAACTGATCAGCCAAGCGCAGGCTATTAAGACTGATCTAGAAAACGTGCAGGCCAAGGTATAAATACACTATTATAGATGTAAAGGCATTGCATGTGACTCCCATTAGAAAAACGAATTTTAATACATTATTTTTGTTATAGGTGGACAGATCTATTGCTCTGCTGAAGAGTTTGGGAATCGAACGTGAAAGATGGGAAGCAAGCTCGGAAACATTTAGGTCACAAATGAGTACTATTGTGGGAGACGTATTGCTCTCCGCTGCGTTCATAGCCTACGGTGGATACTTCGACCAACACGTCAGTGATAATTATTCTAAATATACAGTGTCAATATATCGTCTAGCGTTAAAGCTAGAATTAAAAATGTATAAATTATACTCAGCACGCTCACAAGATCATAACATTTTATTTATAGATTTTTTATCTTGCGTTACTATCACTTAGCCTAGATTGTTACTAATTTCGAGTCCCTCACAGTTGTCATTAGACCTGTAGTGTAATATTTGATGTAATTCCAGTATCGTCAGAACCTATTCTCAATGTGGAGCAGTCATTTGGCTGCAGCCAACATAAAATTCCGAGCGGACATAGCACGCACTGAATACCTTAGCAACCCTGACGAGCGACTCCGCTGGCAGGCCAACGCACTTCCCACTGACGAATTGTGTGTTGAAAACGCTATCATGCTCAGGGTACGGTTTTCCCAATATCTTATACATCTAAAGTACAGAAGTTGTAGGACTAGTTAATTAATTAATGTATTAAAGGATGCTTTTAAGCCAAGGAATTACAGAATATTTTATATTAAAAAAGTTATTGATTGGTATAAAACAACCAAAAAATCAGTAGTCCTAATATAAAATTAATATAGTATTTGAAACCAACGTGTTCACTTTGTAACTATTCTCCAACCTGTAAATACAGAGAAACATTTAACTTAAACTTCTTTTAAACTAATAAATATTTTAACAATTCTGTCTAATTTCATATATCTCTTATGTTAACCCTCCAGCGCTTCAACCGTTACCCTCTCATCATCGATCCCTCGGGACAAGCCACTGAGTTCATAATGCGCGAGTTTAAAGAACGTAAGATAACAAAGACTTCCTTCCTCGACGACTCCTTCAGGAAGAACTTGGAATCAGCATTGCGTTTCGGAAACCCACTTCTGGTGCAGGTTAGTATGGATATTTTATTTAATATATATTATTTCTTATGCGGCCATTAATATGTAAAATATTTTTAGGACGTCGAAAACTACGACCCAATTCTGAACCCAGTATTGAATAGAGAGCTCCGCCGCACCGGAGGACGAGTGCTGATCACTCTTGGCGACCAGGACATCGATCTCAGTCCATCATTCGTAATTTTCTTAAGTACCAGGTATACAATTGACACAAATATTAACTAAAACATTCTGTTAACATAATCAAGTCAAATATGATATCATCCTCGGTCAGAGATTTTTAAATAGGCGTTCAATCCGAGCTATTTATATAGACCGTTTGAAACCAAATGATTTCAAAATCTTTTAGGGTATTTTAACGAAATCTTTAGAAAAATATGTGTTGAAAATGAAACATTCTAAAGTGACCACTAATTGAATTAACTTTATGTACAAATTCTAAAATCCACTTTCAGGGACCCGACGGTAGAATTCCCCCCCGATATGTGCTCCCGTGTGACTTTCGTCAACTTCACCGTCACTCGTTCATCGCTACAATCCCAATGTCTCCACCGAGTCCTCAAGGCGGAAAGACCAGACATAGACACCAAGCGCTCAGACCTCCTTAAACTGCAGGGTATATACAGAATTTATGATATAATACCTCCATCTATACAGCCTTTGATGTTATATAAGTTGGAAAATAACTTCAAAGTAATTCTGCTACTCCTAAACAAAACTAGGTGTGATTTTTTTATAGAAATCTAAGATGCTCATAGATATATTGAGATAGTAATATAATCATTTACTTGTAACATATAAGCAAGTGTGTTCTTTGTTAACCATTGAGGTTAAACTACTTAGTGTTTCTATGTTTTTATATTATATGTAATAGGAAATATCACATTTTAAATTTCACAGGTGAGTTCCATTTGCGACTCCGACAGCTGGAAAAGTCTCTACTTCAAGCTCTTAACGATGCTAAGGGTAAGATTCTGGACGATGACTCGGTTATCGCAACACTTGAGACACTTAAAAAAGAAGCTGGCGATATTGGGCAAAAGGTATGTTGGTAATCCCACAAGTGGTGCCACTAACTCCCTTACATATATAAACTAAATACATATTTTACTTCCATCACAGGTTGAAGAGACTGACAAAGTTATTGCTGAAATTGAAACGGTCAGCCAACAATATCTGCCGCTGTCCCAAGTAAGTTAATTCACCTGTCTTAGGAACAACCAGTCGGAAATTATTAAACGTACGAGATAAACTTTGAAAAAAGTCGATGGCATGCTAGCGTGACGATTAATTGCCTTAAATTTTAATATTCAGGACGCACAGTTTACAGAATTAAGGCAAAATCCTCGAGGGCCAAATGTCTCATTGATGTTTTTCAAATAACTAAACAATCCTAACTGTTTCAGGCCTGCAGCAGTATCTACTTCACGATGGAGGCGCTACACCAAGTCCATTTCCTCTACCAGTACTCTCTCAAGATGTTCCTCGATATATTCAGCTCGGTACTGACGAGTCCCGCCCTTAAAGGAGTAACCGATTACACCGCCAGGCTGAAAACTATCACTGAAGAATTGTTCATAGTAAGTACATTTCTTAAATATAGTTTTTTTGCCGCTACTATTAGTGAACTACATTGTATTGTCACATTGCAGGCAGTGTACGAGCGCGTGGCTCGCGGCATGCTTCACACCGACCGTCTCACATTCGCCTTGTTACTGTGTCGCATACAACTCAAAGGTATAGGCGCTGAAGATACGCTGGATCAACAATTTGCCGTGTTCCTGAGAGGAAGAGAAGGTTTCGTTGCGAATACTCCACCGTTGGAATCGCTCTCGCAACAACAGAACGATGCCGCCGCTAGGCTGAGCTCGAGGTACTGTTAAGTATACCTATTGGGGTTTCCTCCAGCTGTTAAATACTATCTTGGACGATGCATTTAAATGAGATATGATATGATATGAATTGTCTTCTCTAACGAAACTTGGGACACTACTATTTTTTTTTTAATTTTGGTTCGTAAATTGGATATAATTATAATATACTAGTTTTTGCTCGCAACTTCGTCCGCGTTATCTTCGGAATTTCAGTCAGAAACAAATGTAGAGAGTGTATTTAAATAATAAAGATGATAACCTACCGGTAGGGACACGTATTATGTGTGTAACCGGGATTTTTACCAATTACAGTCTTAATACAGTTAAATCTAAAGATTGAAATGTAACGCTGGAAAGAACTAAACGGGACTCCCATAGAGATTACAATTGTATAATTGTCAAGTTAAAATAATGTAAAGTTTCATGAATTTATTTATCCAGGATGGTAGCATTCCGTCGTCTGATGGAGAAGGCTGGTTCGCTGCCGGAGTTGTCCGCGTGGTTGTCTCAGGCGGCGCCCGAGCAGTGCGTGCCGACTTTGTGGGACTGCGACGCCGCCTCGCCCCCGCCCCCACATGCACTGGCTATGTACCGCTTACTATTAATACAGGTACATAACATACCTGTGAAGATTTTCTATCATTTAAAATAATCATCCCAAATCAAAATCGCACAAAATTATTACTAAAATTACCACATTCAATTATATTACGTACACTTACGGAGCAAACAACCAAACGTTCCTGAAATGTATTTTTAAACACAACTAAAAGAGAGCGACTTTACAAGTTACAACCAGCAATGCACGTACTGTAAAAAAGATATAACCTTAAACTAGTAAGACACTGAATCTTTGATATAATACGAAATTATTGTTTATCAAAAGGGAACAGATAAGATGAGAACTAAACTTAATATATCTAAATGTTTATCATTAATGTATACATTCCGTCAGGCGTTCCGGCCGGACCGTGTGATAGCGGCGGCCACTCAGCTGGTGTCGTCAGTGCTGGGTCCTCAGTTCATGTCCCGCGCTGAGACTGAGCTGGATCTCTGCAGCATCACCGAAAGCCAGCTCAACGCGACGACGCCCGCACTATTATGCTCAGTGCCCGGTTATGATGCTAGTGGTATGTATATTTTAACCACTTCGAAAACTTTCTTATTTAGGTATATGCTGTCTATTATAACTTGATGTGACTTTATGTTAATTTTTATATTTTAAAGATGAATTTTGGTCATGTATAATGAGTCATTCACAGACAATGCCTTGGTATTAAATTATTACATCATCATGATCATCATCAGCCTATAGGAGCCCACTGCTGAGCAAAGGCCTCTTCTCACATGGAGAAGGTTAGAGCATTAATCACCATGCTTAATCAAGACGGGTTGGCGATTTCAATCTTATAATTTGAAATTATAAGATCATGTTTCCTCACGATGTTTTCCTTCATCGTCCGTCGGTGGTGTCTAAATACTCTTAGAAAGTACCTATGATTTCGGAAAGATCACATTGGTACTTGCCAGGTTTCGAACCCGCGCCCTCACTTATGAGAGGCGGGCCTTTGACCTCCAGGCCACCACGACTTGTTTTACATAAAATTTATAACTTATTTGTCATTAGGTCGTGTGGATGACATGGCCACTGATTTGAATAAGCCGCTGTCGAGTATCGCTATCGGTTCAGCGGAGGGTTTCAACCAGGCAGAGCGCGCCATCAACACTGCCTGCAAAACTGGACGGTAAATAAATAACTCTAAAAACTTTGTACAAGTTTTTTTTACTTTTACATATTCTTTTTGTCTGTGCCTACTGACACGTCATAACTGTTGCAAATGAAATAATTATGGATATTATTTAGTGATATGTTTAAATCCTGAACTAAATTACCACCGGTTCTTAGATGTTAAGTCTCCAGAAGAGAAAACATTTGAGCACTTTTTTTTTTAATTAGACAAAGAAAGATGTAATAATTAGTTTAATCTTTTAACCGCACACAGCTTATAGAAAAAAGGATATTTATTTTACCTCACTCATACAAATTATTTGCTCTTTAGATGGGTGATGCTGAAGAACGTTCACCTTGCTCCTGTATGGTTGGTTCAGTTAGAGAAGAAGCTTCACTCGCTTCAACCTCATCCTAACTTCCGTCTTTTCTTGACAACGGAGATAAGTCCCAAGTTGCCCGTGAACCTACTGCGAGCTGGACGAGTGCTCGTGTTCGAGCCACCTCCTGGCATTAGAGCAAATCTATTAAGGACTTTTGCTACTGTTAGTATATTTTACTACTTATATTTTCAGATAGCTTTATTTTTACATCCAAGTAATGTCAATTATTTTTTTTTGTACAAATTAATTTCATTAAATATTACAGGTACCAGCGTCTCGCATGATGAAGCAACCTTCGGAACGAGCACGTCTATACTTTTTGCTGGCCTGGTTCCATGGTAACACATTACGAACGCTACTTATATCGTTCTTACAGAAGAATTATGGATTTAATCATTTTATTATTGTAACAGGCATCGTCCAAGAGCGTCTGCGCTACGTGCCTTTAGGATGGGCGAAGTACTACGAGTTCAACGAGTCAGACCTACGGGTGGCCTGCGATACTCTCGACACGTGGATAGACGCCACTGCTATGGTATGATAAAACATATTTATGTGGCTGTACTCGGATTGTTGGATAATTACTAATATACACGTAATTCACAGGGCCGTACCAACTTACCCCCCGAAAAAGTTCCATGGGAGGCACTAGTGACCCTCCTCTCACAGTGTATCTACGGAGGTAAAATTGACAACTTGTTCGACCAACGTCTTCTGCACTCGTTCCTTTGCAAGTTGTTCACTCCGAGGTCCTTCGATGCGGACTTTGCTCTTGTGGCCAATGTAGACGGCGTAAGTTATTTTCTTCTTACTTATGAATTAAATTTTTCATTAAATATATTTTAGTCTCAACTATACCTTACTATACTTATATAAACAAAATACAAATAAAATATATTTTCCGTTTCTACACCTTCATGCAACAGGCTTCCGGTAACCAACGTCATATTACAATGCCGGACGGAAACAGACGAGATCACTTCCTTAAATGGATCGAAGAACTGTCAGACAGGCAGACGCCGTCTTGGCTCGGTCTGCCCAATAATGCTGAAAAGGTAATTTAATCCGTCAACGACAAAACTTACTGCCTTTTACACATTACAAATTGCTTAAAAAACTATGTTCCATATGAAATGTTAATAATAATAGTCTCAGGAAAAAAATGTTTTTCCTTTAATAAGAAAAATTACTCGTTCCTTTATTATATTTATGAATAATATATAGTAATTTAAATATTGCTTTTCAGGTGCTGTTAACAACTCAAGGCAGCGACCTGGTGTCGAAACTATTGAAGATGCAACAATTAGAAGATGAAGAAGAGCTCGCATACAACGCGGCCAGCCAGGACCACGACCCCAGTGAGTATAATAACAATAACATTTAAGTTTACTAGCGATTTTTATTATAGTTCTTTAAACAAATCAATACGAAATTTTCAGATTCTATAGTAGTAGAGGGTGACGGAAGACCAGCTTGGATGAAGATATTGCACGAAACAGCCACCAGCTGGTTGCAGCTGCTGCCTAAGGAATTGCCAGTAAGTATGAGTGTTTATTATCTCTGTCATAACATGAGACTTGTTCCGTAACTCTTTGTAAACTACTTCAGTGTGAGGATTTGTGCATTCGACCTTAATTCATATACATCTTTTTTGGGCAGGATTTCCTCGAAAAGCAAAGTTCAGTTAGTTTCGTTATTACAAGGTTTTCAACGAAATATATTCTATACAAAGAATTATACAAGAATTTTGTTATTTAACTTTCGTTATTTTTCTTTGAAACTACGTATTAATGAAAATTACTTCTAAAACTAATATACATATATACTATTTCTATCTCAGACCCTTCGTCGTTCAGTCGAGAACATCAAGGACCCACTGTACCGTTTCTTCGAGCGCGAAGTGGCGGCCGGAGCATCACTGCTACAACAAGTGTTACACGACCTACGAAATGTGATCGCCATATGCCAGGTACTTTATGATGACAAAGTCTCTTAATATTCATAAATTTATTTTACTGTATATTCTAAATAAATATTCTAAAGCTGTCTGAACACAGCGTCATGTTTCATTTGAAGCGAGAATCATACAGGCACATACATTTCTAAATAAGGCCAATGTTGGTATAAATAGATTCACATCTATTCGTTTCTTGCAAGCTTTTGTCATTCTTGACTTTCATACTTCTCTTCTCTTACAACGGTTGTCTAATACTGCGTTTTTCTCACATGTAGGGCGAGATGAAGCAGACGAATGAGACCCGTGCGATGGTGGGTTCACTGGTACGTGGCATGTTACCAAGCGGCTGGCGCAGGTACGCCGTCGCTAGAGGCTGCACCGTACAGCAGTGGATCGACGACTTCGCGCGACGAGTCACCCAGCTCGCTACCGTGTCCAGTACACTGGCCGACCAAGGCGCCAAGAGACTCCAGGTATGAAGAAAATGTCTTAGAAATATCACAAGTTCTATATAAATTTTTGGTTATCAAGTGATTTGCAACCATTTTTAACAAGTTATTCTAAACTTCTCGATTTTTGTTTTAGTCTTATTCTTTATTATTTTCCTTTCAGAGTATCCCAGTGTGGCTCGGCGGACTGCTCAATCCGGAAGCGTACATCACAGCCACACGTCAATGTGTCGCGCAGGCTAACTCGTGGTCCCTCGAAGAATTGAACCTACAGGTAAAAGCAGAACTTCTTTGGTTGTGCATTATTTCTAATGTGAAAACCTAACGTAACAATCTTTAATTACAGGTTACAATTCCCGACCCGGGGACTCCGACGGAGAACGCGCAGATGGAGTGGTCGTTCTCAGTAACTGGCCTCAAACTACAAGGAGCGACCGTGAAAGGGAACCGTTTGTTGTTGACCAACACCATCATGGTCGATCTGCCGCTCGTAGTGCTCACTTGGATAAGGTCAGTGTGTAACAAATGTCAGATAATATACTATTTCATTCAAAGTGTCTATTATAAATTTTTATTTCCTTTTTAAATACCTCAGAAATAGTTCAAAATCTTTCTACTTGTATTTTTATAAGTTTTTTATATTTGTTTTGGTTCAGTACAGGGCGATTAAAAACAAACGATTACTAATTGATTTATTATAAAAATTTATTAATGCATATAAATATCTAATGTCGTGTTTATCGTCAGGGGCGCGGAGCCGGCGGGCGCGGGTCAGTCATTGACCCTGCCGGTGTACTTGAACAGCGCTCGTTCAGAGCTGTTGTTCACCGTCCGTCTGCCGATCGCCGCGGGTCAAGAGCCGCACGCCTTCTACGAGCGAGGCGTCGCATTACTCACATCTACTGCACTCAACTAGAATATTTACATAATATTTGCTTTCTTGTATTCATTCTTAATTGCACCTCGTTACTAGAACAGGTTCGCCTGTGCTATCGTATATTTATTGCACTTAATAAAAATATTTAATAAATACTGGGTTTTATTTAATGAAGTTATATTTGGTGATTTATTTTTATTGTGGTACTAATAACGGCTGGCAGACATATTCTATTGGTGTCGCTGTAACTATATCTGACTAGTTCCTTGAATGACGGTTTTCATTCCTGGCGGCTTCTGCTTTGGCAACCTGAATATAAAAATATGGCGATTAATGCAAGATCATATATTACATAGTAATTTAATGGTAAATTTAAAGTCTTAAAATCTTACTTATGAGACTTTAAAATGTTCTTACCGAACGTGAATTATCTTCCTTGGCTCGGAAGGGTGTATCAGATCATGTTGTCTCTCCCACTCGAGATACTTTTGATGTTGTCTTTGGCGACGTCGATCCACGTAGCTTATCTAGTGTCAAAAATATAAATATAATGTCATGAATGTCAGGCCGGTTATAATATCAGCGTACTGATTTGTAGCGACACCTACAACACAGCTGGCCGGTATCCATACGAATGCGGTGACGAGTACGACGACCCCGACGATATTGTCTCTCAGGAAACCCAGCACGTTGTTTATATTGATATCTTCTATTATATCCCAGAACCGCTCCACCACGTCTTGAATAGTCTTCTCGCAAATTCCCTACGATTCATACATTAATGTTATTAACATTTGAAGTGATGTTAAATCTGTTTAAAAAGATATCTCAATGTCATGACATCTTTCGGTTTTTATGCGAACCTTGTTACAGAAGCCTTGTATGCAAGGAGTGCCGTCTGGCAGGATATCATTGTGGGCTACCGGGAAACAGGTTTTGTTTAGACTCTTACGGCAACAGCGCTTACAGGCGTCCGCAACTGAAATAATAAAATTATTGTTATTATTTACATTAAGACGTGAACGAGGACGTTGGACCTCTTTAAGGTTGTACTGTACACTAATTCACCTGGTCTTAAATATCTGACATATAACATCAAATAGTCCGTTGGGAAAAGAGAGAAAGAAATTGTTTTTGGGCTTCAGGAAAAAAATATTGAAAGATTTAAATAGCTAAGCCGTCCCTCAGTTCAAGGCACTTATATAAATTATTGAAAATCAGTGTACGATACAATTTCTAATTATGACGAAATCTTCTTCTAAGAATATGAATAATAAATATAATGAAACACTGACCGATATCACACATACAGCTGTGTAGTCCTTGAGTCTCGCAGTACGGGACACACGAACCGTTGCGGCAACGGCCGCGTTCAGCGCATTCGTGCTCGTCAGCTATCGCAGGCGCCTATAAATATTATTGTGGTTAAGAAAGCGTCCTATATTAATATACAGTTACATATAGACCATGCGAGGAAAAGGCGCGTAACTCGCCTTGGATCTAACCTAGACGCGACTTGTAATATAACGACTAATGGGGTTTAAGAGAAAATACCGTTCATAGATTTTGACGAATTTGAATAAATCTGTTATATCGAAGCCGCACCATAATTGACGACATCAGGCTTATAGCACTGGAGGATTTGTATATATAAATTTAAGATTTTTTCCGACTATCCACACTTAAAGAACTCAAATAAACCTAATAATTGTTTCTTCCAAGAGAAAAACTTTAGTGACGTCGGTGGGGCCGTCATAGGAAAATGTACGATTAGAGACAGTAACGAACAAGTTAATACAAGAATATAATATGCATTTTTATAAAGGTTATTGTTTAGACACGGAGTGTATACAGGGTTCATGAAATTACCTTAGGACAGTCAGCGGAAGCTCCGTTGCAAGTGGCCTCTCCCTCGCAGGCGGAGTGAGCTGCCTCGCGACACACCACGCCCGGCGCCGCGAACACACAACCAGCGCAACACGGGGAGTTCTTATCACTGACAAGGTGTTTATATAGTCACATAAAAAAAACTGAGATAACTATATATAAGCTACAACCCTTAAACAAAAATTATAAAATTGAATTAAAACTAATAAAATAAAACATTCGTGGACACGAGCAGAATTCAAAAGAATTCCGCAAGAAGGAATATTTCTGTTGCTTTGTTCCGGAGGTCAAAAATCGAAACCTGATATGGATTTGTCGCTCCATAATTTCTATTAGATCCAAGTATATTTATATAGTTTAATATTAAAAGCATAGTATGTTGGCTCCTACCTGCACACCGCGCCCTGGTTCTTCCTCAGCTTGCAGTTCTTGTCGCAGCACATGTCGTTGTCTTCTGTCCCCAGCAGCCCAGCGTCACACTCCTCGCCGCCTTCGACTCTGAGGTTACCGCAGAAACTCTCCTCGGGCTCAGAGAAACAACGCCCAGATTTCGCCTGAAGGACCTTGCGGATTGAACGCAGGCTGCATGGAGAGAACCGCTGCGAGAATTAAGACGTATCAGATTTTATGCACTCATTGGACCCTATTTTCTCACTAATATTTAAAATTGGTTTATACACGCAAATATAATATTTATCTTCGCCAGACGTTTGGACCAAGTCGCGCTGGCCTTGTTTACAAGCTAGCAGACAGTGTTTTCATATAACGACTGTAATCATGCAACGCAAAAGTTTAAAAGTTAGTGTGATACTTGGAACTTCGCAAAACTTTTGTAATTATTATCATAGGTTTTGTATATACGAGAAAACACTCATCACTGGACACGTAGGGATCACAAAAAATTTGATTGATTAAATTTTAACAATTTGATATTTAAAGAGGATAACCTCAATATATATATTAGAACCAATTATTATCTCAAGAAGAAATTTAAGGGAAATCTATCCAGCAGTTTGATAAGGACTGATATATTCGACTTCGTCTTGTAACCTTGCAAAAAAATTCAATCAAAAAACGTGGGCGTTTTTTTTTCCCTTTTCGAAAATGGACTTATGCGAGGGAACTCTTTAATTGGTAATGGAATTTTATAAAACGTACATTTATGTAATGTACTAAACAAATATACAACTACTACTAATAAAAGTACATGTGAACAAACCTTATTGTTGACGTCATATCCGCTGACGCTGTAAGTATACATGAGGTATGATCCACCGTGGCTGGCCGCGGGGGAGCACTCCGCCACGTCAGGGTCGTGCTCGGATCCCCAGTTGTGACCGAACTCATGAGCCGTCACCAGATCCGCCTCGCGAGTTATAACACGCTGGCCGTAATGGTTACGAGACGAAGACAGACCGGAGTTTAGATACAGTGTGTACCCGTTCTTGAAGTATTCTGTATATAGTTACTTGATCATTATAATGTCATGGAATAAAAATATATACTACAAACCAAACGACGATGAACTGTATGAAAACGAATAGACAAGTTACTTTGTTTTTTAAATATATATATATATATATATATAATAATCAAGAGTTAGAAAAAAACAACAATAGTTTTTATGTCAATACTCTTTAAGATACTTCTTAATGAGAATATGAAAGACTATACGTATATAAATGATTAAAAATAAACAACAGTTAATTACAGACAGTAAAATTGTACAGAAAATATTGTAAATCTCATTAGTATGATTTGAAATATATGACATAGCGTCTCATGTGTTTCGTATAAGGTTAAGCAACATGTAGGTTCATACTTATATAAATAAAAATACATATATAATAAGCCCAAATACTTAAGCCCAAACCAAAGCGAACGAAAAAAAACAACACTCACATTTTGCAGCGAAATAGCTGAAAACAAAAAATAAACTGAAACATGGCAATAGAAATATGCAAATAAAGTAAATTAAAATCATTAAGCGTGGAGATTAGGGACATCTAGATAACAAAAATTACGAAAAAATTGGATCTAGAAACGGCTCTCAATGACGCTTTCTTAAATCAGCATATGTTAATAACGTTTTTTTATAATATTTTTTTAATAAGAATCTCGTCAGCAAAAAAATATTTACACCCATCATAAAATAATAAACAACTTCTATTTGACAAAAACTAAATGACTGAAATTTTATAGTCTAATTTTAAAGAAAAGGAATCGTCTGTACAGCCAATATACTCTTCTTTATAGCATTAAACAACAATGTACCAATGAGTATCCAATGATTTGGAGGAGTAATTTATAATGTGATAGAAAAAAAAATAACATTTATACATAAAAAAAAAACACTTATCTTCAAGTTTCTAACATTACTTCTATATTTAAAATACAGAACTGCTTATATTGATCTCATTACCTGGAGTACAAATTCCACCGACAGAGTTCCTCCGTGGTGATCCAACATACGCAAGTCCAAGGATTCCACCCTCGAACTTGAGATCCGTGAACAGATGAGCCAGACAGAAGTCCTTATGAGAGTACTCGCGACTGAACACCTGCCAAGAAACGTTAAAACCCCATACAATTAACAATAAAAGTACATAAATTATAAATTTTCACAAATTAAGATCTACGAAGTATTATTGTAACAAATGTGTCATCCTATACACGTTATTTTATTAAATATTAAGTCACGGTAGCGTCGTTTTATAAATGTCACTATTATAATCTTACATATGCCAATGAGCTGAAATGTATCTAATATGTCCACATATATATATACCTCCAGCAGGTTCCGTACATCCCACTTCTCCCGTACCATATTATAGTGAGCCTCCCCACCACGCACCCTCGTCGGCTCCGAATGCACTAATATCTTCTTGATAACAAAACCCATGCCCTTGAACCCATCTGCGTCCTGCAAAACACATTTTAGGAAAAAAAAACAATATTATTGACACAGAATTATTTTCCAAACTCAATTTTTAGTTGGCTTAATGTAGACTAAATATAATATAGAAGGAATATATAAAAATTATAAATTTTCTTCATTAAATTTAAATTCAACACACAACACACCTGCCGATCTTGCCACACTGTATCATTATATATTTTATGCACCCGATCAATAAGACTTATCTGAAAAACATATATATTTTAAACACATATATTTGTATATTGAATACATGTCATAAGCGGAGCAACTAACTAAATAGCTGATAGTAGTCTTTGTATTGCTGGCTCCCATTTCCTGAAAGAATCTGTAGTCTGCCACCAGGAGTAACGGACATCTGGTCTTGGTTGGTGTATACTCATAATCGCTCTGCCGCTTAATTCTCTTCTTTGCACCACTTGACTCCTTAACATGGCTATTTTGATTTTGGTCAAAATATTTATCTTTTTCAGACTGCTCCTGCTTTGATTCTAGATTATTGTCTTCCTTGTTTTCATTTTCTTCTAGCTCTGTAATGTAACGTTTAGGTATTTTAAAAATATATATCAAGTATTATAATACTCACGCAAATATTTATTAAACCTACCCTTCCCTTCCTTAACATATCCACAAACTCTTGGCTTATCGTCTGTGGAGTCAGACCAACTAAATTTCACATCAGATGAGCGGTAGGTTATCATACTTTTATCATCTGAGTTAGGCAAGTGACGCCAAGATGGCTAAAAACATTATTATTGCTCTTTATATTGCATGATAAGAAACTATTCATTTTATAATAATTCACATTTACTCCTACAAGCATCTTTATACCATGTTTGTTAAACTTTAATTCAAAATATATTTAATGTGAATTTACAATGTGGGTAGTACCTAAATGATTTTTAAATGTACAGTAGTAGATTTCAAAGGATCAAAGCGTTACAATTAACAGTCACATTAAGGGTTGAACCTCACTATAAAACCGTTCACAGTTTGTTCTTGGGTTTGGTAAAATCAAATCATGTTCACATTATACAACCTGACTCAGTTCACGATTCATTCTTGAATTGTCAATAATCAAAGTGGGATGTATAGTATGTGGCTTGTAGATAATTAATAACCTCAGAAAATTATTATATTTGAAGTGAAAAAATGTCATTAAACTCTTAGATTAGCATTTATAATTTATAGCTCTTCTTCTTGATGAAGAAGATAATATTATCAAAAAAAGAAGAAAACATAAAACAATGAGAAGAATGTGGCTACATCCAAGTTTACTTAACTATGATATAATTCAAAAACAATAAAAATTTAATCAAAAGTAAAATATACTTAAAGTATTGAAGAAATTGCATTTGATGTAGTTATAGCTTCAGCGGGTAATAACTGACTGAATCCGAAACAATATTCACACTATCAGTACATGTCCTGACAAGTTCAATCTCGCTCAAAGAAAAAATTATTTGAATCTGATTGTGATTGGATTGGGATTTGAGCAAAGCTTGACTGTTACAGATAGTATGAATGCACACATATATTTTATACTTCATATTATTTTATCAAACCGAGATTGGACTGAGAACATACTGTGAATGGCTTAATAGTGAGGAACGGCCCTAAATAATTTGGATTTCACATTTGGGGCAAAATAAAAATGCAGTTCTTTTGTTTACCTCTATGTGATAAGTTTCTTGTGGTGTATTTATTATACCCGTTAAAAGACCATCTTCAATATGTAATCTCACATCAGAAATCTTCTCACCAAAAACTCTACCAGTGTAATAATTGTCATGATCTATAATAATAGAATGAAATAGGAAAATTTACATTAAAAAAATAATTAGAAAAATATGCTGCTATTTAATAACAAATTGTTTGTTTTCAAATATTCTATATTTTCCATATTGTAAGTTATCATAAAAAAATAAATAATTTCTAACTCTTTGTATAACTGAGTAAATTAATGCTAAACTGTCATTTATATGCCATTTAACAAATAAAAAAAAAATAACTAGTGGATTACTAATACTTACCAATATGGATCGCCGTTTTATTCCCATCAGCATCAACAGAATAAGCTTTGAAGTTTGAATGCAAAACTGAGTTGTGGGGATGAAGAATCAATCTAAAACTTTTCCCAAGAGTTTGAAAATGTAGTTCTTTAATTGTATTAAAGGGATGGCTTGACAACTTCGCTCCTCGTTTTACAATATGATGGGTCAACTGAGATACATGTAATGTCTCGAAGTATTTTAAGTTCTGGTAAATGGAACCTAAAACGAAAAAATTATTGAGTTGTTATTTAGTACTCCTTTGGTGTGAGAAACTATATCATTATTACTTACAATGTGCCAAATAAAGAATCCAGTCGCTATACACAGTGTTGTGTAGTTGTATAGTTTCATATTGGTAACAATGCAAAATTTCTAAAAAGAGATATGTATTTCTAGTTTTAATATTCCCTTCATTATTATCTACTTATCCCTAGTTGTAAAATAAACCGCCATGACCACTGTAAATAATTCCAATCCGTGTATACTTTCAATACACTTTGTCCTCTCTTTTCTTTTACTTTATAGAATATGAATATACATTAAAAGATACCAACTTATTGACCTGGAAATAAATAAATTTGTATTGATTACGACAGCAATTTTTAATGACAAGTAATGTTGCTTATAAAAAATATTGCGCTTTAATACAGTACTTTAAATAAAAATTTAAATTTCAGCTATAACGTAATTCGAACAGTATAATAGGATTTTACTGTCTCATTTGTTAGAAGTATAAGATATAATTGATATTTATTTTTTTTGACATATTGGTTTTACTTTTCTTGAATTATGATTTTATAAAAATCCCACAATCAGGTATATAGATACAAGGATAATGACTTACAGTTACTTTATTTTGCACAGTTTTCCTGTATTAACCTTTCACCATTAAATTAGTGCTCAATATAAGAAGTTTTTCAGAAATTCACAATATACATTCTTAACATCATGAAAATTTTAATATTTTGCACATAAATTTATCGGGGGAAAAAATCAACTAATGAAACACAAAAAGACGTGATTATCAAATACCTTGTTTTTACCCACTTCTAGTAGATCCAGCTCGGGCAACTCTACACAAGATATATTGAATTTAGATGTACCTATTCTCAGACATATACTGTGTATGCTGCTGTTTATCCCATATACTTTAAATAATTAAATGGTGCATGTTTATTAGTTGACAGCATCATCAGCATAAATACCTTCATCTGAATTTGTTACTAACCTTTAGGCAATATTTTATATATAAAGACCCTTAATGATCATATTATATTAACAAATGTTGACATTATACATGCCATTAATTTTCGTAGTGGTCCATCCTGGAGCGTCAATGAAGACCCCCGGTTGTCTATAGGAGACTTGTCTGGGTATACGTTTGTGTAACAAAAAATGGACGTCGACAAGACGTAAGTCAAGGTCTTCGACAACTTGTCTGTCTGTCTGTCCACGGACATAAACTTAATTAGTTTTCTATTTTTCGCATTTATTGTCAACTTTGTAGGAGTTGTAAAATTTCAGTCTATAAAAATTCGGAACCTGTCACAGTTTTCCGTAAAATTAAAGTAGAATCATAAAAATATTACTCTATGTAAATTTCAAGAACTGATACTAAAAATAAAGCCAAATGATAGATTGATTAAACCACAATATTATGTTATAGCAGTACGTTGGAAATAGTTTCGTATTTAAATACTTTTCTGTACTAACTTGAGGAAATATACAATAATTATGTAAAATAAATGTTTAAATTATGTAAAGGCTTATATAGGAAGTATTCCAAAATTTGATCAATACATTATGCAAATAAAATTTCTCATATTTTCAGTACGAAATGGTTGTTTTATTTTAAATAATTTATTTGTAATATTATTGACATTAGACTCCCCCTCGCAATCTTAGTACTAAGTGCAGGGTTGATTCCTTTTGAATGTTATAATCAGAAAGGGTGCGTCCATCTTCTAACTGCTTGCCGGCAAAGATAAGTCTCTGCTGGTCTGGGGGAATTCCTTCCTTGTCCTGGATCTTAGCTTTAACATTCTCGATCGTGTCGGAGGGTTCAACTTCCAAAGTGATCGTTTTTCCAGTTAATGTTTTTACAAAGATTTGCATCCCTCCTCTCAATCTTAGTACCAAGTGCAGGGTTGATTCCTTTTGAATGTTGTAATCAGACAGGGTGCGTCCATCTTCTAACTGCTTGCCGGCAAAGATAAGTCTCTGCTGGTCTGGGGGAATTCCTTCCTTGTCCTGGATCTTAGCTTTAACATTCTCGATCGTGTCGGAGGGTTCAACTTCCAAAGTGATCGTTTTTCCAGTTAATGTTTTTACAAAGATTTGCATCCCTCCTCTCAATCTTAGCACCAAGTGCAGGGTTGATTCCTTTTGAATGTTGTAATCAGACAGGGTGCGTCCATCTTCTAACTGTTTGCCGGCAAAGATAAGTCTCTGCTGGTCTGGGGGAATTCCTTCCTTGTCCTGGATCTTAGCTTTAACATTCTCAATTGTGTCGGAGGGTTCAACTTCCAAAGTGATCGTTTTGCCAGTTAATGTTTTTACAAAGATTTGCATCCCTCCTCTCAATCTTAGTACCAAGTGCAGGGTTGACTCCTTTTGAATGTTGTAATCAGACAGGGTGCGTCCATCTTCTAACTGTTTGCCGGCAAAGATAAGTCTCTGCTGGTCGGGGGGAATTCCTTCCTTGTCCTGGATCTTAGCTTTGACATTCTCAATTGTATCAGAGGGTTCAACTTCCAAAGTGATAGTTTTACCAGTTAATGTTTTTACAAAGATTTGCATCCCTCCTCTCAATCTTAGTACCAAGTGCAGGGTTGATTCCTTTTGAATGTTGTAATCAGACAGGGTGCGTCCATCTTCTAACTGCTTGCCGGCAAAGATAAGTCTCTGCTGATCTGGGGGAATTCCTTCCTTGTCCTGGATCTTAGCTTTAACATTCTCGATCGTGTCAGAGGGTTCAACTTCCAAAGTGATAGTTTTGCCAGTTAAGGTTTTTACAAAGATTTGCATCCCTCCTCTGAGGCGAAGTACCAAGTGTAGGGTTGATTCCTTTTGAATGTTGTAATCAGACAGGGTGCGTCCATCTTCTAACTGTTTGCCGGCAAAGATAAGTCTCTGCTGGTCTGGGGGAATTCCTTCCTTGTCCTGGATCTTAGCTTTAACATTCTCAATTGTGTCGGAGGGTTCAACTTCCAAAGTGATCGTTTTGCCAGTTAATGTTTTTACAAAGATTTGCATCCCTCCTCTCAATCTTAGTACCAAGTGCAGGGTTGACTCCTTTTGAATGTTGTAATCAGACAGGGTGCGTCCATCTTCTAACTGTTTGCCGGCAAAGATAAGTCTCTGCTGGTCGGGGGGAATTCCTTCCTTGTCCTGGATCTTAGCTTTGACATTCTCATTGTATCAGAGGGTTCAACTTCCAAAGTGATAGTTTTGCCAGTTAATGTTTTTACAAAGATTTGCATCCCTCCTCTCAATCTTAGTACCAAGTGCAGGGTTGACTCCTTTTGAATGTTGTAATCAGACAGGGTGCGTCCATCTTCTAACTGTTTGCCGGCAAAGATAAGTCTCTGCTGGTCGGGGGGAATTCCTTCCTTGTCCTGGATCTTAGCTTTGACATTCTCAATTGTATCAGAGGGTTCAACTTCCAAAGTGATAGTTTTACCAGTTAATGTTTTTACAAAGATTTGCATCCCTCCTCTCAATCTTAGTACCAAGTGCAGGGTTGACTCCTTTTGAATGTTGTAATCAGACAGTGTGCGTCCATCTTCTAACTGTTTGCCGGCAAAGATAAGTCTCTGCTGGTCTGGGGGAATTCCTTCCTTGTCCTGGATCTTAGCTTTGACATTCTCAATTGTATCAGAGGGTTCAACTTCCAAAGTGATAGTTTTACCAGTTAATGTTTTTACAAAGATTTGCATCCCTCCTCTGAGGCGAAGTACCAAGTGCAAGGTTGACTCCTTTTGAATGTTGTAATCAGACAGGGTGCGTCCATCTTCTAACTGCTTGCCAGCAAAGATAAGTCTCTGCTGGTCTGGGGGAATTCCTTCCTTGTCCTGGATTTTAGCTTTAACATTCTCGATCGTGTCGGAGGGTTCAACTTCCAAAGTGATCGTTTTGCCAGTTAAGGTTTTCACAAAAATCTGCATCTTGATCTGTAACAAAATACAAGACGAAAATGAACAAAAATGGCCTTTAAGAAAGGTGAATTAATTTTATAGTTATATGAATAAATAAGCAATATTTACAAGTTAATTGTAACAACAATAATTTGTAAATCTGATACGTAAACAGCTTTATTGTTTTGTCATTCCGAATATTGTGAAACGCAACACTTGTGAAACAATGTTGTGATTAAATTGAAATCTTCATTTTAATTGTTAAAGTTATACAAATAAAACAGTTTTTTTTAAATATAAAGACATTTAAGATTAACAGCCTTTGTAGTGTAAGACATGTTTCAAAATGGCGGCTACGAATTTAGAATATTAAATTAATGGGACATCACAAACAGACAGCATTTTTGAAATCCGATTTTTACTATGTGTAGTTACAAGCTATGCGTAAATACTCACCTTTTTTAAATAACTGCTTATTGAATGTCTTTCTTTGTTAATAACTTGTTTTTTAAATATTACACACAATATTAACCTTAAATATTACACACAATATTAACCTCTTGTCACTGCATCATAGGACCTCTTCCTTTGAAATATCTCAGTGTAATGAGGGCGCTGCCTTTTATAGACGGCGATACCCACGATCAATAACGTATCGCTTATGACCGAAGTTTAACGACGTGATTATGTTTCTCTTTCAAATTCTTTATTTTAGAAAGAGACACACGGTATACGTGGTTTCTAGAAGATGGGCGAATTTTCTTTGTGACGCACTAATCAATTTTTTGCGCGCTAAAGGAAATGATTACAGAAACAACAACTATACTAATGATGACTCATTTCTTTTACTATGAAATTTTACTTACATCATTATCCTTATCATTAAAATATTTTGACAATAATTAATTAAACAAGTCAAAATTAACGAATTTAACTATGTTGATTAGCTAAACAAGGTTACAGCAATTAAACTATATAATTCATAAATTTCACAATAAAAAATACCAACAAACAAACAAGTTATATGCATTATTTATTAATAAACATGTATGTAGTGCAGATTATTCCTCCTTTGTTTTTGTAAACCAAAACATGTTTATTAATAAATTTTACAGTTTCTGTTATTACTTTCTTGATTTAATTCCTTTGTTCCAAATATAATGTGTGATTATCATTTTGTAGAATCCAGTTTTAAATTAGAGTATAAACTCATGTATATATAAAAAACATTTCTTTAGCTATTGCATCATAAAAAGTCTGAGTTGCACATATATGACTTCATTGGTATTATACAGGTTTCACATTAAGGACATGTAGACATGCTAAGAAAAATATAGGAGGCCTCTCTTCAAATATGCTTTTAATATGCAAGTGTGGTGGGTGTTTAAAGAAATATATGAGTTATAACTTCCATTCATGAATTTGTATAAGGTCTTACAAGCTGGATGACAGAATATTTGTTTGTAATGTGTATTTTTGATTGGTTTGAGAGAATCATAATGTCTTAATTTATATGGAACTATTTAAAACACAATTCATATTAAATATAAAGGTACTTACAATAAAAATATATAGAACATTTACTGTAAATTGCATTGTAAAGTTAGAAGTTTAGTCAAATGCAATTAAAGACAATTGTAGAAACTTAGAAACATTCGTATTTTAATAAAAAAATGTGAGCTTATGTCAAGTATCAGACATCAGGTTTTTGACTTAGCAAAGGGACATTTTCAACTGGAGCAAGAATTAAATCGAAATTTAAGCGCTATTATTACTTCTTACAAATTATGTTCTGTTTCTGTGTATTTTTTGTTTATATATAATAATAAACAAATAATAAACATAACGAATCAGAATGTTTTAAGTTCCATAAATGAAAATAAGTTTGACAAATTCCAAATCTGAAATAAAATATGAAAGTTTTTATATTATTTTATTTGTATCAATACTAATTTACAATATTTACAACAACCCATATACATTAGAGTGAGGATGAATTGGTCTTAGTTTTCAAATAACATCAGCCTTCTTTAAAACTCTTTGGTTACTGCTGTTTATTTTGTTCTATATTATTTTCCCAAGGACGCGGCCCTCTTTTGTTTTCCCAATTATCAATGTCTAACTTCTTTATATCCTCATAAGCAGATTCTAAAGTGACTTCTTTTTCTCTATGAAGCCCCATCTTTTCAGCCTCTTCTTTGGAAACACCTTTGACTGCTGAAAATTGATATCTAAAAAAGCATTGTTGGCATTGATTATTGAAACTGTACTTTACATGAAAGAACACCCAATTGGCTTTTGTAATGTGTTTGACATTTATTCTTTATTAATAACTAAATGTTGGAATCAAAATGTCGACAAAGTACAAAAAAATATTCAATTATATTTATTTACATTGTCTATGTACCCTAATTCCGATAAGTATAATTAAATTATTGCTATAGTTGTACTATTAGAACTATTTACTTTTACCTTATTTGTGTCCATTCTCTTAAACCGAAAGAACCACCTATCATGAAAACAATAAAGGGTAACCCATATTTTATAGATTTTCTTTTGCTATATACATTCCAAATATTACATAAATAATTTATTCGTGAGTTCTGTTTAATTTTTTCTAAGATCATTTTAGATGCGAGATAGAAATATTTATTTTATCTAAAATAATTTCATAAATATTTGAGTTATTTATTACGGAAGCGGGATGGCTAGGTTAAGAATTAGGATTATAAATTATAATTATATTTTATAATGAATAAATATGTCAGATATCAGAACGATTTGTGACATTGACAGATAGGAGAGTATAACAAAAAATAGATCAGATGTAAGGAAGGAATAGAATAGGGAGATATGGCAGTATTTAAAAATGGTTTAAACGGGATAAAAGAGATAATCTCATAATTTTCTCTTCTCTTTATTGTGCATAATTTTCTAATATATTAAAAAAAAATTAAGACAACAAGCTTGTCGTATACAATCAATGATAAAATCTATTAATAATCTTTCAAGATGTTTCAGTTTTTTATAGAAGTTTTCAAGGAAATTATTATATGAAATTATAAACTAGGTTAAAAGATTAACTAAGAAATATACCTATAATATTAGTTAGACTTTAGTGTTGCTTACATTAAAAATCAGGAATATAAAATTTTTATTCCAAATATTTATAAGTAATTTTTTCTTTCATACATATGTATTTTAAGTAGTAATTTAATTTTATAATTATTTATTTCAAAGTTAAGTTACATTTATTTTCAATGACAACTGCACACAAAAATAAATTTATAAAATGGCGGACAACCGCGAGTGACGTCTGTGTTGTGTTTATAATATTAGAAAAATTAACTTTAGTGTTGTGATTTTACAATGCATTAGGAGCTTATTGACGTTCGTTATATCTTTTCTTAATTTCTTGCATTTCTTGGTAAGTTTTAGCTTTTGTTTTATTTATATTTTTACATACGCATCCATTGGACATGGTATGGGGCTTCTAAGCCAATATTGTAAATTGTAGGCGGACGACTTCGTTACTATGCAAGTGCAGATTTAGACTTGAGAGTGGACTGGAACTATTTAACAGTTTATGTAATATATAATCTTACGCCTTATCAAATTAATTATATAAATAATATATGTTTTTTCCTATTGAGTAACATCTTAATAATTTAATACCTAAAAAATTTTGAACTTTGAAATAGAGGTTTTTCATAACTGCGGCAATTAATATTTATTCCATCTGTACTTGCGTGTTTTATTATATTATCCACACTATATGTTTTATTTTTAAAGGTATGCCTTATAAAATTAATTATTTTTTTTTATTATAAGCTATATAAATAAAATTATGTAGTTTGTAAACACCATAACATTTCCTGTGTTGACATAAATAAAATAATCTTTTTACAAATCGATATAAATTTAAAATGTTTATTTTTTGGATCGTCCCATTTTTTTTACTTAAAATGTCATCGAATTTCTTGCCTATGTTTAACAAGAAAGTTTCATGGTGTTCACATTGTACATAATAAATAATCTCATATGAGCTGTGTAAGAAATTAACTTACCTTTAATCTACCTTGTAGCAGTTATAGTGGAGTAAAATATAAAATTTTAAAACCTAAACTAGATTTCAATAATAATAATCTTAGGATTTAATTTGTGTTTTTTTATTGTTTTAACTTCCTACTTCTCACATTCGGCTACTTTGCAGCGACCCTAATCATGGGCAGACGAGATGATTGATTCTCATCTTGTCTACCCGTGATCACACAAAGTAAATCTGAAAGTATTAGTTTTATTTAAATGAATACCCTCGAATGTCTTGTATCTCATTACCTAGACTAGAGTGATTATATTTTCTTTAGTTCCTAGCTCTGCTTGATATATTTCTCTATATAAAATTAAGATCATGACATTTATTTAAAACGTAACTCACAACGTCTCTATGCATGAATTGTTTTTAAAACATCTGAAGTTTTTGTTTGAAACTCTAAATGATAATTTTTTCTCTCAATATTATTAACTGATATAAGAATTTTTTTATTATATAGTATGATTATATAAGGGCTAAGCTAACTGTTAGTTGGAAAACAGTATCAGTAATTCTTTGAGAATAATATTTCTCATTATATGATGGATTTTCTTTGTGTATTACTTGTATAGATAATCCTTTCTTTTCTAATCTTTGAGTTATTGCTGTTTTCATATAGATTTAGTCAATGTTAAGTCTCTATAAAACGGAGCTATATAAAGAGTGCTACCTAGTTATTCATCAAGTGAGTTTGTGCCAATTTGAACTTAGATGAATATTTTTTTATATTATATTAAATGTTAATTAATATATATTTTTGTTCATTACTCATTTTTATGAAGAGTTCCTTTTTTTTAATTTATAAGTTAGTAGCTATAAAGCTACTATGCAATTAATTTTAAAAATACCCTCGAGAAACTTGGAATGCTAAGGCTCTGTATTGATTGTATAAATAATCTTTAATTATTATAGTCTAGGTAATTAATAAAACGTAAAAAAATATGTAGTGGTTAAAAACTTTTGAAAAGATTTTGACATCTGCTATATTCGTTTAGGTACGCCTATTTTGATGAGCTTACACTAAACATCTTTTGTTACGTGATTTATAGTTCGCCCGTTTTTGCGCTAGTCGTCTTCCAAATATATCGTGGCCGGATATCCGTTGCCTCCCAAAACATTATTATAGCAATCTTGTATCCGAAGCAATTTATCAAACAACACCGTCATGGCTATTTAATCGACTCGTAAACGTGTCCATCAATGTATAAAGTATAAGCAATGACCAAGGTATATTTTTTTCATGAGGTGAAATTTTATTAATAACGCATATTTTGAAAGAGCTTCGTTGAATTTTAAGCAATGTAATTAATACATGTCCATGATTCGTTCCTACACCGTCATTGAACTCGTTCGTCGCAAAATATCTATTTCGACCATAAAAATAAATATAAAAGAACTTTGAACACGATGACAACTCTGAGGAAACCTTGCCATATGTGCGAGCGGCGCGTCCGATGACATCACCGCGGTCTTAAGTCGCGAACGCTGTTTGCGCACCTAATTTGATGAGCACTGCTACTACACACTAATTATATCAAGCCAGATGTTTAATGAATCTTTTGACATAAGTTTTAAGTGTTGCTTGGGTCTTTGCAAGCATCAGGAGGTAGAAATTGTTGGGTACGGTACGGTAAAGGCCGTTTCACTTTATGATTTATAATGTAACAATAGCGAGGTACTCCAATAGTTTGCCGAGGTGCCAGTACTTTGGGCTACTTGTATGAATGGAGGGCATTCGTCAGTCAGCACCGTCGTGTCGGTCACGGGGCATTACGATGCAAACATTACCGTACGCCGGATTCCTCTCACGCTCCAATTGTTACAAATCCCACTAATTGTGTTGCGTTTTTTTAAAACCGCGGATATTCATCTATTGTGAGCTTTAACAGAACCGCCTTCTGAATCATCTGATTCCAACAACAAAGTCGGACGTCGAATTATGTTATGTGAATATTCATTAGAATTTCATAATTATTAACGAATTTATCTTTCAATCGAATGCATTTAATATTACGAAATATCCATTAAATTAATTGGGATACGCTATATAGCAATAATTTACAATATATAAAAATAATATATTTAAAACTCCTTAGTCGCAAAGCAACTTATCATTGTTTGTAGTAACAGTACTCTCAGTGCTCACGCTTGTGACGATGAATTAGCTCAGTTAGGACATGCCCTTTTCATGTATACATTTTATTAGGGTGTCTAATGTACTGCGTATTTGATACTGCATAATTACGGTCACGTCCTGTTGTCATGTTTTACAGCTTTTATTATTCGGTTTATATAAACTTTAGGGTTAAAATCGGCCAGACAAGGGTTTTGCTTGCGGTTCTATTAAATTGTACGCAGGATGTAATGCTATTAGTAATTTTAGCTTATTTGGAACTTTAGAATTTGTTCACATCCTTGCCGGCCCGTATGTCGTTGCAAAACATGCCAAATGAGATTACGAGATGATTCGGCTGCCAGTGCAATCGATTAAGCATGGAAATTATTCGTTATGGGAATTTCTTGTAAACAAACATAATATAACAAAGATCTTAGTTGCTTAAACAGCGTAACATTTGTATACGTATAGGATTTGTTTTATATAGTTACACTGATTAGAAGTTGGAAGAAATGAAAGACCACTTTTATATTGGTATGTTTAATTGATCATTTAACATATAGTCTATATTGATTTTATCGGGTATTCCCTTTTAAGAAATAACTTATTATAAGAAAAATATTATAAAAAAATATATACATGTGCTTCAAATTAAAGTTTTGTTATAATTTCGCCTGTATTTTGTTAGTTTATGGTACGTGTCGGATAATGAAGAGGATTTTGCGTTTAACGCGTCGTGGAGCGACCCGCCCAAATGTGCGCCAGCCTTTGAACGTCCAAGTTGATCGCACGCGCGCTAGCCGGCGTACATTGGAAGCAGACAGTTTGTGATTGACGATCTATACAACCGCACGTTTGTATTACGAGACCACAGTTACAGCGAATAAATAGTGTTTTCACGGCCGTCATAATAATAACGTGTAACAGAGTTCCTCGCATATTTCATTACTTTGATGATGTAAATAAACAAAAGTGCCTCTCTCGCGATTGACTCATATCATAGCTTTGTTAAGTATGTAAACAAAGCAGAATATACATCTGTGTACTTGAAACGAATTTAGTAACATTCTGTGTGCTACTTGTGTCAACAAGTGAATATATACGGACTAATTTTATTAGAACAATTGTGCTTGTGTCACTTAAAACTAAAATTATAATTATAATAGAACTTGTAAATTAATGCTTTCGGTACGTAAAATTGTACTGAAATCCATGTAACCTTAGTTCCTATATTTAACGTATGCGAAAAACTATTCTTAGATGGAATCGATACGTTTAAAGGTAAAACGTACGAACCGATGTTAAAATAAACCATATGCTGTCTCTTTTACCGGTGCTTTGAAAAGGATGCATAGTTTATTTAATGTATTTTTTTTTAAATACTGGGTAACAACAAAGAGCGAATAATTCATCACCATGTTAACAGTACCGAATTATAATTGTGAAGTGTTTGACATATTTATATAAAATGTCGTCTTTTATATAAAATGATTTTGTTAGAGACTGAGTAAGATTAGCGTAACGAGAAGAAAGTCTTGTTAGTCATTATAATGTTAGATAAAGACGCGGAGGCACTAACTAACAGTTGATACACATAATAGTTTCTAGATGGTTGTCATGACTGAACAGTTGTTAGTACTAAGTCGAAACATGACTGCCTTGTTTGCAAGGTACGTGGGCATTGTGAGTCATCCCATTACCATCTGTAATTAGATAAAATGGAGATATCAATGCACTTTATTCAATTGCGTTCAATGCTACACGTGTTTTTGATAAATTTTGTTTCCACTTGATGGTTTTATGACAGCGGGACAGATTATTAATAATATATAAAAAGATTATATAAGTTATATTTAATGTAATGTCTGACAATGAAGAAGCTGTGGCCATTCATGAGATATATATTTTATAAAACGATTTAATTCTATTAAAATTTTCTCCATTTTGTTCTGTGTCGGTGTCACTTTATTATATTAACGACAAAAATTTAAAGATATATAATTTCCATACTCCCTAATATGGCAAATTGTTTACGTAGAAATATAACAATTTTATATAGGAAGTACAAAGACTTGTATTTTCCTTTAATATAACGGCCGTGGTGGGAAGGAAGCTGATGTTTTAAGGTCGGTTTAATTAAATTTATATTTCTACTTGTTTAATGATCGTTTTAACATTCAATAACGATTCACTTATAATATGAAAGTTAAGGAAACAATTGAACTATTAATTATATCTTATTACCACGTCTTATTTGTGTCGTAGTTAGAAAACGCGTCTCTATACATATTAATAGTAAGTGTTTATATTATATAGGAGTTTCATATTTATTTACTTACGTATGTTAGACATTTATATACATATGTCTAACATACGTTTCATAACCACAGATTATATATTCTGTGAAACGTCCACGATGGTTATTGCAACACAATATCTACTAACATAGAATATAAAAATCTTAATAATCTTTTAATTTATTAAAAAAAATGTATGTTCCTTGTATATGACATCCAAGTAAGCAAAACCACGGGCAGAAGCTGTCTAGAATAGAAATCGTGTCTTCAATGACATAATAAACATATAAAGTATATCAAGGCTATTAATATTTTATAGCGTATGAAAAAAAAATATTGAATAGTTTGAAGTGTTTTTTTTATTTTTTTTAATATATGCTGAAAGTCGTTACTTCCTACGTTTATTTTTGGTGAACAAAGATTAATACGAATCCGTTTCCGCGTTATGTTCAAGGAAATAAAATTGGACTGTAAACAAGTATAACATAAACAAGATCCACGAGAACAGTTTTCTTAGTCCAAGTTTGTATCGTCATACTAAATACGAAGCGTTTATCGTTTTCCATTTAAAATCCTACGTTAATACTATAGTATGCGAAGATTTATGAATGAAAGGAAGGATGCCAACTAAAAGTAACTAACCAAACGGCTTATTATAATTAAATTGAAAGTAAAATGTTATTGAACATTGCCTACAATAATTACACATAATTTTAAATTATAGGAAATTGTGGTACATAAGATCGTTGTATAGAACTAGTGCATTGTTTCTTGTTTTACATAGTGGGTAGTTGTAAAATTGTATCTGTGACACCTTTGTTTACATTGCGGGACCGGTTTTATAGTAGAGCAAACCGCCACTCGTCGCCTGGCACTCAGCGGTCATTATTACGGAATGTATTAGCAAATCACAATTCGCTTACATGTGATTCAGAATTGGCTACATTATATATTCCGTTGATATTAGATTTTGTTTTTCTATTCATAATCAATTCAATACTTTATAGATCGAAAGCTTTAATGACGTCATTTTCTTGGCTAGGTTTTAATTGTATTTTTATTGTAAAAGTGACGTAAAGGGATTTTGTTTTATCAATGTAGACGTCAGTTCACTACGTATAGGATGAAATGAAAGTGAAACTCGCGCGTGGTGTGGTCGTTCAACTCGGCACGCGCTTGCATCCTCTCGGCCAACAGATTTACAACATTGAAATTATTGCCAAGTTTCTATTGTTATTGTTTTCCTTATGACATTTAACAAAAGTTTTCCTACATACATTTATTATAAATATAACTTCTATATTCAGTCGCGGTTAGTGTTGGTTTATAAAGAAATTACAATAGATTATCTCGATTCAATATAGTAGCGAGTTTATTTTGCTTATGTTACAAATTGATAAGTTTGATTTATTTTGTCTTTCTTACTTTGAGACAAAGTAATCAAATATTTATAATGATTGATGACATTTTAATCGAATGTATACAGTTAAAATCACTCTTGTCGTATACCGCGTACACAGATAATGTATTGATTCTGGGGCGTCCAATATTTATTACGAGAATATTGTATTGTATTTTATATTTTAGACGGAGAAAAGAAAAACTCCTCGGATAATTTATTATAGCGCTCCTGTAAGTGGTTTTCTCATTTCATTTTATATAAAGTATATCGGGAAATTTGTTCCGGCCTTGGAGGAGATGTAATTATTTATTGAAGTGATCAAATGTTCTTAACAAAATTTAGTTTTATAACAGGTCATTGATGAGAATGTTTTACTTCTTAGAAGTATAATTATAATAATTATGATAAGGGAAGTAAATATATAGTTTTTTTTTTGGTAATGTATATTGCTTTTAGCCCTGTCGCTTTGACAGTGTTATCGGGGACAGTGAATTCGTTATAAGAAGACAAGTATTTGCATAGGAACATTGAAAATATCCTTTTAATACTTTCAATTCTACGTTATAATATATTCTGTAAGCATTTGAGTCTATAAGATTATTTTAAAGTTTGCAAAACTGTTTTTTAGTGCGTGACTTATCTTAATCTTATGTTTTGTTTCATTATAAACAATGAAGGTCCGTTTTCGATGTCTCAATCGTTTTGTTACAAAGGTTGTAAAATACGAAAACATCTATATCAATGGATAGTTTATCACTAACCATGAAATGTCTATGTAATGGCGTGATAAAACGAGTTATCGTTTTGGTATGTGGAAATAGTTGTGGTAGCGTGCAACGTCGCCGACGGCCGCGCGTGCGGAAACAACTGTGGCTAATTACAGACGGACGGATTACGCAACTATTAACACATGTATATATCCAAAATCGATTTGAAACATTTTAAATTTCTGTACAGATTTAAATTTTTAAAACAAACTAGGCCATACGTTTCTTATGTGCGAGCTTAATAATTTTTTTTTCCACACATTTGAAACAATAGCTGGAATACATTACTTTTTATATCTGTGTGCTGTTTATATGAATGTAGCGTCTCATGCTTTCTTTTATATAGGATAAGAATTGTCTGGAGTATAAATTTTGTTATTGTTTTGCGCATTGCGGTAGGCGACTGTCGGATGAAAACTAATAGTCTCTTCCCGTCTAGATACGACGGGGCAATTTATATTCTTTAGCGTTAAACTTGAATGCTTAAAAAGCTTTTTTTTTTTAATTTAAGTGTATTAAATACTCCTCAAATCAGTGTTCTCATAACAAACGTTAACACTTTTCTGTTATTGTAAACAATTAATATGAATTATTTAATAGAATGGTTGTCGGTATAGTCACGATTGACGACTCGCTCCAGCGGGCATACATTCGCGTGTTCCATGCTAAAAGTGGTACGTGAATGAATCAGAGGTCTGTGGGGCCACTCCCACACTACTTACACACTGAGACCCTTATTCAAATTCGTTCATTTGTTTAGCTTGTAACAGGTATATTTGCTTATATATGTCTTGAGTCACCGGTCATGACAAATGAATTGTATTAAGGACTTAATAAGGACGTTTTACAATGCGAGCTATTTATTTGAACAGATTTTTAATGTGAAAGAATTTCCTTTTCATTAATTTCATTAATATCCGTTGGCTATGAACAAATGATTCGGTTTATATTGCTTTGATTGTTTTCGAGAGATTTTGTTACTGAATTGTTCCCATATAAGCTTATGCGGTTAAGTTTTTATGGAAGACAATCATATCGACTTTATTATAAACACTAATGAAACAAATTGGGGCGATTTTCTCTCAGCCACGTCTTTCATAAAAATGGTCGTAACGGAAAGTAAAGAAAAAGCAATTTATAGCTTAAGTTTTTTTTTATTTTTGAATATTGTAAAGGAAATTTGAACATGTGTCCTAAAATCTTAATAGCATTAAAAAATATGGTATTGTTTCAGTTTTCTGGTTTACGAAATCGAAAGATTTCTTCAACTTCAAATTCTTATCGAGGTTTTTGTTTGCAGTTTCAATTTAGTTTCTTTTATTTGGTCTCGATACGACCATTTATCATTGACCTATCGGTTTCTGAATGAAAGTGGCTCATTTTCTCCTTGTTCATCGATATCTCAGAAACTAATGGTTGTATATAAAATAAATGGTGGGTTCCAGAAACTAGAATGAATTTTCTCCAACGTTCTTGTAATAAAATTGTGCTTGCGGACACATATATACTATACATGTCCGTTATATTTGGCACCCTTTTATTTGTTAATAATAAGTATGAGTCAGAGTACGGAACCCCCTATCAAATGTTTGCGTGTTTTAACAATAACACTGTACCCTAAACAAGAGATAGCATCGTTAAGTTTAATCGGCAATTTCCAGTTTTTTTTAAGTCCCTCTTTTAACACCGTCATGTACTATGATTTATTAATAAGCAAGCGTAAGTCTTCTGTTAATTCGACGATGCAAATCTCGTGGTAGCGGTAATGTTGAGACATTTGTAAATTAAAACTAGTAGATTTAGTTTGTATTATATGTAACAAGATATTAGTTCGCCGCATGTCTGCTAGACTGTAGAGATTTATTCCTATCCGTTAGGTTGGATAAGGTTTCCGTTTCAACCGCAGGTTCATTTGCAAGTTGAGACATAGTGTTATATTCATTCCGTGTGCCGCTTTGTTCTGAAACGTATGAATTAGTTTGTTTTGTTACAATAAGAAAGTGCTTTTTTAAATTATTTAAGAATAATTTGCGTTTAAACTACTGCTTAATTTTAATACGGTTATGTTAATCAAAAGAGGTTTTGCTTTGTTTCACTTTAAAATTACATATATTTCTCGGAAAGAAAATGTATTATATAGTTATGTCCCTTCACTATGTTCATTGAGCAACTCTAAAATTTATCTTTTAAATTTTACGCCTGTAGTAAGTCACAGTTTTCTATTTAGCTTACTGTCTCTGAGTCTTACAACATTTAATTAATTCACCATTTTCAATAACAAAACTCGTAAAACACCAGAATATATTGAAGCTGTATTATCTTCAACTAAATCGTTCCATTAATTATTCATTAACACATGTTTCCTTTCAACAGATAATGCGGTGCACTTGAGGGCTGTGTCGGTATGAACTCTGACGTCCACCGTCATCAGGCGCATCCGCCGCTCTCTCAGGTACGACTTAACGCGTAAAGGCTGGTACACACTAACGACCGACTCCATGTGGACAAAACAACACTGTCCGTCCTCAGTGCTATAAGCCCTTATAGCCCACAGGAAGCTGGTGGCGCCACTTGTAATTACCATGACTACCGCATGTTTTCTGTCTTGTATAGAGTGCGTTCTTATATCTCATATATTATTATAATCGCTATTTAATATACGTTTGTGTATTAATAATATTATTTATTCGTAATATTTTCTTTAACATACAATTTCGCGTGGAATCGATTTTTCTTTTACGGTTTTAATCGTATAGTATTCGTTTTTTTTCTCTTTTGCATAGTGAATTAACATAAAATTTTAATTAAACGTAAACATACGTCTGTGAATAATCAGATAGTTATATGTAATACAAAGTAAATTATTTTCCGTCCCCTTAAAACTCTTATAAGTATGAAATATTTTTGTTTTGTGTTATAAAGCAGTCATATTTGAAATCTGTTCTCTACGCTTATTCCAAGTTTTCATAATCATACTAAATACGTAGAGTTACAAAGTTTTCATTAAAACATCTTCGTACTTTATGATATGGATGTAGGTTATTGAATAAGATACGGGGAAAGCATCGTATGTAGAGACGGTAAAAACTCGTATTAAACAGACATTTCCCTCACTTCGATTAAGGAGTAAATATCTCTCACAGTCATCGCGACGGTATATATATATTTATATATATTATATAATAAATCATCATTTCTATATAATATATGTGTTGTTTTTCAACTTGTTCGTAATTACTTCTCAATAAAACAACTGCGTATTATATCTTGACAAACGTGACCATACTTATAAGCGTGGTATTTAATGACGCGATATATTCCTTTAGTATTTATATGTAATATTTATTATAAGCCCAATGGTTTATTAAAATATTATTGATTTAATACTAGTATCTCGACAATGTATATATATATATATATATAAAGGGTGTAACCTTAAGAAGAATGCGTAAAAATTTATCCTTATATATATGAAACTAAACGATTGTGTTTATTATATTTGTAACGTGAAGAATAGCGAAAAGTTTTTGTTATTATTATAATTTTCATAAAGGAAAAACATAATTCACATATGATATAAAAATACATTGAAAACATAATATTATACATCAAGGCCGACTCACGGAAAAATTATTAAATATATAATAAATAGTACGTGATGCTTTGTTATACTCACAGCATAAAATGTAATCCAGAGAAAGCTTTTACATGATATTTTTGTATAAAAAGTCAGTATACATTTACAACTGAGTGTTTAGATGTAAATTAAACGTATGTCGGATTTTTAATAATCCCTGTAATGGATTCCAAACGAATATATCATGAATTTAAATGAATACAAATGAAGTTGTAACAAAAAATTAATGTTCGTATATGTGAACATTTATTAGTAGATAAGTGAGATGAATGTTATTTGCATCATCAATGAGATGGAGTACATTTAAGGGTATACGAATTTTATTAATCTCTTTGTTGACTGAAAATATTTACACTATATTAGACATTAAACTATACTAGGCGTATAATGAGATCGAAGACTTTCGCGAGTATTCATTAAAATAAGACAAATATTTATAAAAAAATATTAGTTTTATTTTATACTAGGCGTATCCTTCGGCTTCGTCTAACATCAACCCCATTTATCTTAAAGTAAGCTTTATCGTTATAATGAGGTGTCGCTCTATTTCTTGAGGAACATTTTTACTAAGCGACAACATCTTCTTGATTAAAAACGCAATTTTGTAAATCGGCACTAAATATAATATAAGGAATAGTAGATACGAAACATCAAGTCCAATTTTTAGAAGCAAAATTAATTTGAAATTACAAACAGACACTTAAATTTTATTTGTCAGTATAGATCCGAGTAGAAATAATAATTTATTGTCTGCTTTTAGTACCTTTTCTAATTTCTCGCCATTCCCGGTATTGTGTTATAAATAAAGCCATCCGTGAGCATGATAACGACAACAAGACAACATTATGGAAAAAAAACACACTGGCTATGAAAATTCTTACGATGTATTGAAATAAATAAGAAAAATAAATCTTCATTTTCAGTATATTTCTAAAATGTCGCTAATAATTGTGGTCAGTTTGCTCTCCCTTAGTCCTTTAGTTAACGTCGTCGGACTACGTACAGATCGTCGAGAGTTTTTCAATTCATAAATGTTCATACATCATATATAGTGTTGACGTAAATCATTGAATGAGGAAACGGGTAACGCATCGTATGTGGTGTGACGGTTCATACTTAGAATAAGCACACCGTCAAATTTAACGCCTATTATCATTACTAGAGCATTTATATTTCTAGTCATAACTTTATATTTTCATATTATATGTAATAGTTATAATAATTTCTAGCACGGTGTTCACGGCGGCGCACAGAGCGTGGGTCCCTGCGGCTGGTACTCGGCCTCCGCGGCCCCTGCGCCTACAGCGCCAGTCAGACTCAAACGTGCTCCGCCCCACCAGCTGCCGGTTAGACATTTGTTTTGCTATAACTACAAATTCATACGAGAAATATATATCCGCCATTTTTATTTATAATAAAACTGAAAAAAACCTCGTAAATTTGTTTTGTAAGTAAAAATTTTAGTAGTGTATCTTAAGCACAGGCTGGGTTTTTGGACTGAGTACATGTTAACAAATATTTATTTATTAATAGGTTAAGTAAATCTAAAAATCCGCTTAGATTGTATAATTCATACAATGTACAAGTAGGGAAGATATTTCCTTATGATATGATAATTTATTAAATACGTATATTTTTTTTCTAATACAACTACCTTCTGTGACGTATCAGTCGTATTAATATAATGTTTTATTTTATACAAGACGGTAGGTGCTGTGAGCGGGAACAATGTTCCTCAGGCACCGCTCTCGCCTACAGCCCTACAGAACACGCCGCCACACAACGTGAGTACACCATCAAATTGATATAATAATAAGTTATTAGGCTCTTATTTGTCCTACTAGTAATTTTTCTAATGATCTCACATTCACATAGAAAACATTTTCTCAAGGTGTTTTAATATTTTTGGACACTATTTAAAAGTAATCTTGTACTTGTCACCAATAAAAAGTAACTTTGCTATTAAAATATAACAAGGATTAATATTGTATTAAAATTTGTTATTAATTAAATAATGTACCATTAAGTTCATACTACCGTACCATATCATATAATAATCATTTTGAAAAATCTATTTTTTATAAAGAATATGAAGTAAATCTTCAGCATTTAACAATTATATATATTAATTGCAGAATGTAATGTCGTCGTCAGTACGAGCGGCCGCGCCCGCCATGCACATCTCTCAGACGTCTACTGGTGAGTATTGAAATTTGATTCTAATACATTTCTTTTATACTTTCCCCCTAAAGTTTCTCCTCTCCCCTCCCTTGAGTATCCCCCCCACCCGTTATAAAACAAATTGTAAATAAATGATGTTTGACATTACAAACCATCAGCGGTTAGTTGTAATGTATAGATAAAAAAACCTATTTTCCTTAAAGCATTTCAATCAGTGTGTAATAACAAATAAATCTGGAGACCTCTAGCATCCACCATAACAATATTAAAAAATTTAACTGTTGATAACATTAATTTATGATAACTCCTAAATTAAGTCTATCTCGACTGAAAGATGCTCTAAGAATACATATGTATGCGACGCAAAAAAATTCTGTTTTACCAATGCATTTGAAACCTAACAGACAGATGAACATAAGCAAACATAATATATACGTCCATGTATTATGCAGAGCATATGTTCTGTGTGACATTATATTATCATGTGTCACAGTGACTTGATTACGTAAGAGGAATAACTTGAGCTAACAAGTGACTAACATCTCAGTAACAAATCACTAGCAACACGACGTTGTATTGAGGACAAAAAATGTTTTCGCGCCTCATACGGTCTGTCGGTGAATTTTTTTAGGTCAATGTATCAAATAAGTGCATTTGTTTGTCACTGCTCTCACAGCGGATGTATATGTTTTTTAATTGGTAGATTCGTGAGTCTTTTTTTTTATTCTGTAAACTAATTATTTTCGTCCATTGTCTGTTGTACGTCGATTGAATGCTGTATTGATATTTTACATTCAGATGAGTTGTTTTACACGACCCTCGTAATAACCCTTGTTTTTCCTCAATACATTGAATCGAATATAATTATATTATCTCCGCAAAATGAAGCGATGTTTTTTTTTTTTAATTGTTATGATAAAATGACTAGTTATGATATTTACATAATATTCTCATCCTATTTTGTATTGAATATATATATGTTTTAAATTACGCATTACAATGCGAAATGTTTTGTTCTTAGCTAAATATTGAACAAATTTCCGAATACGTACAGCAATTTAAATGCTTTAAAGTTTAAACACACACAACAAGTGTCACTCATAGTAACAATAACACTCACACATACATGCGAATATTAATACATATATATTTCTTTGTATTTACATGTTAGTATGTAATTTCCAGTTGTCCCGAAAGGTGCCAGTGACGTATTAGTGAACTCCACGCCATCAAACCCACCCCCCGCCGCTAACAGACTCATCAACATGACGCACTGGCCGTGAGTATAAAACGTTATAAATCTAATGTACGTATAAGTTCTAAAAGACAAGGTTTTATTTATTCAGCCAGACAAGGTTTTATTAATTCAGCCAATGTGTTAATAGTTCTTCATGATATAAATGTGTTAATTGTTAAACTATTAAGCATGTTATCTCATGATAGGATACTTATTTCGTACCCTTTGTGCAGTTGACTGTTATGAGATATTTTTTGTAAAATTTTCACGATAAATCAAAACTTGTTTGAACGGGTCGTGAGAGAATAAAAATTAAAATACACTATAATCGCACTAGTCATAATTGTTTTAATATTATTCATTGATTGAAATTTAAAAAGAGAAATATGATGTCTTATGTATTATAAAATCTCGATGAAATGTACCTAAGAATGACTTATAAATAAATTATAAGGAAACACAAGTAACTGATAAAGGGACATCATTAGAAAATAGCCATTGGAAATATTTCTATATATAAAAATGATGTATAGAGAAAAGATGCAACGGCGTATCATTAAAAATGTTTTTCCACTGCATATTCTAAACTATGAAGATGACTTGCCAAATTCAAAAATAGAATACATTGTAAACAACGTAAGATTCGAAGAAAAACCTTACCTTCGTATCTGAAACAAAAAAAAAAACTTGATTCACGCTCATAAATAATTACGTTAAGTATACCGAATGCATTAAAATTGTTTGTATTCATCGTATTTCTCAAGATTTTGTCAAGGTCAAGGTGCAGATAGTGTTTTGCTGTGTTTTATATACTATTGTTTTAATATGTATTGTAACATGGCCAGCGTCTGTATTACTGTGGAGGGGAGTGTTCAAATATTAAATATCATTCTATTAAACATTGTAAGAATGATAATAATCATGTGAATGTTTGGTTAATCTGTTGTAATATGAATTTAAAATACAAGGCAAAAATATGTAGGATCAGTCTTTATAAATGGTAATTACGGCGATGACAAAGTATATACATCAGAAAACATATAAGCAGAAAATCTATATTAATTTGAAAATTTCTTAACTATGTGGCCAGATAGTCCAATATAGCTAGCTATGTAGCTATGTTGTTTGAAATCTTACTTATGTAAGTAAGATTTCAAAATCAGTTTAAATAATGTCATTGCTGTAGTCTAATATGAATATAAAGTTTATATATATTATATTTTATGACGTCACAGGGACCGAATTGAAACCTTTTTAGTAATTATAGCTATTTGACAGCTGGAATGTCACAAGTGGCATAGATAAATAAAAAAATGAAATCAAATAAAAGACAACAATTATCAGTGTGGTGATATTGATAAAAATCAAATTATGATAACAATATCTTCAAATATTAGCACCAAATATGATAAGACGCCATTAAAGTTTTCACTTTGTTTTGTGAGTTTTTAAAGAGCAATGGCGTCGGTCAGTCGGCCAGTCAGTGAGTGCAGTACAGAAAATACAAATGACGTTTTTATAGATTGCCATGTGTTTGAGTAAATATCTGTTGTTATTGTATTATTTTGATATTATATTTTTCTAGTAAGTTCTAGAAAAATATGTTATCTGTGTTAAGAAGTGAAGTCTGTGGGAAATGTAATGTATACGAAATATATTGTAAATAAAGTTACGTTTATAGCTTTGTTTATAAATATAAGGCGTATTATGTGTTGCCATATTTACAAACATACCTCCAACTCGATTATTTCTAATAACAGTCAATAATTGTCGCATAATTTTATATGCTGAGATATATATTTTTTTATTGAATATTAAAAAAATACCTGTACGTTTAATTACAGTATTTATTAATAATACTAATTGTCATAGGCGCCGTGATTATGAGTAGGCAGGCATGTTAAGTGATCTTGTAATTATTCTTGCTATAATCATCATTGCGCATCCTAATTCAATTAATAATTGCATTGAAAGTTGTGTGTGTGTTAAACAATTATAAAATTATTACAAATTGCTTAACATCACTGCTATGGACAGCGAAATAAATCTTTAAATTATACCAATATACAATTAATAATTTATTTAAAAACAATGTTTTGTTTATAAATTAATATTGTTAAACGTAAATGTATCAATCTTTTCGGATAACATCATACGTCAAATTATCTTAATAGTTTAATTATGAAAATATAATAAAAATCAAAAATATGTAAGGAATAATTACGATAAGTATTCTACTCTAAATTTGGATATTGAAAATATGTTAATTTGGATATTTTTTTCTGTAGTGTTTAAAATATAAATCTTTTTCTGATATGTCCAGTTGGCACCACGGCGCCATCTCTCGCGAGCGTGCGGAGGCGCTGTTGTCTGGCTCACCGGACGGTGTGTTCCTGGTTCGTGAGAGCACCAATTTCCCCGGCGACCACACGCTCTGTGTTCGGTTCAGGGGTCGTGTCGAACATTATAGGTATATACACACGTATAATATATTGTAATTCACTTAATAAATCACACTCCACGCAAATTGTTATCATATAGTAATGACAACGTTCCACGTTTGTAATTTTGCATAAAAATATGTAAATATTTTTTATGTCGTTTATATGTAATTATATATTAGTGTTAATTAAGCTTTCCTTTGATTGTTTTTGTTAGATCATCAAATTTATTTGTTTAATAAATTATGTAATGATTCCAGAGTGAAATGGGCTACGGCCCCGGACAGTCAGAATCAACGTCTGACCATTGACGATGAAGAATTCTTCGACAATATGACGAATCTAATACAGGTATGTTAAACAAAATATACATTTTATTACACAACATCTTATTATTGTAATAATTTTTAATATATTCCCCAGCACTACTTGAAAGACGCGGATGGTTTATGTACAAAATTGGAGCGATGGCTTCCCAAGGCGTCACCGAATGGTGCCAATAACAACAACTTGCACCAGGCGACCTTCACGCCACTGCCACAGGTAGAGAGACTCGCCTTTTGTGACAAATATAATATATTATCAACATTTATATATAAGCAACTAATCAATCATTGGTTACAGACCAGTAACATTAACAAGGATTACGTATTTGAATAAATTTCAATTACTTAGCTCTCTATATCCTCGAACATTTATGTAATTAGTCTGATTTGAATTGTTATGTACTGGAATCCGATAAGCATAAGTACCATAAGTTATAAACACTACGGTATAATTATAATAATTTTTATTGAACACAGTACAGACGTATGCCGGGTGTCGTGCAGTATCAAAGAATAAAGTTTACTGAAACGGTTTATTCTAGTTGCTAACTAAGTTTAAGTTTCCTTGTGATGTTTTGTCAAAGAGTCATAACACGACACTGCCGGGGCGAACCAAAAAGAGCTCTCATGATATTCGTCGCTCGGACAGACATGTATACACATTATATATTATTGGTTACTAACCTCAGCAGCCACCCCCGTATCCTCCTACACCGAGCGTGTCAAGTTCTCTGAGCGCGGTTCCATTCCAACACGGATTCGGTCACCTGCCCGGGGACGCCACTGACGGACCACAGAAATTCGTCGACGCCAGTCAGTATAACATACACATATAACACGTTTTTGATTAGGACATATTTAAAGAAAATACGTTTTTGGTTGTCGTGTAAAGAATGTGTTGTGCTGAATTATATTTTATATTGTATAATAATCTAGTTCATTAAACATGTTTGTATTTTGTATGATATAAAAAAAAACTATTTTGGTCTATATGAAAACTTTGGAAGGATTATAGTTACGTGGAAATTAAGAATATTATAATTTTATTAAAATTCAAAACTTTTCAGTATGGATAGTCGCAAATCATTTAAGAAAATGTTATTATGATTTTTAATTATTATTACAGGATGGATAATAGCGGAGAGGGATTTGGAAATCCGAGAAAACATCGGCAAGGGAGAGTTTGGTGACGTCATGCTGGGCATACTCAATGGATCGCAGAAGGTAGCTGTGAAAATATTAAAGGATCGAGAGGCAGCTAGCAAATTCCGCGCTGAGGCCAGCGTTATGGCGTAAGTTTGTTATGAACAAATCACAGATAATAAAATGTATATTTCTTAAATATAAATTATTAAATAAAAATTACAAATGCCACGACAAATTAATATTTTTATACTAATATTTAAGAACAACTGAATTTTTTTAGTTGCTGAAAGTTTTGATTGTGGAAATTTATATATGTGTATATATTACAGGTCCCTTAAGCACGAAAACCTCGTCCGTCTGCTGGGCTGTGTGGTGTTCAGTTCCAACGGCAGCACCTGTATCGTTACAGAGCACTGCGCCCAGGGTTCACTTCTGGACTACCTGCGCAGTCGCGGACGGCACTACGTCACGCAGCTCAATCAGATCAACTTCGCCTAGTTAGTACTACATAAGGAATATAATGAACCGTGCTATAATTAACAGAATATACCCGCTGTATTCCCATATTTAGTGGTCGTTTTAATATTATAATATTAATTGAAATATTCAGCAGATGTACAGAAATTAAATTAAAAATGTTATTTCACTTTTCGCACCGTATAACACATATGCATTTAGTGAAAAGCGATTATTGTATGACACGTACAGACACTCCAGTTTAGTTTACTTGTATTAATAACTGATTACTCATATATAAGTGTGATGTTTATTGCAATATATCAATATTTACAGCGATGCGTGTTGCGGTATGGAGTATTTGAGCGTCAGCGCGTGGTCCACCGAGATCTGGCGGCTCGTAATGTTCTCATATCGGCGGAGGGCACGGCCAAGGTCGCGGACTTCGGTCTAGCGAGGACGGACTCGACCCCCGACGACCCCGCCGACGCCCTGCGGGTACAGGCCAAGCTGCCCATCAAGTGGACGGCGCCCGAGGCACTCAAGTACAACGTGAGTATAAACACAGACTGAGATTTATAGTAACATGCTCTTTAAAAGAAATGTATGTATATTGCTTGAAGTAGAAGTCGAAATGAAAATAAGTATTTCAATTTATACATCCAGTGCTTGGAAAGTAAGATATTTATCTTTCACTTTGTCTAAATGCAATGTATTAGTATTGGTAACTAAGAAACCTATATAGATGTTAATAATTATGAGTAATTATAGTTTTCGATGCTTTTCAGAAATTTTCTAATAAATCTGACATGTGGAGTTTCGGGATTCTTCTCTGGGAGATCTACTCTTTCGGGCGAGTGCCCTACCCTAGAATCGTGAGTCGAACATATAATCTTATTCAGACTTAATGCTCTTGTATTTGTTGGTATAAAAGTATATAATTCTTTTTAAGATCAGAGTTTGTAAACCAAATTAACTTTTATTTGTTATCTTTTTATTGCTTTATTCGTAAACTAGATATGATCAAGTGAATATTTCTCTAGCCATTAGCCGAGGTTGTCCGTCACGTGGAGCGCGGGTACCGTATGGAGGCGCCCGAGGGTTGTCCGGGAGGGCCGTACGATGTGATGAGAGCGGCCTGGCACGCTGACCCTGCACAGAGACCGACCTTCGCCAGCACGAGGCTCAGACTCGCCGCCATAAGGGATGCGGCGCATGCTCATCAGGTAGTTACATAATATATATATATATATATATATTCATCAGCCAAAACATGTGTTATACTGAATTTGATCAAATCATCATGATCTCACCGTATTTGTAGTAAAAATAAATAGGAATATTTATTACTCCATAAAAAAAGTGCTGAACGGATTTTACTAAGATCTGTAATCATGTAATCAATTTTGAATATAAGAAACCAAAATTTACTATAAAATTGGTACATTTTGTTTAAATATCAATCTACGCGAAACTACTAAAAACATGGTTAAAGTTAAAGTTAGAGGCTGGATTTTTATATCATAGAAAAATAATTCTACTGTATAAAAATTCCATTATATATTAGAGAGAGAGAGAGAGAGAAATAATTCCATATAAGTAACTAGTACTTTATATTTAAAATAACATTAATATATCCATTATTTAATATTATATTTCGTTTCCAGTGAACATTGCTCTATATATTTGTCGGATGTTAAAGCAACTATATAAAGTGTCAGCGCTGTGAAGATGTGAGCTGTATTTTATTATATTGATTTTATTGTCTCGTGTAAGTACTAAATTATTTTGATAATCTTTAAAGACACTTCCTCACTTAAGAAGTAACATTTATATAGTATAGAAAAATTGGTGTATAGGGGAGAAATTTATCACGTGTTGTGTACTCGGGGGGCTTTTAGTGGCAGATTATCTTGATCGACTAATTTACTATTTGTATATTTTTTTCCAAGATCCACAATGTAGTGAAAAAAAGTAATAATTAAGCACAAATTTTTTAATATGCACAATTTTTGGCTATTTTACTTTTGAAATTTTTAGTGTAACATTATATTTAATACTATTAAATAGTACGTTTTATGCATAAATACAGTGTGTTGATAAATATTATTGTGATAAATTAGACGCTAATGATCCTGGCAGGATAATTATTTTTCCAAATATTAAAAAAAAAAAAGTATAAAAACATCAGAAAAGTTTTTGTAATTAAGACGAAATATACCTGGCAGTTTTACAATGACACTACAAATATATAAATATTTATATTTTTTAACCGATTTTCTTAGTATTCCGCACTAAAAGCCCTTATAGTTTTTATGGCCTAATATTTAATTCTCACATCGCGACTGTGACCGTATGTCGGTACTATGGTACTGTCTAGTCAAATAACACTTTTAGTTTCGTTTGTATATTATTATCTTTTTTCCTCTTTATTTAAATCATGATGGTGACTGATACACGCATACGCGGACATGTATAATGCACATAGACTTATATTAATAATAATTTATAATACTATTAGTTTTATAAATATTCATGCTATATATATTCTACTGTGGAAATATGTTTTACGAGCCTTTAAATTTCATTATGGCGTCAATGAATCGGCATTCGTATCTGTTGTAACGAATCCTGAATTCGTATGAAATGTGTCGAGAGCGGGATTACTTCAGTGTTCCGGACGTTTTAGTTTCTTATTGTTAGTCACCGTAAGGTAAAGTTGTTTGACCGACTTGGAGGTTGTGTACTAAAGTTAGTTATTACCACTGATAATATATTTGATAATATTAAAGATGTTGTTTAATTATGTGGTTGTATTTTCTGAGTGATTCCAATGATTTGATATATACAATGAATCTCATGCACGACTGTCTGTGGAATTAAATTTAAAAAGATTTTTATGATTCTAACCGCTTGTATTATATAACTTGAGCGTGAATTAAAATTAGCAACTTTCCCTTATAGCAGCCATTGAATTGTATACTTTTATATGAACTGGTTCACGGCCACAACTAGAGGGTGATCTTTCCTTCTCCTTATGCAATACTAGTCTTAAGTGTTACATTTGTTTTTTTTTTTTTTACGATCTATTTATAATTTCTTGACAATCAATAATTGGTTATCAATCCGAGCCGAACGCGATCTATTAGCAAGTCGCTAACATAAATTCCTAAACGTCGCCTTTCATTTAAGTGATTACGAAATGTAAATAAACTGTTCCAGTATTTATATATATATATAAATTATTTTTTAATTCGAACGTCGTGAATCTTAGATCGTTTGTCCATGTAGAGGGCTGCTAGTGTGGCCCGTCGTTTGGTATTTAGTGAATTATGTAAAAACAAAGCCACTTCCGAGCCACCGAAATAAACTTATGATGAATATGAGACTGTGCGTTACTTGTATCAGATATATATTATATGTATAGCCTAAAAGATACTTGGACTCGCTAATAGATCCAACCGACTCTTGTTTAGAGTAATTATTTTTACCAAAGTCATTTCATTCGTCTGATGTAAACGTCTTGTCTTCGTGGTCTTCCCTTTGTTTTCTGTATTATATGGAAAGTGTTTGTAATAATGTAGTGTGATTTCAACCCTCAGACTGAAGATGGTTGCTCTGGTAAGATTCCATGTGTAATAAAGGTAAAGCTTAAAATGAAAATCTCGTTTTGTTTTTTTTTTTTTTTGTTTTCGAAATGTAAATACGTGTAACATTAAGGGATAAATGTATAATAAGATATATATAAAAACAATAGCCCTTGTTTTATTTACCGCCGGCGTCTGATGTGCTGTCGCAGGAGCATTTTCCATAGTAACTGTAATCCGATTCGCATATTCTTAGTGATGAATCGCACTTGCAACTATCGAGTGGGATCCATGAATCAGTTTTCGTGTCTTTTCGTTTAGATTTGGTCTTTTTATTCGTCTGTGTGTGCGCTCCGTCCCTCGCCGCACTGCCGCACGCACAATCGGCGTAAGTCGTTACAGATTTATCGGACTTGGTTTTCTCGTCACACTCGCAGGTTTTAGCTTTGGATTTTTTTGTTTTTTTCTTGTTCTTTTTCCGTAACCTATGTTTTGATTTACTCGAGGAATCTATGGACATATAACTGGTGCTGGATCCTGAACAGTAACACGTGTTCCTTTCTTCCTTTAAACTCTTAACATCCTGAGTTTTACAACAGCAATGCCCTTGAGATTCCCTCTCGTTTGTATTAATGACGTCACAGATCCTGAAAGGTTCCGTCTGGACCTCGGCAGAGTACTTCAACTTTACATCGCATCTTAATCTTGGATAAAAGTATTTAATATCTGTCGTAGACGTGCAATTGTCGTTATGGAACTATTATTGAAATAGAAAATTTTAATTAATTTAAATCGAGAAGCATTTTGAGGTTTATTTAGTTAAGTAATCGAAAAACCAAAGCTTGAATATTTTTTACTTAAACTAATTTATTATTGCGATGTTTTTGAAATTAATAGAAAATTATTTTTCGAAAAAATTGTTTACTTTTACCTTTTGATAATAGTGATAAGGGGGTGAATTTGAACAGAAGTTTGAATTTATTTGTATGGGTTGTAATTGATCGCCATAGACGCTGGGTATCGTTCTATTCCAACAACTTGTTGTAAATCTGAAAACGGTAAGAATGATTCCACTAACGGCCTTGGATACATAAAAAAATATTTACCTCACAAATACATACGGATGAGATATGCTCCTTACAATCCAAACGTCTGGATTTGTACTAAAATTGAGATTATTTAATTGTGCAATGTTAGGATTAAATGGACACCGCGGCCACCCTGCGGCTTGGCGATTAGCGGGAATAAAGTATAACTGAACGGTGCCATCAGGAAAGATGACCGAGGCTACGTCACCTTCACCTATTATATTGGGACACGGCGGAGCTGCAAGAACATGGTCCATTATGACTCCTACGTAATATTTAAAAATGTTTATTTTATGTCCAATATATAATTCTATTCAATATCACAAAACACGAATACATTATCTAAGGAAAGGAACTCCCCTAATGTTTACTGAGAACGAGTAAAATGCTTTTAAACATTGGTCTATTCTATAAGGCCAGGTTAGAGTTAAGATCGAATCCCACATATACAAATACGTTATTAACACATCAGTACACAGTTTACTTACGTTTGCCAAAAGTGAAGGGATCTATATTGCAACCTGCATTTTGATACAAAGGATTTGAGTAATTACACTGCATTATATAAATATGTCTTATTTACACTTGCATAATTACTGATGTGGTTCATAGTTTTCAGTCATGTTTAAATCAAAATATATGATTTTCTTTTATACTACGGCTTCATTATCATAATATTTATTTCGCAGAGTTACTTCTTGGGTCCATGATTCCAGTAATGATGTATGTCATTCATAACTGAAGTTTAATTACGTCATAACAAGCAACATTAAAAAGGTTAAATTAAAAAAATAGACTTCAATATTTAAAAAATGTATTTTCAAAGAATTTACCGAATAAAACGAACGAAGAGTAAAGACCATAGATTAAAAAAAATAAAAAAGAATATCAGGCTGCTTTCATTCATTGGATCTTGATTAAAGTGATATGAAATATATTTTTAATTCAAAATTTCCCGCTCGTACATAAAATAATGAAATCGAATTGAGACCTTTTTTGAAATTCGTTTAAAAAACGTTACCCTTTAAGAGTTTACAGAGAAATGTAATATATTGAATTATTAACACTTACTCAGATTTATATTTTATATTTATATATATCAGGGAAATAAAATAAAATATAATTTTATAAAATTACACTTTAATATCTCTATTAAAAACCCTATACATTTAAAAGCATCCACATAATATACATACATATAAAACAATAAAGCACATTCATCAGCTGAACACCGCGTTCCTGATATGAAAATTGACAATATACTCGGAATTAGTTCTCTGAACACTGATAGCGAACGGGTCCGTTGGGTGGAAGGTGAAGGCGACGAGGCGGCGAGCACTGGCCGGCACCGACTGACCCAACACACCAGCATATATCTTGAACTTAAGCAAACCTGAGTCACGGGCGTAGAAACTGGAATAAATTTACCATTTAAATATATTTTTTGTGTGTGCCAAAGAAGTAGGTAGGGTATTTTTTATACGAAATTATGCACAAAATTTATGCTACTAAAATTAGTACTCATAATGAAATTATTTATTTAGTAAAAAAGGGTATACCGTCGATGTTGCCATAAAATATAAATAATATTCTGAATACAACTAGAGATTTTTTAAGATCAACATTTACAGACAAAAAGTATTTTGAAATAGAAAAATATGTTAGCATTTACCGTATTGGATATTCGCCGTAGGCTTTTGGGCGTTCCATAACTGATACCCATTTATCGTCATAACTAAAAAGTCCAAGATCTAGATATGGCGATCCACTATACGACTGTGCACTGATCGGTAACTGAGCTAGTATCCTTTTAGTTGCTTCAGTTCTGCCACCATAGATGGCTCGAACAATAGTTTGTTTGAAACGTTGCTGAGTCAACCTCGCGTACAAATTATTCGATGGCGAGCACGTAAACTGTGAATCGGCACACAGTCTCGCGTTTCTGAAGCAATCGCAATAGTTCTCAAACAGCTTCAGCAGACCTTCAGATGTATTTTCGTATACTTCCAATATTTTACTTTCGCTTATGTTATATATCACAAAGAACGATGACTGGCTATTCGGTTCAGCCACTCTTAACGTAACAACCTCTTCGCTTGCGTACTTAATGAACAGGTGATCTTCATCCAGTAGCTGCATCTTCCACATCCTCAAACTTTTAAACATGTCAAAATATTTATAAAATTTCCTCAATTCCAATGGATCCTTTGTATTGTCACTTATAGATTTAGCTCTTTTAAATAGGAACACAAGTAGTCTATGCTTCAAACTGTTAATTGTCTCTTCATGGAAGGGCCTTTCATTTGTTATTGGCGCAAACACTGAGCTGACAATGAAGGGATCATCATCGTAGCAGAATCTACCAATTTTTCGTATTTCTATCAACATACCCTCAACAATCTGGAACAAGTGTATCATTTGATGCTGCACAGAGAGTACAGCTAATACTTCTTTATATAAATAAATTCCTTGATTATGAGACAGGTATATTTTGTCAGTTCTGAAGTGTTTTGTATCGCAAAGCTTCCCATGATGTAAATCTACCAAATGCAGAGAGTAGTCTTCTAGGGCGGATCTAAAAAGCATTAAGTTAAGAAAAAAATCAATAAATATTGTAAAAAAACAAGTTTGTTTTAAAACAAGTGAAGTAAAACTTCTTTAGTGTAAACTTAACTGGCTATTAAAAAAAACCAGTAGTAAGCACATCTCGGGTGCTAGACTATAATAAACAAAATGTAACTCTCTACTAACACCATGCATAATTATATATATACTGATATAAGTACTGACTTATCCTAGCACTATTGTCTCTACCAATCAATAGTTCAGCAAAAAGTTTTACTCCAATAAATATTTTACAATCTTATAATATCATGTTTACTAATTAAGAAATCTTTAAAAGCATTTTTGAAGTTTTTCAAGTTATTTACCTAATAGTTGGTGTCACTGCTTCATTGTTACTGTGTATGTGATAGAAATGAGGTCTTAGATCATCAGGGATGTGTGCCGCTGAACCAACTATAACATATCTCCCATCCTCTGTAAAAAGACTGCATTCCCTGTTGAGTTGCTGATCCATAAAAGGATGCTGGCCGGAGTTACGTTCAGATCTGGAGGGTAGCCTTTGTTGGCAAACATTTACAGTAAATTTAGGCTGAAAATTTGTTAAAAATAAGTTTAATACACATTTATGTATTTTTAACATTCACAATAATCTTAATAACAATAAACAAATGATAAAAAATTAAAGACGTCAATGGCAGTACAATTTCATTGTCAGCCAGCTAGGGATTATTAAAATAAGCTAATTTAAAGAGGTTGTGTTTTTTAAATAATATTGTAAGTAGTATACACTCAGAGATACCATTCATATAAGAAATAATCTTAATAATATGGTTCAATATGAGAGCTTTACTATTGTAATTAATTATATACCAGTATCATATCAAAAGATACATGGGGCAAAAGATAGACATGCAAAGAAATATGTCTAATAATTCCTTGTTGGCAATTAACAGATCATTTTCTTATTAATTCTGCAAAACAATAAGGGCATTAGCTTTCCTTTAAAGATGCTTCAGATCAATACAGCCTTTATTAAAAACGGTCATATCTGAGAATATAAAAATTTTAATGTCCTTCCAAGTCACGAATTTAAACCTATAAATTTTATCAGTCTTCTTTTATCAAATAAGTTATAATAAAAACTTGTCAGTTTATACCTTAAAGAATCTGTAAAATATATGTGTTCTTATTCTATGGTGTGCATCAGCATCAGCATTAAGTAAATCTGAAGGATATCCAGCCACTAGGTCTCCTGCGGCAGAGGCTCCTCTGTATTCATATATCTGAAATAAAGTATTTAGGATAATAAGAAAAGAAATGTTTATATTAATTTTATTTCAAAGTAAATTACAGCATATTGGCAACCAGACATAGCTGATGATAATAATTTATTTACCTCCAAGGATGTCTGATCAGCAGAGAAAGCAATAAAATGCTTTCCGTCTGGACTAAATTTTCTCAAAAAACACGGGGGTTTCTCCACATTGACAATAGTCAAGTTAGGAAAAACATTTTGATAAAATTCTCTGACGACATGAAAATGAGAACCCGGTTTGCGAGATCCGTAAATTTCTCTGTCCATTAATCTCATAACAATATTTTGTGGTTTAATTTTCCTGGGTACAATCTTTTCTGTACAAAAGAAATCTTCTTCATTAAGAGTTCCAGGGGGAATGTCTTCGTAATAGACATTTTCGTTGTTGCTATTACTGGAATTCATCTTTGAGCTGCGTGATTTATAGTTACTGTAAAGCTTAAAGAACTACATAATACAAAGTCAGTTTGATGACCATATCTTACATACTGTATTTGATATAAGCAATATTAATTCTAAATAAACAAATAACAGGACAAATCATCAGTGCCAAAACAAGTCAAGTTTTCTGACGTTTGTAACAGATGACACAAAAACTAATAAAATACATATAACAAAAACCAGCCTAATTGAATATACTAAGTTTCTTTATTTAAGTTGAAAAATAATAATTTAGTTTTAATTCGATACAAATTTAAAGTATTCATAAAGTTTATTTTTATTTAAGAAAGCAGTAATAGCTTTTTTCGAACGTTACTAGATGTATTTTTTGAAAGTCAACGTTGACTTTTCATTAACAGTTCAGTATAAACGTCAAATTTTTAAATTTGTAATGCTAGTTGCAACTACAGTACCTCGCTTCTGGTCTAATGATAAATTTTAAAAGATAGTGGTACAATGTTAAATGAAATCACATAATAAGTGGACAAATGGTGTTATTGTGACATGTTTCTTAAATATTAAAATAAATAAACAGACATTTTTAATACTGATAAGCCACCATGGAAGAGCCAATATTACGTTATGAAAAAATAGACTTTTTGGGCGAAGGACAGGTATTTTATACTGTTTCTTATTATTTACCATAGTTTAATTCTGAGTATATTATAGTATACTTTAAAATTTTTTTTTAACCTCAATAGTTGATAAGACAAGATATGGAATGGTTTACAATTTTATAATATTTTACTGTTATTACAGTTTGCTACTGTGTATAAAGCTCGCGATGTGAAAACTGATAAAATCGTGGCTGTCAAGAAAATTAAGATTGGCTCTCGTTTAGAAGCCCAGGATGGAATTAATCGTACTGCTCTCAGGGAAATCAAACTTTTACAAGAACTACAGCATATTAACCTCATCGGACTTCTTGGTAATTTGTTTTGTGTTTATAGAAATTTAATTTTGTTTATACTACTTAGTAGTTTGTGTATTTTGAAGTATTATTTACATTTCAGATGTATTTGGACAGAAATCTAATGTTTCATTGGTGTTTGACTTTATGGATACTGATTTGGAAATAGTTATTAAGGACAGTAGTATTGTACTTACACCTGCAAATGTCAAATCTTATATGATAATGACTTTGAAAGGTTGGTTTTTATATATAAAATTATTGTTTCATATATTTTAATGATACTTTAACATATATCTGATAATTGCTAAAATCACCTTGGTTAGTTTTTCTAAATATGGCCATCATCCATGCAAAGACATGCAAAGTATATTCTGCCAATGTCATTAAAAGCATTTTAGTGCTTAAATTTTTTTATTAATATTTCTTACTGTTGGACTTTATACAGTGACACAATAATATACTACCTTAACCATGCAATCTATCATCATAAATAATTTGGTCTTCCTCTTATAAAAATTAAGTAATTTGAGTCTTTATTATTATATTATTTTTTTTTATAAATTGTTTAGATAAGCAAATTCAGTTTGGCTTTATTGATCTGTATTTTTAAGTTTTTATTATCAAATTAAAACACATTTTTAAATGTTTTCGCAGGTCTGGAATATTTACATCAGAATTGGATACTGCACAGAGATCTCAAACCAAATAATTTGCTAATTAATAGAGAAGGTATATTAAAGATAGGTGATTTTGGTTTAGCTAAAGCATTTGGATCACCTAGCAGAATAAATACACACCAAGTGGTCACAAGGTGGTACAGGTAATATCACTTATTAGATGTTGTATGTGGGTTTGCCCATATGATAAACCTCATTTGACAAATGCCTCATTCTTTTAACATAATTTAATTTTTTAAATACCCATCCTTCAGATCCTGACCTGGTGTCAAAGCTCTATTCAATATAGAGTTAATTTTGAAAACCAGTCTTTAATGAAGGAGTAATAGTATAACAAAATTACTCCTTATATCCATAACATACCTGCATTTGAAACTCTCATCAAAATCAGTTCAGCCGTTAAAGAAATTTTAAATATATACTTTTCATATTACTATAATGGTAATGGACATTTAGTGAAAAGCTGTTTTAAACTACAGACACTGCAATTTTATTTATTAGCATGGATGATAAAATCAACAGTTTTATATTAAATTTAAAATTAATTAATTTATAATATTAAATATTTAATAATTGCCATTTACTATTACAGATCTCCAGAACTTCTATTTGGCGCGAGGCAGTATGGAACTGGTGTTGATATGTGGGCGGTGGGATGTATTTTAGCTGAATTACTACTCAGAGTTCCCTTCCTTCCTGGAGAGTCAGACTTAGATCAATTATCACGCATATTTCAAGTGTTTGGTACTCCTACTGAGGAAATTTGGCCGGTAATATAAATTTGATAAAATTATGTTCTCATTATAAAAATAGAACCACATTCTCAATTATTTTAATGGGTTTTTCTCTTCTTGAGAGGTCATATTATGTGTCTAATTACAAATTGTTTTGGGAAAGGACAACACACCGTTTTGTTGGGTTGGGTCCTTAAATTTCATGTAATCATGTTGCTTCCAATTTTTAGCTTCTGGCCTACCTTAACTATGTTTATAAGATTTAGCCATCCTTAATCTACATATGCAACTACATCATATAACATTATCTAAATATTATTATAAGATACCAATTTTATTAAAAAAATAAAAGAATTAAAAATCTTTATAAAATAAGCTTTAATAACTTTGTCTCTATCTCAAGCCATTAAAATATTACTTAATGACCAAAGCAACCTAGGCCAATACTCAATCCGATAAGCCCCTGGCTTTGTTTTATGTATAACATTCATCAGTATTTTACTGTTTTAAGTAAAGAGTCCAGATACTAAAATGTCCATAGACAAGCAATAATATCTGAATGATTTTATTGTGTTGATACAATTATAGTATCTGAATGATATATTTTTTTAATTTAATTAAGTACACTTACTTAATATGCAGTTCGGTCTTAAAACTTATGATTGCATATATTTTTTACAATTTCCTTTTATATATTTGTTTTTTGATCGATGTACATAATTATTATTCAATTCAGATTTAAAAACTAAATTGAACACCTTTTTGCAATGTTATTACAGGGCATGAAAACTCTAACGGACTACGTGCAATACAAGCAGTTCCCGGCTCAACAGCTGCGTCATATCTTCAGCGCAGCCGCTGACGACCTGATACAATTACTGGAGAGCCTTCTAGCGCTGTATCCACCGCGACGTTGTGACTGCACGCAGGCGCTAATGATGCCCTACTTCAGGTATAAACATCCGCCAAATACTTCAAATAGTTATCTTAAATTGCCTTTGTTTAGCAAATTTCTATACGACACTGTTTTGTCTAGTGATAGAGCCAAATTACTTTAATGCAAGATATGATCTAAAGTTATACCCGGCTTTTGGCTGTTTAATTTTTTATTTATGATATTAATATAGCATTATAGTAAATTTTTTGGCTATCACGTCATCACTTCTCATAGTTGTAAATAATATCATAGTAATAAATATGTTTGTCAAATACAAACTTGGCTAGAAAAAATTATATCCGATATCATAAGTAAGTTTCAGAGAAACAAGTAAACAAGCGGTTACCATTAATTATATTCTATATTTTACAGTAACAAACCAGCTCCATCATTTGGACCCAAATTACCGATGCCTTCGAATGTTACTAAAATTGAAGTGGAGAAACCGTCTCTAAAAAGGAAGTTACTAGACAACATAGACGGGGGCTCCCTCGCTAAGAGACTTCAGTTTTAATGTCTAATGGCAAAACACATTTACTGAGAACCCTGCCAGAATACGAAATTTGAGCCGATAGTTTAATGTTTCCTGATCAGTATGATAAGTACAAAGAACATTTTACTGAGTAATCAAACTAAACTATTGACGATAAACTTTGTATTATACAGGGTGTGTTGAGTACTGAAATAATTAAATGACATTGTTAAGTGCAATGATTATAATAAAGGGTTATTAGGAGGATGTCAAATTACTATTTTACAACTATGATATTATGAAGCTGGTCTTGACGCATCCTACTGACAATTTGATTTTAAGACGAGTATGAAATATATATTTGATAATTATCTAACTTGTTTTATTTCAACCATCAATTGGTTTGTAAAAAGAAAATTAACTTCTGAAAAATAATATAAAGGAACATAATCGAAAACAATTAAATCTATATAAAATTGAAAAATCAATCAAATTATTAGTATAAGTATATTCTTATAGAGTTATCATTTATACCAAAATTTTGTAAAGTTGATTAAATCTGGTAAATATGTGCTCATAAGAGAAAACAGGATCTCAACTATTCAGCTACAAGTTAATTTTTTTTTCATGCACACAACAACGGCACTAAAACACAATGTCCCGATTATCTTAAAGCGACGATGGTTATTTATCTGCGGAAAAAAAAATGGGAAATTCATAATAATCATAAGCATTATAACACAATAGTAAAACATTATGTAATAAGATGAAAGTTATTATATAATAACATACAGAATAAGGTTTTACGTAGAAATGTATAGAAGTGTGACATCACTGTGGCCTTTCGCTCCACACTGCGTCGCGACACTCCACTAGGAAATCTAGGAGAGATTAAATATTAAGCCTTGTATAGGATGACAGAATGATCAGACTTGGGAAATAACTAGATGATTACTATTTATATTTTTTTCCGTTTGTTTGGATCTGATTATTCCTTAAATGTTCAAACGAATCTATTGTTTGTGGGATTGCAATAAGCAACTTATTATATGAGGCACATTTTTGTAAACGGTTCGATTGTTTAACAGCAACCGTGATCGCGGACAAACGATGTGACGAGCAGTTTGACAATAAATCGGAAAATCTTAGTTTTATTTAAATATTGTAGTCGTAAAAGTCTCAGATCTCACTATCTGGAATTCTCTTATTAGATATTCCAAGCTATTTAAAACTACCCACATTTAAAATGGATTATGAAATCTCTAAGCATGTCGGTAGAGGGTAGACTGATATTTTTTTCATTTCGAATTCTTTTTTAATTTAATAATAAATCAATATTTAAGTAACAATACTAACCGTCATTCACATCACTCTTATTGTTGCTTGCCATGTGTACTTTGTCCTGATGCTTCTTTAATTTGATCTGTACATAAAATTTTATCTACGCTTCTTTGTGTTATATATTCTTATGAATTTTCCTTTTTGATATTTGCAGAATCTAATACATTCACACTTTCTGCAGGCAAACACAATACATAGAGTGTTTAAACAAATCTTACAATTAATTTTAAGGATACTAATTAAATCCTTATTTATATACAACAACAGGTATATTTTATGACACACATTGTGTTAGCCAAAGAAAGTTAAAAGGCAAAGTGATGTAACTTATTACTTTTTTTTTTAATAGACAAAAAATATTGGGAGAAACGAATTATTGAACTAATCTTATTATAATACGTACCTTAGGTGAATTAGACACGACTGATAAACGTCCATAAACTCCATATTTTCTTTCATCTTCCGGTCGCAGGGTACCCATTTTTTTCATTACCAAATATATCTATAAAAATATATATATTAAAATTAAACTTAGATAATAGATTTCAGACCAAAAGACAGCTGAAATTTGTATTCAATCGAAATGCTAGGTAGAAGTTATACCCATAAATATATTAATTATCCCAATATATAATAAAATTATAATTTACTGATAGTTTTGGCGGTTTAAACAAGTCTAAGCAGATTTGAGTGCTGTTTTCACTTATATTTTAGAGTATTCTTCATTGAATATTTATATCAATCGGTTATCATAAAGGTACATACGTTGAGTGTCACAAAGTTCGTTGTTACGAATGCCACGAGCAAAGCCTTCAGCGTTAGACAACAATGAATAAGTAACCTAACATCTAAGACTTCCAAATAGAACGGTTTTTCAAAGTTACTTCTGTTCTAATACCTGTTCCAACATCCCATAGCTGCGTATGAGGAAGTCCCTCTGAGCCAATAGATTGAGCCTTTCTCTTTCTTCTCTCTCAACGATAGCGTCCGGCTCATACGAACACGTCACGTAAGACGGCTTCGGCTCCTTCTCTTTTTCCTCTGTAGGTGAAACCTGGTGAATTTTTTTTTTAAATAATCTGTTTTAAGTAAATAAACTTACCATGACCTGGTAGGAGAATCAGTTAACTCACTGTTTGTTGCATCAAGGACGGTTTGGAAGCGACTTTCGGCTTATCTTCCTTCTTCTTTTGTTCCTTAACTTTAACCTTACCCTTGTCAGTTGTAACGCTGATGCTCATACTACCACCTTCTCCCTCCTTTTCCTTCTCTTTCTTTTCTTTAGGTTTCTGATCGTCTTCTTTGGTCTTGGGTTGCGAAGGTTTCTTTAGAGCTTCTGCTTTTGCTTTCGTTTGCTGGAGTCAAGAATATGTATTAGTTACGATCTTAACATTATCTGTGGTGTCGAGTATATTAAGATTTATTAAACGACTTTTTTCAAGTAAAAAAAGTTTTTTTCGCACTTCAACAACTTAACGAGTAAACCAATTTGGCACATTATATTTAGAGTGGTCATGAATATAATGTAAACTGCAAAGAACTAAAATTATATGTGTTAAGCGCAATGATGTAAGGAAAAAATACTGCATCCCTATATTTCGAGAGAGCATAAAAAAAGGATTCAAAATAAGTTTAAAAACGAGGTCTTGTATGCGAAAAAAATTCTGAGTTTCGTTGTTTTGTGATTTTTTTATAGTATGTCGAAATTATTATTTTTTGTCTTATCAGTATTTATTTACTTCATCTATAGCATAATCTTCTATTTCCTTCTTAAACATTCAATTTCTTCTACTCGTCTGAAACCCTGTACGCTACTCCTCACCTGGAATTCCTCTCTCTGTAACCGTGCGCAATCTCCCCTCGCCCGTGAGGAGGCCGTGCCCGTGTATAATGAGCCCGAGGGCTGTTGGAACAGACTGGCGTACTGCTCGCCCACAGGATACACGCGTCTAAACGCCATATTGAATGTAGTACGAGTGATATCTGTATCCTTAGTACAAGTTTACATATACAATTTATGCACATAACCTTCTAGCCCTAATCTTCTAGTGTTACACTTACATCCATACACTACTATTGATACCATGACGTGCAATGGTTTGCGAATGAAAAACTTGAAACGCTTCGTATGAAGTGTAACGCAAACTAATGGTAGGTAATAGTGCTAGTTATGTGGTAGATTCGTATTTAAACACAACTAAGTTTTTGACATTCGATTCGACATTCTATTATGCTTAATTTTACCCCAAAATTTACTATGCATTTTTAAGTTCGTAATCGCCGAAATTTGTGATGTCATTCATTAGGGTGATAGAAAAATATTTATATGTTATTTGGTCACATATAACATTCACATAATAGTTTATTAACTGTTTATATTTTTTTGACATAAACCTTTGTTTTGACTATTTGTTAAATACCATATATTTTATGTTACTTACTCATCTCATTAGTTAACTCTTAGTCTTTTTTGTTAACTCGTAAAGTTTCTAGTATCAATATACTTTATATAAGTTACAAGTACTTACCGGAAGTTACCGAGATGTGTCTCTTCCCACTGTATCTGAGTCTGCCAGGGACTCTTCTCCGGCTCTTTTTCCTCTGTCGGAGCGTATTCCGCAAACCTGTTACGGAACAACTGTGAATACTTTCATTTATGATGATAAACTACAATTAAGTATACTGCAAACGTTGCACAATAAAGATCCGATAGACACAGGACTGAAATTTAAACATGGAATTTATTTAAATATAGAACATAGAATGCCAAGAAAGTTATAAAGTAACTGAAACATGACATCACTATACAGGTTCGAAAATGCTCGTGGAAATGAATTTTTCATTTAACATTTTGTATTGAAACTTTAATTCAAATATTGGTTCAACATTGCTTCATTGTTGCAATCATTATTATATGGATATATACCTGCGTAGCAAAAACTTATAACTGGTTTAGCCGCGATCGTGTGTGTGCTATGCTTGCGGGTTCGTGTGTGTGTGTGCATGTACTTGTCCGTGTCTGTGTTATAAGAGTAATTCCAACTTGTTTGTCTGCAGCAGTCTGTCTCGTATTCTCTTGCGATCTTCCTCCAGGACTCTCTTCTTGTCACATTGCCATATATTCAGCATGGTGAGTGTGTCCGTCAGCAGTCCCTCTTTCACTTCACGATCCAACTGTGTGTCTGTGTGGAAGCTTGGCGAATGGTTCACCTGCAGTCATGACACGATTATTACGGGATGCTATATACCTCATGTATATCACACCTAACTTTATAATACATAGATGTTTTCGTTATTGTCTGGAGCAACAATCGCTGTGTCTATTAAAATAAAACGAGTCTAAAACAATACTTAGTTTAGTATTAGCTGTATTATTAGCGCGTCCGCCTTAACTTGAATTTAATTTTTTTATGATATTATAAATTTCGTGCAAACGCGTAAATGTTATTTTTAAATAAAGTTTAAACAAGACTAAACAAGAATCCTTACTTCTAGAATGAAAGGATGGAGCTTGTGATCCAGTAAAATGTCGAAGCCCAATATTTCGAAGCAGGCATGTACCTGTAATAAAACCATTATAAGAAAATAACAGAAACGAAAGTTAACATAAAACTATTCAAGATATAGAAAGTGTCAGATATATTCTACATTTCAGTCACACATGTGTAATGGCAACCATTTTGGTGTACACTACTCTAGACAGTACATTGCCAAACAAAGTAACAACATAACCATATCATGCGAGGGGAAGCAAGCGTGGTAGCTGTGTTTCAGTATGGGCCACGCTGATATAATAGTCTTCACTATAACTTGGTCGATGGAGTGCCACAGACGGTCCAAATCCACTCCTTGCGACAGCAGGATCTTGTTCAAAGTTGATATCTTGCTGGTATTTTTGGGGAAATATTACCGATTGGACAAACTATTTTGTGTTCAAGGAAATTCAGCATTACGATATTTAATGTTTTTTTTTTTTTGGAAGACTGATAAATATAAGGGACAAATAATAGGAACTCTGCGTTTTGGGATTATATACTATAGACAACAAAGGAGGAATTTTATGGAACGATGATTTTAGACGTATATATGCATGTGTGCTCATGTATATAATATGTATATACACGAACCGTTTGCTGCCAGCCTCCGAGTCATAGACATATGTGCGACTGTGTTTGTTGAGGGCGTAATTCGTCAGATGCATGAACACGTTCGTAGTGTTGTTCACATTGGGATCCGCGTAGCGGCTGGTCGCGAATCTGCAATTACAATAACACTAGCTTCTGCTCACGGCTTCACTCGAATGTATCGTGTGTCAATAGCATTGAGATTATAATGGATAAGTGGACGAATCGGTTTATTAAAATGTTCACATAATTTATGACGTCTGTGCAATGGAAACATACCTCACAAGACCCTCGTTGTAGACGAATATCCGTAGAGGGTCGCAGGACGTTATGAGAGTGTACACTCTGATATCAAACTTGTAACCGTCCACTAAGTACGGCTTTGATAAGTACACCTGTTGAATATAGATAGGATAAATGTATTAAATTATACAGAATATACATTCATATGTATAAAAAGTTATTTGTTATTATCATGTGTATGAAAAAACTGCAAACTTTCTGTGTGTAGGTATTGTAACAAAATAACGTAATATGGCTTCTATAAAACTGACACCTGATATGTATATTAATAAATTACTTTTATATTAAAATAAAAAAAATTATAGTGTTCAGTGAGGAATGCGTATGATAACACATTACTAACACCCGTTCTATTAAACTTTCACATAAGGTACTATAAGGCTACGCTTTGCAGCATGTAGTCTTCAATTTACGAGACTAAAATTAAAAATCACTTGCTCAGAAAAACAAACTAAAAAAGGCTTTCAAATTTGCGTGCCAAAGAGTAACGCGTGAACTTTAACCTTAAACACAAACAAATGACAAACCTGACAAATTAATTTATCCGTCGGCTTGATGTCCTTAAGTGACTTCGTGAGGTAGATGCCTCGCCCCTGACTCCCGCACTCCGGCTTTATTATGAACGTCTTGTTCTTTCTAGATTTACTATAGTTTAGTGCCTCGCCAAAACTGTGTAGACAAAAAAAAATAGATTTTGTTTTAGATCCTGCAAGCTTCGTCCACGAGGACTTGCGGATTTAATTTAGGAATATATATATACAGTTTATTATTCTTAACAAAAACAGTGTTCCAACGAAAACTATACGGAATCTTGGGCTCGATTATGGCCTACTGGCTATTCTGATATTTAAAACCTAAACATCCAAACATCTTTAGATCCTCACAAAACTTTCACATTTATAATATAAGAGAGATATCGATTACGTAAGATTAAAATATTATATGGCAGATTATTATGAACAAATAAGATAACCCACTCGGCAGGCAGGCACCAGGTCTTTGGAAAGAAGTTATACTCTTTAGGATATATTTTTTGCATTCTGTTTAAGTTTCTTGCCAACAAATCCTTTCTGAAAATAAAAATATTTTCTCACTTTACATTTACAGTGACATCAAAACTAGATTTATAATGAACCAATTTTATTGAAAAAATATGTCATTCTGATACTTTGAATTTTTTTATTTTTTTTTTACGTAGAACAACAATTATTTCAAACTTTTATACTGCGAAAAGGTGCTAACTGTGCTACGAAGTATTCTTGAACACATATAGCCGTATCATACAGGACAAAACACTTCTATTGGTATTTATAATGATTTTAGTCTGCTGGGCAGATTGTTGTAGAGGTCTCTTAGAACACGCTTTACCAGAAGTCCGACTGTTTAGAGACTGAACTTTTTTTTAAATTAAAATAATTATAATAAAATGATTCAGTAAAGTGTGTTCAATAATATAGCAGGATAGCCAAAATTACTACAGAAAATGTGTGACATCAAAATCTATATATATTCATATTAATATAACATTTAATTAAAAGTTGTAACAGTCACCTGCATATCTCAAGCATGCCGGGGAAGTGATTTATCCTCTGGAACCTCTTCATCTCCTTGGCTCTTTCCACAGACACGCTCATATCAGTCCAGTAAAAGTTCCAAGCCTCCTCTTCAGAGACCTCTCTCATACCAAACGCACTTGCCACCTTACGGATCGACTCATAACGACAGTTTGTTAGGCATATTGATATCTGAGATCTAAATAATAAAAATATTAGTTAATTTTGTTTTTAGTTTTAAACATATATGATTTGACAAAAAAGAATAATACAAATATTAGTATTATTAGAAACATAGTCTTGATAGTAATTGAATGCGAGATCTTTCAAACCGAGACTTGTGTTAGCACTACTATTCTAAAGATTTACATATGTATATCATTATATATATATATATAGTTGACAATAAGATAAATATTAATGGGACCAAGTTACCTCTTCCTTTTCTTTTTTTTACGTGTAGCTTCAATAGGTATAATTGGTGCAGTACATGAAGTTGGCTGAGATGTATCATCTTCTCCATACAATTTGCCATCATAGTTGTGCATAAGAATTGTTGCAATTTTGTCTGCCATATCCTCTTTAACTAAATGTTCTGGCGATATTTTCTCTTCTATAATAAAAATACGTTTCAAATGAATTAGGATATTACTGAATGTTAAATAGCTTGTGATTAATACCTTTATCAGTTTTTCTTTTGGATAATGTTCCTGTTTGTTTTGTAATATGCAGGTGGTCTTCATCGTTTAAGAAAGTGTCATGCAAATCTAACTGCTAAAAATTAATTTATAAATTAAGTATTACAACGCACTAAATATTTAAAACATAGAATTATTATAAAATTTACAAGCTTACCGCCATGTGTTATAATTATTTCTATAATATAAACCTATCATTAATTCAAAAATTAAATACTGTTGCGCTCGGCATTCTCATCGAATTACAAGTTTATGTTTCAAAAAAGAATAACGGAAGCCTAAAACACGACCCAAAGTTGTGCTGGAAATGCAAAAATGAAATGAAGCTAGTTTAGAAATACAAATCATAAATTGAATACATATAAAATAAACATACGAAACTTCGTTTGGACGATTTTCATAAAAATTTTGCTGTTAAAACATTTTCTGGGACACTGTTTTTTGTTTTTGATTCTGTCAGCTGACTGTCAGTGTCAAAGTTATTAAATTAAAAGTAGTACGTATATATTTTTAATTGTTTCAGTTTCGTAAGGACCTATTACAGGTGTTTAAAAAAACATCATTAAAAATTTAGAAAATTCCCTAAAACTATTTTTTCGAATATAATGCAACAATTTTAATATTTCACATAAATAGCTGACAATATTTAAATATAAATAAATGGTTTATTTATATTTTATAAGTTTTAAAAGTTCTATTTAATTTAAAGTTTAGTAAAGAAAATCATAAAAATATACCATAAGAAAAACTCATTAAACAGTTACAAACAACGAAACGCTATTTACACTTTAAAATATTATCTGTTGTAAATGCCCTAGTCGTCAAATTCTAGTGCTGCACAAAATTGCTATTCCGCCAAAGTACAGAGTCATCTAGAATTGATAAAATGGCAGAAGGCCAGGAGGAACCTAAAAAGATTACAATTACTGTAAAAACACCAAAAGAAAAGCAGCAAGTTGAAATCGAAGAAGATGCAGATATCAAAAAAGTGAGTACAGCGTCGCTAGGTTTCTTTTTCATGGCGTAATAACATAGATATTGCATACGCAATCAGTGATGACATTCCTGTAATCATTCGGCAAGAAATTAAATTCATTTGTACGCTTTCAGCTCAAAGAAGTGTTGTCCCCTAAATTTAACGCGGAGCCCGAACAGCTATGTTTAATTTTTGCCGGAAAAATTATGAACGATTCAGATACTATGAAGCAACATAACATCAAAGATGGGTTGACAGTTCATCTTGTTATCAAGACTCCTCCAAGACCTGAACCGGAAGGTGGAACACGGCGCCCTCCAGGTTAATAAATTACGTGTTATTAGGGTAGACATTTTTAATTAGTTAATACATTTATTGACAGTTGATTTGTGTCGAAATTGTTGATTAGATTATCGGAATAATTGTGATGTTATATGAGTGAAACATTTTGATTGTTTTTTTAAAATGTCTCTAGTTGATGAAATGTGTTTGTTTTTAGCTGATATTGGTGCTACACCTTTTGGACTGAACTCTCTTGGGGGTCTAGCAGGCTTAGAAAGCCTTGGTCTAGGCCAAAGCACTTTTATGGACCTGCAAGTAAGAATACTTAATTATCATGTATTTAACTATAGGTGTGCATTAATGCAAGTTCAACATAAATAATTGTTGTCATATACTTTGATAAAATGATAATTTAATGCTACCAGTTTGTTATTATGACATATTAATTTAAACAATGCTTTATCACCTTTCTTTAAATTACTTATTTAATAATTTTTTCATTAAATATAGAATCAAAAATAAAAAAATTTTGTTAATCTATATGTGAAAAAAATATTTTAATTTCTTCTTTAGATTTTGTTAATTTCTAAGCAATAATTACATTTCCAAGATAAAAGATAACAATGTGGTATACTTTTATAACATTTAATAGTGAAAACTGTTTACATTTTAAAAATGTTTTGTAAATTATATAAAATACATAGCACTCCTTCTATTGAATACAACCTCAATACATAATTAAGAAATTTTAAATGTAAATAAATTATTACCCCATTTGTTATTTATAAAATCAACTTCTTTCTGAAATGAAGAAATAATCAGTAGTATTTAACATTTTTATGTAATATATGTGAGTGTTTTATTTCCATTGAGATCAATGATATTATGCTCAGTAACTGTCAATTTCTTTTGTAGGCTCGTATGCAACAAGAGCTTTTGTCGAACCCTGATATGTTACGACAAGTGCTGGATAACCCACTCGTTCAGCAAATGATGAACGATCCTGAGAATATGCGAACCCTTATTACATCCAACCCGCAGATGCAAGATTTGATGGCTGTAAGTTGCTATATGAATTACACTTTCATCTAGTATTAAAATAGTTAATCATATCTCACTAGTAAAAGATTTATTTATATAAATGAAACATACTATATTGCTGTTTATTGAAGAACTTACTTATAGTATTTTATAACATTTTAAAAATGACGTGGAAGTCCATTTTGGATATAATTATTAACCAGTACATTCATATTTCTATTGCTTTTAAAATTGTTTTTAAACCCCCAACACAAAATGAGGGTTATAAGGTTATTGTTGATATCTCAATGTGTCTGTATTTGTCTGTGACATCATAGCTCTCAAACAGATAGGAAAACTTCTGGGGTTTTTGATGTCATTTAAAAGCCAGTTGGCCTGTGGTGGTTTTAGCTATGTTGGGTTATGGTATATATTTCAGTGTAAGAGCATCAGCTCTTTTACTAAAGGTTATAAGGAATTTTTACCTTATCATAATTTAATTAAGTGCTTCAAGAATGCCAGTATTATTGTTAAATTACAATCAATGTGTTGGGTTTTTTAAATTTAATTACATATGTGTAAGTGACATGATATAAAATGCATTTATAGATTCAAATTATACTTTTTTTTTTCTTTAATAATCAGCTTATATAGGAAGTGTTGACAAAATGTCAAACTATTTTGGACATTATTAGAATCATTTCATTATAAAATTCTATTTTTACTGAGTTGTTAAATGCTCTTATCTCTATTAACAGAGGAACCCTGAAATTAGTCATATGTTGAACAACCCTGAACTGTTACGACAAACAATGGAATTGGCACGCAATCCTGCCATGCTTCAAGAGTTGATGAGGTCCCATGACCGAGCTTTGTCCAATTTGGAGAGTATACCTGGTGAATATTTCTCTTTATACTGAGTCACATCACTATAATTATATTTTAGCCTAGAGTCAACATATTAGATATTAATAATATACATATATATTTATTTTTAGGTGGTTACAATGCTTTGCAGCGAATGTATCGAGACATCCAAGAACCAATGTTGAATGTAGCCAGTAGCATGGCTGGAAATCCATTCTCTGGACTAGTAGACAATTCAGGTATATTAAGTTCTGATCCACAATGTTCATTTATAATTACACTATAGAATTTATTTGTAAACAATTCATAAGCATTAATTAAAAAAATAAAAACACTTTCTGAAGATAACTTCTGTTACACAAACATATATTATATTGGTTTTTTTTTTTTAAAGGCACTTCCAGTTTGAAGAAGTAGTCTTTCAATTCAACTGGACACATGTGATTCAAATAATACACATTTTAACTTTAAATTATAAACTGAATTTGACCTTGAAAACTTAAAAATAATCAATATCAAAAAATCAACTCATAGCTACTGAATGTCTACTATATCCTTAAGGCCATTGAGGCTTAAATCTAGGAGTCATAAATAAAACACTGTTATATGTTTAATAAGCTATTTACAAATTTTCAACCCTCATTTTCGCCAGATTATCAAATTACACAATATTATTTACCTTTCAATAATTCTACTATTTCTATGGTTACTCAGTATTCAAAAATTATGTACTCATATCAAAAATATTACTTTTATACTATATTGTTATACAAATTTTGAATGGCATAGTACTTGAGTGTATTATAAAAAAATATAGTTGTAAGTTTTTCATAACATTAGGAGAATTAATTGAAAAATTATCATGTATATGACACATATATGTATATGATTATAGCTATACTTGACATACTTATTTGACAGATGGCACCAATCCCCAACAGGGGGCAGAGAACCGTCAGCCCCTTCCAAACCCTTGGCAGCGTGGAGGTTCTAATGCATCTAGCACACCAAACACGGGCCCAGGCCTTATCAATACACCTGGCATGCAGTCATTGCTACAACAGATGTCTGAAAATCCTCGTCTTGTACAATCAATGCTATCAGCACCATACACTAATAGTATGCTACAAGCTCTCGCTGCCGACCCGGAGATGGCATCTCAACTTATTAACCAGGTATTTTGGTGTACAAAATCAACTATGTATATATATTTCTTTACATTATAAAATAAAACCCAATAATTTTCAGTGTTTTAATGGTGGCTGGTGTTAGTTTAAATTGACTCTATTTGTTTTTAGAATCCCATGTTTGCCAATAATCCACAACTGCAAGAACAGATTCGTACTATGATGCCACAAATGCTAGCCCAGCTGCAGAATCCAGAAATGCAACAGATGATGTCTAATCCACAGGTATAAAGGAAAACACAACATTATCTTTGAACTCCAACTCGGAAGACATTACAATATATACCCTAATTCTAAACTAGTAGAACTTCATTTTAGGTATTTGTATCTTTCCAAATTGTTAAAGGATTATTGTGAAAATAAAAACTGTAAACTATACTCACAACACTGTGTGTATTGTCAAATAACTACTATATTTTGCTTTATAATCAAAATATTAGTAATAGGAATGCAACATAAAATCAATTTGCAATCAATATGAAATATTGTAAAGCAACCCAATAAATGTTAATACATCTCTCATTTCAGGCGCTGAATGCCCTACTTCAGATCCAGCAGGGTATGGAACAATTGCGAGCGGCGGCACCAAGTCTTGTCAATAACATGGGCTTCGGAGCAGCCGCTGCCACTGCCGCCCCACCCCCACCTCCCACTACTAACACACCGCCAGCACAAGCGAGACAACAACAGAACTCTGAGCTGTTCACACAGGTAAAATATTAGCCTCAAAAATATTTAAAGCCAATCATTTATACCTATACAATGTTAGATAACGAGAAGAATGTAAATTACTGACTAACCTTACTTGGGTGGGACCAGAGTGTAAATGGGAAAATAAGTTCAGTATGTTCCTAAAGAAATACATTAAAGGAGATTGTACAATACCATTTGGTCTAATTTCTTTATATGTTCCTTCTTATTCGTAAACTAATGTTTATAACCGAATTATATGACTGTTGTGGTTTACTGCACTTTTTTTGTTCCAAATTTTGATTTTATTGTTCTAAACCCAAATGATAAATTTGATAATATTTTTAAGTGTCCTCTGTCCATCTAACAGCAGGTTGTATCTCATGAACTTTGATAAGCCGTTGACATTTTCATATATTTTGTATTTATGGTACTCTTTCACCAAAAATATTGTTTCCTTTACAGCAGCTATACATTTTTATAGATAAGGGCATGGAACCGTGCATAGCCGAATCAGACTCACGTTTAGTCGTTTGTTTCCAACATTTTTAAAAACTACGTCAACACGTTGTTATAGTCGAATACTGGTAATTTCAGTTCATGCAAAGAATGGTATCGGCGATGGCCAACAACCAGACCAACACTCAGCAACCCCCGGAACAACGCTACTCACAACAGCTAGAGCAACTTGCAGCCATGGGTTTCCTCAACAGGGAGGCTAATTTACAAGGTAGCCATTCTTTGGGCATGTTCACAAGTTGAACTTAATAATGTCACAGATATTACATATATGTCATTAAATCACTTCATTTATAAGAAAAAACTTATGTCCTAGGAAAAGCGTAGGTACATGACATTCTAATTTACAGTTGATTTTTATTTCTTGTCTTGAATCATAGCTTTCAGACATCAATCAATGACTGTTGAGAGTGGTCAATGTTTACATTATAGATACAGAATCATAGCAATATCTAGCGGAAAATATTTGTCCTGCTTTACCTTATAATTCACATTATCAGAGATATAAAAAAAATATATGATTTGTTACAGCACTGATCGCAACATTTGGTGACGTGAACGCGGCAGTTGAAAGGCTACTGGCTCTGGGTCAACTGTCCATGAGCTAACACACTCGCTGTAGAGTCAGACTCGCTTGTACCACATTCTGAACAGGACACTGTTACTATTAAGTTATTATAAAATATATGTTTATTATTTTACTAAAAGTATACTATATATTCTCAATTACTATTTATACTTGACCCGTTTTTTTCTGTTTGATGGTGTGGTGCAAGTAGATCTAGAATTATACAAGCATTATTTAAATTGACAGAAACATCATCATATAAGGTATTATTGAAATTAAACTATCAAAATATCTGACTTTATTGGATGGTTTCTTAAATTTATTCATTCCTTCTTATTTTAGGTAATAAATTGTTTTTTTTTTTTCACATACAAATAAACCAAACCTGAATATTTGACTAAGGTATTTTGTAAACACTGTCTTAGTTTTTATATTTAATAAATATATTTTATTCGATAACTGTTATACTTTCTCACAATGCTATTAATATTTACATGTTTTAATTCCCGTAAAGTAAGGTAAATGATGTAGGTTTATGTAAATAGTTTTGCTTTAAAAACTAGTAAAGACACACCAGGCAATAAATTCGAAGCTATAGATGTGCTATTTTGTGTACAGTCACCTTTTATTTTTGATTGTTATTATTTAATATGCCTAATAGCTACGGTAGTTTGTAATACAAATGTATAAAAGATTACAGAGCGACATTGAAATAACGAGTCTTTCAGTGAGAGACTAAAGAGTTATTTATTTGAAATTTTCTTTATATATCATACTTAGTAAAAAGTATCCCTGAATTTAAATTGCTTTTTGTTTCTAATGTCATGTAAGTTATGTATTTTAATTCGTGTTACTTTGGTCTTTGGTTGCATTAAAATGTGGGGTAAATAATAAAGTTGTTTGAAGGGAGATTGATTGGTGTTTGATGACTGTACAGTTTATTTCTAAATTTCCTTGTGGTGGTAGAACCAATATATAAAGCTCTGCGCTTTATTTTATCTGATGTGTAGCAAATTACTTTTTAAGTTGTAAAAAAATAAACAAAACAGACACTGTTGCTCAGTTTTGTTAAGGAATACGTTAAATTTTCAAGAATTATATAGAATAATATTAATACAAAAATACTAATTATGTATCATTAAAGTTTGAAAACGCTTAGGTGTTGTTTTATTTGATGTTCCACACCTATTTGTCTACAGGCTGTTATCACCATCGACGAAACTGAGGATTGGGTTTGTACGTCGAAAGTTAATAATAAGTACCGTTAAATACTTAAAACAAGTTAATAAAGACGTCGCTTAGGAATTTTAAGTTCAGTTTCATAGAATAGTTGCTTTTCAAAACAATTGGAGATATAAATTGTACGGTGCAAATAGAAAGGAGAAGCGGCATAAACGGTGAAGACCTGAGAAACATGTCAATATATACATATAAATAAATATATTGAGATTTATTCATCTTCAAATATTTAGAATGTGTCAAATAACTAATACGTCTGGATTCATTTTTGCCGCTCATGCATAGGATGCGATACATAGCTAAAAGTTACCTAACATGAAGGCGAGCCGTGAGGAGTAAGAAGACGACAAGTACAAACTTACGGACTGATTTTGATGTGTATTTTATTTTTAGCTTGATATCTACCATTTCAAAAATAGCTATTTTATAAAATCGATGTGGCGTCATAGTCTAATAATGATTTATTAATAATTTCTCTCTAATAATTTAAAAAAAGATATTTTTTTTGTGACAAATCTGATCTATGAAGATGTAGTCAATAAAATAGTAAATAGGTATACATAGACTATTGTACAAGACGCAAGTCCGTCGGTCGGCATAATGACATCTGACAATATGACTAGGGTTATGTATCTGATTTAATTGTTTAAAATAAAATATTTATTAAATAAAATGTGAAGAAGTGTTCTAAGAATGTATTAGTATTAATACTAGTTATTTTATTTTTTAACTGTCTATCACAGATGTCACAAGTTGTTTTTGAATGAAGTAGATATTTAAATTACTGATAAACTATAATTTGGTAAGTATACCAGTAATTATATATTCAGTCATTTATTATTAAGCCCTTCTGAAAGATCTTTTACTTTTTTCAGTGAATCATGTATACTCCGCGACAAAAAATTATGTGGTTTGCATTCAGTTCAAGAGTGTTTATTTTGTTAATTCAAATGGTATCAAATATTCTTATTCCTGACCATGATGCAAAGGTTTTCATCAGTCCTGAAGACCCGGCCTTACGTTCGAGTAAAGCTGATAATATTGTTCAACTATTTGTAGGAGGTATGAAAAGATGGGATGCACAGTACTTCATACATATTGCCCAGTATGGATACACTTACGAAAATTGTTTGGCATTCTTTCCCATGTTTCCTTTAATTGTAAGGTATGTCGGTTACATACTAAGTAGTGTTTTAGGATCTGTAATAAACTTTCACAGTACTCTGTTAATATCTTCCACTATAATAAATATATTAATATTTATGAAATCTGCTGACATCTTACACAAACTGAGTATTAGAGTACTTAGAAGTGAAAGTAGGGCTTATAAATCTGTAATACTTTATTGTGTAAATCCAGCGAGTATATTTTTCTCAGCACCATATTCAGAATCATTGTTTGCATTGATGTCTTTTTATACTATGTTTAAATGCACTGAAAATGAGACCCTACGTTTCGCTAGTATAGATATATTGAGTGCTCTACCGGCTGGTTTCTCTATGATAACTCGATCGAATGGTGTTATTAATTTAGGATTTATTTTCTATGCTAGTTTTAAGAATGTGATAGAAAGGACATTACCAGAAATTGCGTACAAATATAGAACTTTGAAACATAGGATAATAATTCCAGTTTTATTGCTACCAATTTTTACATCTACTGTGGCACTTTTCTTGACTGTGATAGTAGCAATTTTCCCATTTGTTTTAGTACAAACTTACAATTATTTTAAGTTTTGTGTTCCCAATGATCACAATCTACCTGAATTTTTAACTATTACAGAATATTTACTTCCTGGGACTGCAGCAAGTCCTTGGTGTAATAATTCATTGCCACTTTCATACTCATACATACAAAAACATTATTGGGGTGTAGGTCCATTTGAATACTATAAGCTAAAACAAATCCCAAATTTTATGCTCGCTTTACCAATTCTGGTCTTAATACTTTATAACTGCTTATCTTATTTAAAAAACAACATGAGACTTCTTTTAAGACTTGGTTTGAAAGAAAATATATTCAATTTTATATATTCCAGTAAGATGGGCAACAGGCAAAAGCAATATTCCAAAACATTTGGGGCCAATGATCCTGTTTTCTTTGTATATGTAGTACATGTGCTATTTTTGTCGTTCTTTTGTTTAGTGTTTGTCCACATCCAGGTGACAACTAGGCTTCTGGCTTCTGCCAGTCCAGTTTTGTATTGGATTTGTTCAAGCAAGATTAATGTCGGTCCTACACCAACATCAGACCAAAATACTATAAATGAACATTTCCGTCGTTTAGGTATCGGTAAGAGGATACCGTCGCACCATTTATCAATAGCAAATTTGGAGGGTGTTGATAATATGTATAGTAAGTGGAAAACTTTCATTGTGTCTAGAAAGATGCCAGATTTCCAATCCCAGTTCATCCAATGTTATTTTCTCGGTTATCTCGTTATTGGGACTGTATTGTTTTCCAATTTCTATCCCTGGACTTGATAAAATGTTTCAACTGTTACTTATCAAATTGTTTTAAATATTTCTGGATAGATAATACATATCACTTAACTATATCATACCAAACCTAGCACAATTTTGAACCATTGACATATCATTCCACGACATACTTTTTAAACTAAGTCCAGGGCCAATGTGTTCTTAATTTTAGCGTTATAAATTAATAAAGCCTTTTATAAATAATCATCGCATGGGGCCTTTTGGGAACTAGTCCATTATATATTTTAAAAATTAGAATTAATTGCTAGATAGAATTGTAGGTAGTGAGAAAATAAGCTTTACTATTTGAAGTTAAATTTGATCATAGTGACAAAGTTATTTCTAGTCATATTTATATCACAAAATTGTAATTGCATTTAAATTTATTTTAAGAATCGAACCACGTAGTTTAGTATGAACCAAGTAATATGGTGGTGAGAGTGAAGAATTGGATTTTTCTGATGTTAATGTAAGTGAATACAGTTTACAATTAGTATACATAGGAAAAATATTATTATTAGAATTTTTCGAAATATAAATATGAGAAATGTGTGGCTTGGTTTTAATAGAGCTTAAATTTTTCATCTATAAAGTTGTCGTTTTAGTGTCAACACGCTTGTTTGTTGATCTGTTAATAAAACATTTAAATGGTGTATTTGTCAACATATTTTCTTATTTGTATGGTTGTGAATACTTCTTCTTAAATAGACTCACAATCACAAAATATAGTATTTTAAATAATAGCTTCCAATGAATTTCTGCAATAAAGTTTTTAATATTATTATTTTTTTATTTTCATTAACCTTATGTCCAACTTCGTTGTAAAATTATCCAATACATTTAGAAATTCACATTCCACATATATTTTGTAAAAATTAATTTCTCCATTGAAACAAAAGTTACAGAAAATACGAATTAATTCTTTATTGAATACGAAATGATAATTTTTTCTTAGTACTAATATTTCCATAGCAAGAACATTATGGGGATATTCAAGTGCTTGGTGATGGTAAAATACATTTACTCTGTACCCCAATACTGATGATTAGTTAGATTTTAGATCGTCTCTTATGTAAACCAAATAGTACTAAATATTATTTTAATTATGATCACTTTCAATGCTAACCTGATTTAAAATTTGTAGCTAAATTTTACATTACCTTGATATCTTATATTATCTTAACAACAAATACATGATAATACAAATGACCATTGGATAATGGGTTTAAAATTACAAATAAGTTAATTGTATTATAATTCTAATCATTAAAATCTATTATGAAATAACTTATTGTAATTTTCAGTTTAATAGTTTGAGTTTAGTTGGTGCTATCGACGACACATTCAGATATGGAAGGTCTCGGTGAATCTGCTGTTGAGTCGGGCAGCATGTGCTCGGGATCTGTTTGGTCGGCGGCGAAGAGTTGGTCTCCGTCGCCGACGTGTTCCTATGCGGTGGCCAAGGCTTCCTGCAGTCTCAGCCGAGCCCTCTCCACTCTCTCCTCCTGGCGACGCAGATCATCCTTCGTTATAGTCACAGCCGCTATCAACGGCTGCTCTGGATTTAAAAAAACCCCTGGATTCTCCATGATAGTTTGTTTGGATCCCGTTTGTCCTACAAATATGAGTAAAATACTTTTTTAAAAATTTTACACATACTTATATTATAAAAATCATTTTTATGAAAGTTTCTTAGTTGGTCAGATTGTAGTATCTTACTGTTCGTTTATAATTTTGTAATTTGTACACGAGTTGTACCTGTAATTGGTTGAGATGACACATGTAAGGCTGTAGCGAGTGATTGTATTGTTGTTGCATCTGATGTGTACGGGCCTAAGGGTTTTATGTACTTTGGCAGTGAGGTGGTTCCTATTACACCATTGGCATCACATGCAGTTAAGCCCTGAGAAAATTTTGAAACATTTAAATAGCTATCTGTTCCAACTACTAACAGCATAACAGGAAATTAAGTTCATACATTTTGAATGATAAAAGAATGTAACTTACTTCGAGACGTTTTTCCCAGAATAATTGCTTCGGTTTTTCTTGTGTTCCTTGTTTCAGATCAGTCTTGACTTTGCTCTCCTGTGTTTTGTAGACAGTTACTGGTTGTTTAAATATAGATGCTGTCTGTCTTATAGGAGGCACAAGTGAGGCATCTGAACGAAAACCCCTAAAAATTAAATTTGTTCATTTGCATTTTTATTACCAAACATTTTTACACATATATCAGGAAACAAAGCACTTGTTGTGAGGCTGTAATTGGGGTTAAAGAGGCAATTTCAATTATCTTAAATTCATTTATATATAAACTGAAAAAAAATAATTAAAAATATGTTATTTAAAAAAATATATATCACCATAAAAAACAATGACTTCTACAAATAAAAATGTCACTCAAACAACACAGAAAACTAAAATAAAATATGTTACATGCAACATTAGTCATGCATTATGAGAACTATGCTGTTATATACAAAACATTACGGTTGAATATGTTACACATATTTTATGATAAGTGTGGAGTAATAAACAGTAATCCTCAGATTCATAGCTATAAACTGAGGAGGGAACATGGTTAATACAACATTACACAAAAAAAACACCTAACAATATTATATATCTAGAATTATATCCAACTTTTTAGTGTTATAAGCAGATAATAATGTGTAGTTTTTAGTATTAAAGGCAATAATAATAGAAGGCACATTAAAAAGTTGATATTATTTATTACTTAGGTATATATATACCATTGAGATATATATATTGGTGATTTTTTTTAATAATTTCTCATAATCTTGCTTAAGCTGTGGGATATAGAGCATGTACATGTAACACAAAGCAGAACTGCACTAATGAACACAACACAAGTGATAGAAGTTATGACGCTAATGTAAACCTGTTGTATTCATACTGCGCCCGAGCTTGCTTCTTGACCTTGCATAGGAGCATTGTGTTTAGTTGACCTTGTTGATAGTCAAAATATGACAAGTTCACACTATCACCAAGATAACGTACTAGCTCGGATTTACTGCGACACTTTTTACCTGTTGGACTATAGAAAAGTCATTGTCACCAAAGACCGGCCAGCTACCGACAGCTGTTGAAGTTAGTCGGGTTAAAACTTATTAGCAATTGATTTTTTGGTGCCCATGTAAATAACTGAATGGCAACTATTTAGAACTTTATGTAAGAAACATTTATTATTGGATCTAGATTTAACCTGGAAATAATTATAACGACTTTAGGAGTACCTTTCAGTTATTTTACTATTGAGAATTATTCGATAGACATTTCTATCCTCCAATGACCCAATGTTCTTAGGATGATTGATTATTTTTAAGTAACATCCTGTTTAATTATTACGCTGTTGGTTCGGTAATGTAATGTTAAAACAAAATTGTTTTGAAAATAATAGGAAGTAGTTAGTAACCTCTTTTTTGTGAAAACATGATTGTACCAAAAATATTTACGTTAAAATTTTGTAAGATAATTGTACCTATAGTAATAAACATCAACTTTTCCAGCCGAAAGCCCGGTTTTTCTCACAACTTCTTCTCTTTGCCAACCTTTAGGCAAAGCATCACAATCAGATTTTTTCTTTTCTATTGAAATATTCATATCAGTTACGTCGTACCAATTAATACTCTGTTTAATTTTATTTTTGATAAATGACACGTATCTTTGTAAGATGTTTGGTTTACAGTTCAAATTATAAATTATAGACAAAATACAAACGCAATATATTGTTTATGTTCACATAATATATAATTTACCCCTAATGCTTAATATTTTTTTTTATAATAACATTTATATTCAAAGTTCATTTCGATCTAAAATTAAGAAAATATAAAGACATTAAAATCAAAGATATATTTGATAATACATATGTAAATATTTGGTTTGGCCTAATAGACTTTTCCTTCGTTTTGTTATATTAATTATGGGACCACAGAGTATGTCAAAATAAAGAATGTCAGTTGTTTACGTCTGTGCTAATTGCAATCAACCCGCTTTTTAGTTCTTGTCAGTTTGTGCAAATTGTGGTTGTATGGTTTTGTAAGAGAACAAATTTTAAAGGATTTTTATAAGAAGTTGTGTGCGTTAATATCTGTCTTGCCTTGTGATCAGATTTATATTTGATATGGTACGTATAATAGAAAATTTATAGATATTTTATTCAATTCTAATTTGTTTTTATTTGGCACAGTTGTCAACTTTTGAATGTACTTTCACTTTTTTAAATGATCAAATCATATATAAAAGTCGCGTACGTAATCAAAGTAAGATGATGTTGTAAACGGAAAATCATTCAACTAAATGTTTATATTCGATACATTATGACGGTCTGTCTATTTTTAGTTTGCTAAAGTAAAGAGACCAACCTGTTGTAACCGGGTATTCCGTAGAATCTTGAACGTCGTAAACAAAATTACATACAAATTTATCTTTCATTATCTTTATCTATTTATTGGAACTAATAAAATAATATCAATTATTTCCAGTTTGAATAGGGGACATGTAACTGTTTCACATTCATTTTCTTCAGTATTTGCATACCTTCAATAAACAAAACGTTATTTACGACAATTTTTATAAAGTATTTTGTATAAAGTTTTTAATACGTCTTTTTAGTGTAGTGGTATTTTTACCTTCGCAATATATATTAAAATATTCATACTTATACAAAACATATAAAAATTATCAACAGCAGATTTAGTTATTGATAAAACATTGTTGCCTAAATATGTTCAGCATATATTTAATATTAACCTTATGTTATGATGTCTGTCATACATAATTAATGCTAAAAAAGATATGTCTTGTACTAAAAAATATTGGTTAATTTTTGAAGGCTGAAGAATAAATATTAGTGTTTAACACAACGGTTTGGGCAATACACAGAAGTTTTGTAAATATATTATGAAAGTAAAAAATTCCATAAATAATTATACTGCGTTTTGTGAAGTAATGTAATTGTAAGTTACATTAATATAAAATATGGTTGATGCTGAAGCCAATAATTAACAGCATGAAAGACTGAGAAAACACAATCGGTAGTTTAGCCTTCTTAATATATAATTCTAACAAAATAATGGCTAGTCATATTATTTCACTGTAACAATCTACTTCAAAAATAAATGTCACTGTAATTGAAGTCACTAGTGCAAAAGATTTCAATGATATCTATAACAAAGGATGTCATAAAATTCTAGTTTCTCAAGAAATACTCACTTTTAAAAATACCCTCTTATTTATTTTAAGATAAGATAATCGTATAAATAGTATAGTTTCTTTAATAATTTTATTTATCATGAAAACCTTGTTAAAACACCCAGTTACCCTTATTATAAGCTAAAAATAGTTCGAACAGGCCTTAACAACCTATTTGAATTGATGAGGCAAATGAAAAAGGAATTATTTGCATATAAAAATATAATAAATTTTTCAATACAATTTCTTCTAAATTAATCTAAAGCTATGATACAATGTTTGTGGTTAAATAAATAATATGGAAATAGTGCCATATTCAACATTACTTAGTAATGATATATTAGTTTTGATATTCAAACTTAAAGAAGTTGTTGTGTTTGTAAAAATAAAAAAATAATAATCTTCATTTAACCCACTATGTATTATTAAATGGGACTTTGATTAAATCCTTGAAGTAGCCTTGGCCTAGCCATCATTATTTGTCATTGACTACTTTTAAATTCACTCTAATTAAATGCAAACGGAACAATAAGTAAGGAAAGCGTCATAGGCGTTGGTTTAAAAAAAAAATTGCTTTATAATATTTATACATAGATTTTCTAATATTCTATTCGTCGCCGATTTTTCTTTTCATTCACAATGCCATCGCGTAAACGTTGGCGTGCCTTCCAACCGTTAGGAATGTTCTCCCGCTGCTTGCTTTGTGTTTACATTATGCCCTTTTTATTGATTTTTTTTTTTAATCTATTATGTTTGTATTTTTCCATATACGTATTTTTGACTCAGTAGCAAGGCGGCCGTGACAGCTGCGATGTTTCACGGCGTTGTCGATCAATTTGTTTATTTAATTATTCATCTACCTTAGAATCAATGTGTGGAAACCTTGAACTTATTTCTCGCAAATTATTAAAAAAAAAAAAGAATCATATGTGGAAGACTTACTATTATTTTTTTAAATTGCGGTATCGGCGCCAATGACACGGCTTCAGACTGTACATGACTTAAATTTTTTCTTTTATTATAGGTAGCATTTGTGATTCGACATGACATTTTTGCTTTATTAGATGTTAATTTACCTTGACCATTGATAATTTAAAATTTATGTACTCGACACCCACAGTCGCGACCCATAGTCCTATCTCCTTGACCACATATTATGCTGATCTCATAATTTAAATTGACGACTTCTATTAGCACTACAAGTTCTCAAAATATAATAGTTATAAGGAACAATGCTTCCATTTCGAGCCATAAACTATCTAACACATTTATAAATGTCAAGGCGAAATGAATGCGCGAAAGCGAAACGGTAGGCATATAAAGCAAAGAGCATCAAGTTATTAAGGTTTTTCTGTTATCAGTGGAGCGCGTAGGTAGGGCTTTTTCGCTTTAGAGTTTAGTCCAAATGCCAGGAGTGGCCCGTGACGTCATCGTGCGGCAAAATGGCGCGCCATTTGATGGTACCGACACACCCCAGTCCACCCTAATCCCTACCATGACAGGGTTGTCCAAATCTACTCCAATAGTCTATAGCACAATTCACACTAAATCTTTTATGTTTCACGTTAATTTGAACTTAACGAGCTTACGATCTACATATAAAATATCCTTAGTATTTTTAGGTCGCCTATACTAATCACTTAGTTCTACTCAATATTTTATTTACTGTTAGAGAAAGATATTTAACATATCCCAGTTTTATAACATTACGTTACAATTATTTGAAGACAATGGCGTGTATATATGTACGTTTATCAGACTTCTGGTGCCAGTTCTTTAATTAGAACAGATGACTGTCGACGACAATTGTTTTAAATGTTGTATGATATAAATACTCCAAAATTTCGTATGAATAAAATTCACGATCAACCGTCTAGATATATTTATATTATGTTCGGGATTTTTATATTTTTTACACGTACAGATACATACAATACATCTGTTGCAGGAAATAAATGGATTAGGAAAATAAATTGTATGCTGATTTATGATGCCATAAGTTTAAAATGATTTAAAATTTTGATGGTTATTAATTTAGGCGCGAGGATCTTAATAACACGATACAGTCGCGTACGAAATGACATGTTATATTATCGCAATCATTAAGGACACAAACGAAATGCTTGGGAACACGATTTAGTTACATCGATATATCAAACTTTTGATTTTTGATCAAATACGAAAACCTATCGTCGATACAGTTTTGATCGTTTTGTCACTAATGAAACAGTTATTTAAAGGATTCTTTAATATTAAAGGGTCCGGACTTCTAGGGTAATATCTTGAATATTTCCTTACCTCACCATTTTAACATGCGGCAGTAGAAACATTCATACTTGCGTTAATCTTCATACAGTGCTGTAGCAGGAAAATTGTTTTTCATTTGCATAACAGTTGTGAACATTAAATCAATAGTTTTCAATGTGTTACTATGGTATATTGATTTATGTGATCGGGAGCGTCAACACATAAAACATTTTAAGTGTAACACAGTCAATAAAATAATATGGATGGCATTTGACTATCAACGTAAATAAACAGGTAAATGTAATAAAATAAATCCGAATACAAATTTACGAAAATTGATATATATATATATATATATATATATATATATATATATATATATATATATATATGTATATATATATGTATGTTGTCTTATACACATATATATATATATATATATATGTGTATAAGACAACAAACATTAAGGCGAATTTTTATTTAATATGTCAGTACCACGACAGATAAATGCTTTCATATCATCTATCATACTAAGACTCTTAAGTTGATTTCGTGTTTTTTATCGTAAGTTTTCTAACAAGGATTAAGTGAAGCCGGTATTTATCCAAGTCGTCAAGAAATACTGTTCTTTAAAAGGGAAATAACAAATATGTGGCCTATGATACATTTATGTATGCGGGTTGTGACTTATTTAAACTAGCATCTACTTTAAGTTACTTATTCCACCACAAAGTGTGAATCTCTGTAAGTACAAATCATTCAAGATCTTTCGAGGAAGCAATACATATTTGTAGTAAATTTTTTACTACCATAAAACCTGTGGATTATTTTTTTCTTCCTGGTCTGAGAACAAAAATAGGAAATTTAAATTTACTAAGAAACCACTTATTCAAAATATATTTAACATCAATTATGGATAGTTCTTTTTTATGATATTAATTGTGATAGTGACGAATGATTTCTGGAATAATTTTCAGCCAGTTATATTTTTATACTTCTTCTTTTTCTTCTACAACTTGCTGTTCTTTGTACTTCTTCTGACGCCCCTCAAAATATTTCTCTATTAAAATCAATTAAATGTTGTCTATTTTTGAATTGCTGCGTTTGTTTTTTGATATAATCTTAAAGTTAACGGTGTTTTTCTGTAGTAAATTGGATTATTTCAATACATGTGAATACGTAAAAGTATTTCACTACTTCTATATAGACGTAAATATTTATACGCTTTCTTCACATACTTATCGTTACAAACACGTAAATGTAAATATTATTAAATTTATTTACTTATAATTTGTAAAAAAAATACCAAAACCCTCAAAAAATATATTATTTATATTGAAGATTTATCACCAATTTTTAATATTTTTAAAACTATTTAATTATTATTTCATTTCAGATAACAGATCACTATGGAAGGAGGGAATTCAATGAGGTCTTTACATCCTCTCGAGCTGTCATCTTAGGTCAGTATTACAATAATAAGGTATAAATGAAATTAACTTTGATTGCTCGGTTTCTCTTACAATACTTTACGTAATAATTACCGTGCTACCAATTTTTGAATGTGACATTAAAAGCTTTTGTACACCGACCTTTATATGATTTATAATTAATTGTAACTACATTCATATCAGTAAATGTTCTGTATGTAATTAAGGACAAATTTCTCGAATTTATAACAAGCAATAAAATCAATGGTGTTTGATTTATTGATTCCATATATTAAGTGTAAAGGCGTATTTAACTGGAGGAAAGCTAACGAGTTTTCATTCTCTTAGCTAATGTATTTTAACGACATACATATAAAAAGATACTTGGATGTATTGCGTTCAGGGCACATTACCCTATCGGGGGGAACCGATTTCCCCCGGAGTTATAGCCTTAGGTTATATCGGTGACCGCATAAAGCTGAGGGCGGGGTCAACTCAATCACGTAGTAGGGACTACACTAATATCTGGAAGTGGGACACGGAATTGTGTAAAGGGGTCATTGTTGACCACCTTAGTTAGTGATGTTTATATTTACCGATTATGTAATTACTTAACTTTGATTTTATTTATGTTTTTTTTTATATTATATAGTTACAGTTTTTTTACTCTTAAATTACGTTCAGCTCACAAAAATAAGCACTTATTTTGTGTCTGACATACAAAAGTGTCTGAAGATTTTATTGGTTTATTTAAAAAAAAAATAAGATGAAAAGTCTCAAATGTTTTATACTCTCCAAGTGACTGTGTCAGAGTAGCAGACATTGTATTTGATCGTCTCTATGTCGTAAAACATTTAATAAACTAAAAGTGGTTCAGGTACTAGGAGTAGTTCTAAGAATGTCACGGCCGCTACTTTGTATATAATAAATTAATCATGTTCTTAGCTGTTTCATATTTTGGCAGACGAGTTCGTTCACAATATTTTATCTAACACACACCGTCCTCTGATCTTTATTGTTTAAACAGGACGTTGTATACCATACAAGCTCTCGATTGTTACCTGGATAATATCAGATAATTTTTGTTATAAGATTGGTAAAGAGGAAGCCTTATTTTAAGTATTATGTGCTTAAGGATTTTCAAAACTATTTCTATTCATATTACATTTTTATATGAGACTAAAAGACTTTCTGGGAGCTCGTTAAGGGCTATAATTCCTTCTTGATAACGACTATGCATTTTTTGAATAACGTCCTCGATTCCCATAGATAGAACTAATTAAGGTACGTAACATACCTCTGTTCCAGATATTGGTGGTAAGATCTTTTTAAACGACTTGACAGGCAGCTGTCAAACAACATGCAATTACTTATAACAAACGTTATTACTTATTAGTGAAATTTTTAATAGTATAGATATATATTTAATAATAATTTGGGTTTTTTTCCGAGTTTTATCGTGTTTCCCTTTGTTTATTTTGATCCAAGAACCTACGGAATTAGAAGATTAACAGAAATGTGGGATAACAGTAAAGGTTTTTTTCGTACATAAAGACTAAATAAGAGATTTACATTTGTGAATCGAGAATGAATTTTCTAAAACTTTTTGTATAAAAGTATGTTGAAACTAGTTCATGTATCGTTCACGAATCGTTGTGCAAAATATGATATAAATTTGAGACTGTAAAAATATACATATATATAAAAAAAGCTATTTAAATATAACCCGTCATAAGGGAAAGTTGTGGTAGTTTGGACTTTTTTAAAATTTTTGGTCATTAATATTAACTAGTTTTTTTATGGAATCCTTTAGCTAAGCAGTAACGATGACATTTACGAAGTTATCATGTGTATTTTATCTAATTATCATTATTAAATATCAAATAGTATAACAAGTTTTGTATTACGCTTCGTATTAATTGTTAAATACTTGGTCAATCGATGAATCAATACTTACTTAAAAACACAATGACAGTTCCAGTTTTCGTTTATCGTATATAGATAAAATATCATGGTGTCATCTGATTCATGGCATTCCGTCATCAATAGCTCATTCATCTCTGTATGTATTTGAAATATTATTTCAATATATAGAATAATTTATATCTTACTAGGTTTTGCCCGCGACTTCGTCTGCGTTAGTTTCAGAATTAGAAATGTATAGCGGACCGGGCGAAAACTATTCCTCCATAAATATAGTAGATTAGAAGATTTTGAATTTGATAATCTTTTTTTTTCTTTTTTAATCAGATGAAAAGTACACTATGGCCTTTCTCGGGTATCAAAATATCTCCATACCAAATTTCGTGCAAATTGGTTCAGTAGTTTAGGCGTGATTGAGTAACAGACAGACAAACAGAGTCACTTTCGCATTAATAAAATTAATGTGAATGCAATATATATAATTATTATTATTTTACAACAATAGGTCGACGTTTAAAATTGTGAATACATATCTGAAAAAATACTTTTAGTACGGATAATTCATTAATGTTGAGGACATAAAAAACTGCAGAAAATTCTAAGTTAGATTTTTCCGTTTCATTAACTTCTGTATCCAATTCCAACGACAAAGAATCATTTAATGACAACCGCTCCAAACCAGCAATTTGTTCTGACGATATGTATTTAAGAATCACGAACATTCGCTACCAACGTACCAAGTCTCTAAGTGTCAGGATAGTAAAACCGCGCTAGAATGGAAGAATCTACGCTCCGGTGCTTTAAGTGCAGTAGCACTAAATTCGCACTGATGTGTTAGCTGTTGAGGAAAAATATCGATTTCCTTTTAGGGAATGCAATTATATAGATATATAATATATACATTTATATATAAACTCGTTCAAATATTTTAATAATAAGTAGCTTTGTAAGATTGCGTATATTGAAGATAAATATCAAAAAATTATGTTAAGGATATCTTGTTTTGATGAATAAAAAAACCGGTTTGACAAAACCGTAACACGTATATGAGTGGAATACGAATATTTTTAATAAAATAATGTCTATAGTGGACATCTCGAACGTTTGTCTGGTAAATGTGTTCCACAGACCACCCATTCACCTTGGGCACTAAGTAAATGTATAGTATTAAATTTGTTAGTCTGTGCCGCTCGCTACTCTAAAATGTGTCATAAGTCATAACAGTACGAACGGCCGAGCGTCGCGGGTCGCACGTCTGAAATACCATGTCAGCGTGACAACACGTATATATACAAATGTGCCTTAAAAGTATTAGATAAGTATTAGATCCTAACGAATTACTTGTTATAGAGTGTCTGTGATAGAAAACTATTCAGAATTTTACGTGTGTTTTCATATGAAGTGAGTTTTTTATCTATTTCCTATAATTTGCCTTAAATAAAATATTTTATTTGCTAATATGCACTTACAATTTTAATAAATTTATTAAATTTAAATACATTAAATTATATTTCTTTTGCACTACATTGACGAAACTGTCATTATGAGATCTAAGAATAACTGAAAAGTCTAGATTTCTAGTGTTTACTAAAGGCTCTCACATCAAGTACCTACTGTTTTGCTTTCTGTGTATTTTTGTAAACATTACTTAGCACGAACCAAATTGTTAATGTTTTGCGTTTTAAAACGAAATTTAGAATATAAAAAAATGTGTTATGAAGAGTTTGTATTATCATAAAAATATATTACTTTTTTTTTTTTTAAGTATTTTAATTGTTTTTTATAATTTAATGAATGTTCAAGCAATTCGCGGGAAAAATTTTGTATCGATTCATAAATTTCAAGCTTCTTCCCACAGTCCGACCTGCGGTTAATGCATTCTGTAGTTTGTGTGTAATAGAGAAACAAACATTCATAAGTCTTTCCATCCACACGTGATTTATCATCCGTATATTATTTGTAGATGAGTAGATTATAATCAAACAGCCAATAATAATATACAATGAATGCAAAACTAAAAAAAATAAGTCTTTATTATAATTTTTAATATTCATAGTAGTACGTTACATCTCATTGAAACACTAGAGAGGACATGTTTTTATCGATGTCATACACATTTAAATTAAAAAAAAAAACTTAATAAATTCAACAATCTTTTTATTAATAATATATTTATTACACGTAGCTATAAATAGTTCAGTGATAATTTTGGTATTTACGACCTCTCGATGGCTATCTGTAGCAATAATTGCATGTATATCGATTATGAATCTTAAACATATAATGTCGGTTATATTGAAAAAAATGTACAAACACTAATAAACAATATGTTTCAAAAATATCTTCATTGTTACAAATAAATAAGTTAATCGATCAAAGAATATGACTTGTGAAGTAGATTGCTCTTTCGATGATTGTCACGCGAGACTAAACAACTAATTCTTGACCAATTAAATATTTTAAAACTCGTTTCACGATTTGTTCTCTTTAATAGATTTTATAAACTTATGTACTCACTTAATAATTTAATTTATATTTTAGTTGAAGAGTTAAAATAGTATATGTTTATATATGTTGTTAAGTAAAGCAAAATTTTGTTTGAAATAAAATCACAAACACACATACGCACGTAATCTAAATAAAGAGACAAATCATTTGAAGTCTATGAAATATTATAACCGAGATCTTAATTAAAACATAACAACATATTTATACTGTGTAAGTAAAAATTAGTATTAATATATAAGTGAAATTAAGATTTGTTAAGCGATAAAAGTATATTACATCCCGTTGTGTTAAAGAACAGTCTAGAATAAGATTATGTCACCCATATAACAATGGAGCCTTGAGGATATGAAGGCGGAAAGTTTTGTCGTACCAGTTGTAAGAACAGGAAAACATTGGAAGCGTAACAATCGCAAACCAAAGCTAACGATGGAAGCTTGGAGCGACATGTCACATGACAAAGACTGCCTCACAAACACTAATAACGCCATTTATATGTTAAATTAGAAACATACAAATATATTATAGTCTTCAAGTCATGGAAACGATTTTAAAAATGTGTCCGTACCTGAGTGATATTTTTATTACTACTGAATGTTTCCGTTTGAATAAGATTTTTCCAAACATCTAATTTGCATATTGTCTATAAGTATTCGCGATGGTTTAAAATTATCTCATTGCTCTATTCTAATGGAGCGTCTTTTTTCTAATCTTCTTAAGTATACAATTTCTAAAATATACACTAAACGAAGTTCAAAGTTTTTCGTACTGTCCCATTTCCTGGTCTTAAAAAGATCACACGTATAAAATATATTGAAATCATTTCACAAATCACAAAGTTAATCGTGAAATCGAGAAAAAATTACGCGCACAGTCCCATTGACATCAATTTTTTCCTAGAAAGACTATCAATTGTTTTATATTAATATCTTATTATTATCTTTAACATATAACGTTGGTGAATAGTTCATTACATACATACATCTTGTAATATCATGTGTGTTAAAGCGAAATAGTGAAAATTTTCCTCTGCTAGATTGATAAATCACAGTAATTTAAAAAAAAAATGCAAATTTAGTGCTTTTTTGTGTTGTGTTCATTGGTGTACGTATTGATTGAATTTTTAAGGACCATTGAGTTTTTAACAACTTGAACGGTTTTCGAGCTGATTATTATCAAATATTCGAACAAACGAAGCGAAAGAACTCATATAAATATTACAATATAAACCTTTTACGGTTTCACATAATATGATACTTTTTTTTTGTGTTACGTCCACGTGGCTGAAACATAATTTTTTTGTATTTCATTACTATTAGGATTAGTTATTTAACAATTTTTTTTTTAATATCTTTCACCTATATTTTCTCGGTGTTAACTGAAAGCAATAGTTAACACATGAAACAGTGATATAAAAATAATTAACTAGCATTTTTTAAGCAAAAGCCCATGATGGTATTGTAGTATGTTGTATTTTTTTTACTACTTTGTGATTACAATTTCATGGCCAGATGTCGATATTTTTATCGCCCTAAGAAAGAATTATCGGCTGTTTTCTTACAGTTATCTCAAGTTGATTTTTAAACGCCTTTTTTTTTATCTACCATACATCAAAGGTGGGGCGAGGACTGCAAAAAACAGGATTTACTCGAATTCGAGTCTATTAAACACAAGTTTTAAATAGGTTTGAGTATTTAATTTTCGCAAGAGTTATTTGGGCATCACATCTGCTTTCATATTAAGTTTACGTCATCCATTTAAATCTCAGCAGTTTTCTCTAAAGCGTTTATGTACTAAACAACGTTTTTGTCAATTCGCAGTCGGTAAATCCTTTTAATACTTAAACGTATCGTAAAACGTCACTATAAAGAAAACGGCTGTATATTAAGACTTCGGGGTCACGACCTTGGAGTGTGATGTCATTGCGGAATACTGAACATCCTTGATTAGCACTAAATACTTTGATTTGCGATTTTCAAGTTTACTACGTAATGAATGAATCGCTCTTTGATTCCTATATAGATGGTTATTTAAATGCTTGGAATTATTTGAATGCAGGAAAATACTCCCGACGCGACGTAAGGTTTCGTTCACGTCTATGAACTTTCACAGAGAACTGTGTATTTGTAGAGTGTTATACATACAAGTGAAACAACATCGAGATAATTTCGAGGTTGAAAGCATAAACATACACGTAATTGATATTATTTCATATTAAAGGCCAAAAGGTAAAGACATTATGTGAAATGAGTGTATTATTTATGCATCAAGCATGCTATTCAAAGTCCGGACATGCGAGGGGCTTACACTTTTGTAGTTTGTTTTGACTAAAATGTTTTATATCATAATTTTATGAATTTAAACTATGAGTTTAAGTTAAAATGAAATAATAAATGTAGTGTTTTTGATCTTTCGATGAATTAAATAGGAATTAATATACAAATAATTGCGTAATCAATAGCGTATTTCATTATCAGTGACATTAAGATGAAGTAAATTGACATTACAATTAAGGTAATAATATTTTAATTTATAACATTAACAATAATGTTTAACCAATCAGTTTGAGACACGTAAAATATTTAAAGAGAGACAATTAAAGAAATCGAACACAAATAAGTCGCTTTATAAAATAGTTAACGATAAAAATATATATCATTAGTATCATAGTTATAATATGGCAAGTACGCCTGAAGTCTGACGCAAGTAAGACAACAATATGCCTGAGTTTTAAACGATAATTTAAAAAAATTGTGTTTATTATTTGAGAAATATTCTCCGCTTCGATTGCGTTTTAATTTTGTGAGGAGCTCTCAAAGAACACGACAGCGGGTCTAATAACGCATGTCGATTACATCAATTGAGTTTAATAAATATTCATTAGCGGACATACATGTATCAGTCAAACATATTTATAATGCTCATATTATACGTGTAGGTTTATGTTCGTAGTTCGAAGACAGAATCATCTACAATAAAATCGGTTACAAAAATCATTTTATTCGATGGTATGAACAATACCTACCAAAATACACATTGAATTATTTAACTGTCATAACGTATGTATAATAAATGGATATGTATATACATGCACGTATACATATGTTGTATAATAATAACAATTACAGAGCTAGAAATATTTAATATAGTATGATTAAGTTTGTGAACTGTTGTTCTATTCTTTTAATTTTTTTTTGTTATTGTAAAAGAAAATCTTATAGTGAAAGAAAAAAAACATAAACAAAATATTAAATATTCTCTTATCTATCTATCTATAATTATCTACATATCTATGACATGTAATATCTCTTAAAATTATTTTACTACGTATTCTGTTTGGTTTGACCATAGATTTAAAATTGCAATGCTCAATTAATCTATAAAAATTTTCTCTTTTAACTGTATTAAAGTTTTACTTATCAGATTGGTGGATCGTATCGTCGTGTAATTAAGTAATAAGTGAACCAATTAATTTGTAAGGGAATATAAGTGAAGTAATATTTTAGTAATTTAAATGCAATTTATTTCTAATGAATATATCATCTTTATTAAACACCACTTATGACGACATTACCTGTCAGCGATCGTAAAGAACACTTAAGTATTCATAGATACTTATAAATAGATGTAGATAAAGACACGTCAGTATATAACTTTGTAATTAAATAATAATATGTATATCGGTTTTGTTGTTACAGAATAAAGTGCAAAGTTAGATCGCAGGATGACTGTCACACCGCGCGGTCCACCGCACGTTACACCGCCTAGACACCAACATCAGCGACACCAGACGAGACCTATCTTAACCAAGTGGCCTTAGTTAATTATAAAGTGTAACTTTTGTACGCCAGTTTTACACCGACCTATTATAATATAAGGTGCGAAGTGTTAGTGTTTCTTTTTTTTTGTGTGTGTGAGGGTTTATGTGTGTCGATGGTGCGGCCGACATGGGAAAGTCCTCGGCGAGAACACATGGCCAAGGTGAGTTACATACGTGTATAATAACATACTACCTCGAAGGTCCAACGGACGGGGATCACGTCTGAAGGCTAAGGAAATTGTGAAAGGAGTACCATAGTTATTATTATAGGATTAAGCTGCGATAGTTTTGATAAGTGATGTGACGGATCGCGCTGAATGTATCCGTGTATGCAGGCGTTATAGCATTTATTTATGATTTGTCGAATAAATATATTAATTATAGAGAATTAATAAGAAGAAAAGATCTCTACTTTGAATGAATGCGGACACGGATATTGCTATTCGGTGCATCACTAGACTTAATGCCTATCACATTTTCAGTGACTTGATAAGTGATATTACGGCTTGTTTATTTGACCAAAGTATTCATGAAATGTACCCCTACCGCTAAAACTATGATTTTGATAATTAAAAGACTACGATTTTAATAATTGTAATACTTTGTTATATAAAAAAATTTGATCCTTATATAATAAATAGTAATGTTTATTAATTTTTATGACTTTATCGAGACAAAGGATTTGAATTAACGATAAGTTACGGTTAATCATTATTATATTTGCATGATTTCAATGATGATAACTTTATTACAAGTGCTAGGTAAAACATACGTAGGTGATATAATCCCGTGTTACAGGTATACTTTATGGCATTATATTTAACTAAAACGACGAAAGGCTTACAACATTCAATGTCAATATATTATATAAAACGCCTTAGTAAATTGTCTTACACACCTATGTTTTTGCTTTGATAACACGCCTGTTCGAACGTCATGTTTTACATTTATTTATTTTTTTTATTATACATTTCTTTGATATTATATCATTTTGTAAATTTTACCATAGTTAATATAAAATCCAAGTGTGGAAGGACATATTTCTGTGTGCTGTTAACACTGGCATGTGTAAGGCAACACCGTAGAGATGCGCGCGCGCTGGCATGGCGCTAGTGAGTGCCGGAGTGGAGTGTCGGCCGCGCGGCCGCGTTAAGAGGGAGCGCGCGTTCGTTCGCGTGCTGCGTGTTCACATCTCGGGGTGGACGGGCGAGGAGCGCGGCATGGCGCGGCGGTAGCGGCGCGGATGTGCGCGCGCTCGGAGGCCGTGGAGCTGGAGGTGCTGGGCGCGGAGGGCGAGCTCCGTCTGCCTCCGCGACCCCTGCGTCTCTCCCTCCTCGAGCTGTTCGGCAAGCTGGTGCGACGAGACCAGCCCGCCGCGCCGCGCCGCCGCAACAGGCACAACCATCGTTTCCGTACCTTCGTTGCCTGCGGTCCGTAATATTATACTTTACACACATAGATAATGTATGGTATCTATTAGATTCTCCGTTCCCTCCTATGTTTACAATACGTACACATTATGTCACGTCGAAGATACTTTTTATAACGTGCGTACCTAAATATATTGTATGAATCATGGCGCGTTTTTAGGTTACGATCTCAAGGTTTGGAGTAAGTCTTGATTCGTGTTGAAAGCTTAATTCAAATGATATCCTGAAAATTGCACAATGACCAAGGTCGGAGGCGCCGCGCCCCCGCACGGTCAACGTCCGGGGCGACGGCGCTTTAGCACTTCGCGTATGACCCCGCGTGTTCGCTTTTTATTGATTATCTGTCAATTTTTTTCTCTTCTTTTGATCTTTACTGAAATATATCATCGTAAAACAGACAGATGCAAAGATCGATCGTTTAAGTTCGCTGTGTCTTCGGAAGAGCATCGTTAGACGCGATCGGAGACAACGTTTTATTTTTAATTTAATGAATTGCGTTTTCAGAACATTTAAATTTGTTTTGGTAAGATCGTCCGATTTTGGTGTGGAGCTGAATTAAAAATAAACTTTACCGAATAACATAACACTTTGTTTTAGCCTGAATAACAAAAAAGAGTAAAGAATTACAAATATCGAATTCACAATGCCAAAAATTTAGAACGAGCTCTAATTGTACGGTGTACTCACCATGCCATTGTTTTGTCGCATTAAGGTTGTAGTTCGTATAGTCCATGGGTACATTTGATATATATCTATTTGCGTGATTCTGACCGTTACACGCACACAATTACGATGGCCGTTACTATGTGCGTGTATGTTATATAATATACGTCGTACCCATTACAAATGTGTTTGACTCGGCGTTTTTGCTTTTTACCCGTGGGAGATTGCGTTCTGCAACATTGTCATATTATATGGAACAGTTGCGAATCGTTGATGTACAAATGTATTTTATATTGTACATGAAGTATTGATTCAGTTAACTCTTATGACATGTA